>NC_140990.1:270859018-271459018 GCF_052327205.1 Somniosus microcephalus | reverse complement strand
GAAAACCGCACAAAAACTCAACCTCACCTACAACGAGGACAAGTGCGTTTTCAACACCACGCGCCTCTGCATATTAGGCAGCGTGGTGGAGAATGGGGAAATCGGACCAGACCCCGACCGATTGCGCCCCCTATGGGAGCTGCCCCCGCCCAACACTCCCAAAGCCCTGAAAAGGTGCCTGGGGTTATTTTCTTATTATTCCCAATGGGTCCCCAACTACTCCGACAAAGCCCGCCCCCTCTTGAAAGCATCCTCTTTTCCGCTCTCTGCTGAGGCCCACGCCGCCTTCAAAAGCATTAAGCAGGATATTGAGCGGGCCACGCTACAGGCAGTGGACGAGAACACTCCATTTCAAGTGGAAAGTGATGCGTCTGACTTTGCCTTGGCGGCCACCCTCAACCAGGCGGGGCGGCCCGTAGCTTTCTTCTCGAGGACCCTTCAAGGGCCCGAGATCAGACACTCCTCCGTGGAAAAGGAGGCCCAAGCCATCGTGGAGGCAGTGCGCCACTGGCGCCACTGCCTAGCCGGCAAACGCTTCACCCTACTTACCGACCAGCGGTCGGTAGCGTTTATGTTCAATAATAAACAGAGGGGGAAGATTAAAAATGATAAGATTCTTAGGTGGCGGATCGAGCTCTCCACCTTCGATTATGGCATCATTTACCGGCCAGGGGCCCTTAACGAATCCCCTGACGCCCTCTCACGAGGGATGTGTGCCAGCGCCACCGGGGATCGGCTACAGACCCTCCACAACGACCTCTGCCACCCAGGGGTCACGCGGCTGTTCCACTTCATAAAGTCCCGCAACTTACCCTACTCGATTGAGGAAGTTCGGTCTCTGACCAGGAACTGCCGCACTTGCGCTGAGTGCAAGCCTCGGTTCTACCGCCCAGATAGAGCCCACTTAATCAAAGCTACACGGCCCTTTGAGCGGCTCAGCTTAGATTTCAAGGGCCCCCTCCCGTCCGTCGACCGCAGTGTTTACTTCCTGAACATTGTGGACGAATACTCCCGGTTCCCATTCGCCTTCCCCTGCCCAGACATGACCAGCGCCACGGTCATTAAATGCCTCAACAGCCTGTTCTGCCTGTTCGGTATGCCGAGCTACATCCATACGGATAGGGGGGCGTCCTTCATGAGTGAAGAGCTACGCCAGTACATGCTGTCCAGGGGGATCGCCACGAGCCGTACCACCAGCTACAACCCCCGGGGTAACGGTCAAGTGGAGCGAGAGAACGGGACAGTATGGAAAGCAGTCACTCTAGCTCTAAGGACCAAGGGCCTCCCTATCTCCCGCTGGCAGGAAGTCCTCCCAGATGTGCTCCATTCGATACGGTCGCTATTGTGTACTGCCATTAATGCCACGCCTCATGAGCGAATGTTTGTCTTTCCCCGGAAATCCACCTCAGGCGTATCCATGCCGTCATGGCTCTCCACCCCAGGTCCGGTATTCGTGCGAAGGCATGTGAGGGGCCACAAGACGGACCCTCTCGTGGAGTCAGTGCACCTACTCCACGCCAACCCCCAATACGCGTATGTCCGGCACGCCGACGGAAGGGAGGATACCGTGTCCATAAAAGACGTCGCCCCAGCCGGTAACGACAACAACCACGACAACAGCAGCAACAACGATCACAGCAACTCTTACCCGCCCACTACTTACCCACCTACTACTCTTTCATCACCCCCGGAAGAACATCGACCAACGGTACCCCCACCAACTACCCCTTCAACAACCCTGGCGGCACCCCCGGCAGAGACCCAGGAGGCCACCGGGGACACCCAGCCGACACCCGCGGCACCACAACAGCCACGTCGGTCACAGAGGACTATCAAACCCCCGAACAGACTAAATCTATAGAAGGGGTGAATGTGATGAAATATGCCATTCATCACTCACAGTATTCTCTGCCTGTGACTGTGGTTTAGTTTCGGTTTCATTTCCCTTACCTCAGTTCCGTTTCCTCACCATTGTATTGTATTGTAATGTATTGTGTGTAGGGCTCCGCCCATACCTGGCCCCTATGTAAGCTGGCTCAGCCTGCCTCGCATCCAGTACAGCAGACCTCTGGATGGAAGATACCTCTCCACTTTGTGTTACCTTCTAAGTTAATAAAAGCCTTGTTTTGTTCCGCTAACATTGAGTCTCGGATTTATTGAGGCACATCAACCTGCACCCGTGGAAAGCCAGCCAGATTGACAAAGCCTAGCACCTGCTCAGTAACACTTGCTTCATCAGTTGAAAAGTGGATGTAATTGGCCGACTTGTCAAACAGGGCATCGGTAACCTGCATTATGCATCTGTATGCGGCTGACTGGGAGATGCTGCTGATGTCTGTTACTGATCCCTGGAAGGAGCTTGATGCAAAGAAGTTGAGGGCAGTGGTGACTTTGACAGTAAGGAGTGTCCACCCGCCCCTCTGGGCTGCAAGTCTTGGTGCAGCATTGTGCGGATGTCTGCAACTACCTCTCGCGAAAGTCTCAGCCTCATTTGGCAGTGCTGCTCACTCCTGTTGAGGAAGCTCATCCTCTGCCTATAAACCCTGTGTTGCAGGTATGTCCTGCGACGCGGTGTAGCCCTGTGCTGATAGCCTCTGCCCTGTGCAGCATCAGGTGGCTCAGGAGAAGGTTGGCGCTCTTGTTGTTGGTGCTGCTGGTGTGCCTGGTTCTGCTGCTGCTGCAGATGATCCTCTTCTGAATCTGAGGAGCAGGGTGAGAGAGTATAAATGGTTCCCATTCTGCTGTTATATCTGGCAGTTGAGGATGAGATGTTATCAGGAGTAAGTCAATGGGGAGAGAGATTATTCCAAGGAGGTGACAGTGCATGTAGAGTTTATAGCACACACTTACAACTTCAATACAGCTCAAAGGTCTCCTCCAAATCATGAATTCAGCAACTTCAGCCATTTGAAAATAAACTAATGTGATAGGTAAGTTTATATGCAACACTTGCAACTGTGAACTATTCAGCTCGTTGGAAGACCCAAAACACTCAACCGGCATGAAACTCGTTGAAAATGTGTGAAAATGGAACTACCCTGGCAAAATAGCATTTAACATAGAAACATAGGCCCCGATTTTCTGGCCGCCATCGGGCGGCTTTTCATGCAGCCGGGGGCCAAAAATTGGCGAAAAAGCGGGTCGGGACCCCCCCCGCCTGATTCCCCGCCCCGTTCGACTTTCAGACTGCCGTTTCCCCGCGCCCCGCTTCAGTCCCGGCCGCCGCTGGTGGGACTGGTCGTCGGAGCACTAACAAGCAATTATCTGCTTGTTGAAGTTAATTTTCCGGGGCCGTTGCGACTTTGGGGCTTTCCCCACCTGAAACCCGCCTGCGGGGAACCCCGCTGCTGAGAGCTGGCGTGAAGCTTGCTAGCTGTCAGCTGCAGGTAAGGAGCAGGTGCGATTTAAAGGGCCAGCACTTGTATGTTGAAGGACCTTGTTGTTGCAGGTTTGGGGCTACTTCTTCAAGGCTTAGGCACAGCTGTGGAAGGTTGGAGCCTCACACACTTCTCCAATGCGATCTCCTGGGAAGCCCCTCTCGCCACCCTCACTCAGCGCTTCCTCAGCGGAGGCATCGACGAGAAGCGTGGGACGCCTTTTTTTCCTTCTCTTCTTGCCATTAGAGGATCTCCAGCAGCAGAGGCGGCAGCAGCAGAACCAGGAACAGCAGGATGAGCACCAGGAGCACCAGGCTGCTGCTCACTCACCTGAAGCTGCACAGGCCAGAAGGGGCCAGCGCTTGGAAGTGGCTCGAGAGCACCTTGCTGCACTTTAGGGAGCCATGGGGACCCGTATCTGCACTGGCAGTCCTACTCAGAAGGACTTCCATGAGGATATGGTTTCTCTGTTCAACAGATGGCCAACGCTCCTCAAGAGATGTCATTCTCTTATGTGCACTCACCATGTTTTCCGTACCCTGGTGAGTTATCTCCTGCATGGAGGTTGCCAACCTTTCCATGGTGATGCGTTCATGCGCCAACGACTCCACAAAGGCTCTGCTCATGGTCGCTATGGACTCCTCCATTCGCTCCACACTCGCAGCGACCCTGGAGACAAAACCTGCCAGAGACTCCTGCATCTGTGCATGGAGATCCATCACCTCTTCTCTTGCGGATGGACCCAGAGGCAGAGGATCGACATGCGGCGCAGCTGAGCTGAGCTGGCAGAGTCCTGCGCCCTCCGACGAGGACTCTCCACTGCTGTCCCTGTCTCCAGAATCTGCTGAGGCTCACTTGTGAGCTGTGAAACACCAGGTGACAACACTACTCTATGTCCCGAAGGTCTCCCCGAGGTGTGAGTGTCTGCGCTGGTGCTTGGTGCGCTTACTTCTGCTGACGCTGCACCCTCAGAGGTTGGAGCTTCCTCTGAGGAGTCTGGCTGCACAGCCTCTTCCTCCTCCACAGTGAGGACGGGGGCTCTGGATGGTACTGTGGGGGAGTAAAGGAAGGAGATAGAGATGTAATGCCAAGGTTCTTCTGGTGACTCCCAGCGAGTTGGCATCTGCTGACACCTGCATCCATGCAGCATTGGTCTCAGTGGGAGGCCTGTTCCTCCCTGACCTAGGGAAGAGGACCTCCCTGTGGGCCCTAACCCCATCCAATAATGCCTGCAGTGAAGCCTCGTCGAATTTGGAGGCAGCTCGAGGTCTGGCACTGCCCACAGCTGCTGCAGGCTCCTCTGCCATCCTGTGTGGTTCGTTTGGAAGCCTTCAGAGGATGCAGTGCTTGCTATGGACCTTGAAAGCACCACGAATGATGACATCATACTGTGGGGATTTCTGACTCGAATTGGACAATTAGCAAGGCTTCCCACATGCTGGGAATTAATTGGCCACTTGAGGGAAAATTGCGTGGAGCTGGCTGACACTTTTTTATGTGTGTCAGAAACCCCACATTTGGGGAAATCTGACCATTCCCCACACAAGCCGAAAATCGGGGCCATAGAAACATAGAAGATAGGAGCAGGACTAGGTCATTCGGCCCCTCGAGCCTGCTCCGCCATTCAATGCGATCATGGCTGATCATCCAAATTCAGTACCCTGTCCCTGCTTTCTCCCCATATCCCTTGATCCCCTTAGCCTTAAGAAATATATCTAACTTCTTCTTGAATATATTTAATGAATTGGCCTCAATTGTCTTCTGTGGTAGTGAATTCCACAGGTTCACCACTCTCTGGGTGAAGAAATTCCTCCTCATTTCAGCCCTTGTCCTTAGACTGTGACCCCTGGTTCTGGACTCCCCTGTCATCGGGAACAGCATTCCTGCATCTAGTCTGTCTAGTCCTGTTAGAATTTTATAAGTTTCAATGAGTTAACAAGGCTGACAAGTGGCAAGTAACATTCGCACCACACAAGTGCCAGGCAATGACCATCTCCAACAAGCGAGACTCTAACCATCTCCCCTTGACATTCAATGGCATTACCATCGCTGAATCCCCCACTATCAACATCCTGGGGGTTACCATTGATCAGAAACTGAACTGGACCAGCCATATAAATACTGTGGCTACAAGAGCAGGCCAGAGGCTGGGAATTCTGCAGCGAGTGTCTCACCTCCTGACTCCCCAAAGCCTTTCCACCATCTACAAGGCACAAGTCAGGAGTGTGATGGAATACTCTCCACTTGCCTGGATGAGTGCAGCTCCACCAACACTCAAGAAGCTCGACACCATTCAGGATAAAGCAGCCCGCTTGATTGGCACTCCATCCACCACCTTCAACATTCACTCCCTCCACCACCGACTGTGGCTGCAGTGTGTACCATCTACAAGATGCACAGCAGCAACTCGTCAAAGCTCCTTCAACAGCACCTTCCAAACCCTCGACCACTACCACTTAGAAGGACAAGGGCAGCAGACGCATGGGAACACCACCACCTACAAGTTCCCCTCCAAGCCACACACCATCCTGACTTGGACCTGTATCACCGTTCCTTCACTGTCGCTGGGCCAAAATCCTGGAACTCCCTTCCTAACAGCATTGTGGGTGTACCTACACCATATGGACTGCAGCGGTTCAAGGCGGCGGCTCACCACCATCTCCTCAAGGGCAATTAGGGATGGGCACTAAATGCAGGCCTAGCCAGCGACGCCCACATCCCATCAATGAATTTAAAAAAAGTTAACAACCTTAAATGTCTCTCCCACCACTTGGTGTCGGGTCTGTTGTGAAGGCGCCAACCCGACACTTTGGAAACTTTGGAAATGTGGAGGCAGGTTTTGAATTTAACACCTGACCCGCCTCCGAACCCGCCCTCTGAGCACCGGCAAAATCACGGCCTAGCTCTTTAAATCCAGATTTTTTATTTAATTAACAGAATTTAAATTCCCCAGCTGCCATGGTGGGATTTAAACTCATGTCTCGGGATTATTACTTCAGGCCTCTGGGTTACTAGTCCAGTTACAGAGCCACTATGCTACCGTACCCTTTTGTGACAAAACAAATTGCCTGAATACACCAAGCAATTCAATAACATTTACTGCACTCAGTTTGTTTTGCAGTTTGGAAATCTTCTACAAAGTACCAGAAGCTTGAACAAAATATGCAAATTTTCACCTCGTCTGACACTGAAGAAATCAAATCAAGTTTGATATAAACATTCAGCTTGCAACAATCCAAACTGCTATTACCTATATAGTAAGAAATAAGAACTATTTCAGCCTCTCAATTGAGGTGATTTGGCTGAGGGGGCTGAATTTGGACTTGTGTTGTTTTTCAATGGCCTCTGCTCATTGACAATGTTCTCAACCATAGACTACTTGGAACAAGTTAAGTTGTCATCATGTATTTCATTACTGTGCATGACAATTTCTGCTTCACTAAATGCAGTATGATGAAAATATGGAGCAGCAGGGTGTCAATACGATTTTACGGGCCTCTTTTGGGGTGGGTGTTGCTGATGTACCCATAGAGGTTCTGGCCAGCCATTCCAAGCATGGAGAACTACCCTTTCCTTAGGATTTAGTACTGGATCCACGTTTTATACATGGTTGCACTTAAGGCCCCATCTGCCGCACTTCTGCCAGCAGAGTGGGCCCATTGGAATTTTGGGCCCAAGGTGTGTATTTTTACGAACTATGTAATGCATACGATCTGCACATAGCTCAATTTTTTCTCAACACTGTTTCATTGATAGTATGGGAAGGAATTAATGAAGAGAGAGCGGGAAAGATATACTGTAGAATGAGAGAATTAATTTTCCTGAATGAATAAGAGAATGAATCTGAGTCAGTCAGACATCATTGGCTCCAGTCCAGTTTATTAAATTCCAAGCTTATACTTCCAAAGTTCGCAAGAGGTCTATCAGGGTCCTGGGGCAAAGCAATCAAACTGGCCCTCAGATAGCTTTTCAACTATAGTGACATATGGCTGGGTCACTGAATCCTTAGCCCAAGGCCACGCATTCCCCTAACTTAACACAGAGCCCTCCTCTCACAAAAGTAAAGTGCAATCTAAACTCCTCTGGCATAGTGTATCAAGTATAATTAAATTTTTTCAAAATAGTGCAAGGTATCACTCATGATTAACCACACTAAACACTAGGCAAGATGTGCCTGCCATGAAAGCCCAACCCCCCAGTGATGTGACCAGTTGAAAGCATGATTTTACAACCACAAAAAATATAAACTCGAGCATATTCAAAATCACAATTTATCAAAACCAGATGCTGATATAACTAGGTTTTACCTTGGCTGAGTATGTCCAAGCAAATTCGGATTAGTTCAGATTTCTGACCTGAATTTGCACTCATTTCTATCTAAAACATCACACATGATTAGAAGTGATTATCTGTAACAAAAGCTGATTCTTTTCAAGGAAAAAAAGCAAGATCACCATCTGGAAACATTCTATTATCTGGGTATGACTATGGGAATGATTAATGTACAATTAACAACGGGCTTTGACTATAATTTATAAATGTATGACATATAGTTCATTATTACCTTTTCTTTATGTTATTGCAGTGGAGTTATTTGCAATCATAACTAAAAGATAGAGACACAAGATGCCATAAAATGCAGCTAATGTTGAAAATCTGTGTGAAGATACAGGGAGATGTGAAATGGCAGAGCATGTTTTGACTATATATTTCTTCTCACCTCATTGGTCAAATAGGTCAATTTAGACTTGCTGCTGTTGCACAGAGTATGATACACAGTGAAAAGGATTACTGTACCTGCAAATTCAAATTCAGACAAAGCTAATTTTAATAACATGATTCTATGAAAATAAAATCTGAGCAGATGCTTCCATGACACAAATTCCAGCTTTATAAAAAAATACTAGATTATTTAGCACACTGAGGTATGTTTGTACACTTCAGGTAAGCAACTTCCAAGATTGCATGGTAAAGGAGAAAGTCATTTTGGAAGAATGAGGGGGGCTAGCAATTCATCTGTTGAGCGCCACTCCGTAGTGCCATGAAATGGCGATAAAATGGCGGCCGCTGCTCTTTCGCCAGCTGGTGGCAAGTCCCGTGGCATCTGTCATATTCATGTCCCCCCTGAAAGAAAAAATGGCGGCGTGGTGATGCAATTGGCGTGCAACGCTGAGTTACTGTCACCATGCTGAACTTCAACCTTAGTGCTGAATTTAACGCTGGGTTCTAAGCACGCCAGGTTAACCTGGTGTGCAAATAGGCTGACAGTAGCAATGTCAGCACCTCTTAAAGGGACACACACATCCTTCAGGTAAGTTTGCATTTAAACTTTTAGACTGGATTTTTTTGATTTTATTGAAGTAGTGGCTTGCTGCAATAGAGGTTAAAAGTTTTTTTTAAGTGTGTAGGGAGTGCTGCTGGATGCTTGCAAGGCCTTGGATGGTAAAGGAAGGCCACTGAGAAGACAGAAAATGCTGCAAATACTCAGCAGGTCAAGCAACATCCATGGAGAGAGAAATAGAGTTCATATCTCAGGTTGAGATACTGCCTGACCTGCTGAGTATTTCAGAATTTTATGTAGTAATTTCAGATTTACAGCATCTGCTCACAGAGGGACAAGAAAGACACACAAGAGTAAGAAGCCAAAGGAAGGATGCAACCCAAATAGTCCCTTTCTGGCTGGGATATCCAGGATGGAATCAGTCGCCTGCGGTACCAGTGACCACATCCCCAATTCCCCTTTCAACATTAGTCCCACACCTTACTTTCCTTCTGTTACTGACTATCACAGTGTCCTCTTGGCCACAATGCTGAAATAAAAGCCACCACAAAGCAAACGTTCCAATCCAACTTTATACATCTATCTATCCAATATGACATCAAGAAATCAACTCATCAAACTTATGCATTCTCTTAGTGACTGCCTTGTGTGTGCCTTTGCCTATCTTACTGATGTCACGCAGTGTTACCCCAATGGCTGCAGTATGGCTGGTGGAAGGCTGCTGACTTTCAGTGGGGGATACTGCAAATGACCTTGCTGGTGGACCTTGAGGAGCTGGTGGTTGGGAGTATCAAATCAATCTTCTTATCTCTCCTCTCCCTCTTCTTGGTCAACTACTGGCTGGGCAGTCTGCATTTCTTTGGTGTGTGAAATGAGGAAGGCACAAGGGTGGCATTGTGGTGAGGGGAGGTCGGGAGAGCTAGAGGTGCATGCCAGAAGGTGGATAATGTATTTTATCCTTTCAGCTCCGCCGCTGGCCAAGGGCTCAGCCATGCCCCTGCCAAGAATGGCCTGCACTGTCTCCTCCAAGGGGGTGAGGTGAGGCTAGGAATGGGAGATGTGCCTCATGATTGGTGCAGATTGTTGGTAGGTGAGTGATTGGGGGTGGGGGTCATGCATTGAGCAGTGTGTGAGGCTAGTGATGCAGTTGTTAGGAGACGGCTTTTGAAGATGCATTCACAGAACTTAACCAGTGGTCTGAGGTCATGAAGCTTCTTTGGGCACTGGAGCCAGGTGGTGGGGGCGACACTGCTGGCAGTGATGGCCTCGGTGATGTACTCCCCACATCGTTCTTTCTGGAGGGCCTCCTGGCCTCTGTAGGTAGAGGACCTCTCTTGCAGTGTTGACCCCCTACACAAGCTGGAGTGCTGCGTGCGAGACCCTGGCTACCCCTTCCCTGGCTTGCTGAGCCATTTGTGTTAGTGCTGAAGCACTTTTCCTATTTATTGAGGTTAGGAAAGGAATTCAGCTTTAAGAGCTGAATAATCCCATTTGGGACTTTTTAATGTAAATTTTTTTTTGAAAGGCAGTAAGGGCTGAAAACTTCATTTTTTAACTGCATTTTAATTTGTATTACTTCTGAGTGCATTGCCGCTTTAATTCATAGCCCTTTTAATTAACCACAATCCCTTGCGAGCTCCACAGCCTCGCTCCCAGAAGCTGTGCGAAGCTCAAATGGCACTTCAAGATGGGAACTTCGCCTCGGAGGGAACATCGCCTCGGAGGTCACTACTAACACCACCAGGAGGGCGTTGCACGCAAGGTAAGTGCCACCCAGCATTCTCCAGCACCGCGCCCCCCCCCCCAGACTAATTTACTGGGCTTAACGTGGTGGCTATTTTCAATGGCCGTTAACTCCAGATGCCTTTGACACCGGCAACACAAACTTTTAGCCCAGGGCTTCTTAAAGAGCTAGACAGAAAAGAATGTGCATCCATATAACAGCTATGTACTGACTTTCTCAGTAACAAACACCTTTCGAATCGCGTTCTGTCATAATATAGCTGTATTTCATTTTTTTAGTTATCAGCTTTATTAGATGAATGTTGATCAATATCATTAGCATATTGTACATTATAGTGACAATTACAACTAACCATTGTATCACAGCCAGCATTCTATATTTTGACCTAATTAACCGGCAGCAATACTACCATTTATGTAATCATGCTACCAACATGTCAGTCAGTCATTTTTGTATTAGCAAATCCTTTTTGTATTTGCAAATTTCTTCATGGCCAGTCTTCTTTGTGTTTGGTGTCTGCAATCCCCAAATGTCAGCCTTTTAGGACCAATTATCCTGCCCCTCCCCGTCCTGGCACTGTACAGTCGCAGCACATGCACAGGATTTTACTCCTGTCCAGGCCCAGAAGCATCTGGATTTTCTCTCTTGGACCACTAATATAGTCTGGGGTACCCCTGGTGCAGGCCTGGCCCCTGACAGAGCCTAGGCATTGGCATAAGGGGCAGAAAATTTAAACATAGCTGCAGGACTTAGTTTTGGGGCTTTTGAGATCAATGCTGCTGACTTTTAGCAGATGTATAAAGCATGAATAATGCAAGCAGTAGAGAAGAGCTTGCAGCTTATTCAACCTTTGCAAGATCCACATTTCTGACGTATGCAGAGGCCACAGCCAAGGTCATCATTAGACCACCAAGGATTGCATGCCTATTCACTTTTAGGCCGATAGAAAATATAACAGCATTACCCCACATCAGATCACATTGGATTGGATAGCTAGGTACCACTCGCAGCCAGGTAGTGCAGATGAATGATTATCAGAGCTAGCATATAATCCCTCCACTAATTCTCTGTCACTGGACTGCCAGAACCTAGATGCATACTTTCTGCCATTAGACTTAATGAGATAACATCCCCCACACCAAATGGACAGAAATCAGACCGTGATTATTAAAAATGAAAATACTAATAATATTTTTTTTAAACAGCCTTTCATGCTGTGGCTATAGCCAGATGCTGCCTGCTATGATGGCTAAGGTAAAATAGATGTGCATTAGCAGAATGACATTTTGTTTCTTTATGCATGGGTGATGCCATGACAGAACAGCATGAGTGGGATCACATGTGCACAGTGGAATACAGAGTTTTAGGCAAAAACAACGTGAGGTACTTTAAGTTTCAAATCTGCCTCAGTGCTCGTTCTAAGAAGTGTCAGTTTTTGACCCATCACAGTTTTATGCTTATTAATTAATGAATATAGCTAACCAATTACTGTAACCATAACAACAGGATTTGTGACGCTGCTGTTTACATTTTAACTGTAAGATATTGCTCTTTTGCCATTGCTCACACATGAAGGAACCTACATGATTCCAAAAGCCTGCATATTTAACTTCTATCCAGGTTCAATAACAGTATCACACCAGTTACTTCATTTGCACTTATTCTTCTGGATCAAACAATTTTCTTGGAGACTGAGGAGATCCAGAAGAGATATGCACCATTTTTGTCAAATGGTGGTGGACAGTTGTAAACAAACAAGGAATATTGTCAAACAATATATCAACAATCTGAGATTTAACCTTTGGTAGAGAATATCTGCAAACAGAACAAGATTAGTATTTTAAAGTTTTTTTAAGCATTAGCAGATTTCCTGCGGCATTGATCATGGTAAGTTAGAAGGCCTGCTGTTTAGTAACAATAGGGCTGCTTATGTAATATAGGGGATGATATCAGGGCCACTTATTTACAGTAATTGACTAAGTCAAATTCTGTTTGTATTAAATATTGTTCTGGGATTTTAATTTATGCTTTAGAAATCAAATTTCACAACTCTGTACATTATTCTGCAAAAACTGTAAATAACAATGGTGATTGTAAACTTCAACTCAGTTTACATAAAGATTTCCCATTGTAAATATGTACTTAAGAAATGTTCATTCTAAATGCTGACATGAAATGAAGTAACTATTGTGCCAGGAAGTGTGCTCCATATGTAAGATTTTTAATAATATGCATAGATACTATGAACTGTGAAATGTTCTTTGTGTATCTTTCTTAAACTCTTATAAAGTTAAAGAAAATAATTTTTACATAACTTATATTAAAAAATTAATCCGGAATTGTGGTTGTAATGATGGCAAAACTGTCAGCATTCACTGTCATTACAACTGAATCTGTCAGTAACTTCTGGAGTACGCACATGCGCAGTTAAACGTGGAAATCCAGAGGTTGCTGTCAGTCATTTCCTGCTTCTCCCGGAGTCGGCAATCAATTGAAATCACTGAACTGATGAAAACTACCCCTTTTAGACAAATAACTCCCAAAAAAGTGATTGGGTTTTTAATGGTGTACCGAATCAGAATTATTGCTGAGCAACCATTCTGGCCCTGAAAAATTAATTTTATATTTGTGGAATGTCAAATTTTTCCATTATGATAAAAATTCCATGGTTTTTAAATATAATTTATTAAAAGTTTGTTTATGATATTTCACCTTCTACATTAATCCCATGTGTATGTCCCAATCTTTATTTTGCTCTTTGTAAAATGATTAAAAAGCAAAGGAAAATCAGTGCTTTTTACTTCCTGGTTTGCTGTCTGTGAGAATTCTTCAATATGATTGGCTGCTTAGCCTGCTTGATGACTTCATTGTTGCTGGGCACTGGAGATCCCTAGACTTGGCATCAGATTCAATTAACATTGGGAGAGATGAAATCGATGCCACAGAGAGCGCTAGATCTTTGTAGGCAGCTTTCTTCGAGGTCAGCAGCAAGCACCATTACTTCTGAGCCAATATATTTTGATGGTGTAAGGAGACCACTTAAATAATGTATGCCTATTGGATTTAATGGAATAACAATCCCCTTTGAACCCTATAGCTCATGTGATTGCAATTAAAATATACCTCATGAATTTGTAATGTACAGCTCAACAAAACAAAAGTTTACAACAGAAATAGAAACATTCATCAGTAGCATTTGGGCTGCTAACATAGGTGGCAGTTGTAAACCTACTGACATCTGAAGGACTCAGATTTGGAACACTATTCCCCATAACTGTGAGCTAAATGAATTATAAATTCCCACTCTACTATTCTTTACAGTTTCAGAACATTTACCCTTTAGGCTAACAATTCACTCCTTTTAAGATAAAGTGAGCTGAAAACACTAAAGCGTGAGGCCCAGGCAATCTTAACTTCCAGGCCTCAACTGAAGGTCACCAACGAGGACCAAAGGCCCATTTCCAGGACTCAGGTAATTCGCAGGGAGTGGGTTTCAGGAGGTCCTCGCGATCAGGGAGGGGGAGCTCAGCTCAGGAGCAGCTAAACTTTCCATGTGGGACCCACAAGGAAGCTAAAAAGTGAGAAAACTTACCTGTTTGTGCTTCTTCTGATCAAATATCTTTGAGGTCTGGTGCCCTAAACTGAACACAGTACTCCAGATGGGGTCTAACCAAGACTCTGTACAACTGAAGCATCAGTTCTGTAGTCCGATTCCCTTGAGATAGAGGTTGACATTCCACCAGCCTTTATGATTACTCTTTGTACATGTGCACTAATTTGTTTGGGACACCAGCATTATCCCAGAACATTTTCTAGGATTAAATGAGGACGCTTTAGGAGTATTAGCCCAATCCCAAAATGACTTGAGTGATTTCATAGAAACATAGAAGATAGGAGCAGGAGTAGGCCATTCAGCCCCTCGAGCCTGCTCCGCCATTTAATTAGATCATGGCTGATCATCCAAATTCAGTACGCTGTCCCTGCTTTCTCCCCATATCCCTTGATCCCTTTAGCCTTAAGAAATATATCTAACTCCTTCTTGAATATATTTAATGAATTGGCCTCAACTGCCTTGTGTGGTAGAGAATTCCACAGGTTCACCACTCTCTGGGTGAAGAAATTCCTCCTCATCTCAGTCCTAAATGGCTTACCCCTTATCCTTAGACTGTGACCCCTGGTTCTGGACTCCCCCGCCATCGGGAACATCCTTCCTGCATCTAGTCTGTCTAGTCCTGTTAGAATTTTACAAGTTTCAATGAGATCCCCTCTCATTCTTCTAAACTCCAGCGAATATAAGCCCAATCGACCCAATCTCTCCTCATATGTCATTCCTGCCATCCCAGGTATCAGTCTGGTGAATCTTCGCTGCACTCCCTCCATGGCAAGAACATTCTTCCTCCGATAAGGCGACCAAAACTGCACACAATACTCAAGGTGTGGTCTCACCAAGGCCCTGTACAACTGCAGCAAGACATCCTTGTTCCAGTACTCGAATCCTTTCGCTATGAAGGCCAACATACCATTTGCCTTCTTAACCGCCTGCTGCACCTGCATGCTTACCTTCAGCGATTGGTGCACAAGGACACCCAGGTCTCATTGCACTTCCCCTTCTCCCAATCTATTGCCGTTCAGATAATAATCTGCCTTCCTGTTTTTGCCACCAAAGTGGATAACCTCGCATTTATCCACATTATACTGCATCTGCCATGCATCTGCCCAATCACCCAACCTGTCCAAATCATACTGGAGTTTCTCGGCATCCTCCTCACAGCACACACGCCCACTCAGCTTTGTGTTGTCTGCAAACTTGGAGATATTACATCTAGTTCCCTCGTCTAGATCATTAATATATATTGTGAATAGCTGGGGTCCTAGCACCAATCCCTGCGGTACTCCACTAGTCACTGCCTGCCACTCGGAAAAAGACCCGTTTATTCCAACCCTTTGCTTCCTGTCTGCCAACCAGTTCTCTATCCAAGTCAGTACCTTACCCCCAATCCAATGTGCTTTAACTTTACACGCTAATCTCAGGTGTGTCTTTGGAAGATACTGGAGGTCCTCAGCAACTGGTAGGTTCAGGTTAGCCATGGATTGATTGTACGAGCTGTATGTGTGTCTCTGGATTTTAGGTGCAGGTATATATGCCACAATGGGCAACCATTCAAAGGGTGTTGATTTTAGTGTTCCAGCCATGATTCTCATCATGGCCTTAAGCTATGTGCACAGAGGTTTGGTGTGTGAGCTGCCGCCCAGACTGGTGCGTAATATTCAGTGTGTGTGCATCAGCACCCCATGATATGCCTTTTCAGGAGGAAATAGTTATAGAGTCAGAAGGGCTTTCACTGCATGTCCCTCAGTGGAGGAGCAAAGGGACTCAGATCTTAGGAGCCCAGCATTGAAAAAATCAATGATTGGGGAACATAAATCTCATGTTTTGGCAGTGGAGACAGTTTCTATGCATATGGTTGAGATGATGGAGAAGTGGGAGGAGTCCACCACATACATCTTCAACAGATTGCAGGAAATTCTCCATGAAATGCAAAACATCTTGGAGAGATAGTGCAGGAGATGTCTGCCGCAACATTGCAACAGGAGCTTCCAAGGACATTGGTAGATTGTGGAGTTGCAGCTATCATTGTTTAAATAGATGCTTTGAGAGTCAGCCTGAACCTGACAATTTCACAGGGCTTCAAAGAGTTGATTGGGACTATTCGGTCTGTAGTGACACTGATCATCTGAGCCTGTGGCCTACACCAATGGGCTACAAGGAGTAGTAACAGATGTTCATGTCTCTGATGATAGCGACAGTGTAACTATTTTATTATGGTCACCTCCAATGCCAGCACCTGTAGGAACTTCAGAGGGTCCGGCACCCCTTGACAAGAGAATGGAAAATGGAACTGGAACCAGCTTCACTGAGATAAAAGCCATCTCTGTCCTCAGAGGAGTGAAGACTTCAATGATTTTGCTTTTCTTTGGCACTGGGATTGACATCTCTAACGTTTGCTGGCAGGTGGGGGGTTGGGGGGCAGGGGCTTCTAATGCACTCTTACAGGCATGGGCAGCCCACTCCAACAATGTAAATTACTCTGATTCTGGAATTTCAATCGGGTCTGCAGCCTTTGATTTGGGCTAGTATCAGTGGAGCAAGCCCAACAGTATTTCAGTTCCATTGTATTGATTATGTATTTTATGAATGAAGTGAAAAAAATTTTTGGAACTATTTTACTCTGAACATTTCTATTAATGGTTTTTAAAAAGGAAAATGGTGTCCACTAAGTACCGCACTCAATCCTTGTCAAAAAGATATTTCATTGGTTAACCTATATCCTATATCCAAAGAGGTTTTCAAATATCTACAAAGTCTAAGGCCAGAATTTTGCCTACCTGGGCGGCTCTGGTGCGGGTGGTGGCCATGGCGGGTTGTGACCCTGCAGCTGGCTCCATCACACTGCTGAAAATGACCTTCCCTTAATAGGGCCTATTAAGCCCACCCTGCGCGTTACCCGGCCCAATTAAATGGTGCGGGTCTGGTGACGTCATCGATGACGTCATCGATGACGTGTTTTCAACCTGGATCTTTAAAGGAGCTATGGTCACATTGAATTTGAATGTCAGTAAGAGTAACATAGTGCTGTCAGTGCACTACAGCATCGGAGTGCTGCAAACACTGACAATGTCTGCACAGAGGCAGAGGGCTACACCTAGGCTCTCCAATGACTCTCTTCTGATGCTTATGGAGAAGGTCAGAGCACGCAGGGATCTCCTCTTCCCTTCCAATGGGCGGAAGAGACCTCCCCAGTTCACCACAACAGCCTGGTCAGAGATTGCCAAGGAGGTCACCAGTGGGGATGTGGTCAGGACGACCTGGGTGCGCTGCTGGAAACGTTTCAATGATCTCATTAGATCAAGAAACATGAGTACAAAACCACACTCACATTCATCCTACTGTGCCTATCATCACTCTGCCTTCCCAACCCTACCCCTGCACATCCTTACTCACACCAACATACCTTGCACCTCCACCCATCCATCCTTCTCTATCTACATTATCACTTCCCCATCTCACTAGCCAACCCTCACACTCATCTTCATCCTAGTGCAATCATATCAACTAACAACACACAAGGAGACACTTGGGTATTTTATTCAATGTTTATGTAAAGTTTCCATTAATGTACTGTGAAACATAAAAATCTTTATTTTCAACACTCTCTGGTGTTGGACAGATTTGTGTGCACCTTTGTAAGTGGCTTAGTGAGTTGCATTGAATGGCGAGACATAACGGTACCTCCAGCAATGATGCTGAGTGTGAAAGGAATGGCTTGGTCATTGCAGGGATGCTTTATGGTGTTGCTGTGGGGTGGTGCCAACCTGGCACATCATGTGGCAGCCATATGGGTGTACAGCATCAAGTGAAGTAAATCTGGCCATGATGAGACCATCCCTCGCCTCCCGGGCAGCAATGTGCTCAGGTGTTGATGCCCTCTGTCCTGTGCAGCATCATGTGATTGCGGAGAAGGTTGGTGTTGTTGTTGGTGGTGTTGTTGTGCCTGGTGCTGCTGGTGATGGGGCTCATCGTGGTCAAATTCTGAGGACCAAGGTGAGAGAGTATAAATGGCATCCATGCTGATGGAATAGATGGCAGGTGAAGTAGAGATGACAGAAGCAATCTGTCAATGGGTGAGAGAGGTTCTTCCAGTGAGGTGACACTGAATGACGTCTTTGCTGGAAAGACTGCAGCCTGCAGAATCTGTGCTTGGAATGCAGTGAGAAACAGCTTCTGCTGAGGAAAGTGATCATCTGTCAGGTGGGAGCTTTTATAGTACATTTGATGCCATCAAGTAATTAGCTGGAGCAATGACCACTGAACTCCTGCCTCAGGTTGACAGACATGGCTCCCAAGCAGCGTGTTTCCCGTGGCCATGCAGTTAAATTTTAAAGGAAAGGTTAAAACCACTCTTAAGTGTCTGACAACAAGCTACTAATAATTTAAATTGAGTCGCCCACCTCGGCCGATCGGGTTGGGTCCGCGCTGACAGATGTGCCTGGGGGAAAGGTGCATAGGAGCGGGATGACAGCCGGTTCCCGACCTGCTCCCAAAAATAACAACTTTCCCACCCGACCCGCCCTGCCTCCCATCCCACCCGCTACCACCCCAGAGAATTCCGGCCTAAGAAATTTCCAACCGTAAGCACTAATTAGATATACATAGAAATATACTCTGTGAGTATATTTTATTAATGGAAAGAAGCTTTTTCAGCCAATTTCACGAACAATTGGCTGTTCAGAATTTGAACCTTGTGAAGTGAGACAGTTTTTTTAAACTGTTTAATCAAATAATTGTTACAAAAAAGAGAATATTCTGCTTCTAAAAGTTGTATATTGTGCAGCATTTCTTGCAGTGTGATATGGTTTGCCATTAAAATGCCAGTTACTATCCAGGAGTAAATGAAGATTAGGAACCTGTACCACTTTTTTACTTGCAATCACAATCAATGTAAGGACTGCCTCACTTCTAGTATAACCATGTACTGCAGCCAGCTGTATCCTTTGCTATGTGTATATTTATTCTATGTAGTATGCCATTGGTGGTTTTGTCCTATTGAACATGTGCAAATGTATAATTACAAGCAGATTCATGGCAAATGGAATGCCATCTTCCATTTGGGTGAGCCTCTGGCCTAGAAATTCACTGTAGCCCCGTTTGGGGCGCCAGCCTCGCCAGGGCGCTAAAAGTAGTGCCCCGGAAGCAGTCGCGGCCGCCCGCCGGAAATTCAGTTTGCGCGCCCCAGAGGGAAGCGCGGCGCTACTTGGAGGCGCCCCGCATCCCTCTTGGGGCACTGCAGCTAAATATCGCTGCGCAACGTGCTGCAGCGCCACACGCTGCAGCATGGTGCACTGCGGTACTGCAGGCCTTCCTCCCCTTCTTAAAGGGGAGGGGCCTTGTGCAGCGCGATCGAGGATCGCGAGTGCCGGCAAGAGCCCGGCACCGAGGAGAAGGGCCGGGCTCTTGGAACGCAGTCAGCACTCCGTGGGGGTGGGGGTCGGGGGCTCAGGAGGCCGGGGACAGCAGCGCGGAGTGGTGCTGGCAGGCGGCCAGCAAAAAAAATGGCCGCCCCACACCTCTCCTTTAATTAGCGCCTCTACCGCTGCAGGTAGGCCCCCCTGAACCAGTCGCAAATAGCTCCTGGCGTTAAAGCAGGGGCACATCTAAATATTGCGATCGGGGCGTTAGCGAGGCGCTGCGCACACCGATGACGTCATCGGTAGCGGCGCAGCGCTAACGGCTAGTGCCGCCATTAGCGTCCCGCTGAATTTAGCGGGAGGCATGGCCAGTGGCTTCCGACCCACTTAGCGCCCTCTTAAGGCACTAACGGGTGGCACAGCCCACTGAATTTCTAGGCCTATATCTGTAAAGGAGACATATCATTTACCAGACAGTCTGAACACGTGCAAAAATTATTCTCGTTGTCCAGAAGACAGTTACACAATGCTGTTGACATTGGATAGTCTACTGGGATTATCAATGATCAAAATATAAAAATGTATTTTATTTTTTCTTTGCAACAACAACCAGATAGCAATATGCTACTAATATATGGCAACCAAGATGGGGGCGGGGAGAGGAGGTGAAGGTTGTTATATGATTGCTGTTACTCTCAGGACAATTTTATTTACTCACCTTGAAAAAGACAAATAAATGTTTTTTCCTAGTCGAGTCTGACTGAGACAATTGTCTGTGTTGCAATATTGATATTTATCCCGTAACCTTTCACACGCATTTATACAGTTCAGTTATACTTTTCGTTCAGAATTTGTCATTTGATTTACCTCCCACTTTCTCAGACAACCACTTCAGCCTTATATAGGGCTAGATTTTCCAACCATTGCCCATGGATGGGTGGAAGTCTTCCTAAAATATACAAGTTGAAATGTTAATGACTTGTGATACTCATGCTGATGCTTTAAAGATCAGCATTATAAAATGTTACAGTACAACAGGAGATCATTCAGTCCATCGTGCCAGCTCCCTGAAAGTATTTTCTACCCTGCCCTTTCCCCATACCTTTAAAATTTTACTTTTCAAAATATTTATCCACTTCCTTTATAAAAGCTTTTTTGGTATTGGCTTCCATCATTATTTCTGGTAGGGCATTCTGGGCTAGAAATTGATCCACACAGCGCCCGTTTTTCGGGAGGTACTCGTACTACTAAGGCCCTAATATGGCAGGCAGGAAGCGTGTGCACATTTCCGTCCAGAAGTGTGCCACCTGACAGTCAATAGAACAAAATATATGCGTCCTTTACCTACGCCTGAAACAGGAGCTAGGCCCTTTGCATATGAATATAAGGATCTTTGAAACATAGTAGTCAGCACCTCTGCTATTTCCCCTCTGACTTTCCTCAACATTGCCGTCGGGGCTCAGTGCCTTTTGCACTTTGAACTAGTGTTTATTTTTGTCAACATGCAATAAACAAAAGAGCAACAAGTTATACTCCATTAAACTAATATTAACATCTAGCTAAGAAGTGCCAGCCTAGGCTCAGTGGGTAGCACTCTCACCTCTGAGTCAGAAGGTTGTGGGTTTAATTCCTATTCCAGAGACTTGAGCACAAAATCTAGGCTTACACTCCAGTGCAGCACTGGGGGAATGCTGCACTGTCAGAGGTGCAGTGCTTCAGATGAAATTTTAAACCGAGACCTCGTTTGCCCTTTGAGATGGACGTAAAAGATCCCATGGCACTATTTTGAAGGAGAGCAAGGGAGTTGTCCCCAGTATCCTAACCAATATTTATCCCTCAACCAACATCACTAAAACAGGTTATATGGTCATAATCGCATAGCTGCTTGTGGGACCTTGCTGTGTTCAAATTGACTGCCGCGTTTCCCACATTACAACAGTGACTACACTTCAAAAGTATTTCATTGGCTGTAAAGCACTTTGGGACGTCCTGTGGTCATGAAGGCGCTATATAAATGCAAGTCTTTCTTTCTTTAAGAAGTGACAAAACTCATTGCATACAGTATTCTTCAAAGTATTGTTACTCCATTGACCGTAACTGTGTAAAATGTATTTGTACTCTTAGTGGGTATACCTTTTTCAATGTTTATCTGTACCTAGTAACTTAATACCAAAGGTCTACCTATTAAGATGGTAAGGTGATAACTTGGCCATTGCCCAATTTAATGGCATCTCCTTACTTTCTAAATTATAGGGAGACCTTTATGTGCTGCTGATTCATTAGGTAATAGCTGATAGGGATACCTTCACTAAACTTGAACAAGGTCTAAAGATTGTATTACAAACTCTGGCTGACTTTCAAGTAAACAAAATAGCCTTGGTTGACTTACATTAGTAGCACTTGTTGGAGAGACGGAGAAATACCGTTAGAGCTGCAACTGAGGATGTTTGTAGAATTTTATTTTTAAAGAATTAATATCTGGGCTTCCTAGTAGCTCAATGGGCACTGAGCTATAGACACTAATAAGGTGTCAAGTTTGGTCACTGGCCTGTGCTGAGTTTGTTAATCTAAGGGAATGTCCTGGACCAGGAATGAGGATTTTTAAAAATCCCATGTCTCTGCTCCTGTTTATTATCCAATGATTTCTGCCAGAAAGGGCACATGTGTGAATGTCATCCAAGGACAGAACTGGGCTTGGCTCTGATGGCCCCTATAAAAAATAGCCTGCTGACTCTCATTGCCCTGTTTCACATTTGAAGGATGGTCATTTGGGTAAGGTATGGCATGGCATCTGGCAGTCTTTGAACTCTGCTTTAGTCATTGGCTCCAAATTTCCTTTGGAGGGCTTTTGGGCACAACTGTGAGGTGAATGGAGGTTCTGCCCGTCTTTGGATGCAGCTCTGACCCCCTGTTCCAAATCCCAGGATTAAAGACATTGGCATATTTTGGGTGGGTGCCTGCACCGTTTTTCTCACACAGGGTGCCCACCTCAGCCCCAAATTCAGCCCTTGCTGATCCAGATAACCACACTGATGCACCTTTACAGCCGAGGAATTTTTTACCTCATTGCCATCAGAAGAAAACTGGGGAACAATGAATTTGCCAGAGCATGAATGCTTTAACTGCTAATGTACACAATCAAATTTCAAATTTAAAAACTAGAATTTTTGATCTTTCTAAAATAAAGCAATGGAAATGTAAAGTTTAAAGATTTCACGGGTTTCAAGCAAGTCTAATATTTTTGTTGCAATAGAGTTTGGGAGTTTTGAATAGATGTACTCCATGCAGACTGTCTAACGTTTGTAATTAAATCTAATTTTGTAGGAATATGTATTCTGAAGCATCAGTGTAATTGAAGGCACAATGCACAATTCAAATCAAATAAAAAAACCTTTTAAATATTATCAGGATGAATAAAAATAGGTAATATCACTTATACAAATATTTAAAACAAAATTATGGCATATGTATAGGAAATGAATATGTATAATCCAAAGCTGAATGCAAGCCTTTGTTTACTAACTGCCATAGATCAATTATGTATATAATTGGATTTTAAAAGTCAGAACAATGGGATCACATAACATGAGAACCACTATCAAGGGATAGCATAGCAGATAATTTTGCTATTACGATGAACAGTAGTGCAGCCTTTATCGCTCATCGTGTAAAGGTTGAGAGCACTTGAGGAGGAAACGCTTTTCCACTTTTTGCATCTGATAACAATATGAAGCACTTTTAGATCAGGTTTCCTGTTGAAGTCATGAAAAGAAACTTTCATCCCACTCACCCATTCTAAGAACCAAAAGGAACGGCAGAAAGTTGCAGCATACATATTAGTAGAGAGCTTATTGATGTCATATTGAAATATTAAAATATTATCTTGGAGTAACAAATCTAATGCAATTTACTGAACTGAAGAGGGATAATACCTTATACACCCTCAGCCTGAGAATGAAAGTAATGCTGCTGCATATATAATAATAAAGCTTACATACATTGAAAAGAACAAAGCAACTCCTGCACCAAGGCTCTTGACCCTCCCTATCTCTGTAACTTCCTCCAGCCATACAATGCCCCAGAATTCTCAGTTCCTACCACTCTGGCCTCTTGTGAATTCCCTCTTTGCCCCACATTTGTGGCTGCACTTTCAGCCATCTCGGCCCCACACTCTGGAAATCCCTCCCTAAAGCGCTCTGCCTTGCCTCCTCCCTCAACTCCTTTAAGACCTCCTGAGAACTCATGTGTATGATCCCTTATTTGGCTTGGCTATTTTTGTCTTATTACACCTTTGTAAAGCGCTTTGCGACATTTATCTACAATTAAACAACAACAACTTGCATTATATAACACCTTTAGCGTAGTAAAACGTCCCAAGGCACTTCACAGGAGCATTATCAAACTAAATTTGACAGTGAGCCACGGAAGGAGTTATTAGGACAGGTGACAGAGGTAGGTTTTAAGGAGTGTCTTGAAGGAGGAGAGATAGAGAGGTGGAGAGGCCTAGCGAGGGAATTCCAGAGCCTAGGGACCAGGCAGCTGAAGGCATAGCTGCCAATGGTGCAACAGCACAGAATTTGATGAGTGCAGAGATCTTGTAGAGATAGGGAGGGGCAAGGCCATGGAAGGATTCGAAAATTAGGATGCAAATTTTATAATTGAGTCATTTCCGGACCAGGAGCCAATGTAGGTCAGTGAGCCATGGGGAGATGGGTGAACAGGACTTAGTGCGAGTTAGGATACAGGCAGCAGAGTTTTGGATGTGTTCAAGTTTATGGAGGCCGGCTAGGAGAGCATTGTAATAGTCAAGTCTAGAGATGAGGTGGGGCGGAGACTGGCGATGTTACAGAGGTGGAAGTAGACGATCTTAGAGATGGAGCGAATATGTGGTTGAAATCTCATTTCAGGCTCAACAAGGATGCCATGGTTGAGAATGGTCTGGTTCAGCCTCAGACAGTGACCAGGAAGAGGGATGGAGTTGTCGAACGGAGTTTGTGGCAGGGACCGAAGACAATGGCTTCAGTCTTCTCAATATTTAGTTGGAGGAAATTTCTGCTTATCCAGGACTGGATGTTGGACAAGCAGAGTGATGAATCAGAGACAGTGGAGGGGTTGAGAGAGGTGGTGGTGAGGTAGAGCTGGGTGTCATCAGTGTACACGTGACACCTGACGTTATGTTTTCGGATGATGTCACCGAGGGGCAGCATGTAGATGAGAAATAGGAGGGGGTCCAAGGATAGATCCTGGGGGAACACCAGAGGTAACGGTGTGGGAGCAGGAAGAGAAGCTACTGTAGGAAAATTCTCTGGCTATGACTGGATAGATAAGAATGGAACCAGGTGAGGGCAGTGCCACCCAGCTGGATGATGGAGAAAAGGTGTTGGAGGAGGATGGTGTGGTCAACCACGTCAAAGGCTGCAGACAGGTCAAGAAGGTTGAGGAGGGATAGTTTACCATGGTCACAGTTACATAGGATGTTATTTGTGACTTTAATAAGGGCCGTTTTAGTGTTGTGGCATGGGCAGAAACCTGATTGGAGGGGTTCAAACATGGAGTTGTGGGAAAGATGAGCATGAATTTAGGAGCTGACAACACGTTCAAGGACTTTGGAGAGGAAAGGGAGGTTGGAGATGGGGCAGTAGTTTGTAAGGAGAGAGGGGTCAAGGTTAGGTTTTTTAGGATTGGGATGATGATGGCAGATTTGAGGGAGAGTGGGTCAGTACCTGAGGAGAGGGAACCATTAATAATATCAGCTAACATCGGGGTCAGGAAGGGAAGTTGGGTGGTGAGCAGTTTGGTGGGAATAGAAGGGAGCAGTAGGTGGGTCTCATGGACAAGATAAGCTAGGAGAGGGCATGAGGGGAGATAGGAGAGAAACTAGAGTTCAGGCCTAGGTCAAGGGGGAACCTAAGGGGAAATATGGCTTGGTGGGCTAGGGGAAGGGAGGGAATCAACAGGTGGAGCTGAATGAATGGTCTCAATCATAGTGACAAAGAAGTCCATGAGCTCCTCGCACTTGTTGTTGGAGGTGAGGGTGGAGGAAGCAGGATGATCCTGGAAAAGTGAGCAGTTTTGGCCGAGGAGAGCAGGTCCAAATGTGCTTTATCCGATCCAGCCAGATCTGGCATTGAATGTCTAAACCAGATGTCTGCTATAAATGTTCAAGTCTGCATCCCTTCAACTTAAGAGAGCGGAGCTGAGGGCCGTACCAGGAGGAATGGCCAGGGTGAGCAAGAGTAATGGTTTTAATGGGGACAAGGGCATCAAAGGTGGAGGTGAGTGTAATGTATTATCACATGGTTTGTCACATGGTTTGGTATGAGCATGCTCAGTTCGCTCTGGCCTACTAAACAAGCACATGGACTGCTAACTCATTGGGCTAGATTTTCGTGGAGCCGTCAGGCGGGGTTTCAGGTGTGTGGGGGGGGGGAAATCCCGAATTTGGGGGTCCCAACACCATCCCGCCCAAAACCCCGCCCCACGTAAGTTTCAGGGGCGGCGGGTACCCGCCCCGCACTGGGACCCGCTGAAACCAGGCAGGAAGGGATTAGTGCCAATTAACTGCCTGTTAACAGGTAGTTAACAGGCAGTTTTTAGCCGAATCTCTATTTTGAGGGGTTTTGTGTAGGTTTCCCGACAGCTGCAAACCACGCCAGGTTAGAGCAGGCAGGCCGTCGGGTTGAAGGAGTTGGAGGGGTCGCGATGTCGGTGCTCAGGTGAGTGATGGGTGCATGAGTGTAAAGGTAAGTGTGTTTGGTGTGTCTAAAGTGTGTAAAGCACTTTTACTTACCTGTACTTACCTTAACAGCCTTTCTTCCTGTAACCGTCGGGAGCCCATCACTCAGCCGGAACTTAAAGCTGAATGGCTGCGATCTGTGAAAAGTGACAGCCTTCAGCTTTGAGTGCTGGTGAGAATTCTAACTGAGTCTGCGTAGAAGGACTCATGTTGGAACTCAAGAGTGTCAGTGTTTGACAGCTTCAAGCAGCTGTGAAACACTTTCATCTGTCAAGAACTCTTGACAGATGAAATTTCAGTCTGTGATGTCACCTGTTGCCGGGTGGCCCTTAATTGGCCTGCTGAGCCCGCTGGGCGGGCTCAACAAGGTCAATCAAGGGAAAATCATGCGGATTGGCCGGACGTCGAAGTAGACGGGTCAAAAACCCAAAAGGGGAAGTCCCGCCTTCTTCCCGACAGGTTTGGGAAAATCTACCCCATTGTGTCTCTGTCCTTCACTTGTTCTACCCACATATATTACAATGAGGGTGTCATTGAGTAGATCGGTAGCTGAAGAAATGTCATGGTGAATGGAGGGCCAAAGACTAGACAGTTGGGAATTTGAAAGTGCCATTGTAAGTGACTTGTGAGAGCCCTGAGTGGACATGGTAGCATAGTGGTTATGTTACTGAACTAGTAATCGCGAGGCCTGGACTAATGATCGCTGAGATGCGAGTTCAAATCTCACCATGGCAGCTCGGGAATTTAAATTCAATTAATTAAATAAATCTGGAACCAAAAGTTAATGACCATGAAATACTCTGGTTCACTGATCCCCTTTAGGGGAGGAAATCTGCTGTCCTTACCCGGTCTGGCCTATATGTGACTTGAGATCCACAGCAATGTGGTTGACTCTTAACTGCCCTCTGAAATGGCCTAGCAAACCACTCAGTTGTAGTTAAGAATGCAGCTCACCACCACCTTCTCGAGGGCAATTAGAGATGGGCAATAAATACTGGCCTTGCTGGTGACGTCCACATCCCATGAACGAATAAAAAAAAAACACAGATGGAAGGGGGAATGGGAGTGGAGAGGGATACAAGGAAGTGATTAGAGATGCACTACATCAACACATGTTGTTGTAAAGTATACGTATCAGGATTACAAACTTGGACAAGATTGGGGTTAGTTGTGAAGTTTCCTATGGTTTAATTTCCTGCCAACACTCATTGTCTCGATGCACACATAAAGAATGACCACTTGGGTGAGGCAAACTGCTGCCTGTGGAATTGAACATGAGCCACTGTATTCAAGGGACAAGTGGAGGGAAAAAGTAAAATATAAAGAAGATTAAAAAGACCTGAAAGAGTGAAGGAACTAGGTTGCCAATTGTCCAGTTATAGCAACCATGCTGCAAATAAGTTGCAGTACAGAACAGTGGATATCTAAGGAGATAGAATAAAAAACAATAAAATGGGATGAGTAAGAAGAGAAAATACATTCATTAATCAATTCCCTGAAACAATAGCATGGATTCCTAGCATATGAACACTTTTTCAGTTTAAGTTGTCTCTCCACTATTTTAGCGGAGGTGTTAACCCAAATGTGTTAACATTTCCACTAACATAATGGAGAGAGGATTTCGAATCGATGCATTAAACATTCAAGCGCTAATATTCAAGGGCATATTTTTATGGTCAAGGAAATTTTGCAAAAGTGAGAGGAAAAGGAAAGAATTGAAAAGAGTACAATAAAAAGCAGCTGGATAGGGACTGCGACATTTATCCTCACTGCCAAGGCAGCTAACTGTTTGTGGTGCTGTTGCCAGATTATTGGAACTCTTGGTCCCTGCACATCTTGTATGTTAATGATACTGTATACTGCCCGGATTTGTGGTAGTCTGCTGGTGAAGGTGTAACTGATACAATGCCGAGAAACCAACATCATGGCACTCTTTGATCTTGCCCAATACCTACTGATGCATGTCTGCCCACTCAGTTTGGAAGTGACAAAACAACAAGAGCACTAGTTTTTTTTTGAAAAGGAAAAGGTCATAGGGCTAACAATGTTGGGTGGGTATGTGTGGTCATTTTATGGATATTTTGGCTTTCTCTGCAACTCGGAGCTTCACTGGGCATGTTCAAGTAAGTGATACATAGCATAATATGCAAATACCTGCACACGCGCTGAGAAGCATAGCATTCAATTGCGTACAGCCAGCACAACCTAACTGTACAAGTGAGGCAACGTTATTTAGTATGCTTCACTGGTGCAGGCAGGTTAGTGTGTAATAGTCTATAATCTCTAACTGCATTAGTGAGACAACTCACCCCTTTAATCTTTGGTTTCATATCACTGCATTGGTACCAGTTCAATATAAATGTACCTAGTTTAAAATCGTATAACCTTTTGCTCTGCACTTTGTCTCTTGTTAAAGGATACAAGGAATAGATAAATTTAAATGGAAATGTTTTCAGCTGAACACTGGAAAAAAATACTGGAGGTGAATTGCCCTCTCGGCCAATGTAAGTTCGGCGGACGTGCGGTGTAAACCCCATTTACACGTGCAAACGAGGGATCCACCGAAGTTACGGTGACAGAGCAGGAGAAGCTCTGAATAAATTCACCCCCATTAAAAAAAAATCGCAAGTCCTTCGAGATACTCTTAATTTTAACCTGCTTTCCTTCCCCTCACCTACGGAGAACTGCTATTTCAGGTCTCCTCTCTCTACAGGGAGCTGTTTTGCTAGCATCACTGAGGAGGCCTGCAAGTGAGCAGCTCCAATAGAAATCTCACTGCTCAACATATTCATTGTTTCCGGATGCTAATCAAGAGCTGGTGAAAATCATTGCCAGCTATTACTGCTGTACTCTTAATTTGACAAAAACAGGAATATTTCATTAAAAATATCAGGGTGAAATTGGTCTTCAGCAAAAATGCAAAACGGGCAACAACGAATTGACAGCCTGTTTTACACTGCACCTGATAATCATTTCCATTGACTTCAATGCAAACGTGCCCACTTCCGGTTTTAATGGAGGCGCGTTTGGATGCTGGCGAGAAACCTATGCACTAAGTCAGGAATTTCCTAATTGGATGCGGGTGGGTACTTTTAGACAGAATTAACGTCCTTAGAAGACGTTAATGAGGTATTTTTAAATTGTTTTTAACCTGGCTCCAAATTTTTCTTGAGCAGGACAGGTTTCCTGGGGCTCGGGAAACTGGCCAGGGGAACAGAGGCGAGTTTGACCAGCAGTTCAGGTGGGTATTTAAATGTGTTATTTTCCCATCTGAATAAAACCTCACTTATTGCAGCTGCTGCCTCACTTCCCTTTGGTAAATGTTTGGCAGAGAGCGCTTGTGTGGATACAGCTTTTTTCAACCTTTGTGGATTTCAAATTGACAAGATCAGGATGGGCGTCACCTTGGATGTGTTTCACAGCACATCAGAAGAGGAAGACCATCACCATCCATGGCAGTGAGGACGTGCTGTACTGGGATCAGCACGTGTATAGGAGAGAGGTCCGCAGGAGGGAGGTTTGCAAGTGAAGGAGGATGAAAGGGCTCATCATTCATCTTCAGGTGAAGAGAACATAGAAGATGAGGAGCAGCAGGAAGAGGAGGATGAAGATGGGGCATCCATCGAAAGACCAGCTGCTTACATTGCTGCCTAGGATACCTGGGAAGCCCTAATATCGTGAAGGTTCACCTAGTGTGAAGCATAACAAATTAAATCCTGCGGTCCACTCCCACCACCAGCACAAACTCCCCCCGTACTAAACAGTCCTTCAACCACATCCACCATTGCACATCTGCCCAATGGGTCCCGGCATGTATTGACATTCATCATGAAACAAGTGAAAGGACGAATTGGCTCTCGGGATGCGCAAGGTTTGGAATAGGGGCAAATCATTACATTTTACGTGGCATTATAATAAAGGAAACTTAACAACATAACATTTTGTCAAACACCTATGTGCATACCCTTGATGAATTACAATTTCTTCGACATAACTGCCAGTCTGGGCCTGCGACAGGTGATGAGAGAACCAACACGAGGGAACAACCTACTTGACCTCATCCTCACCAATCTACCTGTCACAGATGCATCTGTCCATGACAGTATTGGTAGCAGTGACCACCGCACAGCCCTTGTGGAGATGAAGTCCCGTCTTCACACTGAGGACACCCTCCATTGTGTTGTGTGACACTACCACCGTGCTAAATGGGATAGATTCAGAACAGATCTAGCAGCTCAAAACTGGGCATCCATGAGGCGCAGTGGGCCATCAGCAGCAGCAGAATTGTATTCCACCACAATCTGTAACCTCATAGCCCGGCATATCCCTCACTCTACCATTACCACCAAGCCAGGGGACCAACCCTGGTTCAATGACGAGTGTAGAAGAGCATGCCAGGAGCAGCACCAGGCGTACCTAAAAATGAGGTGCCAACCTGGGGAAGCTGCAACACAGGACTACATGCATGCTAAACAGTGAAAGCAGCATGCTATAGACAGAGCTAACCGATCCCACAATCAATGGATCAGATCAAAGCTCTGCAGTCCTGCCACATCCAGTCATGAATGGTGGTGGACAGTTAAATAACTAATGGGAGGAGGAGGCTCCATGAACATCCCCATCCTCAATGATGATGGAGCCCAGCACGCAAGTGCAAAAGACAAAGCTGAAGCGTTTGCAACCATCTTCAGCAAGAAGTGCTGAGTGGATGATCCATATCGGCCTCTTCCTGAGGTCCCCACCATAAACAGAAGCCAGTCTTCAGCCAATTCGATTTACTCCACGTGATATCAAGAAACAGCTGAGCGCACTGGATACAGCAAAGGCTATGGGCCCCGACAACATCCCGGCTGTCATGCTGAAGACTTGCACTCCAAAACTAGCTGTGCCGCTAGCCAAGCTGTTACAGTACAGCTACAACACTGGCATCTACCCAACAATGTGGAAAACTGCCCAGGTATGTCCTGTTCACAAAAAGCAGGACAAATCCAATCCAGCCAATTACCGCCCCATCAGTCTACTCTCAATTATCAGAAAAATGATGGAATGTGTCTTCGACAGTGTGATCAAGCAGCACTTACTCACCAATAACCTTCTCAACAATGCTCAGTGTGGGTTGCGCCAGGACCCCTCGACTCCCGACCTCATTACAGCCTTGGTCCAAACGTGGACAAAGGAGCTGAATTCCAGAGGTGAGGTGAAAGTGACTGCCCTTGACATCAAGGCAGCATTTGACTGAGTGTGGCATCAAGGAGCTCTAGTAAAATTGAAGTCAATGGGAATCGGGGGAAAACTCTCCACTGGCTGGAGCCATATCTAGCACAAAGGAAGATGGTTGTGGTTGTTGGAGGTCAAACATCTTAGCCCCAGAACATCACTGTAGGAGTTCCTCAAGGCAGTGTTCTAGGCCCAACCATCTTCAGCTGCTTCATCAATGACCTTCCCCCCATCATAAGGTCAGAAGTGGGGATGTTCGCTGGTGATTGCACAGTGTTCAGTTCCATTCGCAACTCCCCAGATATTGAAGCTGTCCATGAAGCATGCAGCAAGACCTGGACAACATTCAGGCTTGGGCTGTAAGTGGCACGTAACATTCGTGCACACAAGTGCTAGGCAATGACTATCTCCAACAAGAGAGAGTCTAACCACCTTCCCTTGACATTCAGCAGCATTACCACTGCCAAATCCCCCACCATCAACATCCTGGGGGTCACCATTAACCAGAAACTTAACTGAACCAGCCACATAAATACTGTGGCAACAACAGCAGGTCAGAGGCTGGGTATTCTGTGGTGAGTGTCTCATCTCCTGACTCCCCAAAGACTTTCCACCATCTACAAGGTACCACCATCTACAAGGTACAAGTCAGGAGTGTGATGGAATACTCTCCACTTGCCTGGAGGAGTGCATCTCCAACAACACTCAAGAAGCTCGACACCATCCAGGACAAAGCAGTCCGCTTGATTGGCACCCCATCCACCACCTTAAACATTCACTCCTTTCACCATCGGTGCACCGTGGCTACAGTGTGTACCATCTACAAGATGCACTGCTGCAACTTGCCAAGACCTCTTCGACAGAACCTTCCAAACCCGCGATCTCTACCATCTAGAAGGACAAGGGCAGCAGACGCATGGGAACACCATCAGCTGCAAGTTCCCCTCCAAGTTCCCCACCATCCTGACGTGGAAATATATCACCATTCCTTCATCGTCGCTGGGTCAAAATCCTGGAACTCCCTCCCTAACAGCACTGTGGGAGTACTTTTACCACACAGACTGCAGCGGTTCAAGAAGGCAGCTCACCACCACCTTCTCAAGGCCAACTGGGGATTAGCAGTAAATGCTGGCCTTGCCAGCGACTCCCACATCCCAGGAATGAATAAAAAAAAAGTAGGAAACGCTGCAGCCAAATTGCACACAGCAAGCTCCCACAAACAGCAATATGATAATGGCTCCTCCCATCACAGATGGACAGGATGTGTAGCTACCTGACATATGACAATTGCTGGTTACTAAAGAGGGATAAATACTGGCTATGACACCGCATCCCCTGCTCTTCTTCAAAATAGTGCCATGGGATCATTTACCTACACCTGAGAAAACAGATTTAATGTCTCATCCAAAGACAACACCTCTGACAGTGTAGCACTCCCTCAGTACTGCACTGGAATGTCAGCTTAGATTTTGTGTTTCTGGAGTGGGACTTGAACCCACAACCTTCTGACTCAGAGGTGAACTGAGCCACGACTGACACTTCAAGAAGAGATTAAGGAAACAGGAGGGACTGAGAGCTACAGTAACACTCCAGTTATAAGTGAAGTAGATTGTTGATGGTGTGGAGATGCCGGTGTTGGACTGGGGTGGACAAATGTACGAAGTCACACAACACCAGGTTATAGTCCAACAGTTTTAGTTGAAATCACAAGCTTTCGGAGCGCTGCTCCTTCGTCAGGTGAAGTGGAGAGATGCATAAAGACACAGCTTATATAGTCAGAGAATAATGCCAGATGATTACAGGTAATCTTTCTAACTGCCATTTATCACACCTCGGCAGAGAGATAATCACAGCAATCAAAGGTGTAAATGGTGTCCAAACAGGTCAGTCAGGAAAACATTACATCAAAGAACAATGAGGTGGGGTCACAAGGGGTCAAATGTTGCAGATGCTGGGGTCTGTATGAAAAACAAAAAACAGACAAAAAAACATTTTTTTTGCTGGAAATCACAGCAGGTCCGGCCGCATCTGTGTAGAGAGAACAAGCCAACGACGACTTGAGTCTGGATGACCCTACGTCAGGTGGGGTTACATGTAGCGTGACATGAACCCAAGATCCTGGTTGAGGCCGTCCTCATTAGTGCGGAACTTGGCTATCAGTTTCTGCTCTACGATTTTGCGTTGTCGTGTGTCTCGAAGGCCGCCTTGGAGAAGGCTTACCCGAAGATCGGAGGCTGAATGTCCTTGACTGCTGAAGTGTTCCCCGACTGGGAGGGAACACTCCTGCCTGGCGATTGTTGTGTGGTGTTCGTTCATCCGTTGTCGCAGTGTCTGCATGGTCTCGCCGATGTACCATGCTCCGGAGCATCCTTTCCTGCAACGTATGAGGTAGACAACGTTGGCCGAGTCACATGAGTATGTACCATGTACCTGGTGGGTGGTGTCCTCACATGTGATGATGGTATCTGTGTTGATGATCTGGCATGTCTTGCAGAGGTTGCCGTGGCAGGGTTGTGTGGTGTCGTGGTCGCTGTTCTCCTGAAAGCTGGGTAATTTGCTGCGAACGATGGTCTGTTTGAGGTTAGGCGGCTGTTTGAAGGCAAGTAGTGGAGGCGTGGGGATGGCCTTAGCGAGGTGTTCGTCGTCATCGATGACATGTTGAAGGCTGCGAAGAACATGGCGTAGTTTCTCCACTCCGGGGAAGTACTGGACGACGAAGGGTACTCTGTTGGTTGTGTCCCATGTTTGTCTTCTGAGGAGGTCTATGCGATTTTTGGCTGTGGCCCGTCGGAACTGTCGATCGACGAGTCGAGCGTCATATCCCGTTCTTACGAGGGCGTCTTCAGCGTCTGTACGTGTCCATCGCGTTCCTCCTCGTCTGAGAAAATCCTGTGTATTCGCAGGGCTTGTCCATAGGGGATGGCTTCTTTAACATGGTTAGGGTGGAAGCTGGAGAAGTGGAGCATCCTGAGGTTTTCCGTGGGCTTGCGGTAGAGTGAAGTGCTGAGGTGTCCATCTTTGATGGAGATTCGTGTGTCCAAGAATGAAACTGATTCTGAGGAGTAGTCCATGGTGAGTTTGATGGTGGGATGGAACTTGTTGATGTTATCGTGTAGTCTTTTCAGTGATTCTTCGCCGTGGGTCCATAGGAAGAAAATGTCGTTGATGGATCTGGTGTATAGCATTGGTTAGAGGTCCTGTGCAGCGAAGAAGTCTTGCTCGAACTTGTGCATGAAGATGTTGGCGTATTGGGGTGCGAATTTGGTCCCCATGGTCATGCAATGTTTTCCTGACTGACCTGTTTGGATACCATTCACACCTTTGATTGCTGTGATTATCTCTCTGCCGAGGTGTGATAAATGGCAGTTAGAAAGATTACCTGTAATCATCTGGCATTATTCTCTGACTATATAAGCTGTGTCTTTATGCATCTCTCCACTTCACCTGATGAAGGAGCAGCGCTCCGAAAGCTTGTGATTTCAAATAAAACTGTTGGACTATAACCTGGTGTTGTGTGACTTCGTACATAGATTGTTGATGGCAGTCTGGCTACCTTCTTGTAATTCTCATTTGTTTTCCAGATAGGTTCATTACTTTGAGGATGGACTGTCCTGTTAGTGGGTGGTCTATAGTCAGCATTGCATTTTGTTTTTCAGATAGCCATGTCTCCAGAAACAAAAAAATGTGTTTTGGAAGCTTATCTGAATTGCTGGGGGTTGCTCCCACTCAGACATATGTCTCATCACTGTTGCATGTTCTGTCATAAGAACATAAGAATATAAGAAATAGGAGCAGGAGTAGGCCATTTGGCCCCTTGAGCCTGCTTCGCCATTCAATAAAATCATGGCTGATCTGATCTTGGCCTTAATTCCACTTTCCCGCCCGTTCCCCATAACCCTTAACTCCCCTGTAGTTCAAAAAATCTGTCTATTTCAGCCTTGTATATATTCAATGTGCAGCTCAGCTTGTCCACGCTGAAAAATGCAATTCATTTTTGAAAAGACTCTATCCCTGATAGTGCCAGACTTTATCTAATTCATGAAGAAATAAAATTCCACATAATACTTACTTATGAATAAAAAATTAAACTTTCTGGCACTCACTGTAACCACTCTTTCCTAATGCAGTGAAATCACATTCCACATTTAAAAATGAAATGAAAATGTAATATTGTGTCACAGATGCAGTTTGACAAAGTTGATAGACAGAAGATAATATTATGTTAAATCCACAAACAGTAGGTTATTGGCTAGACTAGTCAACTAAAGTAATTTATTGAGGTAAAAAGGCACAACTGTAACAAAATTTAAATACCGTTTAGTGGTCAAATTTTGTTGCTACAAGCGATCATCTTCTCTGATAATTTAAGAACATTATTTGTGAAAAATGCTATAATTCCTGAAATTGAATATTAAATCTTTCAAAACAGAAATTACATTTTAATTACTCCAAAGACATTTAAACTGAGTAGATCTGCTGCAGAAATAATTTGTTATTTCACTTACAGTAGAGAAAAAATAAAATATTAATGACTAAGGTTTTCATTTTTATAGTAATATACCATTCAAAAAAATGTTTAATTGTAATAGGCTGCACAAAATATTTATCAACAAATTTGGCAAGTATATCTTTACTGCATATGGGGTGATATAGATAATGGATTGGGGGTCACATTGGTTATAGTATTATGCTTTCAAATTTGAGTCTTAGGCATGCAGACTAATAGACTGAAAGGAATGTCTCCTCTCTACCTCTGTAAGGGTCCAAAGTGAAATGAGTTTGGTCAGCCCTAACCCAGGTCCTAGGCTTGGAATTTCTCTTAGGAATGGGGTTGGGGCTTGTTCTCCCAATCAGGCACTGTAATCTTGGCAAAAGATCAGCAGAAGCTTGGGATTTACGAGACTCTGGGGTTTCCGTCAAATTTTCCGCTGAAGTTACGTCGGCTGATCGGGACAACTCCCAAGGAAATTCCCGGTGTAGTGGGCTTGAGTTCACATTATAAAATACACATAAACTGGTAGTCTAACTCAGAAAGCCCATGAGCATGGCTGGTGTACAAAATGAAAAATACTGGTGTAGTAGAATGTTCTTCTAAGGTTGGTTTGAAGGTGCGTTATTGAATTGGATTGGAGAACTTTACTCTGCATCTGTCTGTGTCGTATCTTATCTAAGTGGGTTTGATGCTCACACTGGGGTAAAAAGTATAAAGTGTTGCCTTTTCCAATATGGCAGCCCTCAACATGAACTCAAAAAGTCATCCAAAAAAATATACATTAAAAAAAATTATACCAAAGAAGTGGTTGCACCTTTGGGCTGTGACAATAATAAAAAACAAAGTTAGAAATAATGGCCCCGATATTAATCTGAAGGTGGTTTCCATGCGGGCGAGGGTGAAATTGCGTGGGGGAAACCTGGAAGTTAGCTGAGTGAGCCAGAATCTGCGATCGCAACTCAATTGTACCAATTCATTTTGACTTCCGGGTTTCACATCTCCAAGCTGCGCAGTAGGCATGATGCGCACCCGCATGATGTGATCTCAGCTGTATTTAAAGGGACAGTCCACAAATGTAAATTGGAGTTGTTGAGGATGAATGGTGGACATAAAGCAAGGGCAGCAGCCAGATTTAATGATGCCTCACTGGAATTACTGCTGGGTGTAGTCAGGAGGAGGAACATACATTTCTCCAGCAATGGGAGGAAGAAACCTGCTGCTCTCAGCAAGAAGGCATGATTGGAGGTAGCTGAGGAGGTGAGCAGCAGGAGCATTGTACCCAAGTCATGGATGCAATGTAGAAAGCAATTTAATGACCTAACCGGGTCACTAAAAGTGAGTACATTTGCAGATTTAACTATATCCTGTGCTTTAAGCCCCCCCTTCACTTTATCTTGCTAAGTGTTCTCCATCACATAACTCCTCACATCCAGTCAACTTTCAGTAGCACTCAGCCTTCACCTTCTATGCACTTCATCATCTCTGCATTTATCCATCCACTGTTGACACTCACCCCAATCCTGATGCAATGTGATGCATGTGCCTCATAGTCACCCTCACCAAATGCACTGCATCCATTGGGTGAATACCTCACTTTCACTCACAGGTCTGTTTTTTCACCCCTTGCAGGAGAAGAGAGCACAAAACGCAAGGGGGAGGGACAGGACTGCAGGTGGGCCACCACAAATAGTGAAGCTCACAGATTCAGAGGAGGATGCCCTGGAGGTAGGTGGCACATCAGCGTTCCTCTCAGTCAGAGATGGAGAGAAAGGTAGCTGGTGACAGAATTACAAATATCTCTGACACACATGCTAACTTCATTTCATCAATCACTGAACTTTGAGAAGACTGAATGATTGTCAAGATTGTGACCTTGCCATGACTAAGTCATATCCCTTTCTTTTGTTTTTGAGAACAGTTCTGATGAAAGGTCATCGACCTGAAACGTTAACTCTGTTTCTCTCTCTACAGGTGCTGCCTGACCTGCTGAGTATTTCCAGCATTTTCCATTTTTATTTCAGATTTCCAGCATCTGCAGTATTTTGCTTTAATACTGATTGCGTTAGGCCCAGATAAGGGCATTTTCAAAAGAAATTTCCCTTGAGAGAACAGTCAAGTCAAGAGAATAGATCATTAGGTTAGTTAGAGCTTGGAAACCTGACCAAACATTGGAACCTTCATCTACTGCAGTCTGGTTAGTAGGAAGGACAAAGTTTAGCACTGTAGGGGCATTTAGAAAGTCAAAACAACTGTTTTTCTAAGACTTGGCTCTAATTCTAAGCACCACAAGCTTGTTTAGGTAGGTTTCAGTTTAACTAAGCCAATTAACCTTGGTCAGCTCATTTATCCATCACTCATTTTTATTTCAGCAGATCCTATGACAACTGATTGATTTGTGGGGAGAACTAACTGTTTTGGCCATTTCTGGATGATAATGATTCACTGCAGACTGTAAAAGGACCTTGTTGATATTCAGGTTCAACCTTGGATGTGAGTTATTGAGCAGCTGAGAATGAGGTTTCAATAAACCATCATACTGATGGGTTTTTAATTTTTTTAAATATTTTTATCTTTTTTGGCAAATGGTTTAAAAAATAGAATATTTTTCAGTTTCATACACTGGCAGCACTAATAACATCTACGTTAAGTACATCTGGGTTAGAAAGGAAATTAATTTACATGGTGTATCATTTCATGAGAGGAGATTGTACTTCATTTCAAATTTGAAGTGGAGTAATTTTTAATCCTGTAAGTGCCACAGGTGAACTTAGTCTTCGAGGCACTCACAGGTTGTGAGGCTGTTGACAAGTATATTTGTCAGCAACAACCTTTCTGGGTTTTGATATGATTAGGTCATTTTTTACATTATATGGGCTTTTGATTGAATGCCAGTTTCTTTCCCAGGCAAATACATCAGCCAACAAAACCTAGAAAACAGACAAGTAGAAAGTTTAAGATATAAAGCAAAGAAAGAAGTCTAGAAAATATTGGATAAATTAGGTACAAAAAAGCAAAATAAAAGTTACACAAATAATGAGTTGGACAGTTAGAGAATGTGAAAGAGAGAATGGGGAAAATAGGGAGGACTGAAGTTGTCTATGTATAATTAATTAAAAGTCTTGCATGAATCTATAGTCCCGATTTTAATCAGGAGCAGAAATCCTAGGGCTGGGAGGGGGAGTGGGGTGGCCCACACTCACAGTGGTGGTAAGTAAAGTTCCCTTTAAGCTGCGTGGCCGCGCAGCGCTCTGCAGTTCCCGCGCAGCCGGTGAGCCGGCTTTTAAATAGACAACCGCGCATGCGCGGAATTTTGAATGGCCCGCACGTCACATTAAAGGGGCCGCGCGGGCCAAAACAAAATTAGAGGGAACATTGGTGGTAAGGCAGCCCGGCTGCTGAATTCCGTGGGTTGGGCCATTTAACTATTTAACACACTCCCTGCACAGCCTGAGCCTTGTGCACAGATTATTGGGAAGGGAGCCCCAAAGACAGAGCATGCACTGAGGAGGGGCAAAAATGTCTGATGCCTTGAAAGGCTGAAATTTTTAAATTTCAATCCTTGTGGAAGCTCCATGGGATGGGGGAGTGCAGGGAGGAAAGAAGTGACAGGCAAAGCTGAATAATGTGGAGGCATGAAATGGATTACATTCGTAAGTGGTAGAGTGGCACAGCCACCGATTCCATTTTTGATAACTGGTGAAGTTGTCTTAATGATTAAAAAAAAGGTAGGTGCAACAAGGCTAGTCCTTATTGGCACCCTGGAATGAAACAGAGTATTCTGCCCGACAGGAGGTGGTGACCAGACCGATTGCTGTCCACAATGACTGGAAACAGACGTGGGAGAAGACAACACACTTAGAGATCTGGCATGGTAAGACTAACCAACAGTTAAATGGCACATGCTGTAAAGTGTTGCTGTTCTACATTTATTACTGGCCTATGTCCAGCCCTCATACCACCTTATAGTTCTTTCATTGCATCTCATGCATACTTGTACATCAGCAGGACACATAGTCCTCCTCTTCCAAGACTCACAAATTCTCCAATGTATGGCAAAGCTACAGCATATCTGGTGCCTGCCTAATATCCAGCAATTCTGTGCACTTCCGCCATTACATAATTTGTATATTTTTGTTTAATTCATACAGGGGTTTAATTGATTTGCTTGACAATAAGCTAAAAAGCAATATCAAAGTATATAATGAGTTTGTGTTACTTCTTTAAAATGTTGGTATAAATACTACTTTTAAAGATCAGAAATTCGGGTCTCCACGAGTGAGTAGGCACGGGGTACTCACCCGTAAGCCCAATGGAAGTGCCGATTTCGTGCATGCACTGCGCATGTGCGGGAAACCGGCACTTCCGTTCCCCTGAAAGAAGGGGTTCAGAGGTGGAACGCATGCGCAGGAGAGGCAGTGCGTGCGCATCGAACTTACGTTTCTTTTGCAGGTTTTCCCGGGAGGGTAAGTCTCCAGGAGTTACACTTTTAAAAAGCAGGCGCAAGGCCTGCTTTTTACAAGGTAAGTGGCAAATTAATTAAAATTAAAACATTTTTTCCACAGGTTTATTATTTTTAAATACTTTAAAGAAAGGTAAGTTTATTTTTAGCCCTGTTAGAAAATGTAATTAATTTTTTCAAAAATTAAAATTATTGTTTAAAATAGTTATTTCATGTAATTTATAGCTATTTTAAAAAGGTGATTTAAAAAAAAAATTATTTGAAGATTTAGTGATGTTTTGGGGCTTATAGTATTTATAGGTTTGACAGGTCCCTGTCAAACTTATGAATGAAGCATTCCCTGCTACCATTGGCTCTCCATGGCCCACGTGATCCCAGGGGATGCATCGAACTAACTGCGCCCCTGGGATACGCAAGCACTGCGCGCTGGCAGTTCGAGGAGGCCCAGGATCGGAATCCCACACGGGCCCACAGCTCAACGGCCGGCGCAGTAGGTAAGTGCAGGTCGGGGGCTTGCACCCGCGGGAAGCCCACGACCCGAATTTCTGGGCTCGTGCAATTTAAAATCTATGTAAATCAGCATTTTAACATCTTTATTTTAAATGAACAAATATTGTAGTTACTTTTCTGGAGTTTACCCAGTGAGTAGCTGAGCGATACAGACCACTACAGTCTCATGGTCCATGCTGAATCTGATGGCATCAGCTGGGGCAGTGGTATTGGTGATAACATTTGCCTCAGTGTAGTGAAGAGAAGATCAATCAGGTCCTAATGCCTGATCACTATCCAGCAGTGCCTGCCGGTAGTGTGCGTGGCTCAGCTGTGAAGGCCTCCATAGTCAAATTGCCTAGCAACACTTATTAGGTTGAATTTTCTGAGTCCTCGCCTGTGGTGAGGTACCTTGCCTGCTACGAGTGCAATTGAGAAAAGTGTGCAGCATATTTGCGGCACATGAAGTACCTCACTGTGAGAATGGACATGGAAAATCATCCTGTTGTTAAGATTCAACACAAATAATAAGCACTTGGGAAAAATAATGGAGGGTGATCAGCACCCACAAAGTCCCACCTCATCCAAGAGTCAATGCTTTCAGGAGAGGATGGGTGAGAAATTGGTGGAATAAACTGGCAAGGTAAGAGAAAAAAAGCTTCCTGCTATGAAGCTATGTGGGGCAATTGACAGAAAGATTTCAGCAATTTGTGTAAATAAAACAGGAAACAGATGGTTGTTACTTGAAGCTAAGCAGTGATGAAAGAACAGACCAGGATCAGCAACCATAGTATTATTCATTGAGTTGCTCTTTCCTGATTGCACCGAGGGATTTATAAGTTACTGCAGAATTGTAGCTGCTTTTACTACACTGCAGTTGAACTGCAATACACAGCAACAAAATATTACAGCATCATTTAAGTCTAGATTTTCACCAAGGTGAGGCGTGCGATATCTTATGTCTTCATGGGAACTCCCTTGTTTTCAGAAGATGGCAGAAAAGGATTATAATAGACTTTAGTGAGCAGATGTGGTCTCCTCTACATTGGGGAGACCAAACACAGATTGGGTGACCGCTTTGCGGAACACCTCCGTTCAATCCGTAAGGGTGACCCCGAGCTTCCGGTCGCCTGTCACTTCAATTCACCGCTTCACTCCCACTCAGACCTCACCGTCCTTGGCCTCTTGCATTGTTCCACGGAAGCTCACCTAAACTCGAGGAACAGCACCTCGTCTTCCGATTAGGCACTTTACAGCCTTCGGACTCAATATCGAGTTCAATAAATTTAGATCATAACCTCGGCCCCTATCATATTTTTATATTTTTTATCCACACTTTTGGTTTGTGACTTTTCTTTTCTCTCTCTCCCACAGGGCCGCTGTCTCTCACTCTGCCGGCGCATTTCACACTTCATTTAGAGCCATTGTCTGTTTCTTTACCTGTCCTATTACTACCTCATCTCGCCTTGAATATCTCTTAATCACAGAAATCACAGAAACCCCACAGTGCAGATAGAGGCCATTTCGGCCCATCGAGCCTGCACCGACACATATCCCACCCGATCCCCGTAACCCCTGCACCAACACATATCCCACCCTATCCCCGTAACCCCACATATTTAATCCCCCTAACACTAAGGGTCAATTTATCATAGCCAATCAACCTAACCCGCACATCTTTGGACTGTGGGAGGAAACCGGAGCACCCGGAGGAAACCCACGTGAACACGGGGAGAATGTGCAAACTCCACACAGACAGTCACCCGAGGCCAGATTCGAACCCGGGTCCCTGGCGCTGTGAGGCAACAGTGCTAACCACTATGCCACCGTGCTTTCATCCCCTCCCCCATTTCCCAGCCCCCAAACTGCCTTTTGTTTCATTTCCTGCCTTTTCTCTCAGTTCTGTAGAAGGTTTTCGACCCGAAACGTTGACTCTGTTTCTCTCTCCACGGATGTTGCCTGGCCTGCTGAGTTTTTCCAGCATTTTCTGTTGTTATTTTGGATTTCCAGCATCCGCAGTATTTTGCTATAGCATTATAATAGACTTTAGGGGCAATTTTATCTCTCCCCAATTGACGAGAGCAGGGTGGGCCAGCAGTTAAAGTAGAGCAACTCCATTTCCTTCTCCATTCCTTCCAATCTGCAATTGTAATGCCACTGCTTTTGGCGGTTACTGAGGCTCCTGTGGGAAATTCAATATTAAATATAAATTGGAGTCCCATGACAGAATTTTAACCCTCTCCTAAGCAGGGCGCTTGCCACGGCTGCCCCACCAGGCTGCCAACCAGGTCCGCTAAGCTAAGTTAAAAAAAAGTAGTCCTTAGTGGTCCTCCAGGCCCCACAATGAAGGTCCGAGCCCAGGGACCCTCCCCCTCTCCAGTCGAGGGACTCTGAGAACAACCCCTTCCCAGAATAATCTTGCTGCTGGCAGATTTCTTCTGAAGCCGTTAGCCAATTTGAGTCCTTCCCTGTCGATCAGCTATTGCTTTCCATAGGAAATGGCTGAGCAGCTTACTGGCAGGATTCAAGTGAACATAAGAACATAAGAAGTAGGAGCAGGAGTAGGCCATATGGCCCCTTGGGCCTGCTCCGCCATTCAATAGGATCATGGCTGATCCGAATCTAGACTCACATCCACTTCCCTGCCCTCTCCCTGTAACCCCTAATTCCCTTCTCTGCTAGGAAACTGTCTATCTCTGTTTTAAATTTATTTAATGTTGCAGCTTCCACAGCTCTCTGGGGTAGCAAATTCCATAGATTTACTACCCTCTGAGTGAAGAAGTTTCTCCTCATCTCAGTTTTGAAAGGGCAGCCCCTTATTCTAAGATTATGCCCCCTAGTTCTAGTCTCACCCATCAGTGGAAACATCCTCACCGCATCCAGCCGATCAAGCCCCCTCACAATCTTATATGTTTCGATAAGATCGCCTCTCATTCTTCTGAACTACAATGAGTAGAGGCCCAACCTACTCAACCTTTCCTCATACGTCAACCCCCTCATCTCCGGAATCAACCGAGTGAACCTTCTCTGAACCGCCTTGAGAGCAAGTATATCTTTTCTTAAATATGGAAACCAAAACTGCACGCAGTATTCCAGGTATGGCCTCACCAATACCCTGTATAACTGCAGCAAGACTTCCCTGTTTTTATACTCCATCCCCCTTGCAATAAAAGCCAAGATTCCATTGGCCTTCCTGATCACCTGCTGCACCTGCATACTAACTTTTTGTGTTTCATGCACCAGGACCCCCAGATCCCTTTGTACTGTAGCACTTTGCAGTTTCTCTCCATTTAGATAATAACTTGCTCTTTGATTTTTTCTGCCAAAGTGCATAACCTCACACTTTCCAATATTATATTCCATCTGCCAAATCTCTGCCCACTCACTTAGCCTGTCTATGTCCTTTTGCAGGTTTTTTATGTCCTTCTCACTCACTGCTTTCCCTCCCATCTTTGTATCGTCAGCAAACTTGGATATGTTGCACTCGGTCCCTTCCTCCAAATCGTTAATATAGATTGTAAAGAGTTGGGGTCCCAGCACTGACCCCTGCGGAACACCACTAGTTACTGATTGCCAGCCCGAGAACGAACCATTTATCCCAACTCTTTGTTTTCTGTTAGATCTTCCACCCATGCCAGTATATTACCCCCAATCCCGTGATTTTTTATCCAGTGAGGGCCAGCAATTAAAACCTGCCATACCTCTGACACCCACTCCCATGCAGGATTGCTGTCTTTCCTGCCAGCTTCCCACTGCAAGTTATAATCAAACATATTTTGTCCTAGATTTCAACTCCCAAACAAGTTTATTAAACAATAAAAGAACAAGTGAATAATAGCAGTGAGACAAAAGATATTTTTACAGTAATTGTTAAGCTTTGTTTTCACCTTGTGCTGTAGAAAGTAAATAGTTCACAAGTGCTAAACTAGGATGGAAGTAATTTTCTCATGAAGTGGCACTTTTTCATTTTCTCAGCAGCTATGGAAGTTATTTGGTTTGACTAGATCTCTTCAGAGATTTGAAAAAGACAGGCTGATAAATAACTTTGTACCTGTGAGCAAGACCAAACAGAATTTAAATGGTTTTCAATCAAACACGATCTTGCGATCTTGCCAGCCCTGGGGAGGTGGGTATGGAGGTGGGACTGCCGGGAAAATGGCAGAATCTGGGGGCGGGTGCCATCTTGCCAGGAGGCGGGTAGCCGACCCGTGCCAGGTCCCGTCTCCTTGGAGGCGGGAAGGGGATTAGTGCCACTTATCTGCCTGTTAACAGCTAGTTAACAGGCAGATAAGAGGATTAGCCCCATTTTGCCCACACAACTGTGGGCTTCCCGAAGGCTCCGAACCCTGTCAGGGTCACCGAGGCGAGCAGTGGGTCTGTGGGGGTCGGAGGGGTGCAAAAATGCGCTGTGAAGGTAAGTGATGGGTGCAAGTGTGGAGAGGTGAGTATGTGAGGTAAGTGGAAAGTGTTAGTAGAAGTTTACTTACCTTTGTTTCTTCCTGCAGGCTTCAAGAGTTGGGTATGTGGAGAGTCTCGCACTTCTGCGGTAGAGATGACACATGGCCACTGCATTCTCCAATGCAGCAACCATCTAATTTCTGCTAAATAGAGGTTTGGTGAGTCTTGAATTCAAGAACTCATCAAACTACAGAGAAATTCAGTGTTTGACAGCTTGACAGAGCTGTCAAACGATGACAATTCATGTCAAAAATTTTTGACAGATGAAACGTCATATATTGACTTTCTCTGTAACTGGCTTTCCCTTAACTGGCCTGCTAAACCCGCTGGGCGGGCTTAACAAGGTCAATCAAGGGAAAATAGCGTGGGTTGGCCAGAAATTGATGGAGGCGGGACTGAAACCCGACAAGTGGGAGTCCCACCTCCAAAAGCTCCCCATTGGCAAAATCCAGCCCATGCTTGTGCAAATCACAAAGAACGTTTGTATTTGAATTGAATGGCTTGGCACCCTCCCCCCCCAACAATATTTCTAATGAAATATACCTGCTAGAGTGATAGCTTCCATTTTAAAGGTACACAAAATTATTAACTGTTTGCAAAATTTAATTAAATTCACTAACTCTCATTAGACAAACCGATTAAGTGTTACAACAATGTAACAAGCTCGGTTGTGATAAATTTCTGTGAGTGAAGCGGGATGAAATTCATTCAGGTTCAGCTATGTTCCAGCAGGACATTTTCACAAGGTGCACAACCTGACTTTGCACTAGAGTTGAAGGGAGGAAAATAGAATCCCTATATTTTACTACAAATCTATTAAGAATGTAGCATGTCAGATTTGTGGCTACTTCAAAATTGTTTCTGAAAACTAGATTTTTGGGGGAAATTTTCTGCTGTTTTAATTATTGGAGGAAATCCACACCACTGGCTCATATGCAGCCTGTTGCTTCCAAGATGGATAGGTCACCTCTGTCTGGGTGGATTGCTTAATAAGTGCTAAACACAAAATTCACCCACATGTTCGAAACATTTACTGTAGATCATTGGGCTGTGATCAGCCCAGATTTACAGTTTATTTTGTGAACTATGGTATTAGGCCTTAAAAGAGCCAATAAGTAAATGTTTGCCCCAACTGGGGGAAAAGGGGCTTGTTTACCAAATGTTGAGCTCTGCTTTAATCTGAAGGATGGGAATGCCTTGAGGCTGATACTCAAGCAGCTTCCCTGATCCCTGCACAATCTAATCTTTGTAACTGAAAGAAAAACTTTGGCCGGAATTTTCCCCTAAAAAAAAAATGGGTGAGTTTGGAGCGTGGGGGTAGTTAAAGCGTTAAAAGTGGGATTCCCAACCTGCTCCCGCCTCCAACCCGCCCACGTCCAGTTTTAACGGAGGCGGGACGGGGGAGCGGGTGACCAACCTGGGTTTCCTGTCTGCCTCGGAAGCCCCCCCGCCCCCAACCCGCCTACCTGGAGTAAATGCCAGCCTTTATAGTTGGTCGGCTTTGATTAAATGTAAGTGATATCTATCTTCTTTTGTTGACTTTTTGACTAATAGTGAAGTCTTTGTCTAATTGGTTTGATATTCCTTTGTCTCAGTTCAGATTTTAGAGCAAAAAAAAGGTAGACTGTTCACTCAACCTCAAGGCTATAGAATGACTCACAGAGATGTGTGTTCCAAGGCAGGAGAATTACTGAAGCTTCAAGATTTTTTTATTTTGAACTGGGCTGAAATTACTGCTGAGAAATCAAGTATTTTTACTGCGATCGAGTGAAATCTGTTATGTTTGCTCTTACTTCTGTTAGATTACGTATAGGTTTATTAAGAAATTTATCAAAAGTATTATTAGTCTGTCAGTCAGAGAGGTCTGGATTTACTGTACATCTCGAAACATAACAAGTTCATTTTTCACCCAGAGCATTTACTTCCCAGATTACTTTGCACATAAGGTCACATTTTGATTCATTGTGCATTAGAAAAAAGTATATGGTAAGTGCCCGGATCGTAACATTCATGTTTTTATGGATTAAATATTAGACATTTCTGATTGGCGTAAATCTTGGAGGAAATAAATTGCAGCTGATTTTTAACTACACTATTGAAAAAAATCAATTGATCCTACCCAGCAATCATTGTGAGGCTTGGGCTGAGTGAAAAGGTAAGAGTAGCAGCCAAAGTAAAACAGAGATTTGATCAGAATTCTTAATATTGAAAATATAGCGACTATAGAAAAATTAGATGGGTTGAGCTGTGACTATGAACTTGCAATAATCTGTGTGATCCTAGCATCCCGGACAATTTGCATGTTTGTTTGTAATCCCTTTATCCATCTTTTTAGCAGAGGTACTAATTCATTTAAAATAAATGGGTTAATGCCTTTCCTAAAATACTGTAATGCTCAGATGAATATGTTAAGTCCTTGCCTCTTGTTCCAAGTTCAGGTTCCTCCTCACTAAGCCACATAGCTCAGAAATCTCCAAACTGTAATCTTTCTGCATTCACCTTTGTAATCCAGTGATTTCTACTGCTATTCCTAATTTCCCATAATTTTGGGATTCACAAACACTTCTACATAAGATTAGATGTTATCATTGGCAAATGTAGTGCTGCTAGAGGCTTCCCTTCCTGAAGGACCTGATAGTGTCGTTTTGAAATGTGAAGGTCTGACAGTCCTTTCTGCTGGATGGTTCTTCAGAAGCACCCCAATCACAGTATGCCACACTTAACATGCTACTGTATGACAGAAGGCATGCCAAGGTGATCAAGAGCCAGATTTACCTTATTGGCTACACCACCAAGATGCCACCAATTATTTCTACAAGTCCTGGCACAGCTACCTAGCAAACACCATGAGGGTCTGTCTTTTTGGGGTCAGGGTTGGCATTCAGACAAGGGCACGAGGAACTACCAAGCAGCACAGGGTTGGCACATGTAGCAACTGTCATGGTCAGTTGTGGCATGAACCTTGGCTGCATCTCCTTCCAGGCATGTTGCAATACTTACATGAGGTACCATGTAGTGGTACAGAATGCAACTCTCTTCATACAAATACCTCATGCAGCACCACCTCCAGTTCAGCAGCCAGCAAACAAAGGGCCCTAATGTTTGGCTGCTAATGTTACTTGTCTGCAGTCTTGTGCCTGCAGTCAGGGTTTTTCCCCCTTCATTTTCACCTGATATTTCTTAAACCTCTGCCTTTTCATCTTTTATGTGTTGAAATGTCTCTGGTGCTCTCCAAAGGCTTTCAGATGTGTTGTCCCCCTATTGTAAAACTACCACACAATTAGCCCCATCCCTTTAAATTTGACATGAATGCAATTTTCTTTTCCCATTGCTATCACGAGCTCTACACATGTTGCTGCAATTAATTACATAAGTGAGCATATGCCAGAGAATTGAGTGCTATTAGCACTTGATTTTCAGGCAAGATTTGTACCACTTCTTAATTATTTAGAACAGAGTTATACCTGTAGGTTAAAATTGGCTCCAGTGTGCTCATATTAACTCATCCTCCCAACTTGCTTCGCTACAACTGGGACAGCAACAGCAACCACCAAGACTCCAGGAAAGTGTGATTTGTAGAAAGTCCCATTTCAGCAAAATTGTAGCTTCACGCAATGTGAAAGATATTCAATCCCACTGACGTAATAAAGACTCACTACGCACTTGGTTGAACATAAAGCAAGGCTTTAATCGACTTGTAACAAAACATGGAGGTCTAGTTAGTAGTCACTAGCTTCCTGTTTCCAGATTGTCTCTGGCCAAGTTGGGCCCACGCCCGAGTATTTATACTCCTTGGATGGCGCCCTCAGCTGGCTGTCCAGTAGTACTTCCTGAGTTACTTCTTGTAGAAGTTGCGATTTATGACATTCATCCTTCCTTAAATGTTTGGAAGTTCAGTCTTCCTTTAACGGACTAGGCGGACCAAAAGTAGCCGTAGTCGTTTAGCTTTCTGTTTGTGACCGGAAGGCATGTCTCCCCGGACCGTGTCCTGGTCCCTGGGTCGCTTGGCCCGTACTGGTAAGTCGGTAGAGTCCGCGTCATCTTGATCGTCCTGTGGAGGACTGGGAATATCATGACTCAGGGTGCGGGTCCCCACAGGCGCAGAGCTGGCCTCATCCTGTGTCGTAGCCGGAGATTGTCCGGCATCCTGGTTTCGGGTAGCCATCCTACAGGGAGCGTTCGGCTCCCTGAGTTGATCCGGTAGCACTGCCGGCAGATCCCTCAATGTCCCAGGTAGGGCGTCATCTTCATAGGGGTGCGGAGTGTTGACATTGTTGTGGGATCCTTCATCATTCGGGCCCGTGTGACCGGTTGGGCAGGGAGCCAGATCTCTGAGCGAGACGGTGGACATTAGGGTACCGCACGTGCGCATACGTGGGGTTTACCTCCATTAACTCCACTTCGTCAACGAGAGGGTCATTCTTGGCAGACCGGACAAACCTTCGGAGTAGCACAGGGCCTGGAGCCACCAACCATGATGGTAGAGATGTCCCATGTGTAGAGCGACGCCGGAACTTGAAGAATCGCTCATGAGGCGTGACATTAGTGGATGTGGAGAGAAGAGACCTGATAGAGTGTAACATGTCGGGGAGCACAGTTTCCCACTGCTGGTCTGGTAGGTTGCGTGGCCTCAGTGCCAGACGGACAGCGTTCCAGATGATGGCATTGTATCGTTCAACCTGTCCGTTGCCGATTGAGTGATATGGTGTCGTCTTACTCGAGGCGATTCCCCGTTGGGAGGGATAACCTTTAAGTTCACTCGACATAAAGGAGGGACCCCGATCCGTGTGGATAAAATTGGCCGTCCTGCAAAGGGAAAAGACCTGATTGAGGCATTTAATTACCGTAGAGGTAAGCATATTAGGACAGGGGAAGGCAAAGGGAAAGCGTGAATACTTGTCTACCATCGTAAAAAGGTAGGTGTTCCGCATCGATGAAGGAAATGGCCCTTTAAAGTCTATGCTGAGCCTCTGCATAGGCTGCATTGCATGTATGAGTAAGCCATCTGATGGGCGGAAAAATTGTGGTTTCAATTCTGCACAAATCCTACAGGAGGAGCATGTTTTCTTTACGTCCTCCGTTGAGAATGGTAGATTTTTGGAGCGCACAAAGTGCAACATACGGGTAACGCCAGGGTGGCATAAGTCCATATGCAGATCCGCCAGAGTCGACGTTGACACTGAAGAGCAAAATGCCCGTGTGAAGGTATCTGGGGCCACATTCTGTTTGCTGGGTCGGTAACGGATAGTATATCCAAAGTTGAATTTTATTATTTTTGACTTTCATGCGCTTCCGGTTATCCAACATGAAAACCACGGAGCGCTGGTCAGTTATGAGCGTGAAATGACGCCGAGCAAGAAAATGACTTCATTGGCGTACAGCCTCGATGATGGCTGTAGTCTCCTCGACGGGCGTGTAATGGAGCTTGCTACCCTGCAAGGTTCTGGATAGGAATGCCATGGGTCGACCGCCTTGATTCAAGGTAGCCGAGTTCGCCACCTCCGATGCATCACATTCGACCACAAAAGGAAGGTTTTCGTCAATGGAGCGAAGCGTGGCTTTCTCCAGTTGTCGTTTGAGGAGGTTGAAGGCAGAAATAGCCGTTGCTTCCAATGGAAAAGACTTCGCATGAAGCAGGGGCTGTATTTTATCGGAGAAGTGAGGTATCTACTTTGCGTAATAAGCAAACATGCCAAGTGCCCGACGAAGAGAGCCGAGATTTGTAGGGGGAGGGAGCTCCTGAAGTGGACGAAGTCACTCTGGGTCCGGTTCAATAACACTGTTGCCCATCCAGTAGCCAAGAATGTTCACTGATGGCACCGATTTCACCGATTTGGATTCGTTTAACGTTAAGTGGCGACGACAGAGAACGTCAAAAAATCTCTGAAGATTGGTGTCATGCTCCTTTTGATCATGGCCGGCAATAGTGATATTGTCTAAATACGGAAAGGTATCCATCAAGTTCTCTTGCCACCCATTGCCCGTTGGAAGACGGCCACCCCATTGATGACCCCAAATGGAAGGCGACGAAACTGATAAAGCCGACCATTGGCCTCAAAGGGCGTATACTTTTTGTCAGAGTCTTTCAGCGGTACCTGATGGTACGCGTTCTTTATATCGAAGGTTGAAAATACCTTGTATTTGGCAAGGTTGTTGACCATGTCATCTATGCGTGGTAGCAGGTAGGCATCCAGATTGGTATATTGATTAATAGTCTGCGAATAATCAATACACAGACGTTTCTTATGTTGTTTTAAAGGGTTTTTCACAACGACGACTTGAGCCCGCCAGGGAGATGAATACGGCTCGATAATACCGTCAGCTAAAAGGCGAGAGATTTCTGCCTCGATAAATGCTCGGTCGTCTTGGCTAAAGCGCCACGATTTGGTGGCTATGGGTTTACAGCGGGGGGAGAGATTGGCAAACAGGGAGGGCTCACCGAGTAAGGCCGCCGAGAGTGCACACAACGGCACCTTAGAAATGGTAAGCTCCGGCTTCGACCCTCCAAACTCAAAAGTGAGTCTTTTGTGCTGCTTCTGGAAGTCCTGTCCCAGAAGCACATCGCTGCATAAGTTTTCGAGTACTCCGAGCCGGGTGGAGAGATAAGTGCGGCCATTGAGAATGAGGTTGACAAGACAGAAGCCAGAAGAATTGGTGGTCAGAGTCGTCAGAGCCATTGCAATCTCCCTGTCCGAGGGATAAATGCGCAGTTTTAACTTGCTGACAGCCCGCTTACTAATGAAGCTGTCAGAGCTCCAGGAGTCGATTAGCGCGCTTAGAGTGTGCCCATTTACTGAAACCTTCGTGGCTGCATGGGACAAACTTTGGGGAAAAACAGCTGTGATGGGAGGAGGGGCAATTTTTCCTTCGGCAGCTGTAGCCTTAGCAGTGGTTCTTGGGGGAGGAGCAGCTCCATAAATAGCAGCTGTGAAGCTAACAGGAGCTCTCGACCAGTATACTTTAGAGGAGCGGCCTTTCTTGTTAGCAGAGGCCCGTGACTGGCATACCTTGCAAAAGTGTCCTTTCTTGCTGCAATGATTGCAGGTTGCACTACGAGCTGGGCAAAATTTTCTGTAATGGAACGTACCTCCACAAAAGAGACACTTTCTTCCTGATTGCCAGGATGCTGCTAGGGCGGGGTCATCATCAGCGAAGGCCTCTAGGGTAGGGTCGTCGCCCGTTAGAGTCGAGTCATCATCAGCGGGGGCATCCGCTCGAGACCTATCGAAAGACTCATTAAAGGTGATAGCCGCTGCCCGTGCATGTGGTGGGAGATAAGTGTCTGCATTCTTCTTGGCCAAGTCCAGGGAACACGCCTGGTCATAAGCGGTCCGTAAATTGAGGGTTTTATTTTCCAGCAAGCGCTGATGTATAAAAGGGGACGCAATCCCATTGATAAAGGAATCGCGGATTAGTTCCTCTTGATACTGTTCAGCTGTAACCGCTTTAAGGTTACAATCTTTGCCGAGCCTGCAAAGTTTCTGGAGGAATTCATCAGGTGATTCCCCAGGCTGCTGCCGAGTTGTGGCCAGTAGGTGTCGAGCAAAGATTTCATTCGGGGACTTGACATATATCTGCTGTAAAATTTGGATAGCAGCATCGTAGTCTATACAGTCCTCAATATAATCATACACATGAGGAGATACGTAGTTAATAAGCATTCATAATTAGGGGCATCCGCCCCACATTCTTCAAGAAAGTTGCTAAAGGTACGAAACCAATGCTTCCATACCTTCGCTGCCACAGGTGCATTCGGGTCCAGGTCGAGACGAGCGGGTCTAAGGAGTTTTTCCATGATGGATCAGTTTCTTGCCTAAGTTCCTTTCTGCGGTTTGAGTTGCAGCTGGTTGTTCCGAATCACCCAAAGCGTGGAGACGATAACAAGTTGATTAAATTGACGTAATAAAGACTCACTACACACTTGGTTGAACATAAAGCAAGGCTTTAATCGACTTGTAACAAAACATGGAGATCTAGTTAGTAGTCACTAGCTTCCTGTTTCCAGATTGTCTCTGGCCAAGTTGGGCCCATGCCCGAGTATTTATACTCCTCGGATGGCGCCCTCAGCTGGCCGTCCAGTAGTACTTCCTGAGTTACTTCGTGTAGAAGTTGCAATTTATGACACCCACCACGCAAAAATGCTGAACCCAAAAAATCCTGCTGAATTCGTTGCCAATAGAATAGCAGCCAGCCATCTTCAAGAGAACCCCTAAATGTAGTCCAGGCCACTTTCAAACAGATGAGACCCTTTTATATAAATACGCAGCTCTTAGTGGGTAAAACTTCACCCAAAGTGGAAAAATCAGAGTGGGATCTTATTACCATAAAGAAGGGATTGTAAGCCTACAATGAGGCCTACTTTTTGCCTGCGAAAATGGTCAGTGGAAAATCAGATGTGAGCTGTTAGTGGCACAGGAAGTTGGAGGTCTGATCTTCTGACCTGTGAGGTTTTATACCTGGCGCAGAGATGCGGAAGATTTACCCCTTTTTCCTCATACAGGGAACAATGTCATTGTCAATTTTGCAGGATACATTTGGGAAGTCCAAATTTGAGTTTAAAAACAGGAAACATATAGGTTGAAATTGTACATTTGTACTACTTTCTTAGAGCAAAGCTGCATAAAGTTGTCTTACTACAGTCTCTCAAATTAGAAGCAATTTAGAGAAAATGAAACATTTTTTGAATCATTGAGAAGTTTATGTTGTCATACAGAATCACCTTTAGTTTAGTCTGAAGACTTCTGACTGTGTACTTTGAAGCTTCGGTGATTTATGACTTTGACTGAGTGAGTAGTGAAATGGAAATTCCTATTGTAAATATTTCCTGCAATCAGATATAGGCAGCACACATTGCAGTAAGATTTCCTGGAAAGTTCCTGAAATAGAAATAGAAACCATGAGCAAAAGCTTTTCTCAGTGCAGTAGTTACTTATCTGCTACGAACGGGATCAACCCTAAAATCCAGACCCTCAATTTCCTCAGGAGACCTTTTTGGGGATAGGGTAGGACTTCCCCCTGGTCACTAGTTGCTCTGCTGGCCCACTCTCCCAGGCTAGGGGCATTTAGTATAGATCAGGTGGGTACCCAAACCATAATGCTGGGAGGCAGGCATAGAGATTAAGCTAGGACTGGATAACACTAGGCTCCCATCACCTTTTTTCCCCCATTTTAATTTCTGGACCATTAGGGCTAGGGAACTTGCCAAGAACATAAGAAACAGAAGCAGGAGTAGGCCATATTGCCCCCGATCCTGCTCTGCCATTCAATAAGATCATGGCTGAACTTCTATATAAACTCCCCTTTCCCATCATATCCCCATATCCCTTGATTCCCTAAGTGCCCAAAAATTCATCGATCTCAGTCTTGAATATACTCATCGACTGACTATCCACAGCCCTCTGGGGTAGAGAATTTCAAAGATTCACAACCCTCTGAGTGAAGAAATTTCTCCTCATTTCAGTCCTAAATGGCTGACCCCTTATCCTGAGACTATGCCCCCTTGTTCTAGACTCTCCAGCCAGGGGAAACAGCCTCTCAGCATCTACCCTGTCAAACCCTCTAAGAATTTTATACATTCCAATGAGATCACCTCTCATTCTTCAAAACTCCTGAGAATATAGACCCATTCTACTCAATTTTCTCTCGTAGGACAGCCCTCTCATCCCAGGAATCAATCTAGTGAACTTTTGCTGCACCAACTCCAAGGCAAGTATATCCCTCCTTAGGTAAGGAGACCAAAACTGGGCACAGTACTCCAGGTGTGGTCTCACCAAAGCCCTTACATCATTGCAGCAAGACTTCCTTACTCTATACTCCAACCCCCCTTGCAATAAAGGCTAACATACCACTTGCCTTCCTAATTGCTTACTGTGCTTGCATGTTAACTTTCTGTGATTCGTGTACAAGGACCCACCAAATCCGTCTGCATACCAACATTTACTAGCCTCTCACCTTTTAAAAAATATTCTGCTTTTCCATTTCACACTTCCCACATTATACTCCATCTGTCACCTTCTTGCCCAATCACTTAACCGGTTTATATCAATGTTCCCTCTGAGCTGCGCGGCTCAGTCTGCCGGTCCCTCACAGCCCGGGACCAGCTTTTCCAATGTGAAGTTTTGTGCAATGTTGACTGGGCCATGCAGCCCGTTAAAGGGACCGCCCAGTCAAATTTAAAATTAGAGGGAACATTGGTCTATATCCCTTTGCAGCCTCTTTGCATCCTAGCAAACTTGGATACATTGCACTCGGTCCCCTCATCTAAGTCATTGATCTAGATTGTAAATAGCTGAGGCCCAAGCACTGATCCTTGCGGCACTCCACTAGTTATACCCTGCCATCTCAAAGATTACCCATTTATTCTTATGCTGTTTTTGTCTGTTAACCAATCCTCAATCCATGCTAATATATTACCCCCAATCCCATGACCCCTTATCTTGTATAACAACCTCCTGTGTAGCACTTTATCGAATGCCTTCTGAAAATCCAAATATACTATATCCACTGGTTTACCCTTATCCAGCCTACTAGTTATACCCTCAAAAAACTCTAATAGATTTGTCAAACATGATTTCCCTTTCATAAAACCGTGCTGACTGTGTCTAATCATATTATGATTTTCCAAGTGCCCTGTTACCACATCCTAAATATTAGATTCTAGCATTTTCCCTACTGCTGATATCAGGCTAACTGGCTTATATTTCCATGTTTTCGCTCTCCCTCCTTTCTTGAACAGTGGGGTTACATTTACTACCTTCCAATCCATGGGGAACCATTCTAAAACCTAGGGAATTCTGGAAAATCAAAACCTATGCATCCACTAACTCTGCAGCCACCTCATTTAAATCTCTAGGATATAGGCTATCAGGTCTAGGGGATTGTTCGGCTTTTAGTCCCATTAATTTCTCCAGTACTTTTTCTTTACTAATATTAATTACTTTAAGTTCCTCACTCTCATTAGACCCTTGGCTCCCCACAATTTCCGATATGTTCTTTGTGTCTTCTACTGTGAAGACAGACACAAAATATTTGTTTAAAATCTCTGCCGTTTCCTTATTCCCTATTATAATTTCTCCTTTCTCTGCCTCTAAGGGACCCATGTTTACTTTCACTAATCTCTTCCTTTTTACATACTTGTAAAAGCTCTTACAATTTGTTTTTATATTTCTTGCTACTTTATTCTCATTCTATTTTCTCCCTCTTTATCAATTTCTTGGTCATCCTTTGCTGATTTTTAAAACCTTCACAATCCTCAGGCTTACTACTCTTTTTGGCAACATTGTAAGCGTCTTCTTTTATTCCAATAATATCCTTAACTTTTTTAATTAGCCACAGCTGTACCACTTTTCCAGTGGAGTTTTTATTCCTCAAGGGAATGTATATTCATTGAGAATTATGAATTATTTCTTTAATGAATGTTTGCCATTGCTTATTTACCGTCATATCTTTTAATCTAATTTCCCAATCTACCTCATGAAGATTATGAATATGAAAATTAAAGTCCCCCAGGATTAATGCATTACCCTTGTTACATGCTCCTCTAATTTCCTGATTTATACACTGTCCAACACTATGATTACCATTAGGGGACCTATAAACTACTCCCACCAGTGTTTTCTGCCCTTTGCTATTTCTTAGCTCTACTCTTACTGATTCTACATCCAGATTTTTCTGGGCTAAGATCCTTTCTCCCTACTGCCTTTATCTCATCCTTTATTATCAAGGCTACCCCACTGCCTTTTTGAACTCCTCTGGGCTGCTAATCTAGTGCCATCGCCACAACACTACCATATCACTATTTATAAATGCTACTATATAATTTTCAACTGAAGTGAAATCTTGAAAAGGAATTGGTCTTCAATCCAAATGCTTTAATGATGTGTTGGCTGACTTCAAGTTCATTGTCTTGGACATGAGCACAACAGTAACTAATCATGATTCTGTGGTGTAATGTGTTAGAAATAATTAAATAAGGTTGAAAAGTCATTACAAATATATCACAACAGCAACTTATATTTTTTATATTGCTCGTCATGGGCAGAAACACATTCTAAACTGCTTAACATTAATAGGAAGCAACAGTACATGTCAGGCAGGAGGAAAAACGTCCTTATGGGATCTATGATAATTTGCTTAAAATACGTAGGTGACTCCACAGCATACTCATTTCTATTTGGAATATAGGTTGTGAAATATCTGTGAAAAGATAGATTTAAAATGGTCTTTCTTTTGCATTCAATTCACATCAGAACTGTTGCCCTATTCTGAAGGAAATTCTGAGATTAATTCAAGTATCATTTGAGCCCTCAATTCTTATCAATAAAATGACCACAGAAAATATCCCAGTCAGTCTAACTTGCCCATAAGCAGCAACCTTCATCTTTACATCTTTCTTCATTATATTTCAAAAAATTATCATGTAAAACAACATATTACAAAATATAGTTCAGTTAGCTATCCTTTATATGTGAAGACAGAAAGATTATGCACAATGGAAATATTGTATAGGTGTCTTATTATTCATTACATAATAATAAGTAGCCTTTCCGCGATGATTTATGGTTTCACATAAAAATGGATGTGATTGTGGAATTTGATTCCCAAAACACCAATTAAGATCCTGGTATCCAGTATAATAAAAAAAAATTGATTTAGTCAGTCAGCGTAGACCAATTGCCTTAATTATTAACAGATGGAATTGTGGAATGAAATCCTGAAAACACTAATGAAAATCCTGGAATTCCTAATTTTTGCAAAATATCTTTTCACCTATCCCCAGAAATCAGAGAGGGAGGCATATTCCCATTGTTTGGCATTTCATTGCATTTAAATCCTCTCTGTAAACAAAAATTATGTATATTTTAAAATTGAACTGTTTGAACTTTGTGTTTGCAAATCTATATTTAAGATTTTGTTATGCAAAGCACATTTTTTCATATACTTCTGCTCCATGACCAATATAAATATGAGATCATTAATACAAATTCTGTATAAAGAATACCACTTCTTAGGGGTTATTGGAGTTTCAAGTCAAAAAATTGCAGGTTGTGTTAAGTAGAGTATGGTTTGATGGATGTTTGAGCATATTTTTAAAGATAATTATGCATATTGAAATGATTCCGCTGGATAGATGGTGAAAATGTAGCAAGCCAGAGAAGAAAGGTTTATCTCTATTATGTATTGCACCCGTCCAACCAAACCATTCCTGAGGAAGGTGTTCCAAGGTATAAAGGAAAATATCATAGCTTGCTTCGATGTGGGATTAATTGTTACAACAGCAATATACCATTTTATATAAAACAGAACGTGCTGTTTCAAAAATATTAAAGAAAAATTCCTGTTGTCTTCAGTTTGTGTAATCATGGTGGTTTAAAATTTCCAGATATAATACTTTACTCTCATAACTGTGGAAAAACATTAAAAGAAAATAAATCCCAGTTGAATTTTAAAATTGTTCTAATTGCATTGTATTCTTTCTACAAAACATAGTAAACATTCATCATGATTTATACGTTATTCTACAAGATATTTTATATACTTTTTAGTAAGATCCAAGCTTAAACATTACATATCTTTATTCTTGCTTTAAAAATATTATTAAATGAGACCTGTATGTCAACATTTCATGTTTAATAACCATCACAGATGTTCATATAATATTTATCATGAATATTTTTCTATAGCTATTTAAAGAAATGAATCTCTGTGAGCTTGGCAATACATGCAGAACTGCCTTCTGTTCCTGTCAGGTATTCTACAGCATTTTAATGCCTTCCAAATCGCATACTGTTTGTGAGTCCAATTCAAATTAATGCTAGTTTATGGGACAAAGGAAATGTAGAAAAGACTCAATAAAGTGTGCTGCTAGGAAAACCCTGCAAGTACATTCAGTTCATGTTACGTCATCATCATTCATCGTGGAGCTAACTGCTTCCTCACAATGACAAATTACCTTTAGAGTGAAGAGTAGAAAACTGGTTTTAGCTTTCCACACATTAGTATTTCAGTGTTATCCTAGAATATGCAATGCAATAAAGGTCTTCTGCACACTGCGTGAACACAGCAACCACAGGCTGAGGTGCTAATTAGTGCACAAGAGCTGTTTTGTGCGACATATTTCTATGTTTGTTGCTACTATACCACATGTAAAATTATTATGGAGAAATTAAAATCAAAATGACAAAGCATGCTAGATTCTAGACTTCTATTAAATTGAGCTTTTGCCATTCCTGAGGGAATCACTCTGATACAAAATAGAAAAACAATCTTGAATGCTCTGGAGATTCCTGTAATGTGATGACTTCAACCCTTAATATAAAAGATGCCCTTCACTGATGCATTGACAGTTAATTTTTGAGCAGCTAATTTCCTGGCAAGTGGCTTGGCAGAGTCTTGAATGTTTGTGGAGAATTCCTCCACCCATTGACTAGCATAAGTAAGGTCTAGAATATTATGGATTTTAACACCAAAGGTTTGAATCCTAAGCAAGAGTTTGTATGCAAAACAAAGTGCCCAAATTGAAAATTATCCCCATTGAGTTGACATTGGGGTAGATCTTGACTTTGATGCGATAGTGTAAAATGGGTGATAGCCAGCCCGTTTTACATCTCTCCTGATTTTTATTTCCATTTTTTTCTACTTACACACATGGCAACCATTAGTTTTTTAAGTTGACAGTTAACTTTTCAAACCATGTGTCAACTTGTCAGCATTTCACGAGAAAAGTCTATTTTCTCCCCTGAGATTAGAAGTTATCGCTATGAACCAATCAGGTCGGTTGAAGGCACAACTGCAGGCTTGTCACAACTAATCAGGTCAGTTGGGAGGTGGAAATGAAAACTACATGACCATTTTTTCTCTCCTGTTGAATGTACACAAACTTGATGTAGAAATGTATTAAACAGAACTGATGGTTTCTGAGTCTCAGTTACAAGTGTTTTGTTCTAATATTTGTTCCCAATATAGTTAATATACCAAACTACTAAAATGTAGTTTCTAAAAATTATAAGAAGTCACACTACACCAGGTTATAGTCCAACAGTTTTATTTGAAATCACAAGCTTTCGGAGCACTGCTCCTTCGTCAGGTGAAGTGGAGAGATGCCTATAGACACAGATTATATAGTCAGAGAATAATGCCGGATGATTACAGGTAATCTTTCTAACTGCCATTTATCACACCTCGGCAGAGAGATAATCACAGCAATCAAAGGTGTGAATGGTGTCCAAACAGGTCAGTCAGGAAAACATTACATCAAAGAACAATGAGGTGGGGTCACAAGGGGTAAAATGACCCCACCTCATTGTTCTTTGATGTAATGTTTTCCTGACTGACCTGTTTGGACACCATTCACACCTTTGATTGCTGTGATTATCTCTCTGCCGAGGTGTGATAAATGGCAGTTAGAAAGATTACCTGGTGCTAATTATCGCCTCCGACTGCAAACTTGGCTTTTGTCGTCCCTGGAGGTGATTGGAGCGCTAAATCAGGTGCTACACACCTGTCTTAAGGTGCAAAGGCCGAGGAGCGAGGTGCTACCTCAGAGCGTTGGCGAAGCTCATGTGATGTCATGCTCAGCACTGTGGCATAGTGGTTAGCACTGTTGCCTCACAGCACCAGGGACCCGGGTTCGAATCCGGCCTCGGGTGACTGTCTGTGTGGAGTTTGCACATTCTCCCTGTGTTTGCGTGGGTTTCCTCCGGGTGCTCCGGTTTCCTCCCACAGTCCAAAGATGTGCGGGTTAGGTTGATTGGCTATGATAAATTGACCCTTAGTGTTAGGGGGATTAAATACGTGAGGTTACGGGGATAGGGTGGGATATGTGTTGGTGTAGGGGTTACGGGGATCGGGTGGGATATGTGTCGGTGCAGGCTCGATGGGCCGAAATGGCCTCTATCTGCACTGTGGGGTTTCTGTGATTCATGCTCTCCATCCACATCCTGCTCATTGCAGCCTTGAATCTCGGCCTGGAGAGACCTTTACATCAAATCTGCTGGAAAGAACAATGGAGAGGCCCAGGGAAAGAGCTCAGAGTGCAGCCCCCACAGTCTCTTCTAAATTGATACAAGGAAGGGCAAATTAAAATGAACCTGCAAAGTGCTGCTCAGTACCCAAAACTCCTTCACACAGCGTTGAATCTCTCCAGAAGTCTCTCTCTCTCTCTCTCTCTCAGAATGCATGGTGCAAAAATGTCACCAACAAAAAAAGGCAGGAAGTGGTAGCCTTTAAATAGCGCTCCCCCAGTCCCTTCCTGAGTGCAAAACGCTCCCCTCAACCTGTCGTTGCTAGCGGCAGGCGGTAAGGCAGGGGGGCGCTACCGAGGCGTTGCACACTCGACTGATGTCACGATCTGCTAGCGCAGATCGTGGCGGTAGTGTTTAGCGCTGCCGCAAAATGTCTAGTTAATTTCGTGAGCGGCGCAAACATCGCCGTGCACGGGCGCTAGTTGCTTTGCGCCCCATTAGTGCCCTCTTAAGGCGCTAACAGGAGGTGCAAACCAACTGAATTTTTACCCCATAATTCTCTGCAGAAGAACTTTGTGAGGCATGTCCAGCTGTTGCCTTATATGAATTTTATTTTCTTCAAGATTGGTTGTAATTGAAATTCGGAGATAATGAGTATGCATTTTTTAAATTAATTTTCAGGATGTGGACAAGGCCGGTATCGCCCATCACTAGTTGCCCTTGAGAAAGTGGTGGTGGGCCACCTTCTTGAAATGCTGCAGTTTGTGTGGTGAAGGTGCTCCCACAATGCTGTTTGGTATGGAGTTTTTTTTTAATTCGCTTATGGGATGTGGACGTTGCTGGCAAGGCCAGCATTTATTGCCTATCCCTAGTTGCCCTTGAGAAGATGGTGGTGAGCTGCCTTCTTGAACCGCTGCAGTCCGTGTTAACACCTGGTTCCAGGATTTTAACCCAGGAATGATGAAGGAACAGTAATATACGTCCAAGTCAGTATGGTGTGAGACTTGAAGGGGAACTTGGAGGGTATGCCAGTGGTGGAGGGGTTGGACTAGTGGATGAGGAGCCAATCAAATGGACTGCTTTGTCCTGGATGGTGTCAAGCTTCTTGAGTGTTGTTGCAGCTGCACCCATCCAATTCCATTCCTCTCCTGACTTGTGCCTTGTAAATGGTGGAGAGGCTTTGGGGAGGCAGGAGGTGAGCCATTTGATGCAGATTGCCCTGCCTCTGACCTGCTCTAGTTGCCACAGCATTTATGTGGCTGGTCTAGTTTAGTTTCTGGCCAATAGTGACCCCCTAAGATGTTGATCGTGGGAGTCGTGGCAATGGTAATGCCATTGAATGTCAGGGGGAGGTGGGTAGACTCTCTCTTATTGGAGATGGTCATTGCGTGGCACAAATATTACTTATCAGCCTAAGCCTGAATGTTGCCCAGCTCTTACTGTATGTGAGCATGGACTGCTGCATTATCTGAGGAATTGTGAATGGAGCTAAATACTGCAATCATCAGCAAACAGACACACATCTGACCTTCTGAAGGAGGTCTTTGATGAAGCAGCTGAAGATAGTTGGGCTGAGGATGCTGCCCTGAGGAACTCCTGCAGCCATGTCCTGGGGCTGAGATGATTGGCCTCCAACAACCACAACCATCTTCCTTTGTACCAGGTATGACTTTGGAGAGTTTCTGGAGCATATGTAAATGAGCGGCCTGCTGGAAATGCACTGTCAGTTATATGCCTGAAGATTTGATTAGAAGCAATGATGAGTTTTAATTAACTGAAACAAATTACTCTGAGATTCCATATTTAGGATTTCATTCCAACGTATTGCAGTGATGTGTGATGCAGAACATTGGCTTCTTTGTGTGTGAGACAAAGTGCATGGTTATGTTCTGTAATTTAGCTGTTATCAGTTTACACTCACATTGTTAAGGCCCCTTTTTTATCACTGAGTAACCAGGAAAAGAGCCCACACCATTGGAGCAGTTAACATCCACAGGGAAATATGAGAAATGTTAATAATAATTGTAACAGTATAATAGATTTCCCTCTTCAGACTGGAGGCAAACAGTCAGGTGCATCTGAAAACACAAAATTCAGCTTCCCACACCTGTTGCTGGAGATCACGTTTTTGTACACCCTACTTTTTTAATGATTGTTGTGTATAATTATATTTATTTTTAGGAGAAGAAAATAAACCTTTTTGACAGGTTTAAAAGAGCAACATAGATTAGAAATTACTGTTGGCAATAATGATGATATCATATTTCTTTGATTTTTCTCTCTGTTATTTTAATGGGAGGGCATTAACCCATTTATTTTAACTTTACCCTGTAATGTATTGAATTATGTACAACTAGTTTTCATTTCATATTTAAAATATCTCTGACCCTTTCAGGAAACTATTTTTGGTCTGAAAGACAGGATTACAGTAGGCTCCCAAATGAAGATAAATGCACAAAATAAAATGGCATGAATTAAAATCTTCTGGGAGGAAGGTGTACTCCAGATACCCTAGAAAATAAATCCCATGTCTTCAACACTCATATGACATCCCACTTCAGTCATTTCTAAATTCACCACTGCGGCATACTGCACTTTTGTGTACTTTAGGATTGTTTCCCTTTAATAAATAATTAAATGTTGGGTATACCTGCAGCTTAAATTGTGACCTGCTCATGCCCCATTTCACTTTCAATACAACGCATCATCTTCCAGTGCTATAAGACACATATTCAGTGCTGTTTTTGTGCGGTTACAATTACTGGAGCTGTGCCGGCATTGCTGAAGCTGCTGGTCAGATTTTGCTGGCTGACATGTATATACTTAGAATCACTTTTATAAAATGCCATGGGGGAAAAATTCGGTATCGCCCCATATGGGGCGCCATTACTGGCAGTGCGCAAAGTTTAGCGCCTGGCGCTAATTATCGCCTCCGACAGCAAACTTGGCTTTTATCGCCCCTGGAGGTGATTGGAGCGCTAAATCAGGTGCTACACACCTCTCTTAAGGCGCTAAGGCTGAGGAGCGAGGCGCAGCGCAGGTGCTGTCAGTTAGCGACTGAACACAGACACACTGGCGCCGGTCAGTTCTTAAAGGGGAGGGTCGATCTTGCTCTGCAGCCACACCCTGCTCACTGGAGCCTTGAATCTTGGCCTGGGCAGACCTGTGGCTAAATCTAGCAGCCAGACACTATGGAAAGGGCCAGGGAGCGAGCACAGCACTTCTGCGAGCGGGCTTTGGAGGCTCTGGTTCACGGGGTGGAGCGCAGAAGATCTATTCTGTACCCAGAGAGTGTCAGGAGGCCTTTGCCACGCGAGTACAGAAGAGTGTGGAGGGAGGTGGCTCAGAGAGTGTCCTCAGCAGCATGGTGCCTAGGACCCATGTGCAATGTAGGAAAAAGTTCAACGACCTCACTCAGGTCATCAGGGTGAGTGCCTTTTTTTCAAAACCTCTTCATCCCTCCATCTCAACCTCACTTTATGGCCAGAGGGTCTTGAAAGCCCCAATGCCCAACACTCATCCAACACCTATGGCCCTTTCATCAAACACACACGCACATTCCACACTTTGCATACAGTAAGGGCTATTCAACCATGGGAGGCATTTCAGGCAAGATCATGGCTGCATATTTACTCAGACGCCATCCTTTTTCTTGCAGGCCAAGCTGTCTCATAATAGGAGACAGCAGCAATGGACTGGTGGAGGGCAGCCTCACCTTCAAACCCTCAGCGATCTTGAGGAGCGCATCCACAGGATTGTGGCAAGCCGGGTGATCAGTCCCGTCGCCACTGGAGACACCGACCCTGTTCTGGACAGCAATGGTAAGGTCATCACCTTTTTGTCCTCTCTCCTTCCACTTGTTCCTCACAACAGCAGCCTTTGACACTTTCAATCCAAAGTACTAAATCGCTGCACTCATGCCTCCCTTGCTGCCACCCTGTCCTCACGCTAAAGCCACTCTTGTACCTCCCTGCTTTCAGATGGTGATTCAGCAGGTGAGGAGACGGGCCCTCAAGCTGCCAGTGAGAGTGAAGCTGAAGGCGAGGAGGAAGAGGAAGCTGGACCATCAGCGCCACCCTCTACCGAGGCAGCCCATGCCCATACTGGGGACATGCCTTCCTTGGAGGGGAGCAGGGGGGAATGGTCTGATGAGGGTGAAGCTCCAGGACCCAGCAGGCTGCACGAATGCGAGGGGGGTAGAGAAGCTCGGGGGCCTTCTCCCCGGAGGGAGAGTATGGCCTCGGCCTAGAAATTCAGTTTTGCCAGTTTTGGGGCGCTAACGTTAGCGCCCGCCCGACTTTAGCACCCGCCCCAAAGTTGCGCCCCCTTCGCCGAAATTCAGTTGCTTCGCCCTAAGAGGTTGCTGGAGCGCTAAAAGAGGCGTTACATGACTATCTTTAGGCGCTAAGCCGGCGGTGCAGAGGGATAGCGCCGAGGCGGGGCGCAGCGCGGGTGCGGTCATTTTTTGATTGACAGCAGACCCCGTGGCGCCGGCCAGCTCTTAAAGGGGGAAGGGACGATTTGGTCTGCTGCCACGCCCTGCACACTGCAGCTTTCAAACTAGGCCTCAACACTGCTGCTGAGCCCAAGGAGCCATGGCAACGCATGAGAAGGCCCGTGAGCGTGCCCTGCGCTTCTCAGAGCGTGATCTGGATATCATGCTGACAGCATTGGAGAAGAGGCGCAGGATCTTGTTCCCAGACACTGGCAGGAATCCCACCCACCGCGTCTACACCAAAGCCTGGAGGGAGATCGCCACCAGGGTGTCGTCCTACGGCGATGCCCCCAGGGACAAGGTGCAATGTCGGAAGAAATACAATGACCTGACCAGGATCATCAGGGTGAGTACCCTTTCCACTCTCCTCCTCATTCTTGCATGTACACCTGACATGATGGGCAAAGGGACCTGAAAGGCCTAATGGGCAGCCCTCAGCCAGCAGCTTTGGGACAGTCATGAGCATCAATTGCACATTCTGCACTTTACACACTGGCCAAGCTATTCCACCATGAGAGGCAGTGCACACTAGATCAGGGCTACACTCTGGCCAAGCTATTCCACCATGGGAGGCAGTGCACACTACGTCACGGCTACACACCATACTTAGAGCCCGTCCTTTCTCTTGCAGGCTAAACTTGCGAATAATCGCAAGCGCCGCGACATCACCGGGGGAGGCCGCGCCAAGTTCCAGAAGCTCACTCCCCTGGAGGAGCGCGTGAGTGGCCTCATGGGAGGCCGCGTGATTGTGCCCAGAGCGTGCGGAGAAGCCGACCCTCCGCTGCCCGGCAATGGTAAGGACCTCGCCTTTTGGCCCTCTCTCATCGCACTTGCGCATCCGAGCTACCTCCTTTGCCACTGTGCCACCAATGCGCTGAATGCCACCAGTCATGACTCCCTCGCTGACACCCTCTCCTCACTCTGAAGCTACTCTTGTGCCTTCCTGCTTTCAGCTGGTGACGAAGAGCTCCCTGAAGCTGCCAGTGACAGCCCCTCCGAACAGGAGGAGGAGGAGGAGGAGGAGGAGGAAGAGCAACCCGGACCATCAGGGGAGGACTCAGGTCCCGCAGCAGAGGGCGAAGTGTTGGACACGTCTTCCCTGGACAAGAGCCTGGAGCAACTTTCGGAGGGGAGTGCAGCTGCTGGGACCAGTGGCGTCCAGCCACCCAGGAGGGCTGCGGGTGGGCCGCGGCCTTCCCCCCAGAGGGGGGAAGGATCGGAGGGGAGTGCAGTTGCTGCGGACATTCGGCGCCAGCAACGTGCCAAGGGTCGCCTAGCTCGGACCCCTGCTCCCCAGCGGGAGAGTCCCGCCTCCAGTCCGGCCACCTTCACCTCGGAGGAGGCGCGCCAGCTGGACAAAATGGCTGAGGATTCGGACCGCCACCACACAGAGCTCATGCAGGTGGTGGGACGGATGCCTGAGGCCATCGAGTCGCTGGCGACCAGTGTGCGGGAGTTTGGGGCATCAAATGCCGAGAGTGGCCGGATGATGATGGAGGTAGTGGAACGGATGCCTCCGGCGATGGAGTCGCTGGCTGATGCCGTCAAGTCAGTGGCGGATGTGATGCGGGCGCAGACCAGGGCAACAGGGGCACTCACTGCTGCCACACGCGCTGCCTCAGCCAGGCATCGCCAGGACACCCGCCGCGCTGCAGCAGCACAGCGATCCGCCCTTCGGCTGATTGGTGCGGATCGTGCAGTGCGTGCCCAGGCGAGTGCCAGCATGCGACATCACCAGCCAGCGCCTCCAATACGCCAGCTTGCCCACATTGTGCCATCCGTCGCCGCCACTCCCCCAGTGGAGCGTCAATGGCAAGCGGCTGGAGCTGATGGTGGGCATGCACATGTGCGCCAATCAACAGCCGGCCCCTCGAGGCCCAAAGCCCGTGTAGGCCGATCCCCAAGGCCATCTGGCGGAAGGACATCTGACCCTCAGGCGCCTTCCCCCAGCCTCGCAGCAGCCACTGGGCAGAGCTTGCGGAGGAGCAGCAGGCCGGGCAGGGGCGCCAAAAGGCTGGACAAGGTCTCGCCCTTGCGGGCCACTAAGTAGAGGGTGTGGCCAGCTTTCATTTTATATGGCGGTGGACATCTTTATTTTGCCCATGGTTGTTTTGTTTCTGGGTATGTTTTTTGCGTTAAGGCCGAGGTTGAGGCCTGGTTTGTTCAAATGTGGAGTTACTCCTCCCCAGGTTGTGGGAGTGAGTCGTTTGTTGCACTTTTTGTGGGGGCCGTTGATTGTTTTTGGGATTCATGTGGGAAGGGGTTTCATTTTTGTCAAATATAAATTTATCTTTATTCAGACAGTGTCCATGGTTGTTCTTGTTAGTCTTTGTTGCCTTCGCCGGCTGAGGGCTTGCGGAGCGGCTGCATTCATCTTGCTTCATGGCCACAAGGCATTCCCTGACAGGGGGCTTAGAAGTTACGTTCAATAAGCTGGCGGCGGACGGCCCTTGGACCTTGTCGCTCCCTCCTGGGAACGTACTCCTCCTCCTCCTCCTGCTCCTCCTCCTGAGGTGGTGGTCCAACGTCAGGTGGCAGTGCCTGAATCCTACGGAGAGCCAGGTTGTGTAGCATGCAGCAAACTACGACAAATTGGGAGACCCGGTGCGGCGAATACTGCAGAGATCCGCCGGAACGATCAAGGCAGCGGAACCGCTGCTTGAGGACCCCAATAGTTTGCTCGATGATGTTTCTGCTCCTTTGATGGCTCTCGTTGTATGCCTCTTCAGCAGCGGTCCTGGGCGCGCGGAGCGGGGTCATGAGCCAGGTACACAAAGGATAGCCTTTGTCCCAGAGTAGCCATCCTCTTGGGGGAGGCTGTGCCTCGAACATGTCATGCACAGTACTCTGCCGCAGGATAAAGGCATCGTGGCAGCTGCCTGGAAAGCAGGCATTGACAGCCAGGATGCGCTGCTTGTGGTCACACACCAGCTGCACATTGAGAGAATGGTAGCCCTTCCGGTTGCGATACTGCCCGCCATGCTCCAGAGGTGCCCGCAAAGCCACATGCGTACAGTCAATGGCGCCCTGCACCAAGGGGAAGGCCGCGAGTCTTGCAAATCCCACTGCACGCTGATGCTGGCTCTCCAGGGCCATGGGGAAGGAGATGAATTGGCGTCTCCTTCTGAAAAGGGCATCGGTCACCTGGCGGATGCAGCGATGCACGCCGAACTGGGATATGTTAGCTATGTCCCCAACAGCGGATTGGAAGGAGCCGGTGGCATAGAAGTTCAATGCCACCGTCACCTTCACTTCCACCGATAGAGACGTCCTGCACCTGAGCTTTGGACGCAGATCTCTGCGAAGCAGGTGGCAGATCTCTGCAACCACCTCCTTTCGGAATCTCAGCCTTCTTACACATCGCGCGCCACTCATGGTGAGGTAGGAGCGCTGCTGGCGGTATACCCTGACTGGGTGAGGCCTATGTTGCCGACGCCTGTTGCCCCCTCTGCCTCTAGCCAGGGCTGCCCCTCTGACCCCGCGTCTGCGAGCCCTACGCACATGGCGCTGAAACTCCGCGTTGGCACCCCATGCAACCCCCATCAAATGCTGGCAAACAGTCAATTTTCCAACAGGGCACTTGCAGCGCTTTGGCCCGAGTCCAAAAATACCTGAGCTATTGCTGCATGAAACCAGTTAGCTCTCCTCCTTGTTGTGTGTCCAGAAATCCGTTGCACAAGAGTGTTTGCTGCAAAATGGCTGCCCTTTATACTGCAGGGTACGTGCCCTTTAATTTGCACTCCCCGGGGCCCGCGTCGGCTGTGTTGCGTTCCATTTTACAAACGCTCTGGCCGCCAGCCGCACAATGGGGCGGTCCGACTGAAGTTTGGAATCGGGGCGCGCAAAGGGCATTGCACGAGGATGTGACGTCATTTTCTGCGCGCGCAGCTGGGCGGGCGCTAAACTTTGCGCCGGCGCTAAGGGTCAACTTAATTTGGGGCGAGGCGCAAACTGCGCTGCGCCCGGGCGCTACACGCATAGCGCCCGAAATTCACTTCTCTTAAGGCGCTAACTGCTGGCGCAACCAACTGAATTTCTAGGCCCTCGAGTCCTGCTGCACTGGACGCAGACGAGGAGCGGGTCCTCGCTGAAATGAGCGCCCAGGCGGAGCAAAGGCACACTGAGCTCATGGCTGCAGTGGCAAGGGTGCCCGGATCCATTGAATCACTGGCAAGGAGTGTGGAGCACTATGCTGTAGCACAGGCGGCTGCCACGCAAATGCTAAGTGCTGCAATGCAGTCAGTGGCTGGTCTCATGCAGACGCAGATTGAGGCCATGCGAGCACTGACTGCTGCCACCCTCGCTGGATCGGGCAGGTTTCCCCGGGGCTCTCCACGCCGCAGCAGGCCAGCAATCTGTGCTCCATCAGATTTCTCCGGATGCTGAAGTGCTACCCCGTGGGAGTGCCAGTGTGTCGGTCGAGCAGGGAGTTGCTGTCCTCTCTCAAGATGACAGCATTCCTGCTGCCACCACTGGCACTTCTCCACTGCAGTTGCCACCACCTATAGGACAGACTGCTGCCGCCCATGCAGAGTTGGTGCAGTCAGCAGCCGGGCCCTCCAGGCCCAGAGCTGGTCCAGGTTGTCCCTCAAGGGCATCTGCAGTCTCAGTTTCTGACACTCAGCAGCCTTCCGCCAGCCTTGCTCCAGCCACGGGGGTCCCATTATGGAGGAGCTGCAGGGTGGGAAGGGGGGAATTTCGCAAGGGAAGCAGATCACCCTTGAAGGGCAAAAAGTAGGAGGTGTGGCAAAATATTTTTCATTGTTTTATTGAAGGCCGAGTGTCGTGGTCAAATTTTTGTTACTATTTTGGACATTGTCTCCAGGTTGTGAGAGCCAGTTATGTGAATGACTGCTTTTTTTTGTGTTTCTTTCTATTACTTTGTCATGCGGAAATGAGACACACAGAATTTGTGAAATAAAGAAGTGCCTGTTTGGTCTTTGCACTCATTGTTGCCTTGACCGGCTTAGGGGTTGCGGGATGGTTTCATTCAGGTTGTTTGAATGGCAGAAGCCATTCCCTCAGAGGGGGCCTAGAAGCGACTTGCTATGAGCCTTTGATGGATGGCCCTTCCACTTTGTGCCTCCCTCCCGCCTTGGTGCTGCTGATGATCATCCTCCTCATCTTCCTCCTCCTCCTCCTCCTCCTCCTCTGCTGGTGCTCCAATGTCTGGTGGCATTGGCTGGGTCCTGAGGATTGCAAGGTTATGCAGCATGCAGCACACAACGACGAAGTGGGAGACTCGCTCAGGTGAGTACTGCAGGGCTCCTCCAGAATGGTCCAGACAGCGGACCCATTGCTTGAGCACGCCGATTGTGTGCTCAACGATGTTCCTGGTAGCTTGATGGCTCTCATTGTATCGTAGCTCAGCAGGGCTGCTGGGCAAACAGAGCGGTGTCATCAGCCAGGTGCACAGAGGATATCCCTTGTCCCCGAGAAGCCAACCTCCTGGGTGATGCGGTGCCTGGAAAAGGTCTGTTACAGAGGTCTGGCGCAGGATGAAGGTATCGTGGCTGCTGCCTGGAAAGTGGTCATTGACAGCGAGTATCAGCTGTCTGTGGTCACAGACCAACTGGACGTTTAAGGAATGGAAGCCCTTTCAGTTGCGGAAATCCTCGGCATTCACTTGCGGTGCCCGCAAAGCCACATGCGTGCAGTCAATGGTGCCCTGCACTATGGGGAAGCCCGCTATCATCGCAAAGCCCGTTGCGCGTTCTTGCTGCTTGTCTGGGGTCATGGGGAAAGAGATGTACTCTCATCTCCTTTTAAAGAGGGCATTTGTTACCTGACAGATGCAGCAATGCACCGCGAACTGGGAGATATTGGCGATGTCCCCAGTAGCTGATTGAAATGAGCCGATGGCATGAAAGTTGAGAGCCACTGTTATCTTCACTGCCACTGACAGAGACGTCCCGCTCCTCAGTTGAGGCTGCAGATCTGGCTGAAGCAGGTGGCAGAGCTCAGTGACCACCTCCTTGCTGAATCGCAGCCTTCGCAAACACTGCTCCTCAGACATATTAATGTAGGAGAACTGTTGGCAAAAAACCCTGGGAGGGTAAGGTCTCCTGTACCGAGGCCTGTTGGCCCTCCTCCGTCTGGCCATGATTGCCACTCTCTCTCTGCATCTCTGTGCCCTCCGAATGTGATGGAGAAGGGCGACATTCCCATTCATTGCAGCCCCCATAGTATCTGGGCAGTCAGAGTTATGAAGGTCAAAAAGCAAAGTACCTGCAAAGTTATGGTCAGAAGCCAAAACTACCTCAGAGAGCGTTGACTCAATGCAGAAGTCTCTTTCTCTCTTTGTCTCTCTCCAAATCTCTCTCTCTCTCTCTCAGAACGAGTGCTGCAAAAATGGCTACCACACAAAAGCCAGGAAGAGGCCCCCTTTAAATAGCGCCCCCCCCAGCCCCACAGCGACTGGGAAGCGTTCCAGTCAACCTGTCGTTGGAAGCGCCAGGCGGAAAGGAGGGGGGGTTCGCCACTGAGTTTCCGGTCCAGTGTGCCCCAAGGGCGTTGCACTCTCGAATGATGTCAAGATCTGCGTGTGCAGGAGATTGGGCGGTATTGTTTAGCGCCGCCGCAAAATGTCCGGTCAATTTCGCGAGAGGCGCAGATATCGCCACGCCCGGGCGCTAGTTGGTTTGCGCCTCACTTAGCACCCTCTTAAGGCATTAACGGGTGACGCTACCAACTGAATTTTTCCCCCCATCTGTCTAAAGCACTCCAACCAACAGCTAATACAAGTCGATGGGAAATAACATCTTTTTAGTGCTCACCTGCGTAATTTGTATTACGGCAAATCAATACAGCCATTTTGTATTATCTTCTTTTTCTTCTCTTCTTCTTCTTAGGCAGTCCCTCAGAACCGAGGATGACTTGCTTCCACATTAAAAACGAGTCTGCAGATGACTGATGAGTCCAATGCAGGACCTACAGTCTCGCTCACAGGTGGGGCAGACGGTGGTTGAAGGGGCAGGTGGGTGGGGTGCTTGGGTTGACGTGCGCTCCTTGCACTGCCTGCGCTTGGCTTCCGCTTGCTCCCGGCGAAGAGACTCGAGGTGTTCGCCGCCTTCCCAGATGCTTCTCCCTCACTTTGTGCGGTCTTGGGCCAGGGGTTCCCAGGTGTCGGTGGGGATGTTACACTTTTTCAAGGAGGCTTTGAGGGTGTCTTTGAAGCGTTTCCTCTGCCCACCTGGGGCTCTCTTGCAGTGCCGGAGCTCCGAGTAGAGCACTTGTTTTGGGAGTCTTGTATCGGGCATCCGGACAATGTGACCCAACCATCGGCGCTGATCAAGCGTGGTCAAAGTTTCGATGCTGGGGATGTTGGCCTGAGCAAGAACACTGACATTGGTGCGCCTATCCTGCCAATGGTTTTGCAGGATCTTGCGGAGGCAGCGTTGGTGGTACCTCTCCAGTGCTTTGAGGTTCCTGCTGTACATAGTCCATATCTCTGAGGCATACAGTAGGGCGGGTATCACTGCTGCTCTGTAGACCATAAGCTTAGTGCTGGGTTTGAGGTTCTGGTCTTCAAAAACTCTCTTCCTCAGGTGACCGAAGGCTGCACTGGCACACTGAAGGCGGTGTTGGACTTCGTCGTTGACGTCTGCCCTTGTTAACAGTAGGCTCCCAAGGTATGGGAAGTGGTCCACGTTGTCCAAGGCCTTGTCATGGATTTTGATAATCGGGGGGGCAGTACTGTGGCAACACAGCCATTTTGTATTATAGCCATTGAATTGCACCTGTATACAAAACTGTCAGGACACTGGAATAAATGGGAGCACAAATGCCAGTTCTAAAAATAGCTGACAACTCAAGAACAGCCTTGACATGTGATAACATGGGCATTGTAACATAATAAGTGGCAGGTTTCCAGGATATTCGTTCATTTATATTGGAGAAATAGTAAAAAAAACCCTACATGAAGCCTGAAGGAACAATCCAAATTTTGAAGTCATAAAATTAGTGGTGCATTTCTAGGTGGGTCCAGGGACATGATCCCCCTCCCCAGCCCCCGCAGCAAAAGATTTTGAATTTTTGCCTTAAAAATTATGTATTTTGGTTACGTTTAAGCACATTTACATTTCATTATCCGATTTTTAATCATAGCAAAGGAAAACTACTTCCAGACACAGTTCACTGAGACACTGCACTCCATTCAATCCCCCACCCTGTCACACAGACACTGCACTCCATCGAACTCCCCACCTTGTCACTGAGAGACTGCACTCCATCGAACTCCCCACCTTGTCACTGAGAGACTGCACTCCATCCAACTCCCCACCCTGTCACACAGACACTGCACTCCATCCAACTCCCCACCCTGTCACACAGACACTGCACTCCATCCAACTCCCCACCCTGTCACACAGACACTGCACTCCATCCAACTCCGCACCCTGTAACACAGACACTGCACAAAAGATTACTGATTACTGATCAAGATAAAAAAATCACGGGATTGGGGGTAATATACTGGCATGGGTGGAAGATTGGCTATCTAACAGAAAACAAAGAGTTGGGATAAATGGTTCGTTCTCGGGCTGGCAATCAGTAACTAGTGGTGTTCCGCAGGGGTCAGTGCTGGGACCCCAATTCTTTACAATCTATATTAACGATTTGGAGGAAGGGACCGAGTGCAACATATCCAAGTTTGCCGACGATACAAAGATGGGAGGGAAAGCAGTGAGTGAGGAGGACACAGAAAACCTGCAAAAGGACATAGACAGGCTAAGTGAGTGGGCAGAGATTTGGCAGATGGAATATAATATTGGAAAGTGTGAGGTTATGCACTTTGGCAGAAAAAATCAAAGAGCAAGTTATTATCTAAATGGAGAGAAACTGCAAAGTGCTACAGTACAAAGGGATCTGGGGGTCCTGGTGCATGAAACACAAAAAGTTAGTATGCAGGTGCAGCAGGTGATCAGGAAGGCCAATGGAATCTTGGCTTTTATTGCAAGGGGGATGGAGTATAAAAACAGGGAAGTCTTGCTGCAGTTATACAGGGTATTGGTGAGGCCACACCTGGAATACTGCGTGCAGTTTTGGTTCCCATATTTAAGAAAAGATATACTTGCTCTCGAGGCGGTTCAGAGAAGGTTCACTTGGTTGATTCCGGAGATGAGGGGGTTGACGTATGAGGAAAGGTTGAGTAGGTTGGGCCTCTACTCATTGGAGTTCAGAAGAATGAGAGGCGATCTTATCGAAACATATAAGATTGTGAGGGGGCTTGATCGGGTGGATGCGGGGAGGATGTTTCCGCTGATGGGTGAGACTAGAACTAGGGGGCATAATCTTAGAATAAGGGGCTGCCCTTTCAAAACTGAGATGAGGAGAAACTTCTTCACTCAGAGGGTAGTAAATCTATGGAATTTGCTACCCCAGAGAGCTGTGGAAGCTGCAACATTAAATAAATTTAAAACGGAGATAGACAGTTTCCTAGCAGATAAGAGAATTAGGGGTTACGGGGAAAGGGCAGGGAAGTGGACGTGAGTCTAGATTCGGATCAGCCATGATCCTATTGAATGGCGGAGCAGGCCCGAGGGGCCGTATGGCCTACTCCTGCTCCTACTTCTTATGTTCTTATGAGTCACTGCACTCCAACCAACGCCCCACCCTGTCACACAGACACTGCACTCCAACCAACTCCCCACCCTGTCACACAGACACTGCACTCCATCCAACTCCCCATCCTGTCACACAGACACTGCACTCCATCCAACTCCCCACCCTGTCACACAGACACTGCACTCCATCCAACTCCCCATCCTGTCACACAGACACTGCACTCCATCCAACTCCCCACCCTGTCACACAGACACTGCATTCCATCCAACTCCCCACCCTGTCACACAGACACTGCACTCCATCCAACTCCCCACCCTGTCACACAGACACTGCACTCCATCCAACTCCCCACCCTGTCACACAGACACTGCATTCCATCCAACTCCCCACCCTGTCACACAGACACTGCATTCCATCCAACTCCCCACCCTGTCACACAGACACTGCATTCCATCCAACTCCCCACCCTGTCACACAGACACTGCATTCCATCCAACTCCCCACCCTGTCACACAGACACTGCATTCCATCCAACTCCCCACCCTGTCACACAGACACTGCATTCCATCCAACTCCCCACCCTGTCACACAGACACTGCATTCCATCCAACTCCCCACCCTGTCACACAGACACTGCACGCCATCTGTTGTATCTATGCTTTAATGCGTTCAATCAAGCATGTAGATATGTCGAATTAAATCAGAGTCAGGCAGACAGGCTTATAACTGCGATGTTCACTTTATTGCGTAAAATGGCCGACTGCCGTTTTCCTGGGTAATTCCCATAATGCAATGCACATTAGATTACCGTTTTGACTGGTGTCAAATTCGCAATCAATGCAAGACATCCCCCTTTTCCTTGGAAACAAACTTGCAGTTTACAAACAGTTGCTTACAATAACACTGCATAACTTATTTGGTTTATAAACTTTTTACAAACTTGTGTCTTACCACACAACTAAATAATTCCCAGGTTTAAACATTTAACATCACCCATGCAGTTCTCGCACAGTTTATGTTGTGACATAATCAGACAGTCTTTGGGGTTTTCTTTTAACCCTTTGAGGTCTGGCTGTATTGGGTATGTCTGACATGTTGGTGTCAGTGGGTATTGCCTGTGTCACAGTGGTATGTGTGTCAGGGTCTACTATACTGTCCTCAGTCCCTTGTGTTTCCTCCTGCTCATGGAGTGTCTCCTTTGGTCCATTGGTTCTGCATTTCTTCACAAACGTAGTGTTTCTCAAGTAGCGTGCTCCGTCTGGAGATTCTACTACTACGTGACTCCCTGTTTTACTCAAAACTTTGTGGGGTGTGGCATTAAAAGGAGTGGTGAACTTGTCCACTTTGTCCTGCCGTACCAGCACCGTGTCGCCAACTTCCACCTCTGAGTATTGTGTTCTCCGCTGTTCATCTGCGTGCAGTTTGGACTTGCCTTTTTGTTCTGCGTCCCGGTCACGTACTTCCATGTCTGCGCGCGACTCTGTGATGTCTGGCAGCTTTCCTCTCATTTTCCGTTTAAAGAGCAGCTCTGCCGGGCATGGTCAATGCTCCTGTACACAGTCACATATTTTCTAAGTTCACGTTTCCAATCTAGTCCTTCTGACTGAGCAATTCTGATTCTCTTCATCAGCGATGCATTCTGGCGCTCGACTTCTCCGTTAGCCTGAGCCCATTTTGCTGTCGTTTTCAGGTGTTTGATCCCGTTGTTTTCACAGTATTCTTTGAATAATTCAGATCTGAATTGGGGACCATTATCAGATTTGCAGGTGATTGGCAAACCATGACGGCTGAAGATTGATTCTAAACTATCAATAACCTTCTCTGTTGTTGTGGAGGTCATGATGTCGTAGTCATAGCAGCGACTATAATAATCAACTACCACAAGAATGGAGTGGTTGGATGGCAAGGGTCCCAGTAAGTCTATAGCTACATCCTGCCAGGGGCCCTCCGGTAATGGTGTTGGTCTCAACGGTTCAGGTGGGTCGGGTCTGGCTACTATCTGACAGCCGTGGCACGCTTTAGAGTGTTTTTCAGCTGCCTTGTCCATGCCAGGCCACCAAACCTTGGTTCTGAGATGTTGCTTTGTTCCAACTATTCCCAAGTGTCCTTCATGTGCTAACACCAGGGCTCGTGCGTGTAACACTGTGGGTAGCACGATGCGTGTTCCCTGAAGAACTAGATACCCCACTACGCACAGCTCATTTGCAATTGCTGCATAAGCTTTACAGTTCTCAAAATGTCCGTTTGTGATTGCCTTCCGTACCTCAATCATCTTTGGGTCGGTAGCAGAGGCTTCCTCCACCTCTCTAGTAGTGAGTGCTTTTGGTGTCGCACTCACAGCTACAAATCTCACGTATTCATCTGAGCCATGAGAATGTCTCTCCTGTTTTGCTGTCTCCCCCAGCAATCGTGACAGTGGGTCTGCAATGTTTTGCTTGCCTGGAATGTGTATCACCTTAAAATTGTACGGCTGTAATCGAAGTACCCATCTCTCTATACAGGTACAGGGTTTAGAGTGTGGGCCGTATATCACTTGTAATGGCTTATGGTCAGTTATCAAGTTAAATTTTCATCCATACACATATGGATGCAGCCTCTCACAAGCCCATACAAGACCTAAGGCCTCTCTCTCTGTTTGAGAGTATTTCCTCTCACATTGTTAAACTACGACTTACATAGCATATTGGCACCTCTTGTCCCTGTTGGTCCTGAACTAGTACTGCGCCTAAACCTACAGGACTGGCATCTGCTATCACCTTGGTTGGTGCGTCCTTATCAAAATATGCTGAAGTGCCGGCTCTGGCCAACTCTTCCTTGAGTACACTGAATGACTGTCTCTGTTGCGATCCAAATTTAAATGGTGTGTCTTTTCTCGTCAGGCGTTGCAGTGGCTCTGATAGCGTTGCAAACTGTGGGATGAATCTGCTACTGTACCCAACGAGTCCCAAGAAACTCCTCACCTCTGTAGCATTCTCTGGTTCCCGAGCTTCTGCCACCGCTCGCACTCTCTCTGCTGTTGGTCCGATGCCCTTTTCAGACAACAGGATTCCCATGAAAATCAATCGGTCCATGTTGAATTGGCACTTCTTTGAGTTTAGTGTCAGTCCACTTTCCATTAGTCTGATCATGACAGCGTGCAGGCGTCTGTCGTGCGTTTCCTGGTCGTGTCCATGCACGATAATGTCATCTGAGATGTTTTCAACACCCTCTATTCCAGCTAAGGCATTAGCTATCTCGTGCTGATATTGCTCACTAGCTGAGGATACACCGAATATCAGTCTCTTGTACCTGTATACTCCGTTATGTACTGCAAACGTTGTGATTTCTCGTGACTCAGGGGTCAGTTCTAGCTGGTGATAACCCCATTTCAGGTCTAGCTTACTAAACACCGTCGAGCCGTTCATACCTTGGAGTATCTCATCAACGGTGGGGATTGGATATCATTCCCTCACTATTGTCTGGTTTGCTCGTCTCATGTCTAGGCATAACCTTACATCCTTATCCGCTTTTGGTACAATAACAACAGGATTTACCCATGGGGTGGGACCAGTTACAGGTTCGATAATGTCCATGTCCCTCAATTATTTTATTTTGGCCTCTACTGCCCCCCTTAAGTTGAATGGTATACGCCTGAGTGGCTGGGCCACAGGCTTCACTTGTGGGTCGATATACAAACTGATCTGTTTTGTGTTCAGCCTTCCTACTCCCTGGAACACCTTTGGATACCGCTGTTCTAGTAGCAGTCTTACATCTACCACAGCTGAGACATCTGCGCCTATTTTTAAAATGCTCAGTTTCATGGCTGTCTCCCTTCCTAGCAACGGCTCTCCATGGCCTTTAACCACAAAGAACTCCGCCTGCTCAGTTCTCTTACCTATTGTAATCCCACATGTGAATACACCTATAACTGACAGTGGTCGGCTAGAAGCATAAGAGAATAACTTTCTCTCTGTCTTAGGGCCATGTGACTGACACTTAATGTGTTCTGACTTTAATCCTTCCCATGTATTCTCATCTATCACATTACTAGTTGCACCCGAATCAATTAACATTCTCAGGTTTACTCCCCCCACACAAAAGGTAAGTCTCTCTGTCCCGTTATTTCCAGTAACACCAAATGCAAAGTCATTTTGTTCCCCTACATTGTTCACACTGTGTTTCTTTGTACCCTTTGTGCGGTATACTTTGGACAAATGATCCTTTCCCTTCCATTTATGACACGTCTGTCCGCTTGCTGGGCATTTCGGATCTCTGCCCATGTGGTCTGTGTGTCCACATCTGTAACATTTCCTTTCGTTCCTATCGCCATTTCCCTTTGGTTTCCCCGTCGAGCTTTTCGCATAATACCCTCTTTTCTGTGTAACACGACGAACAGTATCTGTCTCCGCCTTCTCTGTACATGACATGGCTGACATCTGCCCTCGACGTTTTCACATTGTGAGGCCAATTGTAACATGCGGGTGAGCGTTAGACCTTGCCCTTCCTCTAGCAATTTCCTCCGCACATAGGCTGACGTGCACCTACTCAGGATAGCGTCTCTTATTTGATTATCCGCAGCCCCCCCAAAAGCACAGTCTTTAGCAGCCTGCCGCAAGCGAGTAGCAAATTGTTGCAAAGTCTCACCTGTCTTCTGGGACAACTTATGAAAAGTCTGTCTAGCAGATGCTGCGTTGACCTGGGGCACAAAGTAGTGATTCAAAGCGCTAACCGCCGCCGTGTAGTCTGCTGGCTCTCCTGTGTCCGGTAGAGTCAAAAAGATATCCTGGACATCTGGTCCTGCTAGGTGTAGAAGTAGAGCTCTTCTCCTCTGCTTTGTGGCACCTGTAGAGGTATCGTCGATAATGAGTCCTTTGCCGTCGGCATAAAGCTCAAAAGACGTTAACCACCTCGACCATCTTGGACCCAACGTGGCTGGCTCGGCGAAGCATGCAAAATTTTGAATGCCGGTCTTCTCCATTCTAGCTAACTAAAACTTGGGCAACTACCTAACTAAAATGATTCCTTTCGTTATCCTCGTCGTCAATGTTGTATCTACGCTTTAATGCGTTCAATCAAGCATGTAGATACGTCAACTTAAATCAGAGTCAGGCAGACAGGCTTATAACTGCGATGTTCACTTTATTGCGTAAAATGGCCGACTGCCGTTTTCCTGGTTAATTCCCATAATGCAATGCACATTACATTACCGTATTGACTGGTGTCAAACTCGCAATCAATACACGACACCATCCAACTCCGCACCCTGTCACCGAGACACTGCACTCCATCCAACTCCCCACACTGTCACACAGACACTGCACTTCATCCAACTCCCCACCCTGTCACACAGACACTGCACTCCATCCAACTCCCCACACTGTCACACAGACACTGCACTTCATCCAACTCCCCACCCTGTCACACAGACACTACACTCCATCCAACTCCCCACCCTGTCACACAGACACTGCACTCCATCCAACCCCCCACCCTGTCACACAGACACTGCACTCCATCCAACTCCCCACCCTGTCACACAGACACTGCACTCCATCCAACTCTTCACCCTGTCACTGTGTCACTGTACTCCATCCAACTCCGCACCCTGTCACACAGACACCCTGCAGCAGCGCAGAGATGCACACCTCAGTGTGTCCTATGCAAGATAGAGTAGTGTTGTCAACTGGTGTGTTACAAGTCAAAATTGAGGAAGATCAGATGGTGGTGACAGGGTCAGCAGTGGAGGCCGCAGGAATCTCCTAGCTGTGCTCATCTGCATGCAGACACTGAGCCTCGGGAGCCATCCAGGAAGGGGGCGATCCTGGAGCTTCAGGAACAAGTGCAGGAGGCTCTGATTAGGTTAGCAACCATGGTGACTGCGAGTGTGCAGAGAATAGAGTCCATCTCAAATATGAGCAACGCCATGGCGCCCGCACTGGTAACTGTAGGTCCCACCATGGAAAATATAGAAACATAGAAGATATGAGCAGGAGTAGGCCATTCAGCCCTTCAAGCCTGCTCCACCATTCAATGAGATCATGGCTGATCATCCAAATTCAGTACCCTATCCCTGCCTTCTCCCCATATCCCTTGATCCCTTTAGCCTTAAGAAATATATCCAACTCTTTCTTGAATATATTTAATGAACTGGCCTCCACCGCCCTCTGTGGCAGAGAATTCCACAGGTTCACCACTCTCTGGGTGAAGAAATTCCTCCTCATTTCAGTCCTAAATGGCTTACCCCTTATCCTTAGACTATGACCCCTGGTTCTGGACTCCCCGGCCATCAGAAACATCCTTCCTGCATCTAGACTGTCCAGGCCTGACAAAATTTTGTAGGTTTTGATGAGATCCCCTCTCAACCTTCTAAACCCCAGTGAGTATAAGCCCAATCGACACAATCTCTCCTCATACGTCATTCCTGCCATCCCAGGTATCAGCCTGGTGAATCTTTGCTGCACTCCTTCTGTTGTGTCCGTGTGTTGATAGAGACACTGAAAACAGGAGTTGGTTTCACAGGTGTTTACTAAACAAAGTCTGGAGGGGAACTAACTGATACAACACAATATACAGGCTTATATAGCCCGAGTGGCCATTACTGGCATTACAGTACACATGGGGCTCTTAAAGGCACATACACTACAATTCCTCCCCTTTTAGCCAACCAGCACATAATAATTTTAAGTAATCATTAATTACATGTTACAAGAAAAATAATCTACACATTGCGGCAGTTAATTAATTATAAGTCAGTCTCTCTGGAGGCTTCCTGACTCGGTCCGGATAACGCCTCGGTGGTGTAGTAGTTTCTGGTGGTGTAGTAGGTTCTTTTGGCAAGGCTGATTCGGCTTGAATGCCAGTGTCGGGTTCATCAGGTTCCAGTATCACCGGATCGGAGGTAGATATGGGTATCTCTACTTCATCATTAGGCGTATAGAGTTGTGGAGTAGGTTGTCCCTTTTCGGATGACTCTATGATTTGGTCAGCATGGCGCCTTATTATGCTTTCTCCGATGTCTACGGTATACATCAGCGGTCCTAGTCGTGTGCAGATAGTTCCAGGCTGCCATTTCTCGGTACGGTAGTCCCGGGCCAAAACTTGTTGACCTATCTGGAAGGTTCTAGTTGGCCTTTCATTCATGCCTTGAAATTGCCGGTTCTCCACGTCCCTTCTGATGTTTGGCTTGATCAAATCCAGCCGGCATCTTAGGTTTCTATTGAAGAACATCATGGCGGGAGTTTGGTTTGTAACCATATGTGTTGCATTCCTGTATGTGAACAAGAAGTTATCCACCTTGTGCTGAAGTTTTATGTCTTCATTACCCATGGCCTTTATGGCCTTCTTGAAGGTCTGGACAAACCTTTCAGCCAATCCATTGGTGGCGGGATGGTATGGGGCGGACGTGTAGTGCTTAACCCCATTGTTTTTTAAGAACTTCCTGAATTCTTCGGACACAAATTGCGGTCCATTATCAGAACAGATCTGTTCCGGCAGCCCATTCCTGGCAAATATGGTCCTTAATACTGTGATGGTTTTTTCCGTGGTGGTGGAGGACATCTTTATTACCTCCGGCCACTTGGAGTGTGCATCAACCGCGATTAAGAACATTGAGTCCATAAATGGACCAGCAAAGTCGATGTGTACCCTTTGCCAGGGGGATGAGGGCCACTTCCATGGATGTAGAGGGGCTTGTGGTGGAGCGTTTTGGACCTTCTGGCATCCTAGGCAGCTCTTGGTCATTTCTTCGATGTCTCCATCGATACCTGGCCACCATACAAACGCCCTGGCTAGGTTCTTCATTTTCACTCCACCCAGATGCCCCTCGTGAAGCTCCTTTAGAACTTTATCCTGGAGTTTGGGTGGAATCACCACTCTGGATCCACACATCAAGGTTCCTCGGCACACTGACAGCTGTTTTCTTTGCGAGAATGCTGGTAACAGTTCGCCATGTGCTGGCCATCCCTTCACTGTTAAATCGTAGACTCGTGAGAGAGTCGGGTCATTTCTAGTTTCCCTTTCAATGGCAGAATTTGTTACTGGTAGACATTCGACTATGGTAGAGTGGAAAATCTCCACTGGGTCTACGGTAGGTGCTTCTTCTACCATTGGCAACGGTAGGCGCGATAACCCATCAGCATTCCCATGCCGTTTTGATCCTTTGTATTCTATGTTGTATTGGTGTGCCCCTAGAAAAAGGGACCACCTCTGTAGCCTTTGCGCTGTCATAATGGGAACACCCTTTTTAGGGTTGAATATGGAGATGAGTGGTTGATGGTCAGTCAACAAGGTAAATTTTTGTCCGTGTAGGTAATGGTTGAATTTCTTCACTCCCCACACCAGGCTGAGTGCTTCCCTGTCGATTTGGGCATAGTTACGCTCAGCTGAGTTCAATGAGCGTGACGCAAAAGCTATCGGCCGTTCCGAGCCATCAGGGAATTTATGCGATAATACTGCTCCTACGCCGTAAGGGGATGCATCGCACACCAGTCTGATTGGCAGTGATGGGTTGTAATGAGCCAAAACTTCTCTGGACGTGATTAAGTCTTTGCATTTATGGAAGGCACGTTTACAGTCTTCGCTCCATTTCCAAATTACTCCTGTTTGTAGCAGTTCATTAAGAGGGTGTAGAAGAGTTGATAAGTTCGGTAAAAATTTATGATAGTACAGGTAGACTACCTTTTATCCGAACTTCCGAAAACCGAAACCCTCTAAAAACCGAAGGTTTTTTCGTTCAGCGTAAGTCGTGCGCACGACATGACCAGAGTGGCGCACGACTTACGCTGAGCAGAGGGTCAGCGTAAGTCGTGCGCGCGACCCCGACCCCCCGCCGACCCCCCCGCCGACCCCGACCCCCGCCGACCCCCCCGCCGACCCCGACTCCCGCTGACCCCCCCGCGGACCCCCGCCGACCCCGACTCCCGCCGACCCCCCCGCCGACCCCCCGCTGACCCCCCCGCGGACCCCCGCCGACCCCGACTCCCGCCGACCCCCCGCCGACCCCCCGCTGACCCCCCCGCAGACCCCCGCCGACCCCCCGCCGACCCCCGACCCCCCGCCGACCCCCCCCACCGACCCTGACCCCCGCCGACCCACCCCCGACAAATTTCCCAGTCTTATAAAATACCTTCTGAAATCCGAAATTTTCCGAAAACCGAAACACGACTGGTCCCGAGGTTTTCGGATAAAGGATAGTCTACCTGTAATTTATTAATCCCAGGAACGACCTTAATTGTGAAACATTTTCAGGTGCTGGGGCTTTTATGACCACTTCAATTTTTTCAGGTGACTTATGCAACCCTTTCTTATTAATTATGTGGCCACAATATGATATTTGATTCTGGAAAAATTCGCACTTGGGGCGATTTGTTCGTAGGCCCCGTTCTCTCAGCCTAGTGAGCAACTGCTCCAAATTGGCAAGGTGCTCGTTGTCGTTTTCTCCTGTTACAAGGATGTCGTCTAGGTAGCATTGAGTCCCCGGAATCCCTTGGAGGACTTGCTCCATAGCTCTTTGCCAGATAGCTGGAGCGGATGCTACTCCGAAAACCAGTCGATTGTACTGGTATAGGCCTTTGTGTGTATTTATCGTGAGATACTTTTTAGAGGCCTCTTCAACCTCCATCTGTAGATATGCCTGTGCCAAGTCAATTTTGGTGAAATGTTTCCCTCCGGATAGTGAGGCGAAAATATCTTCTATCCTCGGAAGAGGATACTGTACCGTGTGAAGGACTGGGTTTACAGTCACCTTGAAGTCTCCACAGATGCGAATTTTTCTCTGTTCTTCAGATTTATCATTATTCAACGTTTTCTTCATGACCGGGACGATGGGTGTTGCCCACTCGCTCCAACCTATTTTGGATAATATGCCTGCCTTTTCCAAATTCTCCAGCTCTGCCTCGACTGCTGGACGAATTGCGTATGGCACTGGCCTTGCCTTAAAAAACTTGGGAATTGCCGCATCTTCCACTTTTATTGAGGCGGTGATGCCTTTCAAGGTTCCTAGTTTCTCTTGAAACACTTCCTTGGCGTTGACCAAGATGTCTTTTAATCATTCAGGTATGACGTCATCATCATTTTTTTCCTTACTGGTCACCGTCAGTGCCTGAATGGAGTGCCAATCTAAATGTATTTTCCTGATCCATTCACGTCCCAACAGCGGTGGACCACCATCTTGTAGAACATATAAATACAACTTCTGTATTTCCTTGCCGTTGTATACAACAGGCACCCTTATTTTTCCTTTGGGGTATACTTTCTGCCCCGTATATGTTTTCAAGATAATGGATGTGTCTTTTAAAGGTATATGCGGAAATAGCCGCTCGTAATCCCGTCGATTTATGACGGTCAGAGCTGATCCTGTATCTAGCTCCATTTTAACTGGGGACCCTGCTATTGTGAGGGTAACCCAAATGGTCTGGTAATCTTCTTTGGCAATTACATTATGTAATTTGAGAGAGCTTAGTCTCTTGTTTCCGGAGTCGCTATCACTCTTCTGGTCTTCGGAGCTATTGTCCGTCATCATTTGTACCTTTCTGTGCTTTTCCTTATTGATTTTTTTTCTGTTAGTGGATTTTTTGTTTCCAGATCGGCATACACGTGTAATGTGTCCCATCTTTCTGCATTGCCTGCATGCTTTGTCCTTGAACCAGCAGTCCCTCTGGTCATGGGTGGATCTGCCGCAGCGATAACATCTCTCGAAACCCCGTGTCATTTCATGGGTGCCGAAGTCCTGTGGCTTTTGCTGTATTTCTGCAGCTCCTCTTGCACTGAAAGCCTTGTCCAGTGTCAAATCTTTCTCAGAAAGTAGCCTTTTTTGTGTTCCTTCACTTAGGAGACCACAGACGAATTTGTCTCGTAGAGAATCTGCCAGTCCTGCCCCGAATTGGCAGTGTAGGGTATCAACAATCTCCTTAAAATTCTTGTCCATCGGTTCGGCTGGAGTGATTAAGTTTCGTAACAGCTTATATGTCTTTGCGCCCATTAGATTTAGAAGTACTGAAGCTTTTTTATCATCTTCTATTCCATTTGCGGTGTAATATACCTCCACTCTTTCCACATATGTGGTCCAATCCTCTATCTTGTTATCAAAAGCATCAATATTGCCAGACTTAGGCATCCTAGAAAAAAAATGGCACTTCCCGCGCTTCCCCGCCGCTGCTGCCGATGACAATGCTGTTTCCCGCGGTTTCCGTTCTTTTTATTTATTTATTTACAGTTGCAGACTCGTTCCCGCCGGACTCTCTCTCTAGGTCTGAACGCCGACCTGCTTGCAGCGCCGGCCGTCTTCCGAGTGCTCCCTCCCCGTCTGTTACTGCTTGCCTCCGCTTTCGCTGCTTGGCCTAGCTGCAGAGCCAGCCGCTGGAGCCCCAGCCCGACGCCCAGGAAGGATTATTGCAGTACCTGCCACCAGCTTGGCTAGCTGGTGAAACCACAGCTTTTTCTTTTCAACTTTGGACGCCAGAGGAATCGATGTCCTTGAGGTGCTGCCGAATTGCAGGTAAGTCCGTTTCCAATTCGTCGCCACTGTTGTGTCCATGTGTTGATAGAGACACTGAAGACAGGAGTTGGTTTCACAGGCGTTTACTAAACAAAGTCTGGAGGGGAACTAACTGATACAACACAATATACAGGCTTATATAGCCCAAGTGGCCATTACCGGCATTACAGTACACATGGGGCTCTTAAAGGCACATACATTACACCTTCCATGGCAAGAACGTCCTTCTTCAGGTAAGGCGACCAAAACTGCACAAAATACTCAAGGTGCGGTCTCACCAAGGCCCTGTACAACTGTAGCAAGACATCCTTGTTCCTGTACTCGAACCCTCTTGCTACGAAGGCCAACATACCATTTGCCTTCTTAACTGCCTGCTGCACCTGCATGCTTACCTTCAGCGACTGGTGCACAAGAACACCCAGGTCTCTTTGCACTTCCCCTTCTCCCAATCTATTGCCATTCAAATAATAATCTGCCTTCCTGTTTTTGCCACCAAAGTGGGTAACCTCACATTTATCCACATTATAGTGCATTTATAGTGCTTTTGCCATGTTTCTTCCCAATCACCCAACCTGTCCAAATTGTACTGGAGTTTCACGACATCCTCCTCAAAGCATACCCTCCCACCCAGCTTTGTGTCATCTGCAAATTTGGAGATATTACATCCAATTCCCTCGTCCAGGTCATTAATATATATTGTGAACAGCTGGGGTCCTAGGACCGATCCTTGCGGTACCCCACTAGTCACTGCCTGCCACTTGGAAAACAACCCGTTTAATCCAACTCTTTGCTTTCTGTCCACCAACCAGTTCTCTATCCAAGTCAATACCTTGCCCCCAATCCCATGTGCCTTAATTTTGCACGCTAATCTCTTATGTGGGACCTTATCGAAAGCCTTCTGAAAGTCCAAATACACCACATCCACTGGTTCTCCCTTATCTATTTTACCAGTTACATCCTCAAAAAATTCCAGTAGATTAGTCAAGCATGATTTACCTTTTGTAAATCCATGTTGACTTTGTCCGATCCTGTCACTGCTTTCCAAGTGCTCTGCTATTACATCTTTTATAATGGTCTCTATCATTTTCCCCACTACCGATGTCAGGCTATAATTCCCCGCTTTTTCTCTACCACCTTTTTTGAATAGTGGGGTAACATTAGCTACCCTCCAATCCATGGGTACCGTTCCAGAGTCTATCGAGTTCTGAAAGATGACCAGCAATGCATCTACTATTTCTAGGGCCACTTCTTTAAGTACCCTGGGATGTAGATTATCAGGCCCTGGGGATTTATCAGCCTTCAGTCCCATCAATTTTCCTAACACCATTTTCCCTACAAATACTGATTTCTTTCAGTTCCACCCTTTCATCAGACCCTATGTTCCCCAGCATCTCTGGGAGGTTATTTGTGTCCTCCTTTGTGAAGACAGAACCAAAATATGTATTTAGTTGGTCTGCCATTTCTTTGTTCCCCATTATAAATTCCCCCGATTGTGACTGCAAAGGACCTACGCTTGACTTCACCAATCTTTTTCTCTTCACATATGTATAAAAGCTTTTACAGTCAGTTTTTATGTTCCCTGAAAGCTTACTCTCATATTCTATTTTCCCTTTCTTAATTAATCCCTTTGTCCTCCTTTGTTGAATCCTAAACTGTTCCCAGTCCTCAGGATTATTGCTTTTTCTGGCCAATTTATATGTCCTCTCCTTAGATCTTATGCTGTCCCTAATTTCCCTTGTTAGCCACGGTTGAGTCACCTTTTTTGTTTTATTTTTATGCCAAACTGGGATGAACAAATTCTGTAGCTCATCCATTCGGCCTTTGAATGTTTGCCATTGCCTATCCACCATCAACCCTTTGAGTGCCATTCCCCAATCAATCCTACCCAACTCGCTCCTCAGACCATCGTAGTTTCCTTTATTTAAATTGAGGACCCTAGTCTCTGAGTCAACTACTTCATTCTCCATCTTAATGAAGAATTCGATCATATTATGATCGCTCCGACCCAAGGGGCCTCGTACAACAAGATTGCTAATTAATCCTTTCTCGTTACATAATACCCAGTCTAAAATGGTCTGATCTCTGGTTGGTTCCTCGACATATTGGTCCAGGAAACCATCCCGTAAACACTCCAGGAATTCCTCCTCCACAGTATTGTTACTAATTTGGTTGGCCCAATCTATATGTAGATTAAAGTCACCCATGATGACTGCTGTGCCCTTATTGCACGCTTCTTTAATTTCCCTTTTAATGCCATCCCCAACCTTCGCCTTACTGTTTGGAGGTCTATATACCACTCCCACTAATGCTTTTTTCCCCTTAGTATTTCTCAATTCTACCCATACAGATTCCACATCATCAGAGCTAATATCCTTCATTACAATTGTGTTAATCCCTTCTTTAACCAGTAATGCTACCCCACCTCCCTTTCCTTTTTGCCTATCTTTCCTGAATATCGAATACCCCTGGATGTAGAGTTCCCAGTCTTGGCCATCCTTGAGCCACGTTTCCGTAATCCCAACCAAATCATATTCGTTTACTTCTATTTGCACAGCCAATTCATCCACCTTATTACAAATGCTCCTCGCATTAAGACACAAAGCCTTCAGGCTTGTTTTTTTAACGCTCTTAGACCTATTAGAATTATTATTTACTGTGGCCATGTTTGATTTAAACCGTTGATTTCCCTGACTGCCACTTTTGTTTTTCTCCTTCCTATCTTTTGCTTTTATCCTTGTTTCCCTTTCCTCTGTCTCCCTGCTCAGGTTCCCAACCCCGTGCCATTTTAGTTTAAACCCTCCCCCACAGCACTAGCAAACACTCCCCCTAGGACATTGGTTCCAGCCCTGCCCAGGTACAAACCATCCGGTTTGAACTGGTCCCACCTCCCCCAGAACCGGTTCCAATGTCCCAGGAACTTGAATCCCTCCCCCTGGCACCATTCCTCTAGCCACGTATTCATCTGAGGTATCCTTCTATTTCTACTCTGACTAGCACGTGGCACTGGTAGCAATCCTGAGATTACTACCTTTGAGGTCCTGTTTTTTAATTTATCTCCTAACTCCCTATATTCCACTTTTAGGACCTCATCCCACTTTTTACCTATATCATTGGTGCCTATATGCACCACGACAACTGGCCATTCACCCTCCCCTTCCAAGATGTTCTGCAGCCGCTCGTAGACATCCTTGACCCTTGCACCAGGGAGGCAACACACCATCCTGGAGTCTCGTTTGCGGCCGCAGAAACGCCTATCTATTCCCCTTACAATAGAATCCCCTATTACTATAGCTCTACCCCTCTTTTTCCTCCCATTCTGTGCAGCAGAGCCACCCCTGGTGCCAGGAAGTTGGCTGCTGCTGCCTTCCTCTGATAAGCCATCCCCCGCAACAGTGCCCAAAGTGGTGTATCTGTTGGAGAGGGGGATGGCCACAGAGGACCCCTGCACTACCTGCTTGCGCCTAGTACTCTGCCTGTTGGTCACACATTCCCTTTCTTCCTGTCCAACCTCTACCTGCGGTGTGTTCAACTCCATGGAGGACATAAGGATGGCAACCTCCATGGAGGACATAAATCACCAGACTCAGGAGAACATGGTAACACTTCTAAATAGATGGTCATCTATGGAGGATAGATGGGCATTTATCGAGGAGAGAAATCAAAGCTTCATTGACGTCCTTGTTATGAGGAATCTTGTACAGACACGGGTCCTCATGGCCCCACTGATGCGCAGCTAGGTGCTCTCCAGCTACTTGCTTGCATAGAAGTGCGGGTGGCCCATGAGAGGGTTGATGGTGTGAGGGGACACGAAAGTGGGGGCTCCTCTCCAAGCACTCAAACTCCCCCTGCCCCCTTGCCAACCCCTCGGTCAGAGGCCATCACTGCTCGGGGAGGCACCTGGGGCGTGTCTGCCCCTGCACAGCCACAGGAGGAGCAGACATTGGCGGGGCCCTCAAAGGCTCCAAAACCCAGAGGATGACCGCCAAAGGCATCTAAGCAGGCGCAGCAGGGAAGTGAGCAGGCTGCCTCTACATCTGCTGAAGCCACGGGGTAGCACCACGTAGAAGCATGCGTAAAAGTAAACTCCCACATAAATAGTCACAAGGGTAGCCACTTGGGTGATTTGCTATAAATGAATGTTAAGTTTCTGTTCTTTTATTTTGTTGTAATAAAGTAATGTTTTCTGAATGTTTGAAATCGTTGCCGTATGTGTGGTCACAATTTGAATTGGCACAGTAAAGGGTAAGGGTGCTTTTAATGTCCAGCAATGGTGGTGACAGTGCAAAGAATGCACAGTTCATTGTAGAGATGTTCTATGGTGTTGAAGTGTGGTCATGCCAACCTTCATGTGCATGTGGCAGCCACATGTCTGTGCTGTATAAAGTTAGGTGAATCTGGCATTGATTAGGCCATCACAGGCAGCAATGTGCTCACGTGCTGGTCTCAATGGGTCAGCCACCTCCTCCAGGTGTTCCTCATCTGGGACCTCATTCTGCTCCTCCTCCTAAGAGGCTGTGCGCTCTGTGCCTTGTTCCTCATCCAGCACTAATCCTCATAGCAGTGCGATGTTGTGCAGAGCACAGCAGACAATGACTATTCTCAAGCCCCTGGCTGGTGCATACTGTAGGGCTTCACCAGATCTGTCCACATTTTGAGCAATCCTATTGTTTGCTGTATGAGACTTCTGGTGGAAATGTGGCTTTGATTGTAATGCTCCTCAGGCTCGCTTGATGGCCTCCTCAATTATGTTATTAGCCACGTCTTCAGGGGATAGTCTCCAAGGAGCCAGCCAGAAAGTTCATTTGGCGATGTGAAGAGCTGAGGAACAGTGGACTGGCGCAGGATGTAAGAGTCATGGCAGCTGCCAGGGAACTTGGCGCACACATGTATGATGCTCTTCCTATGGTTGCACACCAGCTGCACGTTAAGAGAGTGGAAGCCCTTGCAGTTGGCAAATACTGGTGGGCTCTGATGGGGTGTCCTGATGGCCACATGTGTGCAGTCAATGAAGCCCTGCACCCGTGGAAAGCCAGCTAGATTGACAAAGCCGAGCACCCGCTTGGTAACACTGGCTTCATCAGTGGAAAAGTGGATGTAATTGTCGGACTTGTCAAAGAGAGCATTGGTCACCTGCGTGATGAATCTGTGGCAGGCCGACTGGGAGATGCCGCTAATGTCTGCTGCTGATCCCTGGAAGGAGCCCAATGCAAAGAAGTTGAGGGCGGTGGTGACTTTGACAGCCACTGGTAAGGAGTGTCCACCTGCTCCTCTGGGCTGCAGGTCTTGATCGAGCATTGTGCAAATGTCTGCAACTACCTGTCACGAAAGTCTCAGCCTCCTTTGGCACTGCTGCTCAGTCATGTTTGGGAAGCTGATCCTCTGCCTGCAAACCCTGTGTTGTGGGTATCTTACGCGGCGCGGTGCAGCCCTGCGCTGATGGCCTCTGCCCTGTGCAGCATCAGGTGGTTGAGGAGGAGGTTGGCGCTCTTGTTGTTGGTGCTGCTGGTGTGCTTGGTTCTGCTGCTGTTGTGGCTGATCATCTTCCGATTCTGAGGACCAGGGTGAGAGAGTACAAAGCGTTCCCATTCTGCTGTTATATATGGCAGTTGAGGATGAGATGTTAGAAGCAATCAGTCAATGGGGAGAGAGGTTATTCCAAGGAGGTGACAGTGCATATAGAGTTAACACCACACACTTACAGCCTCAATATAGATCAAATGTGTCTTCCCAATCCTGAAATCAGCAACTTCTGACATTGGAAACTGAACAGATGTGAAAGGTTAGATTTTATACTGCAGTTGCAGCTGTGAACTATTCAGCTCAATTGAACTCCCAACATACTTACCTGACGTGATCTCCGAATGCCGTGAACCCTGTTAAAAATATGGGAAAATACAAAAAGGCTGGCAAAATAGTATTTAACAAGCAGGTAATAAGCAGTTAACTATCCTAAATGCCTCCCCCGCCGCTTGGTGTCGGGTCTGTTCTGAAATTGCAGACCCGATACTTTGGAAACTTACATGGAGGCAGGTTCGCAGTGGGTTCCCAACCCGCCGTCAATCATTGCAATTTTGACAGCAGACCCACCTCCGAACCCGCCCTCTGAGCACTGGCAAAATTGCAGCCATTCTCTTCTCCAACACTTTCAGTTCATACTGATGATATTTTCTTGTTCCCTCATCAATTCAGCCTGGGCTATACTCCCCCTTCAACCTACTTACTGGTACTCTTCCATTCTGTACCATTCAAGCTGGTTCGCTTTCCTCCTCCTCTCCCAGAGTTTATTCTCCCTCCCCCCACCCCATCTCAATTAATGTGAGCACGTTCCTTCTTCTTCCACCCCGAAGTGTTGCTCCCAGTTTCTTCCCCTCCAAGGGTCACTAACAGCTTCTTAACTCTTTCCCCCAAGGAAACACTCACAGCTTCTTCCCCAACCTTTGTTCCCTTTATTACCATTCACTATGCCCTCTTTCACTGCCATCCACTCCCCTCCCCTCCATTTTCTCTCACCCCTCCCCATACATTCCCCCCATGCAATTTATCCCCTTTCCTAAACATTCTGTCCCCTTTCTTCCCTTCTGAATCCTTTTTGCTCTCCCATCTTATCCATTTTCTCCCCCAATTGCCCTACCCTTTCACTTTCTCCACCATTGCTCTTTCCTTACATTCACTCTCAATTACACTCCCCTTGCATTTAATCCCCTCCTGGGCCTTCTATTTCCCCATGCTGCTCTTATTCAAATCCAGTGATTAATGCATCCAACAGTCCCACCCCTCCTCTTTGCATGCTCCAGTAGTAAAGGCAGCAATTTCCACCTCTGTATATTAGAGACATAACTCCTGTTTTTGAGAGAGTTTCCACCTCTAGTATGCAAAGGCAGCAACTGGGGCTATTGGCCCTGGGAGTATGCAAAGAGAAGAAGTGGGGCCTGGTATTAGCCACTTGACTCAGGAGGAATGGGACGAGGGAGCAGAGGGGGACCTGGCTGGGATGATTTGTGTCAGCAAATGGTGAAGCACTAACCAGGGCCACAAAACACTGAGGGCTGGATTTTCCCGGGTCCCACCCGTACGGTGCGGGAGGACCTGGGAAACCACAGCGTGCGTGCGACGTGAAGGGTAGTTTCCCTGCCTGGAAGTCAGCCTGATTGACAGACTGGCTTCCAGTTGTGCGGGGAACACAGGCCAGGACACTACAGGACCAGGTAAGTGCTGGGCCCAGGATGGTGGGGGGGGGGGGGGGTGAAGTTTGAAGCCGTGGTGGGGGGGTCCGATCCTCGGGGTTAGGGGGTGTTCCAGGCCTGTGGGTGGGGGTCCGATCCCCGACCCCCAGGCCGAGTTACGATCCTGGCGGGGTGGGGTGATTCCGTGGGGGGAGTTCCAGGCCCCTGGGTGGGGGTCTGATCCCCGACCCTGAGGCTGAGTTGCGATCCTGGTGGGGCGGGGTGATTCCGTGGGGCGTGTTCCAGGCCCGTGGGTGGGGGGGGGGTGGAGGGGTCCGATCCCTGGGTGGGGGGGGTCCGATCCCTGACCCCGGGGGGTGCAGGCTGCTGGTGAAGGAGCTTGGGGGGCCAGGAGGAAGCACTCTGCTCCACCCGGCCCACAAGGATTGCACCCCAAGGCTGAGGCCACCTTGTTGCAGCCAACGGGAATTGCGAGCCCCGGGATCCCCGGCCGCCTGCAGTAAAACCTGCACAACAGTTAAAGCAGAGGCTTTGGGCCTCATTATAATATTTAAATTGCCAACCCACATCCTGGCAGCAGTTTGGCAGCCCGCACCACCCCCCCGCCGTCCCGCCTAAGTGAAAGGTGAGTGGGTGGGTTGGGGTCGTGGTTTATATTTTTACAACTTTCACTTCCCCCCCACCTCCAACCCACCCGTTCTTACCTGTGAAAATTCTGCCTGACTATCTGTATCGATCATCAACAAGGTAATTCAAAGCATAAATTAATACTGTAGCTTGGTTCAGCTCCTTGAACTTTAAGCATTAGCTTGAATTAAAGAATTGACCCTAACTTTATCTGCAATGCAAACTGTCTCTGGTATTTAAATCAGCTCATAATGCACGCATCATTCATCATTGGTAATGTCATCATCAAAGGTCTCGAAATGTCATTATTCAAGAGCGTGAAAAAAATCTGCACTCAAATTTAAATATACATTGTTAGAAAAACCAAACATGTAAGTCACAGATTCCTATCCACAAATCAGAGAATCAGATATGGCGGTAGAATCAAGTTGGCTCCATTTTATAAAATACACATTTTTTGGTAATACATATAGGGCGCGAAATTGGGTTAAGCCCCATTTGGGGGCAGTAACCAAGTTAAGGCCAGACATTTAGCGCCTGGAGTGGAAGTACCGCCCCGGCTGCTAAATTCGGCTTACCACCCTGCACAGGAAGTGGAGCGCAATCTCGGGTGATCAACTTCCTGGTTGGACGGTAACCGAGGCGATGTCGGGGCACGATCGGCAGCGCTCAATGCCCCTCCCCTTCAGTTAAAGGGGAGGGCCGTTACGCACTCTGCAGGGCCTCCGATGGCCCACACTAGGCCACCAGGGCAGTGTGGTGCCATGGCAGCAGCCTGGCACTGAGATGAGGAGCCGGGCTGCGCGATGACGGCCAGGACCATGTCACGGCACACCACAGAGGACCGATCTGGAGGTCGGACAAAAAAAGAAAATGGCGGCATGGGTCGTGGCTACACCTCCCCTTTAAATACTGCTCCACGAGCAGAGGTCGGCCCGGCTCATGACTTGCGAGGCTGGCGCTGGCGTGGCCCGGGGTGCGACGCTAGCGGGTAGCGCCTCAGCAATGCTAGAGGCACTAACGACAGGCACAAAGGAGCCAAATTTCTAGCCCTATATAAACTCTTTTATATAAGAATGACACTTCTAAAACCGTCCACAAATTAATTTTCTCATGCCTACAGTTCTAAGTCTTCTGATTTTAACAAAAAGCACAGTATTGCTTGAAATTATATGACAGAATATAGAAAATAGGTGTGACATGAATCTTGTCATTCATGTGGAAATGACTTATGAAATAATACTGGGCGGCCTGCTGGTGGCGCTGTCCAGGGAGAGTATAAATACTCGGGCATGGGCCCAACTTGCTCAGGGCATTTTTTAACAGGAACTAGAGAAGGACACAACTAGATCTCCATGTTGAAAAACAGTTGATTAAAGCTTTGTTTAATGCTTAGACCAAGTGCCTAGTAGTTTTTTTATGTCAAGGTGCATGAGTTATTCTGTAAAATAAAGGCAAATAGCTTTGTCCCAACTACATTCACATTACTATTTTAACACTACTAGAGTAATTGACTAATGAACTGTGAGTATTTTAGATTGCTGTAGGACATGAGCTTAACAGTAAGTGCAATGTTCTGCTCAAAGTACAGAAAAATGTACACTTCAATAATATTTTTATAATGCACCTCATTTTTTAGCATTTCTTGTTATTGTAAAATTACTTTGTTCCATGAAAAAAACAAGTATTTTGTCTAATATGTGAAGCACTAAACGACAATATCATCTGACATTTTCATATTTTAAGCAATGGGCTATAAGTGGGTAATTTTAGCCAAATCAGCGGAGAGCAAACAAGCCAGTTTGGGCAGGTATGGATCGACCGCCCCTTTTATACCCCGCCCCTTTTATACCCCACCCGATCTTACTCTCCGTTGACTTCAAATGATGAGTAAAAATCAGGTGAGGTGTAAAATAGACGGCAGACCCGAGCCCGACCGTTTCCCGCCCAACGGATTAGGTTCAAATTATCCCTTAAGTGTGGGCATGAAGCTTACTCTGTACAGGGTAAGTTGTAGGTTCCTATCCTCCTTAGCACTGAATTTTACAATTAGGATCCTCTCTCCGTCTTTAGACAAAAGTTAAAATACGAAGATAGCACATAAAAACAAAAAGGTGAAGTAAAACTTAAAAATATAGCAAAATCAATAAAAGAAACTGTGAAGAGACAAATTGTGTAATATATTTATAGTAATTTTATGTGGAAAAATGAGGTATTATAGGAACATAGGAACAGGAGTAGACCATTCAGCCATTCAGTCCCTTGAGCCTGTTCCACCATTCAATGAAATCATGGCTGATCTGCGACTTAACTCCATATATCCGCCTTTGGCCCATATCCCTTAATACCTTTAGTTAACAAAAAGTTATCAATCTCAGATTTAAAATGACCAATTGATCTAGCATCAATTGCCGTTTGCAGAAGCGAGTTCCAAACTTCTACCACCTTTTGTGTGTAGAAGTGTTTCCTAATTTCACTCCTGAAAGGTCTGGCTCTAATCTTTAAACTATGCCCCCTAGTCCTAGAATTCCCCAACCAGCGAAAATAGTTTCTCTCTATCTCTATGGAATATGCTGCCCCAAAAAGCTGTAGAAGCTACATCATTACATAAATTTAAAACAGAAATGGACAGTTTCCTAGAAGTAAAGGGAATAAAGGGTTATGGGGAGCGGGCAGGAATTTGGACATGAGTCTAGGTTCGGATCGGTCATGGCCCTGTGGGTAGCGGAGCGGGCCCAGGGGCCGTGTAGCCTGATCCTGCTCCTATTTCGTGTGTCTAATTCTGTTAGATCAGGAGATGGTTCTGTGATAGTAGATTGGCGGTTAGGATCAGATCAGCCATGATCTTATTGAATGGCGGAGCAGGCTCGAGGGGCCGATTGGCCTACTCCTGCTCCTATTTCTTATGTTTTTATGTACCCTATCCGTTCCCCTTAATAGCTTGCAAACTTTGAACAGATCACCCCTTAACCTTCTAAATTCTAGGGAATACAATCCTAATTTGTGTAATCTCTCCTTGTAACTTAACCCTTGAAGTCGAAGTATCATTCTGGTAAATCTACACTGCACTCCCTCCAAGGCCAATATATCCTTCCTAAGGTGTTGTGCCCAGAACTGCTCATAGTACTCCAAGTGTGGTCTAACCAAGGTTTTGTATTACGGTATTAGGATGGAGGAGTTGAAAGTAAATAACATAGTTATATATCACTGCCATCCTTACTATCCTTTCATCAATGTCACAGTGTTATCTTTGAACAGTTAAATTGAGCTACAGACTATCTATATATACAAATTGAGATTTTATCTGCAGCATGTGTTCCAGCTCCAACATGTTGGTAATGGTATCAGACTTTCTGAACCTACACTCTTGAAAGTGCAATAAGGCAAGATTTTCCATTCTCACCCATCCTATTTTGGTGTGTCTTCACCAATGATGTGTTGGATGGCAATATAAAGAACAGCCTCAAAGCATCTCTTCTGGGCATTTCTGAAAAAAGTTGGGTGTTCTATTTCACAGATGATATTGTGTGGTGTCTAGGCTTACCTGGGAATCTAGTGCACCCTATTCACTATCTTCATCAATGGTCTAACCAATGAGATATAGTGGTGGGTACCCCCATTTGCAGTTTTATGGCTTTCCATGGCTCCAGAGGAGATCTTCAAGGTATTTATAGGAAGATTCAAGGTGCATCTGTTCTAATTGTTGAGTCATATCAGTACGTGGAAATCCTGGTGCATTACAATTTCAGCCTTGACATAGTCCTTTGGAACAAAACTAAGAAAGGACAAAGGCTTTTTTGATCTGACTCATTTTTCTTCAATGACACCAAAGTCCTAATGAGGATTAAGCTTGTGGTTTATAAGATATAAACCAAAATACGCTTCATACAGTGGAAGGGCTTCCTCCGGCTAATGTGTGAAATCCAAGACCAAGCAGTGAGTGAGGTGGATTCATGGCAAAATGGGGGAGCCAGCACCTGACAGATACATCTCTGTGTCAAAGCCCCTCATATGAGGACCTGGATAAAATAGTTAATGACTAGTAAACCAGCTTTGGGCCTAGAAATTCAGGAGGCTGCGCCACCCGTTAGCGCCTTAAGAGGGCGCTAAGTGGGTTGCAAGCCACTGGCCACGCCTCCCGCTAAATTCTGCGGGACGCTAATGGTGGCATTAGCCGTTAGTGCTGTGCCGCTACCGATGATGTCACCGGTGTGCGCAGCGCCCCGCTGACGCCCCGGCCGCGATATTAGGAAGCGCCCCCTGATTTACCGCCAGACGCTATGTGCGACCGGTTCAGGGGGGCCTACCTGCGGCGGTAGAGGCGCAAATTAAAGGAGGTGCGGGGTGGCCATCTTTGTTGTTGGCCGCCTGCCAGCATCTCTCTGCGCTCCTGTCCCTGGCCTCCTGACCCCCCCCACCGCGGAGTGCCGGCTGCGTTCCAAGAGCCCGGCTCTTTTGCCGGCACTCGCAATCCTTAGGGGCCCAGCTGGGCCCCAGATCGTGCAGAACAAGGCCCCTCCCCTTTAAGAAGGGGAGGAAGGCCTGCAGTACTGCAGCGCGACGTGCCACAGCATGTGGCGCTGCGGCACGTTGCGCAGCGATATTCAGTCGCAGCACCCCAAGAGGGATGCGGGGCGCCTCCAGTAGTGCCGCGCTTCCCTTTGGGGCGCTCCAACTGAATTTCTGGCGGGCGGCCACAAATGCTTCCGGGGCACTACTTTTAGCGCCCTGGCGAGGCTGGCGCCCCAAACGGGGCTATAGTCAATTTCTAGGCCTTGGTTTCCAAGGTGTAGAATATTAAGATTGCAAGCTGCCCGTCATAAGTCCTTTCACCATGTTGTTTATTGTATAGCTGGTGAGGAAATTCTGAGACTTTGGATTAAAGCTACTGGAAAATATTACCTGCAGTCCAGTTATGAGAAGATCTGTTCACAGATACACGGTTTGGTGCCTACCATGACTGCAATGCAGAATGCAAGCAGATGTCGCAGAGGTTCTGCACCTCCAACAATTGGAATCACCGTTTGATGGTGTGTGTCATTGTTATGGTTTTCTGGCCACTCAGAATGCCACTTCCTCAAAAGTTAAGGTGATTAAACAGATAGTATAGTTTCTTTCTATGTGGAATGTTATTTACTGGATTATTCTCGTGCAGGTAATCCTCAAGTTTAATTGATAATTGATTCCATTGCTTTGCTAGATAAGATTAGAGGATCTATAATTACCCAGTTTAGATGTTTCCTCTTTCTTGGATATGGATACTATGCTGGTTTCCAATCTATTGTGCATTAAGGTCTTACATTATGAAAACAAAAAAACCTTCTGAAAATCAGTGAACCAGATGTCCAGGATCTACCATCTGATAATGACTCAGAAATGACCACAGCATAAGCTACAGATAACCAGCAAGGCCTTAACAAGCACAAAGCTATTTTTTTTCTCTTGCTAATTTCTACCATCCTATTTTAGAATGGAAGCAGGACTTTGTGCAGTGGCACAAATAGACAATCCGTGACAGTTTTTTCCCCAATAGTTCACAACTGTATACGCATGTCTACTTTTTCACTGAAATAAATGAACAGAGGAAAACATGCCCCAAATGAAGAGGTGGTTGGGGAAAAGTTACATAACTCAGTGATTAGGATTACTCACAAGCTAATATACTTTTGATACCAATAAAGAAACAAATTCATATATACAACAGATGTTAAAAGTTTCAGGAATGTTTGCAAACTGAATTTAAATCATTTGTAGCTGCCTAAAGTTCCTTAACCTGGCAAGAACTTTGATCAGTAAATAGGTTCTATTATAATAGAATATCAAATAAATTAGATTGATATGGGATGAACAGGAAATTATCGTTCCTTGATAATAAAAAGGTTAGAATGTAAAACAGTAAGATGAATAGAGGACACTTGGAAATATCATTGGATGCAATGCCCTAGAAATTCATTGTAGCCACTTTTGGGGCGGTAAAGTCGGGCGGCCGCCAAATCGAGGCCACTTCTCCGATATTCATTAGCTTCGCCCTAAGAGTTTGCTCGAGCGCTAAAACTGGCGCTGCACGCCTCTCTTTAGGCGCTAAGCCGGCGGGCCGGGGCGCTAAACCGGAAGTTGGGCGCAGGGCAGGTGCGGCGAGCTGCTGATTGACGGCAGACACTCTGGCTCCGGTGAGCTCTTAAAGGGGGAGGGTGGATTTGTTTTTTTGAAAGGCCGACACTGGTGTATTTGTGGTTTTGGGGAGGGTTTCTCTCCATCAGTTTGTTATGTGTTCCCGGCACAACAACAGCAGCAGTCCTCCTCCTCCTCCTCGCCAGCCAGCCAGCCATACCATTTCTAGTACAGGAGGGCCCTTTAATTTGCGCTCCCCGCGGCCCGCATCGGCTGTGTACCGTTCCACTTCACAGTCGTTAGGGCCGCCCGGCACACAATGGGCCGGCGCGAGTGAAGTTCCGGTTCGGGGCGCACAAAGGGCGTTGCACGACGAAATTACGTCATGATCTGCGCGCGCAGCAGGGCGCGCGCTAAGACTTTGCGCCGGTGCTAAATGTGTACTGAAGTTGGGGCGAGGCGCAGATCGTGCTGCGCCCGGGCGCTAAGCGCCTAGCGCACGAGATCTACTCCTCCTAAGGCGCTAACAGCTGGCGCGCCCAACTGAATTTCTAGGCCAATATCTATAAAACAAAAAAACACACAAGAAATAAGTATACTGTAATATGTCCATGTCTGATATAAATAAAATATTTGACTGTCTCTGGCTTTTCTGCTTACTCAATAGTAAATGTGGTGCTAGAATCATAAAGCAACTTACAAATAAATACCTTGGGGGAGAAATTCGGCATGGTAGCGCCCCCAGTTAGCGCCTGGCGGGGGCGCTAACGGGGCACTCAGGCAGTAGTGCCACGGCAGGACGAATTCCGCAGTGCACGGCAAATTCACCGGCCCCGTAGCGCCGCCAATAACAGTTAGCACCATGCAGATCGTGATGTCAGTGAGCATGCGACGCTCACTGGGCGCTTGATCTGCAAGCTTCAGTAGCGCTCCCCACCTTACCGCCTCACGCCGACAGCGCCAGGGAGCGGAGGCGTGAACCAGCTGGCTGGCGGGGCGCTACTTAAAGGGATGCGCCCCAGCTCTCAAGGAACTTCTGTTCCAAAGGTCAGTTATAAGTGGCAGAGAGCACAGGATGTATCTGCAGCCAAATAAAGGATGCTCAGTCCCCGGAGTGTTGCGGGTCATCAAAGGACTTTGCATTTCATCCAGCAGCATATCGCCGTTCTGCACTCCCCGAATCATTGGGGGCTGGTGTGCAGACTCCAGTGACCCTCCCCTTTAATGGCTGGAAGGCGCCTTCGCCAATGCTCAATTCCGATTACACAACACCTCATATTCCTTATCGCTTGGAGCCTAACACCACTCGCCTAACGCCACTCGCCTACGCCATTAGAGCCTTATTTGCGCTCCCATGCATTCTTTGAGCGTTGAGACTGAATTTAGCAGGCAGCGAGATTGCTTAGCGCCTGGCGTTAAACTTCTCAAAATTAGCGCTCCTTCCTGGGTGCTCCTGAATTTCTAGCCCCTTATTTATGGGAATGATTAAAAAATATATGCAGGTAATTTTTAGAGGGAGGTGCAGTAGCTGACATGGAAGCAGTTTTAATAATTGGATACGTCTGCAGTTTGATCTTGAGAAGGAAATGTCAAGCTAGGGAGTTGATAAGGTATAAGCTGAAAGAAGCAGTTACTGGCCTTGAAAAGGAGCAGATTTAAAGAAGCTGTCAAAGATACAAAAGAATCTTAAATCGTCAAGAATCCTGGCTGTGAAGACATGGCTAGAGATCTTCTGATGCTTGTGAGCTTGACTCCTAATGGCTATAAAATTAGGCTATTTTTAGGTTCAGTTTTTTGATATATAAAATATTATTGAATCTGTGCAATGATTCTATCTTATTTTATTGACATTTTGGTGGTGTTTTAGGTTTATTAGCTTCAGAGCCAGTCTAGGGGCTAGGAGTCGAGACCAGTGTAATGGTCTGAGGTAACTTGAGGCTATAATCATAACATTAGTCATAGTGCAGAACTGTAGCTGGTGTGTTGATTGGATGTGTGCTTATTGCCAAGGTGATAGCTGGAGGAAGTCCTATGTATGACAAGCCTGATTTGAAAGTCTCGTGGGGACCATTAGCCAGCCTGTCAGCTGTACTTAATGAGTCGCACAGCAGTGGATTCCATATTTCCTTTGAATGTAATGCAGCAAAAAAATCATACCCAGAAAATGTTATCAATATCAAGGACCAGGAAATTAATCTAATAAGCATGTTCACTATATAACAAATGTGTGAATGCAGAGGAAAGAAAACTGATAAAGAAATTGTACAAGCAAAATTAGATTTTTTTGTGTTGATTTGTTTCCACTTTCCTCTATGTTCAATTCCCTTTGTTCGTCCTTGATGTTCAGCTTTAAAATGTCTTCTCATCTTTAATCGAAAAATAATTTGAATTTTCTTTCAAATATGCTTAACATCAAATATTTACTGATGATAATTCTTTAAGGAATTAAGTGTACATTTAAATTACAACATTGCCCAATTAAAATTAAATTCACCATTAATGTGTTAATATTTTTACAAAGGAGAAAATAGGCCTTAATTTAGAAATAACATTTTGAAGTGCCATTACTTACTGGAAAGAAAAACGATTTTAAGGTAAGTTGTTGAATTTAGGTTGAAATGCTGCACAAGCTTTAAGCAAAATAAAACTTAAGGTTTTATTTGGGTATGTCGGCAATGATTGTAATTGAGATCTGGATGTCACCAGGTCCAAATATCGTCTTTGTTTTTTGAATTCTGTGTATTATGCAATTTATCTCTCCATTGAATAATATGCACCTAGAAGTTATATGTGAGGTCTCAAAATACAAATAGATTGCATTTTACAATAAATCTCTATTTTAGGAAAATATCCAACCATTAATACTGCTAGGTTTCAGACTTTTCCCTCCTCCAAATCCCACTCGGCTGTCTGAAAAACAGGTTCACAAAGTCATTAGGGAGAGTAACTTCTCTATCACTTAGTCAGCTAGGTACAGAAGTAAATGGGGTGGAAATTGGAGCTTGTTGTGCCCATTTTCCAACTGGAAAATAGGAGGCAAGGACTAATTTTGTGGGGCTATATCTCCTGCCCCAAAGGCACCGAAAATACATCCAACCCCATAATGGGTCTTTGATTTTTCACATGGCAGCCATATGTTAATGAGTGGCCTAATGTTAAGGATTGTTTCCTGATACTGGGCTGCCTTGAGCCGAGCAGCCATTGGGTTTGCTCCGTTTAGGTTTCCTGGCCAGGGATGAACCATAATAAGTGGCCGTCAAAAAGGGTACATTTTCTTTAAACAAAACTTTAATATGGAGCCAGGAAGGACAGGAATGCAGGTACCACTCTAATTTCTCCCTCAAACTCTTTATGTATGTGATGTCTTGAGACACAGCATATACATACACACACACAACAGCACAACATGGCTTCCTATAAGAACTGTACTGCATATGACTTTATTATCTATATATATATAAAAGGATAGTGGTGTCTGTCTGTCTGTCTGGGCATCACTCGAAAGTTATAGAGCGTACCTACACATATGTTATATCAAAAGAAAGGTTATGATTAGGAGGGTGTCCTAGGTGTATTTACTTTTTGGTCAGACAAAAATTGTTCGGACAGTAGACAAAAAATGTTCAAAATTCCGCTCATTAGCGGTTGGCCAATCATACGGGGGAAATCCGCTCATTAGTATTGAGTGACGTGAAGGTTGACCAATCCTACGGGGGGAGCACGCTGCATCACGGAGGGCGTTTCATGGCGTGTGTGGGCGGGGCCTAATCTTTCAAACTGCCGTTAATTCGGCCATCTTTACCTCAGCTTTTACTTTTATTCACATTTTAACAGCTGCCACCTTCCTGTTCTATATGGCTTAATGCCAGATCATGTAGTGCAGTTGTCTTCTTAGCTATGGGGTGCTTAAAAAACCTGAACTTTAATACAGGCAACTAAGGAAAAGAACAAATTAATTCAGTTTCAAATAGTCTTTAGGAACAGTTAGAAATGAAGTGATCCATTTCAAGTATGAAGGAACTCAGTTGTTCTTCCAGGGAAGTTCTCCCCACCTTGTGGAGCTGGAGGCCCCAGCCGGGGACTCGGGCTTTCCCCCCCTTGGGTCCGGTCCTCAGGCTCCGTTTGCGGCCGGGGACTCGGGCTTTCCCCCCCTCGGCCCGGTCCCCGGGGGCTTGGCTCCGTTTGCGGCCGGGGACTCGGGCTTTCCCCCCCCTCGGCCCCGGTAGTGCCTCACAAAATGGCGGCCGCGGGAAAACTATCTCCTTCCTCACTCTCTCTCCTTCCCTCTATCTCTCTCTCTCTCTCTCTCTCCTTCCCTCTATCTCTCTCTCTCTCTCCTTCCCCCCTCTCTCTTTCTTGCCGTGAGTGTGGGACCCGGGGAAAACCGGGGCTTTTCCAACGAGCCGTCCCCGAACGAAATCGGACCACGGGAGTCCGCAAGCGAAAGGCGTTCGTCTGCCGCCCCCGGCCAACCGGGTCCAAGGTCCGCTGGGTTAACCATGAGGAACCCTGGGCTCGCTTCGGAGCGATGGGTACCCCGGCCTCCCGGTGTCGGACTGACTCCGTTCTGGTACCGAGGTGAGTCGGGCCAGGCCTGAGGCGCTAGGGAGGGAGAGGGGAGGGGAGGGAGAGGAAAGGAGGGAGAGACAGGGGGAGGGGAGAGAGAGAGGGGGAGGGAGAGAGGGAGAGGAGAGGGGGGAGAGGGAGGGAGAGGAGAGGAGAGAGAGGGAGAGAGAGGGAGAGGGGAGGGAGGGAGAGAGAGCGGGGAGGGAGGGGGAGAGCCGTCCCTGACCCGAAATCGGGCACGGGAGTCCGCAGCGAAAGGCGTTCGTTCTGCCGCCCCGGCCAACCGGGTCCAAAGGGCCCGCCGCGTTAACCATGAGGAGGAAGAGGAGGGGGGGAGAGGGAGAGAGGGAGAGAGGGGGGAGAGAGGGAGGGAGACAGAGCGGGGAGGGGAGAGGGGGAGACAGGGAGGGAGAGGAGAGGGGGAGAGAGAGGGAGAGGGGAGGGGAGGGGAGGGAGAGGAGAGGGGGAGGGAGAGAGAGGGAGAGGGGACGGAGGGAGAGGGGACGGAGGGAGAGGAGAGGGGGGAGAGAGGGGAGAGAGGGGCAGGGAGAGAGAGGGGGGGGAGGGAGAGGAGAGAAAGGGTTAGGGGAGGGAAAGAGTGAAGGGGTGGGAGAGGGAGGGAGAGCTCGCCTTCTTCCTCCAGCGCTAATCCCGAACTAAATCCAGCAGTCTCTCTCGCTCTCCTCTTCCCCCCCAGTCTCTCTCTCTCTCCTCTCTTCCCCCCCAGTCTCTCTCTTTCTCTCCCCCCCCGTCTCTCTCTCTCTCTTCCCCCCTGTCTCTCTCTTCTCCCCCCAGTCTCTCTCTCCCCCCCATCTCTCTCTTCTCCCCCAGTCTCTCTCTTCTCCCCCCAGTCTCTCACTTCTCCCCCCAGTCTCTCTCTCTCTTCCCCCGTCTCTCTCGTCTCCCCCGTCTCTCTCGTCTCCCCCCAGTCTCTCTCTCTCTCCCCCCAGTCTCTCTCTCTCTCTCCTTCCCCCCTCTCTCTCCTTCCCTCTCTCTCTCTCTCTCTCTCCTTCCCTCTCTCTCTCTCTCCCCCTTCCCTCTCTCTCCTTCCCCCTCTCTCTCTCCTTCCCCCTCTCTCTCTCTCCTTCCCCCTCTCTCTCTCCTTCCCCCTCTCTCTCTCCTTCCCCCTCTCTCTCCTTCCCCCCCTCTCTCCTTCCCCCCTCTCTCCTTCCCCCCTCTCTCTCTCTCCTTCCCCCTCTCTCTCCTTCCCTCTCTCTCCTTCCCCCTCTCTCTCTCTCCTTCCCCCTCTCTCTCTCTCCTTCCCCCTCTCTCTCTCTCCTTCCCCCCTCTCTCTCCTTCCCCCTCTCTCTCCTTCCCCCTCTCTCTCCCTCCTTCCCTCTCTCTCTCTCTCCTTCCCCCCTCTCTCTCCTTCCCCCTCTCTCTCTCCTTCCCCCTCGCTCTCTCTCTCCTTCCCCCTTTCTCTCTCTCCCCCTTTCTCTCTCTCCTTCCCCCTTCTCTCTCCTTCCCCCTCTCTCTCTCTCCTTCCCCCTTTCTCTCTCTCTTTCCCTCTCTCTCTCTCTTTCTCTCTCTCTCTCTCTCTTTCCTTCCCACATAGACAGACAGACTGACAAACTCATTTATATATATTATTAAAATTATTTCTACTTTTTTCATAACATCATGCCCTCAAAAAGCCCTCGGCACCGCCGGGCACTCCAGTTAGTTATTATATACATCAGTAGTCCACCTGGTGGCTCTATTACCACTTCTCCATCCTTATTGAAGTTAATCAAAGCAAATAATTATTGCACATGACTTGCATGGTATACATAACTCGGTGTACATTTCTCAAATGGAACCCTTTTATGTTTCCAAATTCTACTATCGAATTCTGTAACACAAACAAAAGATAGGAACTTATTTTCCATATTTGCAGATTAAACTTAACCACTGGTTTTCTGTTTCGAAGAGGATACCTTCTTTCTTGAACAGAACTTTCAGATCTTGTTGTAGGACTTTGACTCATTCTAGGCTGAGCCTGTGGAGAATTTTTCTCCAAGGGCTGAACTTGATCTACATTTGGACTCTCTACACTTTCAGACTGTTTGTCTGCCTGACTCGGGCTCAGACCTAAATTCTGACTTTGTCTTGGACTTGTTTCTGGTATGTCTGATGTAGGATTTGCTACTGGTACTCTACTTGTAGCAAGACTATCTGACTCATCAGAATAAATTGAATCATCCCAGCTTTCAACTCCTTCCACATCTGTAGGTAAGATATGATCAATGTGAATAAACTTAACCTTTCCATGATCAAACATCTTGACCAAATATGTGCGAGGGCCACATATCTTCACTACTCTTCCTGGTAACCACTTTAACCATTTAAGGTGATGGTTCTTCACTCTAACCTTTTGGTTCAACTTCACACTTCTCTCTCTAACTCTGCCTTTATCATGATTCTCTTTCTGCCTTGATTGTTTCTCTTCTATGAACTGTGCCAAGTTTGGCTTAAACAACGAGAACCTGGTTCGTGACTGTCATTTGAAAAACAACTCTGCTGGTTTTCTACCAGTAGTGGTATGAGGATTATTCCGATAGGTAATCAGAAAATTTGCCAGTTTGTGGTCCAATGACAACTGATGTTTCTTTGGATTTGGATCTAGCATTTGCTTGATGAGGGCACGTTTGACAATTAGTACTGTGCGTTCTGTTGCACCATTTGAAGCAGGGTGGTACGGTGGAACTTTGGTATGTTTCACACTATTACTGCTCATGAACTGTGTGAACTCTTCTGAACAAAATTGGGGCCCATTATCAGACACAATTTCTTCTGGGAGGCTGTATGAAGAAAACAATCTTCGCAAATTGTCTAGTGTTTTGCTTGTTGTTATTATCTGCATTAGAAACACCTCTACCCACATTGAATGACTATCTATCACTATGAGGGAAGGGGCTGATTGGTAAGTAGGACCTGGTGAGTATTTCTACAGTTGAGTCGTTAAAGTAAAAGTAAGGTTTCTAGTTTAGAGTAAGTAGTGTTTAAAGGGAAGTAAGGTCCCTAGTGTATTTAGTGTTCTTTAATTTAAAGGAAGTAAAGGGAGTAAATTAAGGGTAGGACATGGCAGGGCAGCTCGGCATCTTGGAGTGCTCCTCCTGTGCTATGTGGGAAGTCAGGGACACTTTCGGTGTCCAGGGCAAACACATGTGCAGGAAGTGTCTCCAGTTGCAGGTACTCAAAATCCGCGTTTCGAAGCTGGAGCTGCGGCTGGAGTCACTGTGGAATATCCGCGAAGCTGAGATCTTCGTGGATAGCACATTTAACGAGGTGGTCACTGACATGAATCAGTCATTCATGAAAGAAAGACTTATGAAATAATACTGAGCGGCCTGCAGGTGGCGCTGTCGAGGGAGAGTATAAATACTCGGGCACGGGCACGGGCCCAGCTTGCGCAGGACATTCTTAACAGGAACTAGTGAAGTACACAACTAGACCTCCATGTTGTAAAACAGTTGATTAAAGCTTTGTTTAATGCTTAGACCAAGTGCCTAGTAGTTCTCTTACGTCAGTCACACCGCAGGTAAAGAGTGCACAGGCAGACAGGAAATGGGTGACCACCAGACAGAGTAAAAGAACTAGGAAGGTAGTGCAGGAGTCGCCTGGGTCCATCTCCCTCTCCAACAGATTTTCCGTTTTGGATACTGATGGGGGAGATGGTTTCTCAGGGGAATGCAGCAAGAGCCAAGTCCGTGGCACTACGAGTGGCTCAGCTGCACAGGAGGGGAGGAAAAAGTGTGGGAGAGCAATAGTGATAGGGGATTCTATCGTAAGGGGAACAGGTAGATGTTTCTGTGGCCGCAGACATGATTCCAGGATGGTGCCAGGGTCAAGGATGTCACTGAACAGCTGCAGGGCATTCTGAAGGGGGAGGGCGAACAGTCAGAGGTTGTGGTGGAGTGGAGCTATAGTAGGGGGTGATGCACAGCCAAATATAGAGGAAAAAAACAAGTCAGCCTGGAAGGCAGAGCAAATATGTAACGGCACAAGGGAGTATGGCAAGTTTGGATGGCATTTATTTTAATGCAAGGAGTCTTGCGAGTAAGGCAGATGAATTGCAGGTGTTGATGAACACATGGGAGTATGATATTGTTGCTATCACAGAGACATGGTTGAGGGAGGGGCAGGACTGGCAGCTCAATATTCTGGGATATAGAATCTTCAGGCAAGACAGAGGGGGGTGTAAAAGAGGAGGAGGTGTCGCAATATTAATCAAGGAGTCAATTACTGCTGTAAGGAGGGATGATATCTTAGCAGGTTCCTCTAATGCGGCCATATGGGTAGAACTTAAAAACAAAAAGGGGGCAAGCACTTTGTCGGGAGTGTACTATAGGCCCCCAGTCAAGGGGAGATAGAGGAACAGATATGTAGGCAAACCTCAGAGAAGTGTAGCAATAATAGGGTAATAATAGTAGGGGATTTCAACTTCCCCAATATTAACTGGGATAATTAGAGTGTGAAAGGCTAAGAGGGTGTGGAATTCTTAAAGTGCATCCAGGAGAGCTTTTTGAGCCAGCATGTAGAAAGTCCTACAAGAGAGGGGGTGGTACTGGACCTAATTCTAGGGAATGTAGCCGGGCAAGTGGTAGAAGTGTCATTAGGAGAGCATTTTGGTGACAGTGACCATAATTCGGTGAGATTTAAGGTAGTCATGGAAAAGGACAAAGATTGACCGGAAATAAAGGTTCTAAATTGGGGGAAGGCTGATTTTAATATGATAAGGCAGGATCTGGCCAAAGTGGACTGGGATCAGCTACTTGTAGGAAAATCCACATCAGAGCAGTGGGAGTCTTTCAGAAAGGAAATAAACAGAGTACAACACCAACATGTTCCCGTAAAGGTCAAGGGTGGGACCAACAAGCCCAGGGAACCCTGAATGTCGAGGGACATACAAGAGTGGATTAGGAAAAAAAGGGAGGCTTTTGGCAGATACAAAGGACTAAAAACAGTGGAAGCCCTAGAGGAGTATAGAAAGTGCAGGGGGGGTACTTAAAAAAGAAATTAGGAGAGCGAAGAGGGGGCATGAAAAAACACTGGCAAGCAAAATAAAGGAAAATCCCAAGGTGTTTTATAAGTATATTAAGGGCAAGAGGATAACCAGGGAAAGAGTAGGGCCCATTAGGGACCAAAGTGGCAATCTGTGTGTAGAGCCGGAAGATGTAGTTGAGGTTTTAAATGAATATTTTGCATCTGTGTTCACTATGGAGAAGGACGATGTAGGCACAGAAATCAGGCAGAGGGATTGTGATATACTTGAACAAATTAATATTGAGAGGGAGGAGGTACTAGCAGTTTTAGCAGGCTTAAAAGTGGATAAATCCCCAGGCCCAGACAAGATGTATCCCAGGCTCCTGTGTGAGGGAAGGGAGGATTAGTCTCCACTTGGAGAGGCAAGGATTAATCAAGAATAGTCAGCATGGCTTTGTCAGGGGGAGATCATGTATGACCAATTTGATTGAATTTTTCGAGGGGGTGACTAGATGTATGGATGAGGGTGGTGCAGTTGATGTAGTCTACATGGACTTCAGTAAGGCTTTTGACAAAGTTCCACATGGGAGACTGGTCAAGAAGGTAAGAGCCCATGGGATCCAGGGCAATTTGGTACATTGGATCCAAAATTGGCTTAGTGGCAGGAGGCAGAGGGTGATGGTCGAAGGTTGTTTTTGTGACTGGAAGCCTGTGTCCAGTGGCGTACCGCAGGGATCGGTGCTGGGTCCTTTGCTGTTTGTAGTGTACATTAATGGTTTAGATATGAATGTAGGAGGTATGATCAGTAAGTTCACAGATGACACGAAAATTGGTGGAGTGGTAAATAGCGAGGAGGGAAGCCTCAGGCTACAGGACGATATAGACGGGATGGTTAGATGGGCAGAACAGTGGCAAATGGAATTTAACCCTGAAAAGTGTGAGCTGATGCATTTTGGGAGGGCTAAAAAGGCAAGGGAATACACAATGAATGGTAGGACCCTAGGAAGGACAGAGGATCAGAGAGACCTTGGTGTGCATGTACATAGATCCCTGAAGGCAGCAGGACAGGTAGATAAGGTGGTTAAAAAGGCATATGGGATACTTGCCTTCATTAGCCGAGGCATAGAATATAAGAGCAGGAGGTTATGATGGAGCTGTACAAAACGCTGGTTAGGCCACAGCTGGAATACTGTGTGCAGTTCTGGTCACCACACTATAGGAAGGATGTGATTGCATTGGAGAGGGTGCAGAGGAGATTCACCAGGATGTTACCTGGGCTGGAGCGCTTCAGCTATGAAGAGAGACTGGGCAGGCTGGGGTTGTTTTCCTTAGAGCAGAGAAGGCTGAGGGGGGACCTGATTGAGGTATACAAAATTATGAGGGGCATAGATAGGGTAGATAGAAAGGAACTTTTCCCCTTTAGTAGAGGGGTCAATAACCAGGGGGCATAGTTTCAAGGTAAGGGGCAGAAGGTTCAGAGGGGATTTGAGGAAAAACTTTTTCACCCAGAGGGTGGTTGGAATCTGGAACTCACTGCCTGAAAGGGTGGTAGAGGCAGGAACCCTCACAACATTCAAGAATCATTTAGATGAGCACTTGAAACGCCATAGCATACAAGGCTACGGACCAAGTGCTGGAAAATGGGATTAGAATAGACAGGGCTTGATGGCCGGCGCGGACACGATGGGCTGAAGGGCCTCTTTCTGTGCTGTATAACTCTATGACTCTATGACTATGAACAATTGCTGTCCTTCTAGCTCAGCAAAATCTACATGTAACCTTTGCCACAAGCTGGGAGGCCATTTCCATGGCTGTAATGGTACTACTGATGGTGGTTTCTTGCTCACCGATTGACATGTTGTACACTGACTGACTATGTACTCTGTCTCTTTATCTAAACCTGGCCACCATAAGTAACTGCGTGCAAAGCTCTTGGCCAAGCACATTCCCAGGTGCTAGTCATGAAGATCTCCTAACAATTTAGACCTGAACCTACTTGGGATAACCACTCTTGCTCCCCACATGATACAATCTTTATTCACTGCCAATTCATTCCTATGAACGAAGTATGGATGGATATCTTCCTCTGATACCTGGCTTGGCCATCCATTTGCTATGTAATCATATACCTTTGACATAACTGGTTGCCCTACCAATCTCTTCAGCTGTGACTGGCAGCTCATCAATATATGAGAAATAGAAAACTTCTTCCTTATTGGGTGTAACTTGTGATGGGGATGGCAACCTGGACATAGCATCAGCATTACTGTGATCAGCTGATTGTCTGTATATGCTGACAAAAATCAAAGCCCATCTCTGCATTCGGTCTATAGCTAAGGTTGGAACTGGGGACTTTGGATGGAGGATTGCTATCAGGGGCTTATGGTCAGTAACTATGGTAAACTTATGACCAAACAAGTATTTGTGAAACTTCTTGACTCCAAAAATCAATGACAAAGCTTCCCTTTCGATCTGCGCATAATTCCGCTCACTGGCACTGAGAGTGCGTGAAGCAAAAGTAATTGGTCGCTCCTCCCCACTATCTAGTACATGAGAGATCACTACCCCAGCTCCGTACAGAGAGGCATCACATACTCGCTTGATCTCCTTAGATATGTCATAGTGAACTAACATGGTACTCTCTACTAACTGGGCTTTTACACTCTTTGAATGCTGTGGCACATTCTTTTGACCACTTCCAAGGGACCTGTTTTCTCAACAGCTCATTCAGTGGATGTAACAATGTAGCCAAGTTTGGGAGGAACTTTCTGTAATAATTCAAAAGACCCAAAAATGATCGAAGTTCAGATACATTCTTGGGAGTGGATACATTTCTGATTGCATCCAGCTTTCCCTTGGTTGGATGCAAACCATCTTTGTCTACTCTGTGCCCTAAGTACTCCACTGAGTTTTGAAACAACTCACACTTGTGAGCTGTCTCTCGTACTCTGTGCTTCTCTAGCCGTTTGAGCACTTCATTCAAAACCTCATCATGGATTTACCTGTTTGGTGCTGAAATGAGTATGTCATCCAAATAACACACTAGCCCTTCAATCCCTTGCAAAATTTGGTTCCTCACCCCCTGGAATATGTCGGGGGCAGAAGTCACTCCAAATGGTAGCCTATTGAACTGATACAGGCCTCGGTGAGTATTGACAGTCAAACATGACTTGGACTCTTCATCTAACTCAAGTTGTAGGTAAGCGTTTGTTAGATCTAACTTCGAAAAGATCTGGCCACCTGTCAGCATTGTGAACAAATCTTCCACATTTGGGAACATATTGGGTAGATTACACTCTAGAACCTGGTTTACGGTTACCTTATAATCACCACACAACCTTAATTTACCATCTGACTTAGGTACAACAACAATGGGTGTAGCCCAATTACTCAGATCTACCTTAGAGATAATATTCTCAGTTTCTAGTCTTTTGGGTTCTTGCTCAATTTTCTTCGAGTGCGTATGGTGTGGTAGATGGCTTACAGTAAACTGGTTTTGCGTCCTTCTGCACTCTGACACTCGCCTTGAAGTCTTGGCTCAGACTGCCCGTTTCGCTGAACACCTTCGGATACTGCTTGATGACATCATCTTTTGCTTCCAAATGAAAAATCTCACTCCAATCCAGCTTCAGTGATCCCAGCCAATTTCTACCTATCAAGGCAGGCTTGTCTCCTGCCACTACTAGGAGAGGCAAGCTCTGACATTGATCCTTGTATTTCACTGGTATGGTGACACTTCCTACTACAGGGATTTGCTCTCCTGAGTAGCCTCGCAGCTCTACCTTCGATTTCTCTAGTTGATAATCACACAGCATGTTGCGATATAGTGATTCTGGTACTATGCTCACGGATGCACCAGTGTCGATTTCCATTGGTATCCTGGTTCCTGCGACATCTACTTGGATGAAGATATCTCGTGAATCATCGTTAGATACTTTGGTGCTCCTGATGACATGAATCTCCAGAAACTCCTCGTCCTGCTGCTTCTCTTTAATGGTATGTAGTGTCTGCCGATTTCTACTTCTAGCATTGCCAGTCGGTTTACTCTTCTGTCGGCACGCCTTCGCAAGATGCCCAGTTTTCTTGCAGTAGAAACATTCTGCCTTCCCATATGGACAGCTTTGAGTGATGTGTTGTCCCAGGCACTGATAGCACGACTTCAATGCACTGTTACCTTGGCCAGTTACTGAGGCCTTGGAGCCCAACTGCCTTTTACTTTTAATCTGCAGCCGATTCATTTGGTTGTCTGATGACTGGAAATGGCGCGGAACTCTCGGGAGTATCGTTCGGCCATATCCATCGATATAGCTGTCTGACAAGCCAAGTCAAAAGTCAAGTTAGGGGTTGTCAACAGATTACTTCTGATACGTTTATTTTTCGACCCACAAACAAAGCTGTCACGCAAAGCTCGGTCCTGAAAGTTTCCAAAATAACAGTGAATGGATAGCTTTTTTAAAGCTACAATGTACTCACTGATTCCCTCATCATTTAATTGATCACGTGTTCCAAAATGATAACTTTCAACAATTTCCAGAGGCTCAGGACTGTAGTGCTGTTCTAACTTGGTTAGGATCTCTTTCAGTGGCGTGTCCTTCGGCTTGGCGGGAACAAGCACATTTTTCAGGGTTTCATTCACCTTGGGGCCTGCTTCAGTCAAAAAAATAGCCCGTTTCATTTCTAAAACTGCCCGGTCATGGTTTACATCATCAGGATCTCCGACAATACTATTCACGGTGAAAAACATTTCTAGCCACTCCATAGGCTCCAAAAGTTTCTCGGTCACGATGGAACTCACCCAAGTGCCCTATTATTCCCATAGGCATGCCCATCTGGACTCTGACAAAGTCGGCAACGTCGACAGTTCAGCCACGTGTGTTCGAAATTTACCTCTGATTTTTAAGTTTTTCTGCAAAACGAAGAACCTTTAACAGTCCCTCCATCGATTGGCAGGATTATCCTCCAACAAAAATTTCAGCTAGGGAATCTGCAATCGTATCCTCATCGCCAATTCTGTGATATCTTGAGACACAGCATACATAGCACAACATGGCTTCTGGTAAGAACTGTACTCCACATGGCTTTATTATTATATACATCAATGTTCCACCAGGTGGCTCTATTACAATGTAAAATCTTATTTGAAAAACAATTGCGTAATTTCAAAAACTGTGATCAATTTGCATTTCTACTTCCATCCTTTCATCTTCAATGCAAGTTAAACAGAGTGATAGAGAGGTTTTCGAAAGTATCATCTAAACCTGCACAACATAACAAATCAAGGCCGGAATTTTCCCCTAAAAAACGGGTGTGTTTGGAGCATAGGGCAGTTAAATTGTTAAAAATGGGATTCCCTTCCTGATCCCTCCTCCAACCCACCCACTTCTGGTTTTAACGGAGGCGGGACGGGGGCGAACAACCCGCTCCCAAGGGGCGGCACATCAATTTAAATATTATAATGAGGCTGGATGCCTCTTTTTTCCCCGTCCATTTTGAATTGAACTGCATGTGGACAGGTTTCACACAATTCGTGAAACCCGGCAGTTAAAATGAGGCGGAGACTGTATACATACCTCTTGGATCCAGGGTCAACTAACTTACCCACCCCCCATAATCAGAGACCCCCCTCACGAGGCCTCCGATCGCCTTTCCAGGCCTCCAATCCCCACCATGAGGCCTCCCCCCACCCCACCAATGACGCTGAGGCTGGCCACAATCCTCCAGTGGCCAGTCACAATCCTCTTTCTCCCCCCGCCGATGCTCCGGCCAACCCATCCCCCATCAACCCCCCCATCTCCGGCCACACCCCCCCACCCCACCGATTCCTGGCTGACTCCAATCCCTGAGCCCTGGCAATCACCCCTCCCCGCCCTGCCTCCGATCCTCGATCCTCCCCCCACCAGATCCCCGTCTGAGCACCTGCTGATCCCCAACCTCCCCCTCCCGATACTCGATCCTCGCCGCCGATTCCCGACCGAGCCCCTGCCGATCTCTGCTTCCTCCTCCCGATGCCTGATCCTCCCCCCCGCCAATTCTTGACCTCCCCAATCTGCGATCCCTGACCGAGCCCCCCCGCGATCTCTCCCCCGGACCGACCCCTCGCTCCCTCTCTGCAGGCCTACCCTCCTGCAGCCAGCCAGCCTCTCAAACTGGCTGGCTGCGGGTGGGAAACCGAGGCCTCAGATGCAAATCAGGCCCTGCCGTTAAACGTTGGCAGGGCCTGTTGGAATCCCAGCCCCCTGGGTTTCCCGCTTGCTTTGGAGGCCCCCCGCCCCATTCTGCCTACCTGGAGAATATTCTGGCCCAAGTCTTTTTCCTAAGTGTATCACATTTAGGAGAATAAAAATCACATAAATTCTAGAAGTAATGGAGCTTTCTTCATTTTCATTGCTAAGGTGGTTAATGGCTTTGACAAGAGGAACTATATCTTTGTCTGATCTGTGAGCTACCATACAAATTGCAGATGTGTCTATTGATAACCCAGAACCTGTTTTCATTGTGTTTCATCTTGGCTTCTCTAATAGGCCGAGATTGATTAGTGTGCCACTAGTCTTCTCATAAAAAGAACCCCATGAGGCAAAAAGAAAAGAAGCTTCATGTATTCACATCTACACAAAACAAAGAAAGCTAACCTGACAGCTCCACTTCCACATGTCGCACCAATAACATTAAGCAGTCGGATCTTCTTCCAAAATGTGTTCTATGTTGTTCCCTATTGGGGTGGAATCCAAAAGCCAATGTGGTGCTTCCAGTTTTAGCAGCCTCTTACTTTAATACTTTGAGAACAACAGCTGCAATTTATATTCACATAAACATACTAACTGGGCGACACCAATGTTTTTCAGACTTTCCTGCATGGGCAACTTCCCAGAAAATACTGTCAACTCCTGAGGACCCTCTACAAATAATGCATACTCCTGGCTGCCCCCTTGGCCAAGCTTGTGAAAAACTGTGTCAACTTCCTAAAAATGCTATGATTGCAGATGTGTTTATTAGTATACAGCAGCTGAATTATTGGGATAGTAAGTCAACAAATACAGAAAAGTACAGAACTCTGATGAAACAAAAATACAGAAATCTGATGACAGGAAAATTCTGATGACATATGGAGATCTGGGATCCCCTCATGGATGTCCAAGGGTCTGGAGATTGCACTTTGAAAATGTATTTTAGGTCCATTCTCATGAAAATGAGGAATGATTTTACTGTTCTATATATTTCTATACTTCAACTTTCATAGAAAAAGAGGTTATATAAAGCCAGTAGGCTAGAAATTACTGTTGATATTAATGGTTGAAAGTTGATCTACTGATATCACCAACATTAATTTCCAACTTGATACTGACATATTATTAACATATGATAACATTGCTTCTTATTGTAACAGCTTGATTGATATTTTTATGCATGGCTGCTGCCAAAGAATTATTAAATGTGCTTAAAGCATTTAACTGAAAATAGCACATAACCCTACTATGGAGCACTTAATATAGACTGACCCTTCAGTGCAGCATTGAGGGAGTGCTACATTGAGGAGGTACTGTCTATTGTTGAGACCTTAAACTGAGTTATCTTCTGTCTATTCAGGTGGACATCAAATATTCCAATGCACTAGAAGAGCAGAGTTCTCCAAGTGTCATAGCATATCCGCAACATTAATTTCCTGCTTGATATTATGATAATTGGAGGTAACCTTGTGACATGCGTTAGTAATTGGCTAGGATGAAGGAGACAGAGAGTAGGTATAATGGGAATGTTCTCTAATTGGCGGGATATGACAAATGGTATTCCCCAGCAATCTGTACTGGGGCCACAGATTTTCACCATATACAGTATATGAATAACTTGGATGAAAGAATAGAGAGTTGTATATCCAAGTTGGCAGATGACACTAAGTTAGGAGGCACAGTAAGTTGTGTAGATTGGAGCAGGAAATTACAAAAGGACATAGACAGACTAAGTGAGTGGGCAAAACTATGGAACTAGAGTTCAATGTGGGGAAGTGTGGGGTCATCTACTTTGGATCCGTGAAAGACAAATCAGAATATTTTTTTAATGGTGAGAGACTAGAGCTGTGGAGGAGCAAAGGGATTTAGTTGTCCATGTACACAAATCACTAAAAGCTAGTGCATAGATACTAAAAGGCTAATGGAATTGTGGTGATTATTCTTGTTTTATAAGAAGCATTGTAATTGGTTGCCTATTTTCCTGCCTTGAGATATATGCTGCAAACTTATTGGTTAGTTGATTTCATGTGACCTGTGGTGACCATCTTAAATTCAGTTTTCTACAGTGGTTGAGACTGGCTGCCCAACATGTACTTGCTGGTTTTTTAAGGTTAATAAAGCCTAGCTTTTGAAAGGCAATCTACTCTTTATTTCAATTTATTAACCTTTTGCTATAATGGAACGATATCTTCGACCGGAACGATTTAATGCTGACCCTAATTCTGCAGGAGTGGATGATCAATGGAAACATTGGTATCGTACATTTAAAAACTTTTTGGGTGTGTTGGATCAGCAATCTCTGAATAAGTTGGATATACTAATCAACTACATTGCTCCGGATGTGTATAAGTATATTTTGGACTGTGAAACTTATGAATTGGCTATTGCTATGTTGGAATTTTTTTTTGTTAAACCCAAAAATGAGGTATTTGCACGTCACCTTTTATCTGCCCGTAGGCAGCAGGCAGGAGAATCCTTGGATGCTTATTTACAAGCACTCCGGCGCCTTGGTGCTAACTGTAACTATAAGGCCGTGTCTGCAGAAGAACATAAGGAAGAGTCGGTACGGGATGCATTTATTAATGGATTACTGTCTAGATCAATTTGTCAGCAGTTATTAGAAAATAAGATCTTGGATCTTAAGAGTGCTTTTGAGCAAGCCTCTACATTGGATTTGGCTCTGAGAAGTTCGGATTCTTATGCTCTTTTTGATCGGCCTGCGACCGTGGTTTTGGCAGTTCCGGATGAAAGGGAGTTACGTGGATTTAATAGGAGTGGTTTACCAGATTCCGAAACAGTTTCTACTTCGGCAGCTGTTGCCTCTAGGATTCAGAAGTATTATTTTTGCGGGAACGCCCGGCACCCTCGTCTGAAGTGCCCTGCCTGGGAGGCTGTGTGTAGTAAATGCGGCAAGGGAGGTCATTATGCACGTGTTTGCAAATCGGTTGCCTCCTCTGCGACCATTCAGCCTTTAGATAGGGCGTTTATTGCATCAGTTTCTGCCGCCTTTTCCCATGGCCTAAACAAAGCTATAGTTATGGCCCAAGTTAATGGGTTAGAAGTGAAGGCCCTTATAGATACGGGCAGTACTGAGAGCTTTATAAGTCTTCAGTTTGTGAGGGAGAAGCATTTGAAAATTTCGCCTGTTTCCTATCAGGTGTGTATGGCTCAGACGACTCTCACCTCACAAGTAGCTGGTTGTTGCCTTGTGAAATTAATTCTCCTAGGTAATACGTATACTGATATACGCCTATCCATTCTGCCTAATCTCTGTGCGGACATTTTGATTGGTCATGATGTGCTTCAATTACATGAGTCCCTCAGTCTTTCTTTCGGAGGAACCAAGCCACCTTTGTCTATTTGTGGATTAACTTCTTTATTCATTTCTCTATTATCACTTTTTTCCAATTTGATGCCAGACTGTAAGCCAATTGCTACCAAGTCAAGAAGGTATAGCAGTCAGGATAAAGAATTTATTAATTCTGAAGTTCAACGTCTTTTATCGGAAGGAATCATTGAACCTAGTTTTTCGCCCTGGCGGGCACAGGTAGTTGTCACCACTAATGAGAGACATAAGAAGCGAATGGTGATAGACTACTCTCAAACTATTAACAGGTATACTCAATTAGATGTGTACCCCCTGCCTAAGATTGATGAGCTTATCAATAAAGTATCTCAATATAAGGTTTTTAGCACTATTGACCTAAAGAGTGCTTATCATCAGATTCCTATCGCTAAGAGGGACAAACCATATACGGCCTTTGAAGCTGGCGGAAAGCTGTACCAGTTTTGCCGAGTACCATTCGGTGTTACTAACGGTGTCGCCTGTTTTCAACGGGCAATGGATGCTTTTATAAGTGATAACTCTCTCTCTGACCCCTTCTCATATTTAGATGACATCACGGTGTGTGGCAAATCAAGGGTGGAGCATGATTTTAATCTAGAAAGATTCCTTCAAGTTGCGGAAAAAGTTGGCTTAACTTTCAATAAAGAGAAGTGTATCTTTTCGACCACCGAGGTAAATTTACTGGGGTATATTATCTCGGGAAACAAGATTAAACCAGATCCAGAATGGCTGCGACCACTGATTGAGTTACCTTGCCCTACTAATTCTAAGGCCTTGCAACGAGTTGTTGGACTGTTTTTTTATTATTCTAATTGGATTGCAAACTTCTCGCAGAAGATCCGGCCCCTTATTCGGGTTACGACATATCCTCTATCATGGGAGGCCAGGATGTGTTTTGATAATCTTAAAAAGGATATCCTTGGAGCAGTTGTGCATTCTATAGATGAGCAGGTTCCCTTTGTGATTGAGACGGACGCTTCCGATTTTGCAATTGGGGCTACCCTGAACCAAAATGGAAGACCTGTGGCCTTTTTCTCACGTACTCTGAGCAATAGTGAGCAGAGACATTCATCAATAGAGAAAGAGGCGTACGCAATAGTAGAAGCACTGCGTAAATGGAGACATTATTTATCTGGGCGACATTTTTCGTTAGTAACTGACCAAAAATCTGTGTCTTTCATGTTTGATGTCAAACATTTCGGAAAGATTAAGAATGATAAAATAATGAGGTGGAGGATCGAGTTGGCATGTTATCATTTCGATATAGTCTATCGTCCGGGGAAGGATAATGTTGCCGCTGATGCGCTGTTGAAGGCTTATTGTTCTGTGCTTCACGGAGATACGCTTATTAATCTTCATAATGCTTTGTGCCATCCTGGTGTTACGAGGATGATACACTTCATACGCAGTAAGAATTTGCCCTTTTCAGTTGAAGACGTCAAGCGGATGACTTCGTTATGCTCTGTCTGCGCCCGGTGTAAACCGAATTTCTTTAAGCCTCAACGAGCTCATCTTATAAAGGTTACTTCTCCCTTTGAACGCCTGAGCGTTGATTTTAAGGGGCCTCTTCCTTCAATGACTCAGAATCGATATATATTTACTGTTGTGGATGAGTTTTCAAGGTTCCCTTTTGCTTTTCCTTGTGCAGATGTATCAGCTGCTACAGTTATTAAATGTCTGACTCAACTTTTTGTCATCTTTGGGATGCCTGCGTATATCCATTCGGATCAGGGAAGTTCTTTTATGTCTTCCCAGTTGAAGGAATACCTCCAGAGTCGGGGAATTTCTACTAGCAGAACTACCCCGTATAATCCCCAGGGTAATGGACAGTGCGAACGATACAATGGGGTGATCTGGAAGGCAGTTGATCTGGAAGGCAGTTATGTTGGCTTTGACATCCCGGAACCTTAAGAATACACAGTGGGAAATGGTACTGCCTGATGCCCTGCATTCCATTAGATCATTGCTTTCAACGGCTACTAATGTGACCCCCCATGAAAGGCTCTTCAACTATCCGCGGAGATCCACTACGGGATATTCGGTACCTTCATGGCTTACTATGCAGGGACCTGTGCTGCTCCGACGCCATGTTAGACTGTCAAAGTATGATCCTTTAGTGGAGGAGGTGGAGATATTGGAGGCAAATTCCCAATATGCTCACATTCGATTCCAAGATGGGAAAGAAAGTACGGTTTCAGTTAAAGACTTAGCTCCTTGTGGTGGCCAGCCCTCTCCTGAGGACATTAACAATAGCCATAATTCAGATAATGTTGATGTCATCACAGATACTACGAACATTTCCAATCCTATTGCAGACACTTACAATTCTCTTAGTCTGCCCCCGATGGATGTTCATGACCCTCCCAGTCTACCTTCTAATGGGACTTCCAATCCAGAAACCGTTGATAATCGGGATATTGATAGCCTCCCTGCAGAAGATATTTCTGTGTCTCCTGGTGTGGGAGGGCAAGGAACTCCATCAAGGCTAAGAAGGTCGACACGAACAAGATATCCGGTCGACCGATTAAAAATGGACTTTTAAAATAATTAATAAATTAATAGTAAAATTTTAAAATTGTTGAAGGCATTATACATGTATTGCTCTAGTCATAAATAACTAATTGTAAACTGTAAAGGCTACCTAGGTTGAAGTATATTTTAAAAGGAGGGGTGAATGTGGTGATTATTCTTGTTTTATAAGAAGCATTGTAATTGGTTGCCTGTTTTCCTGCCTTGAGATATATGCTGTAAACTTATTGGTTAGTTGATTCCATGTGACCTGTGGTGGCCATCTTAAATTCAGTTTTCTACAGTGGTTGAGACTGGGTGCCCAACATGTACTTGCTGGTTTTTTAAGGTTAATAAAGCTTAGCTTTTGAAAGGCAATCTACTCTTTATTTCAGGAATGTTGGCCTTTATCTCAAGGGGTAGGAATATAAAAGTGAGGAAATTATACTTTAGTTATACAGAGCCTTGGTCAGACTCCATGTGGAATACTATATTCAGTTTTCAGTACTGAACCTCAGGAAAGATATATTCGCCGTGGAGAGGGTACAGTGTAGATTCACCAGAATGATACCAGGGCTTAAAGGGTTAAATTGAGGACAAGTTGCAAAAACCTGGTTTGTATTCCCTTGAGTTTAGAAGGTTGAGGGGTGATCTAATTGAGGTCTTTACAATGTGATCAAATCCTGCTAATTTGGATAATTTCTGTGAACTAACATATACAATTTTTTTCATGAAAAATTGCAAATCCTTTCATCTGTTGCATCATGCACTTCAGATCACTCAGTACAGAGAGTTTAATTTCTTCAGCACATCTATACAGCTTTCTGTCATTGTTGCGTCACTAAACAAAATGATGAAGGAAGTCTTGAAATCTTGCACCAGGTGACAGTATATGTTTACCTGCTATGTCTGCTGCATCTCTGTCTACAGCGCATTCACTGCTTTTGTTAAATCAACAAATGACAACTTTATTGACAGATACCTGTTTCATAACAGATATCAAATGACGGCAGTGTGCAAGGTGATGGCTTTCGCTGTAATCTGAAGTTACATTGTGGAATTTTTTTTTAGTAATTGTTGGATGTAGCAAGTTGTATGTTAGTAATATAGATTTATTTGGTAATATTGGATAGAATCATTTTGTAGGGTAGGAGCTTATGCACAAGGAACATATAAGTGAACAATTGGCCTATGTGTTTATTGATGTCGGACATACTATATGTTGAACTCTGATTTTGCAAGAATGGCAAAAATGAGCTTGAGTTGACCCATGGTGCAGATTCACTTCTGATGGTAGCTGAGGAGACAAGCTATGCTACATTTTGTGATGAAAGCCCCTCCCCCTCATTTGAACAGGTTACAGGCACAAGAAGACCTTGTCAAGAGAGCTTGGCCTGTAGCATATTTGGCTGGAGAGCGTAAAATCCAACAAGGCAGCAGCTCTTAAAAGAGCTATATCTTGCCATTAAAGGGAAAGTTGTGGTGGCAGCAAAGAAGTGGACCGATTGCTTACAATGGCAAAGCGGAGACATGTAGGCAACACTGCTCCCTTTGATGTAGACGGGCTGGAGGTCCTGCTGCAGGAGATGCAGGTCTTAATTGAGGCTGAAGGTCACTCTCCAGAAAAAGGCACAGATGCAAGCTGCATGGAGTGAAGTTGCTAACCAAGTCTTTGCATTCACCCACATTCATCTTACCAGGCTGGAAATGAGAAAGACATTTGCCGATATCAGGAGCAAAGCTCCTCACTCTTACATACATTTCTTGTGGGGCTGATGAAGCATGGCACAAATCCAGTTGGGAACTACTGCACACTCTGGAGGTAGCACTTCAGTCACTACACAGAACCATTCTTTGTTTTGCACACGGTGTGAAGCCGAGGAATATCAATCAGCTACTCACACTTCCAGCCAGAGTTGCTCCTCTGCTGTTATGGATGCAGACGTTAGCCCTTGTCTCCTAAGAGCCATACCTTTAGTGTTTCCTCCCCATCAAATAATGCCCTCACTGTGAACTGTTGCATAATGAAAGCATCATGGTTGTTTCTTGGATAATGGCTACTGATGTAATGATGATTTTGTAATCAGATACCACCTGAACATTGAGTGCAAATTCTTGCTCCTCATGTGGGCTATGGGGGTGATATAAAGAGCCTTGATGCCCACATAGGTGGGGTCTGAGATGCCATCTGAGATACCTTGCACTCAAAGGAACTCTGTCATCCATTAAAAGCTCTGCACCCTGTCCAGCTCATGCTTCCTTTCCACCGGGACAATGATGAAGGTGTTGCCCCTTGTGAGCATTACATTTGTTGCTTGCTCAATATCTGTATTGAGACTGATATGGCAAAATGGGCTGGCTTAGAAGAATCTGTTAGCATGAAAACTTCATGTTGCGACAATATTAATTTCTATTAGGCTGAGGTATCTCTGGTAGCACTCTTTGACAGCCTGTTATGTGAATCAGGTGTCATCTGACATTTCTAGGTACGTGTAGCGTGGTCTTTAAATGTAGGTCCCAAGTAGTTACGTTTTTGGATAAAATGGTTTAGCCATCATTGCATCTGCATTTGTTGGCACATCATGAACTCGTCTTCCTCAGCTAAATCATACAGGAAATTTGGAGGCCCCAAGGAATATTCAACCTCACCATTTTGTCTGATATGATTTGAATGGCAGCAGCCACTAACAATCATGAAGGAAGTATTGGCAGGAAAAACAAAAAAAATGCAAAATTGGTGGACTACCCGTCAAAACCAAATAATACATGGAGCAAAATGCAAAATGCAATTTAAATTGGCAGCATGACTCAATTTCACCTCTGAATCAGGTTCAAGTACCACTCCAGGTTTTGAGCACATAACCTAGGCTGATATTTCACTAACGTACTGAGGAAGTGCTGCATTGTTGGAGATGCTGTCTTTTAGACAACACATTAATCTGAGATCCCGTCTGGCAATTCAGGTAGTCGTAAAAGATCCATGGCACCTTTTCAAAGAAAGCCAAGGAATTCCCCTGGTGTTCTGGCTAAACATCCATTCCTCAAACAACACTACCAAAAACAATATCAACCGGTTATATATTAAGTTAACTGTTGTGAGACCTTGTGTGCAAATTGGTTGCCGCACTTGTCTAAAAAGCAACAATGACTAAACCTCTAAAGTAATTCATTGGCTGTGTAGCATTTTGGGACATCTTGAGCATGTGAAAGGTGCTGTAAAATGCAAGCTTTTTCTTTCTTAAAATGAAAAACAAAATATTTTTACCAGCTATTGAAACTTAAAGAAGCCTTTTTGAGCAGTCCAGGTTTCAGCATGTATCCACTTTATAGGGGTAAGGTGCAGCCTGTGGGTGAAGCCTCATTCAAGATTGGGAGATTCGATACGGGATCGGTTTTAAGTAATTATTCCATTTAATTGAAGCTAGCCTGTAGCATGGCCTAATTTTCACCCCCAAATTAGCTGGTATAAAACGCAGCCTGGCGTAGATCAGGCATGTGAGGTTATACACCTGATTTTACAGCTCAAACTGTCATCAGCAGAGGCCCCTGCACCACTTACATGTAAAATCAGCCCTGTGTTCTACTGTGATAGGGGAGGTTAGATCTTTTTCGTTTTTTCAAAAAGATTTGGTTGCGCAGAATATATATGGCAGTATTATCTGTGGAATGTGACTGATCAGGGACAAATGATGTGGGTTGTCAGGTTGAATTGGTGTCTTAGAATTTAGCTCCATTGCTTTCAAGAGTTCAGGCAGAAATCTCAAACTTTTATCTTGCTGGAGGATTCACCTGCACTTGGTTGACTCCCCAGGAATACTGGAAAGGTTAGGTGTTATCCATGATAGAATATGATATTGAGTCTGTGCAAAGAATCTAGCTTAATGGACTGGATGCCCTTTTCTTATTCAATACTTACACTCTTATATTCTGACATTTTGTCAGGCCTATAAATTTAAAATTGATTCTAAGATCTGGGAATTTTGTTTAGGTTTTACTATATTTTACAATTCTACAGGAAGTTAGAAAGATGCACTGAATATCTTTGTAAATATTTTTAACATTTCTGTAATACACTAATTTTCTGTATATACCAGCTAATCTCCCGTGAGCTTTATCATGGTAATTCAGATGGTATGCTGATTTGTAAGGATAGGATTGTTGCTGTACCATGCAGCACACAATGTATTAAGTTGCATCTCTCTAAGGCCACAAAATCTAAATGTCGTTAAGTAGGCAACGTTTGGTCAATCAGAATTTATTTGTTTGGTGACGGAACTGCGCGGCGTGAGGTAAATGCTAATTAAATGGCTCTTCAAACTGCACACCAAAACCAAAATGTTTGACTTATTTTCTTTTTAAAAACATGTGATTGCTAAATGTATTTATTAAGTCATGGGCTACAGATATTCTGACTCCTGTGTTAAAAGGCATTTTCAACTGGTGGAACAGTTTCACTATAAAATCCAAATGACTTGTTTCCTTTCTCCTTTTTTAAAAGAAGAAATATGCATATGAACCAATCAGCAATGAGAAAGTTGACTAGAACAAATTTGCCATAAATTTGACAGAGAGCTGTGATAGAGGACATGTTACATAATGGACAAAAAAATACATGCACATGGACCAGTTTTTATTACTAGCATTTCTCCTGTGGCATTACTCATTATAAGTCAGATGATGCGTTGTTATTTAAGGAAGGATGTAACAACATACAATGTATTGGCCCAAAATTTAAGATCGGAGGCCTCCCATGGGTGGATGCCTCCGGCCTGTAAAACATCTACACATTTACCTGGTGGTCCGGGAGGTACGGAGGCTTGCAATCCTGGGCCTCTCCAGGTCCGCGCGGGCAGAGGCCCACATATCCCGGGTCGCAGGCGGTTCGCAAGCGCCCCTGGGATCACGTGGGCCGGCCCAACCAATAAAAGGGAATCCCCATTCATACTTCTGGGAGATCCGTACGGAACCCCCGTAAGTATGAATGGGGATCACTTAAAAAATACACAAACACATGAAATAAATGTTAAAAAAACATTATATATTTAAAATTATTTAAAATGCCATTAATTAAATATTTTAAATGAAAATTTAATTTTGAAAATAAAATGTATATGTTTTAATGGGGCTAAAAATAAACTTACCTTATTGAACAGGGTTTTTAATGTATAAATGAGTGATAACATTTTATTTTTCTATTTTTAAAAAAACACTTATGATGGTAAAAGCAGGCCTTACGCCTTTTACCAGGTGTAAGAATTTCACAGGCATTCAGTAAGCGGAAGTTAGGCAAATAGCGCAACTCTCCACCGCAGAGGCCCATCTCCCGGGGATGCAGAGGATCTTTCCAGAAGATTCTTGACAGATCGGAATGTTCCGGGTTTTAGCGCATGCGCTTCACAGGCCTAAACCTGGAACTTGCGCGGCCCCTATGGGCGCATACACACCTTGTACACACCCATAGGGGTCGCAAAATACGGCCCATTATTTCATTAAGGTGGAGCACTGAAAAGCACTGAAAAATGTTAACATTGGGCTGGAATATGCGGTGGGTAATAATGGCGAACTAATAGCGTTCGCTGTTATTACCCCTTTGAAACTGATCGCAACTTCTGGATTTAGCGTATGTGCATCTAAACGTGGAAATCCTGAAGTTGCGGTCAGTCATTCACTGCTCTGACACTGGCTGCGCTGTGGACCCCTCATAGCCGGCAATCAGTGAAATCAGTGAAACTGACAAAAACTTGGGCTTTTCCGCGGTAATATCACTGTTAAATACCCTATTAAAAGTTATGCCTTGTTGGATTGGGTGTAACTGGGGTTTGAACAACGCATTGGCCTAGAAATTCAGTTGGGCGCGCCAGCCGTTAGCGCCTTAGGAGGAGTAGATCTCGAGCGCTAGGCACTTAGCGCCCAGGCGCAGCGCGATCTGCGCCTCGCCCCAACTTCAGTAGACATTTAGCGCCAGCGCAAAGTCTTAGCGCGCCCTGCTGCACGCGCAGATCATGACGTCATTTTGTCGTGCAACGCCCTTTGTGCGCCCGGAACCGGAACTTCACTCGCGCCGCCCCATTGTGCGCCGGGCGGCCCTAACGACTGTGAAGTGGAATGGTACACAGCCGAGGCGGGCCGTGGGGAGCGCAAATTAAAGGGCACTCCTGCAGTAGAAAAGGCAGCCGTTTTGCAACACTTTGTGAGAGACAAAAATGAGGAGGAGGAGGAGGTGTTGTTGTTGTTGTTGTTGTGCCGGATCCACATAACAAACTGATGGAGAGAAGCCCTCCCCAACAACACAAATACAGCAGTCGCGGCCTTTCAAAAAACCAAATCCACCCTCCCCCTTTAAGAGCTCACCGGAGCCAGAGTGTCTGCCGTCAATCAGCAGCTCGCCGCACCTGCCCTGCGCCCACCTTCCGGTGTTAGCGCCCGGGCCACCGGCTTAGCGCCTAAAGAGAGCCGTGCATCGCCAGTTTTAGCGCTCGAGCAAACTCTTAGGGCGAAGCTAATGAATATCGGGGAAGTGGCCTCGAATTTGCGCCGGGCGCAAACTTTAGCAGCCACCCGACTTTACCGCCCCAAAAATGGCTATAATGAATTTCTAGGCCATTGACTCTAAACAAACGTTATGGCCTTGAAAAATGAATTTTAATTTGTGGAGTGTCAAATTTCTCAATAATTATAAAAATTACAATTTAAAGAAACTTTAAGGTGTAAGTTACTGCCTTTGTAAGGGGTAAAATCAGAGGGCAAATGAGGGGCAGAAGAAATAATGGTATCATCACTGACATTGCTTTTAAAAAAGGTCATGCTTAGGAAGATTGAGTAGCTGCATATTGACAGACAATTTAGTTCTGCAGGATGTACAACATGATAGTCTCGCAGTGTGGATTGATTGAAGAACAATTCCTCCTGTGAAACAACAGGTATCCTTTTCCACTGCAAAATTATTATATGGGTCGTTGTCATACACCTTAGAAAAAGATTCCTGCCAATCTTATGGACAATAACAATATGAGAGAATTGGGAAAACCCATCTATTTTTCAAGAACTGTAGTAAGTGATCCTTGGATAGAGTTACGGTGGCTGGTGGAAATTATTAATAGTCTTGGCACTTCCTCAACAATGTGGTCTAAACAACACTTTGAAAAGAGAGTTCCTAATTGTGCCAAGTGACAGCTTCCTGCATCAGAATTCACCTGTACACAGGGATAGAAGGTGACTGGATTGACAGCAGTTCATTTCATGCATGAACTTGATATAAGGTTGATATTAGAACCTTCACTTTGCCCCATTATTGATTTAAAATCCTGAGGTGTAAGGTGGTAAACTAGAATATTCATCCTGCAGCAATAAGTATGTTAATTCCCTTTCGATTTATATTTCCATTTGCTTGCCAATTTGTGTTTCCAAGATATATTTCTACCATGGTCATTAATGTCTGCTTAATACTATGTCAAAACTGTATTATCATTTGTAAAAGTACAAAATGCTGCATATGCTGGCATGTTAGCTGTTTACTATAAGAAATTCTAATATGCAATTGCCTTTGGTAGTGGGTGGAATTCTATTCATTTTAAGATGCTTAAACAACAATAAATTGTACAAAGAGGAAAACAAGCTTAGCAGAAAAAAGTCAAGCTTTTATCCAAACTTTTCTGCAGCAAATGATACTTGAACGAACCACTGGAAGGGCAAACCAGGTTCAAGCTATTTTCTTGCTCTTGCATGGTTTAGTAACAAGTTAGAAATAAGAGCCAATAGCAAGACAGGAGGTGATTTAAATCTACTAGTGTGGAAAGCACAGTAGCAAAAAGATGAATAAGACTTCCTGTGCACAGCCTGTTCTTTTGCTGATTATAGCTGCAGTTACATTTTTACTGCGTTATGTTTTTAACGTGTAGCAGATTTTTAATATATTTTGGCACATATATTTTATTCAGTACAAAAATGCCCAGCATGGCACCATGCCTAGAATTCATTCATTGCCAGTGTTATTTTTTTGCTTGTGCTTCTAGGCAGCCATGTTTCAGAGCATGGGAAGAGCCAACAGTGTGTTGCTCTGTTGCTGTGGTATTTAACTGATTCCTAATTGGAATAACAAATGTAAAACATTAAAAAGATTGAGATGGAGCGAGCGCAAGAGCTAAATATAGATGAGAAAAAGAAACTGAATAACACAAGAAAGGGAGAAAAGTTGACTGGCTAAATCATTATTAGAGGAAGAAAAACTGATGAGCATGGATTTACATGGATTTCAGTAAGGCTTTTGATAAAGTCCCGCATAGGAGACTGGTCAGGAAGGTAAGAGCCCATGGGATCCAGGGTGCCTTGGCACATTGGATCCAAAACTGGCTTAGTGGCAGAAGGCAGAGGGTGATGGTGGAAGGTTGTTTTTGTGACTGGAAGCCTGTGTCCAGTGGGGTACCGCAGGGATCGGTGCTGGGTCCCTTGCTGTTTGTGGTCTACATTAATGATTTGGATGTGAATGTAAAAGGTATGATCAGTAAGTTCGCAGATGACACGAAAATTGGTGGGGTGGTAAATAGTGAGGCGGGAAGCCTCAGGCTACAGGACGATATAGATGGGTTGGTCAGATGGGCGGAACAGTGGCAAATGGAATTTAACCCTGAAAAGTGTGAGGTGATGCATTTTGGACGGACTAACAAGGCAAGGGAATACACAATGAATGGTAAGACCCTAGGAAAGACAGAGGATCAGAGGGACCTTGGTGTGCATGTACATAGATCCCTGAAGGCAGCAGAACAGGTGGATAAGGTGGTTAAAAAGGCATATGGGATACTTGCCTTCATTAGCCGAGGAATAGAATATAAGAGCAGGGAGGTTATGATGGAGCTGTACAAAACGCTGGTAAGGCCACAGCTGGAGTACTGTGTGCAGTTCTGGTCGCCACACTATAGGAAGGATGTGATTGCTTTGGAGAGGGTGCATAGGAGATTCACCAGGATGTTACCTGGGCTGTAGCGTTTCAGCTATGAAGAGAGACTGGACAGGCTGGGGTTGTTTTCCTTGGAGCAGAGAAGGCTGAGGGGGGACCTGATCGAGGTATACAAAATTATGAGGAGCATAGATAGGGTGGATAGAAATGAACTTTTCCCCTTAGTAGAGGGGTCAATAACCAGGGGGCATAGATTCAAGGTAAGGGGCAGAAGGTTTAGAGGGGATTTGAGGAAAAACTTTTTCACCCAGAGGGTGGTTGGAATCTGGAACTCACTGCCTGAAAGGGTGGTAGAGGCAGGAACCCTCACAACATTCAAGAAGCATTTGGATGAGCACTTGAAATGCCATAGCATACAAGGCTAAGGACCAAATGCTGGAAAATGGGATTAGATTAGACAGGGCTTGATGGCCGGCGCGGACGCGATGGGCCGAAGGGCCTCTTTCTGTGCTGTATAACTCTATGACTCTATGACTCAAAGACTGGTCGGACAAAGACACAGGGCAAAGAGAAAGGAACAACAAGGGAAAGCAATAACAAGCCTGGCTGTTTGGGGCAGCAAGTGAATGAAATGCAGTGAAACAGGGAAAAATACATTTAGTTTTAAAAAGTACCAGAAAGGGCAGAAAGATTGCTATGCAGGGGAAAGAAAAAAGTTAAATAGATAAGAAAGCACAAGATGACATGAAATGGAAGGGAACCAGGTTAATTTAAAAGGACCTACAAATTAAAGCAGTTTATTTAATTGGCTTGAATGGGGGGGGGGGGGGCGCACAGCCTTAGGTTATAGTTATATTGACAGGTGATAGTTATATTGTCACTTCTGTATCAAAATGGAGTGGTTGAAGGTACACAATAATATTAAAGTGGCAATTTAACTCTGCAGTTAAGTCAGTGACCTGACTCCCAAGTGCACTAAAATGCACATTTCATTTAATACTTTTGCAGTTCATGTGGGAGATTGATGTGTGTGTACTGGCTTCCCATGTTTACATTGCTAAATTCAACTCATTTACCTAGCAGTAGAACTATATATATTTTGCCCAGGTGTACAATTCTGCCACCAGGATAAGCAATATAATTTAGCAATGTAAACACAGGGAACCAGCGCACGGGCATTGGTCCTCATCAACCCAAACCACAGAAGTAATAAATGTAAAAATATCTAAAGTGAGAGATGCAAAACCATCTCGACTGAGGATACTCACACCTTTTGGAGGTACACCAGGTACAGAATAACTCCTGCCCATGCCTGGACTACATGGGGACATTATAAATTTGTTACTCAATGTTTTAATGATAGGAGAAAGTAGATGCTCTTGTTCATTCTCTTACACATTAAAAATGGGCCATCCAGGAACAGAGCTCTGCATATGCATCCAAGTTACATACCTAGCACTCCTTAACTGTTAACCTCAGTGTGAGGTACAGTTAATAGTATTAATTCTTCCTGTTGGAGTTTACATTAGACAGATAGCAATTGGAGGCCAGTATCTGTAGTATATCCCCACCTTAGTTTCATACCCCTGTATGCTTAAGGCGCTTTGTAATGTTGTGCTAAGTTATTAGCCAGAGAACCAATTCAAACCCTAGACTTGGCTTTGGGTGAAATTTACCTTGAAAAGCTATGGCTGACCCACTCTGGCTGAATTTTAACAAATGGTCACCGATAAAGAATGAAAGCATTATAATGGAGTAAACCACAGCCCAGCATGTACTATTTTAATTTTAGTATTAAATATGCATTATAAATGTTTCAATTCCCCTTCTCTATGCTACCAAATCTTGTTGGTGCTGCAGCCTCACAGGGAGAGGTCTCAGACTTCCCCATAGTTCAAAAAATGTTGATCTTGAATATTTTAAAGTAATTTATAATCAGGAAATATATTAAATACCTGAGACATTCATAATTCTCATATGTTCAGTACATTTATCATTTAATTTATCTGATAGACATTGTAAAGTACAGATGTAGCAATATCCGAAGAAACCATTACTTAACATTTCCTTATTGAAAAGGCTATCCCTGCCCAGAGCATAAACTTAGCATTATCACAATTGTCAAAAGAAAATTAAAATAAATAAAACGTAAGGACTGCTTTTACCAGCATAAGAGTTTAAAAAAGTAAAAAAAAGATTTTTCACTCATTTATAATTAAAAAATACTTTAAAAATGGTAAGTTTATTTTTAGCCCTGTAAAAAACTTTATTTTTTTCAAAAAATTAAATTTGTTTAAAATATTTAATTTAATTTTAACTAATTTTAAAAACTTGATTTAAAAAAAAAAAATTATTTAATGTTTTGATGTGTTTTTTGAGTGATACCCATTCATACTTTTGACGGGTCTAAGCTGAGAGACCTGTCAAAACTGTGATTGGGGATTCCCTTCTTCCATTGTTTCCCCATGGCCCACGTGACCCCAGGGATGCTTGCGAACTGCCTGCGCCCCTGGGATACCTGGGCCTCTGCGTGCGCGCACCAGGAGAGGCCCAGGAGCAGAAGTGTCCGGACCTCCGGAGCCCACAGGCAAGGGCGTAGATTTTTTTCCAGATTGGAGGTATCCGCACGCAGGAAGCCTCCGATCAGAAAATCTGGGCCATAGTTACTTCATATTTTTACCCAGGTGACTGCTCAGATCAATATGTTTACCAATGGTAAAAAACCTCTGTTAATGCATTCAGAGCATTTAGTTTTTAGATCTCATGCATTTCAGAATAAAATCTCAAATGTTGATACTCAACTATTGATGCACAGCTGACAGGATGAGGTTACGCTGCCGGCTTGGCTTGTACAATGCCAATAAGTGGAGTCGGGCTGGTCGGTTAATTGTTAATGTTAGGAGGAACAAGGCAGGAGTGTGGACTTGCTCCCAGCATTCAAAAATATATTTAAGTGTCCAGGCAGACCAATACACCGCCGGGGACTATTTAAAGGTGACTTTGCACCAGGCTGGAATTATACCGCACCTGGTACAAAGGCCTAGCAGTGTAAGATCAGCTCCTGGAAGTGAACTTACACTTCTTTGCTTCAATGGGCTCAGATGTCAGATTATCAACCTGACTCCTGAATTGCACTACTGTCTTTGCATTGACGTGCAATCAAAACTGTGTTCAATCAACAACAACTTGCATTTATAGAGCATCTTTAACATAGTCAAATGTCCCAAGGCGCTTCACAGGAGCGTTATCAAACAAAATTTGACACCGAGCAACAGATGGAGATATTAGGACAGGTGAGATAGGTTTTAAGGAGCGCCTTAAAGGAGGAGAGCGAGGTAGAGAGGCGGCGAGGTTTAGGGAGGGAACTCCGGAGCCTAGGGCCCAGGCAGCTGAAGGCACGGCTGCCAATGGTGGAGCAACTAAAATCAGGGCTGTGCAAGAGGCCAGAATTGGAGGAGCGCAGAGATTTTGGAGATTGTCGGGCTGCAGAAGGTTACAGAGATAGGGAGGGAGGTGAATGCATTTTCTGAAGAATTGAATTACAAACAAATCTACCAGCCTAACACAGTGGAATTTCCCTCTGCCATCTACTTAAACAATAAGTACAGAGGTTCACTGAAAGGTTATTCTCCTGTGAAAGAAAAAGATGACTTTCTATACTTTCAGAGATTACTTTTCTTACTGATTTCTACATATATGGTAGTTTGGAAGAGTGCCAGTTAGTTCAAGGATCTGAACACCAGAGAAGACCTACATACTAATTATTATATATACTGAAAATCATATAAGGCACTGGAAATTGTTTATTATCCCTTCTCTCTTATCTTGGTAAATTAAGCATAATTTATGTGGCTTTATTAAATAAACATAAATTATGAAACTTTTTTATAAGGGGAGTGCAGCACAATGTATAAATGGGAAACATAGAAACATAGAAGATAGGAGCAGGAGTAGGCCATTCGGCCCTTCGAGCCTGCACCGCCATTCAATGTGATCATGGCTGATCATCCAAATTCAGTACCCTGTCCCTGCCTTTTCCCCATATCCCTTGATCCCTTTAGCCTTAAGAAATATATCCAACTCTTTCTTGAATATATTTAATGAACTAGCCTCCACCGCCCTCTGTGGCAGAGAATTCCACAGGTTCACCACTCTCTGGGTGAAGAAATTCCTCCTCATTTCAGTCCTAAATGGCTTACCCCTTATCCTTAGACTATGACCCCTGGTTCTGGACCCCCCGGCCATCAGAAACATCCTTCCTGCATCTAGTCTGTCCAGACCTGACAGAATTTTATAGGTTTCGATGAGATCCCCTCTCAATCTTCTAAACTCCAGTGAGTATAAACCCAATCGACACAATCTCTCCTCATACGTCATTCCTGCCATCCCAGGTATCAGCCTGGTGAATCTTCGCTGCACTCCCTCCATGGCAAGAACGTCCTTCCTCAGGTAAGGTGACCAAAACTGCACACAATACTCAAGATGTGGTCTCACCAAGGCCCTGTACAACTGTAGCAAGACATCCTTGTTCCTGTACTCGAACCCTCTTGCTACGAAGGCCAACATATCATTTGCCTTCTTAACCGCCTGCTGCACCCGCATGCTTACCTTCAGCGACTGGTGCACAAGGACACCCAGGTCTCTTTGCATTTCCCCTTCTCCCAATCTATTGCCATTCAAATAATAATCTGCCTTCCTGTTTTTGCCACCAAAGTGGATAACCTCACATTTATCCACATTATAGTGCATTTGCCATGTTTCTGCCCAATCACCCAACCTGTCCAAATCGTACTGGAGTTTCCCGACATCCTCCTCGCAGCTTACCCTCCCGCCCAGCTTTGTGTCATCTGCAAATTTGGAGATATTACATCCAATTCCCTCGTCCAGATCATTAATATATATTGTGAACAGCTGGGGTCCTAGGACCGATCCTTGCGGTACCCCACTAGTCACTGCCTGCCACTCGGAAAACGACCCGTTTATTCCAACTCTTTGCCTTCTGTCTGCCAACCAGTTCTCTATCCAAGTCAATACCTTGCCCCCAATCCCATGTGCCTTAATTTTGCACGCTAATCTCTTGTGTGGGACCTTATCGAAAGCCTTCTGAAAGTCCAAATACACCACATCCACTGGTTCTCCCTTATCTATTTTACCATATTGATGCTTAATTTATTTGAATTATTTTGAAAGGTGCTTATGGCAGGCAAAGCATAGCTGTGTTATTGGAACATCTATAATATTACTTGCACTAGTATATGGAGATTTCCAAATTTCACAGTATCATTTTCTAACCCAGTGGTAAATGGAGTGTTTGTACTGACAGTAAGAAGACTTTTATATCCTGTCATGTAACTTTTATACGGACACAACTAAGCATAGAACATAAGCAGTGAGGAATAGGTTTTATTTTCATATAAAGACACAATCCATCAAGTTTAATCAAAAGTACAAAATTGACTCTTGTCTCACTGGCAAAGCAGAATTATAGAAATAGTTTTACGATTTGTTGAAGGCACCTATTGATTTCAATAAAATTAGTGGCGGATGTTACACGTACCATGGAGAGCCACTTTTCACTTACTGCTCTGTAAACATAAGCAGAAAATGCTGCCGTAATAGCATTGCATCTGCATTAGTAAGTTATCTACATCTAATTAACAATGGTATAAACATGTACAATGCATTTAGCATTGCTTTTTGTGTCGAATCTAGTACTAGCATCAAATACGTGGGAAATTGGGCCAAATGCATCAATAGAGGCATTGACTAGGAAAATGAAATGAAATCAACATCTTCATATCAATAATTGGCAATTTATACTATATGCTACACCACTTAGTTCATGTGATAACTTATTATCTTCATCAAAATAGTTTTCTAGTACCTGTATATGCATATACCTACCAGCCCTGAAGTTATACCTTAGGACATCAGCCCACACATGTTCAATGCATTCATTTGAAATGTCTCTCTCCGCTATTTTAGCTGTGGTGTTTACTTTAAGTATGTTAACATCCCTACTAAAATAGTGGAAAGAGGACTTCCAAAGGAATGTATTAAGTGTTTGAATATTAGTATCCTAGGGCCACGATTTAAACTCTAACAGCTGCCTTCCCTTCACCCACGTACTAGAGAAAATTACGCACTAAACAATAAGGGTTCCCTTAGCAATCACAATGTCACCAGAAGAGAAACAACCAATAAAAATAGGTCTCACACTCACAACCATGAAAGCAGCAGTGCCAATGGCGTTTGCATTGTTTTGAAAAGACATTGCACTTTCTATGGCATCATGCTACATCACAGCTCTTTAATCCGTAATAAACTCATTCTGTATGTATTCTTATTTATCAGCCTATTATAAAATTATTATGGTAGCTACATGGCTTGCTACTGTATAAAATGAGTTGCATAACCCCAAAACGTGTGATTCAGCTTTTGTCTTGCTCAAGCTATGGCAATCCCATTAAGTGTTACAACGAACAAAAAGTCATAAATTATTCATTTGCATTCTCAAATCTATTCCTGACAAATATAGCACTTTGTCTCTATGGCTCAACACTATGGGGGAGAAATTCATCATAGCCCCGTTTGGGGCGCTAAAACTTCGGAAACTGAGAAATTATCGCCAGGCACTAATGACGAGAGACTCCCATGAAATTCAGTTGTAGCGCTCCAAGAGGGAAATGGAGCACTAAATCAGGCGCTACCACTTCCCTTACAGCGCTAAAGGGAGTGAGAGGAGCGGGATCAGCAGAGCGCTGCAAGATTCGCAGGCTCCTTCCCTCCCTTAACGGGGCGGGTCAATGCACACAGCTGTTATAGGTACGGCTGGGGATGCATCGGTGACAGCCGTCTGCAATCCGCGAGGAGCAGCCCCAAGCACTCTCAGAGAGTGCAGGGCTGATCAATTGCAGTAATGAAAAATTTAAAAAACACAGCACAAAGGGGTGAGAAAAAAATGTTGGCTTACCCGACCACCAAACCCTTTAATTACCGCTCCCCAAGCAGGCGGCCGAGGTCACAACGCCTCCTGCAGCTGCCGTTGCCGACACCCGGTGAAGCAGGGGGCGGAAGCAAATTTAGGATCTGGGGCGATGCGCACCGGATGATGTCATGATCTCCAGGACGCAGGAGATCGAGGCGGTAAGTTTTACCGCCGGCGTTACCCCACCATTGAATTTCGCGGGAGTAGTTTCTTTTGCCGCGCCTGTAAGTCGTTAGTGCCCCATTATCGCCCCCCGGAGGCAATAACGGGAGGCGCAAAGGAGGCCAATTTCTAGCCCATATATATATATATATATAAATATACTACTTTAATCTAACAAACTATTCTCCACAAATAAATGTTTAATTATTTTTTACTATTCCTTTCAAAATTCTTACATATTTTAAATAAATGTTTATTAGAATAATGCAAATTAACTGCTAACCCTCAATAACAATATAATACAGTTGCATTCTGCTAAATATGATTGATTAGTAAACAAGACATTTGATCACTATGAATACTGTTGATGTAAATCTGCTATTTTTTTCCCTTGAATCTTTCCTCTTCATTGAATCATAAAGGGAAGAAAATATTCACTGCTGGGAGCTAATTTATTAAGACTATTTGCAAGAGGCTGCAGTGTAGCAAATTACAAAGTATAGGGTTATAAAAATTTTATATTGATCAGTAATTACAGTTTATTCCTAATTGCAAGAATGGGGTCTTTCTCTTAACCTCCTCCCCATCCTCAGGTACTTAACTTCTACTGATCATCATCCTCCAATAGTGCCACAACACTTTGCTCCATATAATGAATAATGCTCTATTTGGTCTGTTTATGACGATTGTTACAATTCTTTGTATGATGATATCACTGATATAATCATTTGCATTTTTAAAATCACACTTGACTTGATTGATAATTTCTAGCATATGATCCCATTATATCCCATGGGATTAGTAACAATCCACTGAAATGCGCTAATATTTACAATCTGCATTGTCTCAAGTATGACTTTGTAACATAGTTCATAACCTCACTATTGTAGGGTTTTGGGAAAAACCTCGGGTAGGGCATTTCTATAAACACTGATTTGAAACACCACAGAGTTTACTAAAAACATTTACTTAACAATTAGGTTTGAAAAAAATCAACATAAAAGCAATTGGACAATTAGAAAAGTAATAGTGTGGTTTCATGTGGACTATGGACATGTAAATAAATTCAGATCTAATTTCCATCTTTTCAAATTCTTATAAGCAAATGTTCTGTGTACATTAGAATTTCTCTGACTTTGGTTTGCTTAAACTCTAGAGTCCGACAAATAACCTCCAAAGCCGCCTGAAAATAAATCCATCTTACTTAGCTATATAAAGGTGAATCAATTTGAATATATTAATACTTAGCAGCTATTAATTTAATGAGTGGAAAATGAAGAAGTTAAAATGAAAATACTTGATAATTAAAAAAAATACAGCTATCAGAGCAAAGTGACAATCTAACTGTACCATACATTATCATGCTGAGAATACTTGATTTTTGCACTGCTGTGTAAATGTATTTGTGAATGACAAGGCTATGGCAAAACATGATGTTCCAGCAGCTCATGTTAAACAGCTATTAGCTTTTACTTGGTATTTTACTGTGAATAAACTGTCTTTAAACTGAACATTAGTGTAAGATTAAGTAGCTAAATATACTCCTGTATGAGTCCCCAAATGATAGGTTTCACAATCAGACCTACTGTTCAATATCCACTTCATGGAAGAATGGAAGACGCAGTGACTTTTCCCTTCTGGAATCTAAGTTTAAATCCAGACCTGATTAATGAAATGCAATTCTACTCTCTTTGCCAGCTGTATGTTAAAAGGGTTTAAGCATTCTTAACTCACTTCTATTGGGTTCAGGTTCACAGCACTAAACTACACATTTAACATAAATTGCCACTAATTTGATGATCTGACTCAGCAAAGTTGGCAAGTTGCTTTGTGAAGAAAATTAAAAAAAGACATTACACCAGTGCAGGAGAGATCGGTTCTTCTGGGATTGAGATCTAGGCATATTGCTGAGTGAGCGTAGAAGGAGCTTTATTCTGTATCTGGCTTCTGATATATCTGGCCTCAGATTCCACGATGCTGACAGTGCATTTCCAAAGGTGAAAATCATTTAATTTCTCAGACTTACAACCCTCATTACAAAGAAATCACCATCCACAAATATAAATTTCAAAAACAAACAACCTAATACATCATGTTGAGTGTGTGAAGCCTTGGAAATGTACATGTTTCCCCCAGAATTCTCAATTCATATGCACTCTGATAATGTTTGGCTGGAGGATTCCCACTGAGCACGCTTGCTTTACACTGTTCATATTTATTAAAATACATCATAACCCATTATTTGGAACCTGTCCCTGTCATTTTACAGTGAAAAGTAGCAGTGACAGATTGCAAATGATTTGTGCTCCAGTTTAATAAATCCCAAAATGTTAAAGCTCAGTGTTGGCTAGTGCGTAGATACGTATTATAAGAGCCTGTCCTATATCATTGAGGGTGTTTTTATATTGAGAGTACTGGAAGGAAATATACAACCTTTTACAGAGAAGCTATATTATCACAGGTTTATGTTAAACAGTAAGGGCAGGATTTTCATTGGGCAGTGGAGGCGGGATTGGAGGCGTGTGGGGGGTTAAAATCGCGAAATCGGGCGGCACGAACCCATCCTGCCACCAACTCGCCTCCATGCCAGTTTCAAAGGAGGCAGATACCCGACCTGTGCTGGTAGCCGCCTCCCCGAGGCGGGAAGGGGATTAGTGCCAATTAACTGCCTGTTAACAGGTAGTTAACAGGCAGTTTTTAGCCTAATCCCTATTTTTATTCCTGAAGTGTGGGATTCCCGATGGCTCCAACCATGCCAAGTTAGCGAGGCGGACCGTCGGGCTGAAGGGCTTGGAGGGTTCAAGATGTCCGGTGTTCAGGTGAGTGATGGGTGCATGAGTGCAGAGGTAAGTGTGTTTGGTGTGTATAAAGTGTTTAAAGAAGTTTTACTTACCTTTTACTTTCCTTTACAGCCTTCCTTCCTTCAGGTCTCGGGAGTCCCTCATCTCACCAGCACAGAAAGCAGAATGGCCGCGAGCTGTCAAAAGTTGCAGCGTTCAGCTTTCTGTTCTGGAGAGATCTCTAAATCAGCCTGAGAGGAAGGAATTAACTTAGTGTACAGATTGTCAGTGTTTGACAGCTTCAAAGAGCTGTCAAACGCTGATATTTCATCTGTCAAAAGCTCTTGACAGATGAAATGTCAATCTGTGACGTCACCTGTTGCCGGGTGGCCCTTAATTGGCCTGCTGAATCCGCTGTGCGGGCTCAACAAGGTCAATCAAGTGAAAATCGAGTGGGTTGGCCACAACTCGATGGAGGCGGGACTGCAACCCCAAAAGTTGTAGTCCCGCCTCCTACACGCCTCCAGTATCAAAATCCAGCCCTAAATCTGGGCACTCCTGACCACTGAGTCGGTAAACAAGCTCGATGTTGTTGTGCTGAATTATATAAACTAGCAACGTCTTAGATTTGGCCTGTGCTGAGTTAACTCATCTCAGTTAGAGTGGTAGGAATGGGGCACAGCAATTGGCCTTCATGTCTTCCAGGCTAGGGGAGGAAAATCAATCAAAATTCCTGCTTTTAATCACCACCCTGCTGGAAGGTGTATGTCGATGGATACTGGGTGAGGACAAGATTTGATTCATTTGGGTTGCCCTTCCCCCCTAGCTGAATACCTTGCTGCCATTCATTGTCTCGGTCTGCACTCAAAAGATGACTACTTGAGTGAGGTAATTGGGGACTGCCAGCACCTAGAGAACTGCCCAGCCACCTTCTGGAGAAGTTAGACACAATCGGGAGAAAATTAAAAACAAGAAAGCAGTCAATCTGGGTCTGAAACTTGACATTTTGGGACACGTAGAATTGCTACATTCATATTTCCTATTTACAGAATCATAGCTAGCAAAATCTATATCGTTTCAAAATGTGCTGTCTATACCCTTTGGTAGAATTATATTGTAAAGCAATATATAATTGTATATCATAAACAAGAACAATTAAAATGGTAAGCTATAAACCTTATTTTGGCAATTTCATTCAACATCAGCAATTAATCATTGTAAGGAACATGAATAAAGGATCTTTGCAACTATTTCCAGCTTCTTTGGCAAGCCTGGTAACTAGAGTGTTGAGCTTCTGACTAGGATAGCCAAGCTGAGATGTATTTTAGACTGACACCTGTTTTGTGGCAGTTGTTCACAGCTACATTTCACCTTTTTCCACTGAATTATCAATTGGAAGGATAGCTAAGCAGCCATTACCCATCTGTTCATCTTGACTGATATGTATGGGGGAGAAGTGGGAAGCTCTTTTTAAACACACTAGGAACGTAGGAACAGCCCATCAGGGTGGCCGAGCAGTCTAAGGCGTCTGTGTTCAAGTCGCAGTCTCTTCTGGAGGCGTGGGTTCGAATCTGACTTTTTCCTCATAGGACTGCTCCTGGGCCTGGCGAAGGTAGCCATAAACAGGTCCAGGCAGTGGGCGGTCGAGGGAGTCATTCGGCCCGATTGCCTGCCTCCCTTCCGCAGCTATGTTCACGTCTGGGTGGCGCTGGAGATGGAGCACGCGGTGTCCGCCGGCACACTTGAGGCCTTCTGCGACCGGTGGGCGCTGCGGGAACTGGAGTACATCATCACCCCGGCCGATGCGATTTTAATTTATTTTAATTTAATTTGTTAAGTTTCATTTAAAGTTTCATTAATTTACAGTCAATTTGTTTTAACCAAAAGAGCAGGAACATAGGAACATTAGAAACAGGAGTAGGCCATTCATCCCCTTGGACTTGCTCTGCCATTCAATTAGATTATAATTGATATGCACCTTTGCTCCGTATCTCTTGATACTCTTACCTAACAAAAACCTATCTAGCTCAGTCTTGAAAGCAAGAATTGACCTAGCACCCACAGCCTTTTGGAGAGAGAGAGTTCCTGATAACCACTATCCTTTGTGTGAAAACGTGCTTCCTGATTGGCTTGAATTTTAAGATTATATCAACTTCTTCTTTATTTCTCCACCAGAGGAAATAGTTTCTCCTTATCTAGGGTAGATATCAAATCTTTTTAACATTTTAAACACTTCATTTAGATCATCCCTCAATCTCTAATACTCAAGGGAATAGAAACCAAGTGTATGCAACCTGTCCTCATAATTTAACCCTTTAAAGTGGATGGCCTCACACTTGCCCACATTGTACTCCATTTGCCAAAGTTTTGCCCACTCACTTAATTCATCTATGTTCCTTTGCAACTTTCTGCTCCTATCTGCACTACTTACTGTCCCTCCTAACTTAGTGTCATCTGAAAATTTGGATATACAACTCTCTATTTCTTCATCCAAGTCATTAATAAATATGAGAAATTGAGACCCTGGAGCAGATCTCTGGGGTACACCACTTGTCACATCCCACCAATCAGAGTGCCTACCCATTATCATGCCTTATCACACTCTCCATCTCATACCTTCCAATCAATTTCAAATCCAAGTCAAATGGCTATCTGTACTTCCATACGCTCTCATTTTTGCTAATAAACACAAGTGATTTGCTAGCTCAGTAGCATGAACAAAAGTGTGCTTGCCTCCCAACTGTAAGATCACAGACTTAAGTTTCAGGGCTATCAACTGCCTACAGTAGGCTTGCAAACTTTGCCAATTCTTTGTTGAACAGCTAGATACAGAACAACAGGTAAATGAGATATTCCATTTCTAGAGAAATTGATTTGTCTGCCTTTTTCTGCTTTAACTGAACCTTGTGTTGCCTGATTGAATTAGGACATTACTAAAGAGGTTCTTTATTGTTGTGCCTGAATCTAATTTGCACTACATTAATTCCACAAGCTAAATTAGCTATGTTGGAATTACTACTAACATCTCAATCATTCCACAGCATGAAAACTGTCCCAAAGTGTCAGCTCTTGGATGTGCAGTAGATAACTTCAATGACTCAATCTGACTTTTGACTAATTGAGAAAGTGGCTTATTACTCATTACGTTAATTAGCTATAGTGAATGTGATTAAAATGTCTGGAAAAAAATAGCTTTACAAGTATTTGAAAAAATACTACACCATCACAAAATGTTATCAAAGATTTGTAACAGCTTTTCGCAAGATAAAAAATATTGTTATAAAAACACTTAAGCTGATATTGGCATATTGCAGGGATTAACCTACATGGATTTAAACCGGAGTCTTATTCTTTGGTTTCTTTAGTTCTATTTGTCTACCTACATTTATTTGCTATTGTGTTTATCAACTAACTTTATAATCCAAAGCATTTTCTACTAAACTTCAGTGAACTGCTATATTGTTTCCATTCAGCTAAGTTTAACATTTTAAACTGATTTTGTACCTATGCGTAATTCCATGTTGAAAAATTCCCTATAGTAAGTTTAAAAGTGTGCATTAATTCTTGATCTTGTAAGTAAATATATATTTCTTTATCCTACCATCCTTGCGATAGTATATGACATCCACTTTCCTCTCTTCTGAGCCGAGCAGAGCTTGGGCAATCTGAGCAATGGCATGCCGCTTGCTTTCTGGGCCATGCAGAAAATCACATGTACAAGGCTTCTGCATGACATCCGGCCTCGAGAAGCCAGTCATCTCACAAAATCCATCATTGCAGTAGATAATTGCACAGTTCTGTACCCTTGCATTGGCGATGATGAATTTTCTATCTGTAAAGAAACAGAAAAATAATAATGAGTAATATAAAACACCAGTGTGTTCTTACAATTCATGGTTGATCACTAGCTGTCATCAGTAACAACTAGTGATGGTGTAGACAATCTACACTAGAAGGGTTTTACAAGAGCCCCTCATAGCAACAGAATTTCAAAATTGTTGAAGTCATAAATTATTACCAGAACATAAAACATACAATAAGATATATTTATGCTTAATTGACATTTATGTTTAAGTATATTATGTAAACAAACTATAGATAACCAAAGATTCAATAATTGCTATGCTCATTTTAAAATCCACAACTGCAGGACTACATTAAAACATCATTATTGTGTTGTAGACTGTAACCTGAAATTTCCCTGAAGAAAACTACAATTTTATTTTTGCCAATTCTTTTTTCCTGCTCAATAAGACATGGGATGACAAAACTGAGGAATGGAACAATGTTCTTCTGTGTACTCAGTGATAACAAAGATGAAGAAAGTGTAAGTCCAGTGCAGAGACCATATCCTTCTATATCAGTACTAAAATGAGCCTCTATCCTAAGCTGAAAGCACCATTTACAACTGAACCCATGTAAGAAGTCACACAACACCAAGTTATAGTCCAACAGTTTTATTTGAAATCACAAGCTTTCGGAGCGCTGCTCCTTCGTCACCTGATGAAGGAGCAGCGCTCCGAAAGCTTGTGACTTCAAATAAAACTGTTGGACTATAACCTGGTGTTGTGTGACTTGTATTTGTCCACCCCAGTCCAACACCGGCACCTCCACACCATGGAACCCATGTAATGTGGGAACAAATGCTGAATCAGATTAAAAGGCCAAAGCAGTCTGAACTTGTCTCAGTCAGAGGTATACATTTACTTAAAATGAAGATTATTTCAAATTCAGCTGCACCTTTCTCTATGTGAAAGTATGCTGTGAATGTAAAGAAATAATTTTCCTTTGTACATTTGTATGTACACAACATTTTCTGTGTCCTGCCATAGGTTTCCCATCATCATGTAGCTTGTATCTTTGAGGCACATCAAGAAAAACAGGTTATCCGTGTACAAAACATTATTTTTGTAAATACTTGATGGTTTAGGGATGTTGCCAAGGTCCCTGGGTGTCTCACTGGAGAGGGCTGGCGATGTAACAATGCAACTATAGGATCACCAAGGATTAGAATTTTTAAAAAGTGAGATATCACTGTTAGATGCATCTTCTATCCCTTCCCCCATTACAAGACCAGCAAGAATCAGATGCAAGCATGGAGGATGCATTACTGTTGTGGGAAGTGGGATGATACCCACAATATTTGGCAGCTTGGTGTTGGGTAAGGATGTGACCATGGTCTTTTGTCATCTCTGGGAGGGAAGATGTGGCCCTGATCCCTGCTGCTCTCACTGGAAGATGCAACCATATACCCTAGCGGTCTTGATGAGAACATGATCTCTAGCAATCATAGCTGGAGAAAGATACAACTATAATTCCTGGTAGCTTCATTTTGAGAGGCGGTATTGTAGCCATTATCCATGCTTCCTTCCTTGCAGGAGGGAGGTTGTTGCCTTGGGCCCTGGTGGTTTGACTAGAGGGAGAAACTATTGTGGACATGATCCTCAGTGGCTCTGAGTCAGAAGGTTATTGGGTTCAAGCCCCACTATAAGACTTGAGAACATAATCTAGGCTGACACTTCAGTGTAGTACTACACTGTTGTAAGTGCCATCTTTCAGATGAGACATTAAACCAAGCCTGCCTGTTCAGGTGGTCCTAAAAGATCCCGAGGTACTATTTGAAGAACAGAAAAGTTCTCCCGGTGTCCTGGCAAACAATTATCCCTTAACCACACCACCAAAAATAGATTAATTGGCCATTCATCTCAATGCTGTTTGTGGGGTCATGTGGTGTATAAATTGACTTCTGTATTTGCCTACATAACAACAGTGACTACACTTCAAAAAATTAATTCATTGACTCTGAACATCCTTTTGGCTTCTGGATATCTTGATGACATATAAAATGCTAACTAAATTCCAGTTCTTTTCCTTTGATTTAGTCGAGGTATGTCCATGATACGAGATAGTGCAATGTTGTAAATGTATATTGCCTCTGGCAGTAATGTTGTAGAGGATGCATCCTTATTCTGTGACAGCTTTGGTGTGATTGGAAGAATATGTCTATGTTACAGTTGATCTATGCTTCTGCTCCAGCTTTGATTCTCAAAATCAGTCACTGAGTCCATGAATTCTCAATTTTTGGACTACTGAAACATGACTATGCATCTGCAGCATGACATTTGTATTTTACGCACCATCTATCTAATGGCCTCTCACACTATGTTTGATGTTTGTAGTGGCAGTTTCAACCAGAATGAAATAGGCATCTTTAGGAATTTGGCACTTGCTGGAAAATATTCAATGAGAATTAGTTATGAATGTAAAAAGACCACATTATAAAGTTTTGGTTATAAGCTGGCATTGTATCACATTTTAGCTAAAATGTGCTGAAATTGAAGCAGCAATTTTCACTCTAGCAGGAATCTAATTGTCAAATGTAATTTTGGTAATTGCTTAAAATATAACTTAGGCCTAACAAAATTAAAACCAAGATATACTTAATTTAATTATGAAGGCTACTTTATGGAAAATTGCAAAGATGATCTAAGTAAACTGCTGATTGTGGAAGATTGTTATATTTAAGTAGATTGTTTGCAAACAATATGTTTACTGAAGCTTTGACAAGTTCCTTGTTTGATCATTTTTAAATCTGCACTTAACTTAAAAGTTGCAGAGATGCAAGTTGCAGCTGCACGCATCTAGCGATTTGATTGCATGTGCATTACCCAAATTGATAGGGACTGTGGTAGTGTAGACATCCTCAGTTAATGAAGTATGAATAAAATCTGCCTACTTCTAATTTGTGAAAAGAAATCATCATGTCTATATTATAGATATAGCTAATTTTGGTTGTTGCAGTGTTGCATTCTTCTAGGTGCTTTGATAGCACAGCAACTGAGTCTGGAGTGATACCAAGGCCTACAGTCTCAGTCACACAGATCATTATCAGCATTAACTTGGCCACAGCCGTGTAGTTGATGGGAAGTGAGGATGTGGTGAAGAGTTACAGGGAATGTAAAAAAAAATGTGGGAACTGCAAGAAAAGTCACAATGCTACTCGATCTACGTCTACAAAATGATGAAACAGGTTCACCCCAACACCGGCATCTCCTCCAAGGCCATAAGCATCATGAACTCCTTTGTGAGCGATATTTTTGAGTGCACTGCGGGTGAAGCTTCCCGCCTGGCTTATGACAACAAGTGCTCGACCATCAGCTCCCGGGAGATCCAAACTGCCATGCACCTGTTGCTGCCCGGAGAGATAGCCAAGCATGCCATGTTGGAAGGGACAAAGACTGTGACAAAGTACACAAGCTCCAAGCAAATACACAATGAGCTGAAAAACACAATGCTTGCGCATCTGCTGAAAACAACAGGGAGATGAAATGGGCTTGCATACTATTGTTTTGTGTCTGGGACATAAATCTAATCTGGGATTGAAATGTTCCTCGCTCTGATGATAGTACAGGCCCCTTTGGAGCAGTCTCTACCTAATTACTAGTATGCATGCAACTACAGACAAAGCTGTTGACAATTGAGCAGAAATCAGCACTGGACTCACTCAGAGACACTCAGGATTGCCAACGTGAGAAATTGAAATGAAAAATTATAGTTGTATAACGGGAGTGTAGTTCTGAGATTAGGGTTAAGAAATATTGTTTGACATCTAACTATTCTGTAATTTATTAGAGATACTTGATGCTGACATTGAATAATGAAAGTGAAAAGGTGTTCCATAGTAACATCCCTTACTTTAATGATCATAAAAATTTAGCCCCTCCAAAAAAACATCTTTTAAGACAGCAACACAGCATTGTACTTGATAAATAAAAACAGAGAACTGTCCTGTACACACTAAGGAGGTATGTGGTAACCTTTGTTTTCATGTGACAGATAAGTCAACATAAAATCTGAGTCAACTTTGTTGTAATATGCATCAAGTTGACGCCACAGCATTTAGATGTTGCTGCTTTTGCACACAATCATAAATAATTGTAACTAAATTCAAGGAATGAATGCATTCTCTGTTCAAATTAAATTTAATTAATGTTGTGTTCACATTAAAATAACTTGCATTTAGTATAGTTCAATGGTTCTACAAGCCAACTTATCTCTTGTATGCAAGCACATTATACTGGCAGTTTTATGCTCCTGATTCATGTCCACAGAGACATGGGCTAACATTGCAAAACCCTTAACAGCCATAAACAGAAAGCACATATTATTTCTATTTATCTGGGCTAGTTCTAACCTTGGTACCAAGTCCCGGAGGCAAACCCACTGTGCCACTCAATTCACCTTACAATGATAAATGGTACAACTTTGTTTTTAAGTACAATGGCAGTACAAAATACCATTTCACCCACTGCTTTATATAGAGGCACGTGACATATACTCCACACATGACAGGGAGTACTATTTTCAATGTTCAGTTTGCCTTTTTGCTTTCAAATTATAGTTTATATTCCTATATATTGATTTGTTTGGTTGTCTGGTGGGAGCGACCCTAAATTATATTAACGATACAGAAACGTAGCGTCTCTCGTTGCGATTTTCAGAAACAAAAGTGAAATACTCGACTATCATTGAATTTTGGAAAGAACACCAAACACCTTATTAAAACTAAAAAAAAATAATGTGCATTAGAAATACTACCCCGCCTTTACATTCATATTTAGATTTCCTCAAACACTAAAAGATCAATTGCAGAAGGACGCGAACCCACGACCACACATCCAGATTGGCTAGACCTGGACATTTGGCAGGAAGTGTGTTTATTTGCACTTACTTTGGCCCTCGAATTTCCGTATAATGGTCCCCAAAAAGGTATTTTGCGGCGCAACATGCCCTCTTCGCACAGGCATGTTTGTTGTGATGTGGATGCTTTGCCCCGATTTAAAGTGCCGGTCCGATCCGCTTGGTCTGTGCTCCTCTTACAGCCGCTCCGCCTCTTTCAGATCGTCCCTTTGTCAGAAAAGCATCATCAACAACACAGTCTCTCTCCGCTTGGCAACATCAAACCGTCCGCGAACATCTAAGAACTCAGGGTCCCCCCAGCAGACCCGAGAACCAGCGCAGAGAAGGACAATGAACACTGCCCCGGTCCACCCTCTCGGAACAAAAGCATCGCAAATTTCGGAAGGATGTTCTCTTCTCAAAGCGCTAAGGTGCTGCTGAACGGAAGATATCAGCAGCTCTGAGCCCGGGTGACGCTCCCCTCGGCTCCACACGCAGCTCTGATTACCCAAGCGTGTCTGTACACAACTGATCACTGCCCATTCCACTTTATGTTGGAAATCAGATTCAAGAAACAGTACACGGGATTAAAAGGAAAGTAGACAGAAAGAAGGGGGAAACATGCCCACGGATCCGCTGTTAGCGAAGGCAACACAATTAGTTGTCAGAAGAATCACTGCTGGAGATCCACTTATGGCTGTCCAAGGTGCTGAACACAACTCCAATTTAATTTGAAATGACGCAAGTGTTTCAGAAAAGTAAAATACATCGATACACACACACCACACACACACAGCCATTATATGTGACCCACTAAATAAAAATGTGCAATTAACAAGATACTCTTCGATGTGGCGTGCATGAATGATTTCAGGTGAAGCTTGATATTACTTTCATTCCCCAGCAATAGGGAGGGGAGGAATTTAGCACAGTTAAGAACAAGTTAAACGTTGTAGAGCATGGTCTATTGATACTGAAATACGTTATTTATTCATATGTTATAAAACACATTTGATGTCAATGTAATTTCTACATATATGTAGATCAATCTGAAGTGAGACCAAATAAACAAGTGTATTCAATTGTACTTAACTAGCTTCCTCCATTCAGGTGACGAAAGGAACAGTAAACACTATTCTCAGCTGTGGAATGATGCTGAGTGCAGCTGACTACAGAAAGAAATGAGATGCCACCAGGGTGGAGAAAATAAATAATCTGTTCTTTTAGAGGAGCGATCACAACTTTAGCTCACCGATGGCATAGGGATGACCGATGGGTTAGAAAATGTAAAAATAAATGCGAGACAAGTGTTTCCCATTTCAGCTATTCAGGGTAAATCGTTCATAGTCATAGAATTATAGAATGGTTACAGCACAGAAGGAAGCCATTCGGCCCATCAAGCCCGTGCCAGCTCTCTGCAAGAGCACTTCAGCTAGCCCCTCTCCCCTGCCCTTTCCCTGTAGCCCTGCAAATTTCTTTCCTTCAGATACTTATCCAACTCCCTTTTGAAAGCCATGATTGAATCTGCCTCCACTACCCTCTCAGGCAGTGCATTCCAGATCCTAACCACTCACTGCATAAAAAAAGTTTTTTCTTACGCCGCCTTTGGTTCTTTTGCCAGTCACCTTAAATCTGTGTCCTCTGGTTCTCGACCCTTCCACCAATGGGAACAGTTTCTCTCTATCTACTCTGTCCAGACCCCTCATGATTTTGAACACCTCTATCAAATTTCTTCTCACATTTCTCTGCTCCAAGGAGAACAACCCCAGCTTCTCCAGCCTATCAACGTAACTGAAGTCCCTCATTCCTGGAATCATTCTCGTAAATCATTTCTGCACCCTCTCTAAGGCCTTCACATCCTTCCTAAAGTGTGGTGGCACTTGGATACATTACTCCAGTTGGGCTGAACCAGTGTTTTATACAGGTTCATCATAATTTCCACACTTTTGTACACTATACCTCTATTCATGAAGCCCAGGATCCCGTAAGCCTTTTTAACCACTTTCTCAACCTTCCCTGCTGCCTTCAATGATTTGTGCACACATACCCCTTAGGTCTCTCTGTTCATGCACCCACTTCAGGATTGTACCATTTAGTTTATATGTCCTCTCCTCATTCTTTCTACCAATATGTATCACTTCACACTTTTCTGTGTTAAATTTCATCTGCCTCGTGTCCGCCCATTTCACCAGCCTGTCTATGTTTTCCTGAAGTCTATCATGATCCTCCTCACTGTTCACTATACTTCCAAGTTTTGTGTCATCTGCAAATTTTGAAATTGTGCCCTGCACACCCACATCCAAGTCATTAATATATATCAAGAAAAGCAGTGGTCCTAGAACCAATAGAATCAACCCCTGGAGAACACACTGTACCTTCCTCCAGTCTGAACACTGGTTCTGTCAGAATGATAACCAGCTCAGACTTGGTTTCTGGACTTTTTTGTGGGAAACAACAGAATATTAGCTATTACTTGTTGGCACAGTTCTCATCTTGCTAACTGGAAATGGGGGGACACAGGAACTAAAAATCAAACCAAATGATGAAATGAAATGTGAGGACAAGGGGAAGTACTGTGATGTGAAAGGAAGAACAGAAGCAGGGAAATGGGATTGATGCAGCCAAGGGTTCTGTCACCCACCGCCGAGAGGAAACCTCAAGTAAGGCAAAAAAAAAAGACATTTCGCAACTCTGCTGTAGAAGTTGAAGTCATCAAAGCAAAAGTGACAGAGTCAGAGAAACTGAGTGACAGGAATTGAGTTTTCTGGTTGGAGGGGGTGGGAAAGCATCAATTGGATAGTTATGGGAATCGGTGGGCTTACATTAGATGTCTATGGAAAGCTCATCATCAGAAATAGAGAAGTCCAGGATGAAAAGGGAAAAGACAAATATAGACCACATGAAGGCGAGGGATGGGCAGAAATATAAAGTATAACTAATAACATTCTCAAGAGTGAGAGTAGGAAGGACCACCAACACAGTCATTGATGCAAGGAAGAAAAGGTCGGAGGGGGGGGGGGGCCTAATTGGAAAGTGGGCCAGGTTCATGGTGTGAGGGCCACCTGAACAAAAAAAATGCACAGAAGTAAAGACAGCAGAAGATATGTTCAGTATCATGTTGAGGTTGGAATGTGTTGTGTTTGTGGCTTAAAGGTTTACAACACAGAAGGAGGGCATTCAGCTCATTATACTGTGCCAGCTCTTTGCTTGAGCAATCTAAACTACATCCCACTAACCCATGGTCTCCCTGTTACTCTGTATCTTCCTCTTCTTCAAATATTTATCCAGATGTTCCTCAAAAGATGAAATGACCACTGCCATAACCATTCCCTGTGGAAACATTTCTTTCTCCAACAACCTGCTGCAAATACAATTTTCTCCTAACCTCTTGCCTCACTCTATTTGTAACAATTTTAAATTGATGACTCCCTGCCCAGATGAAACAGTCTTTCTCTATTCACTCTTTCAAAACCCTTTATAATAATAAAATCTACTAAATTCCCTCTTCGCTTTCTCTGCTCCTGTGGAAACATTCCATATCTCAAGTCCCTCTCAAAACTATAGTTTCCCATCCCTGGCATAATCCTGGTGAATCTATGCTGTATGCTCTCTATGGCTATAATGTCCATTCTATAATTGGGCGGGGGGGGGGGGGCTAACCAATGTTTTGTCCGAATTTATCATGACTTCTTTATTCTTGTACTCTATGTCCTATTGATAAAATCTAAAATACTTTTGTCCCTTTTCTGGTTTTATCTACCTGCATTTGCATTTTCAGGGAATTATTTATGTGAATCCAGAGGTCTTTCTGTTCATCCATACCCATCAGTGTCTTGTCACTAAATCATTTCTTGTTGTTTTCTCCCAAAAGCAGAAAACAACAAGAAATGAGAATATATACTTAATGACTTCTTTCTTTCTTTTCTTTCAAAAGCAGTATCTCACAGTTATCTACATTGAATTGCATCTTCCACCTGTCTGCCCATTCTACTACTCTGTTTATATCGACCATATATCCTCTCCATCAAAAAGATTGCCTACTTCCGCCTCCATAACATTGTTTGTCTCTGCCCCTGCCTCAGACTATCTGCTGTTGAAACCCTCATCCATGCTTTTGCTACCTCCAGACTGACCTATTCCGATGATCTCCCAGCCAGCCTTCCATCTTCCATAAACTTGAGCTCACCTAAAACTCTGCTGCCCATATCCTAGCTTGCACCAAGTCCGGTTCACCCATCACCCCTGTACTCGCTGACCTACATTGGCTCCCAGTCCACCTACACCTTGATTTTAAAATTCTCATCCTTGTGTTCAAATCCCTCCATGACCTTCCCCCTCAACTATCTCTGTAACAATCTCCAGCCCTACAACCCTCTGCGAACACAGTGTACTTCCCTGGAATTACCTCCCTAAATCTCTCTGTCTCTCCACCTCTCGCTCCTCCTTTAAAATGCTCCTTAAAACCTACCTCTTTGAGCAAACTTTTAGACACCCATCCTAATATTTCCTTCTTTGGCTCAGTGCCAATTATTTCTGTGAAGCGCCTTGGGACATTTTACTATGTTAAAGGTGCTATATAAATACAAGTTGTTGTTATATATCCCTGAAATCTTTTGCAGTCCTTCTCATTGTTTACCAAACTGTTGTTAGCAAATCTTGAGATTACACTGCCTATGCCCAAGTCCAAATCATCTCAATATACTGAGAACAAAAACTAACCCAGCACTGACACTAGAGTACACAACTTCCAGTCCTTCTCCAGTGCAAGCAATATCCATTTATCCTAACTCTTGGCTCTCTATTCATCAACCAACTTTCTATCCATGCGGCTAACTTTATTCTTATTCTTATCTGAATTTTTCTAACAAGCCTCTTATGAGACAACTTATCAAACACCTTCCATATACACTATGTTTACTGCATTCCCGTATTCTAGCCAATCAGTCACCTCTTCAAAAAACTCTATTCAATTTGTCAAACATGACTTGCCTTTAGCAAATGTGTGCTGGCTGTCCTTGATTAACCCATGTATTTCTAAATACTTACTCATTTTATCTTAAATTAGAAATTCTAAGACTTTGCATACAACTGACATTAGACTTACTTGTCTATAGTTACCTGATTTGCCCTTGTCTCCCCTCTTGGAAAAAAAAGGTGATACATTGGCTACTCTCCAGTCCCATGGCACAATTTGCATATTAAGGTGGATTCAAAAAATTCTACAGTTATCTCTAAACTGTTCCACATCCTCCTCTAGTACACCTCTGTTCTTGCTTCCCCTATCATTTGTAAAAAACAATGCAAAATATTTATTTAATATCTCCACCCTTATTTTCCACAATTAGATTTCCATCTTCATCCCTGTGTTATCCTGTCCACTTTTTAACTGTTCTTTTACTTTTTATATGCTTATAAAAGCCATTATTATTTCCTTTTACATTACTTCTAACCTTTTTTATATTCCTGGTTAGCCTTTCTAATCTCCTTTTTCAGCTCCCCACTAAACTTTGTATGTTCCTCGAGATTTTTTTTCATACTGTTATCGCTAATGTCATCATATGCCTTCCATTTAAGTTTCACCATCATTTTAATCTCTTTTTCAACCCACCGAATCAATTTTTTGTGGAACATAGGAACAGGAGTAAGTTATTCACCCACTTCAGCCTGAGCTGCCATTCAATTAGATTATTGCTGATGTGTACCTCACTCCAGTTACCTGCGTTTGATCCATATCCCTTGATATCCTTACCTTATAAAACTCTGTCAATTTGTCTCGAGAATTTCAATTGACCCAGCCTCCACAGCTTTTTTGGGAGAGAATTCCAGATTTTCAATACCCTTTGATTGAAAAAGTGCTTTCTGATCTCACTCCTAATTTGAAGATTGCGCCTCGCCAGAAAAAATAGCTTCTCTGTATCTGCCCTATTGAATCCTTTAATTATTTTAAACACCTCAATTAAATGACTCCTCAAACTTCTAAACTCAAGGGAATACAAGCCAAGTTTATGTAACCTATCCTCATAACGTAACCCTTTAAGCTCTGGTATCATTCTGGTGAATTTGCACTGTATCCACGCCAAGACTAATATATTCTTCCTGAGGTTTGGTACTAAAACTGACTGTAGTACTTCTGATAGGATATGACCAAGGCTCTGTACAACTGAAGCATCATTTCCTCTCCTTTATATTCCAATCTTCTTGAGATAAAGGCCAATATTCCATTAGCCTTTTTGATTACTTTTTGTACTGGTGCATAGCTTTTAGTGATTTATGTACATAGACACCTAAATCTATTTGCTCTTCCACAGCTCCTAGACTCTCACTGTTAAGAAAATATTCAGATTTGTCTTTCTCAGATCCAACTTCCAGATCACACTTCCCCACATTGAACTCCATAGAGTCATAGGGCAGGATTTTCATTGGGCCATGGAGGCGGGATTGGAGGCATGTGGGGGGTTAAAATCGTGAAATCAGGGGGCACAAACCCATCCCGCCCCCAACCCGCCTCCATGCCAGTTTCAAAGGAGGCGAATACCCGACCTGTGCTGGGAGCTGCCTCCCTGAGGCAGGAAGGGGATTAGTGCCAATTAACTGCCTGTTAACAGGTAGTTAACAGGCAGTTTTTAGCCTAATCCCTATTTTTAATGTTGAAGTGTGGGATTCCAACGACTCCAAACCACACCAAGTTGGCGAGGCGGACCGTCGGGCTGAAGGGCTTGGAGGGTTCGAGATGTCCGGTGTTCAGGTGGGTGATGTGTGCATGAGTGCAGAGGTAAGTGTTTTTAGTGTGTGTAAAGTGTTTAAAGAAGTTTAATTACCTTTACTTACCTTTACAGCCTTCCATCCTTCAGGTCTCGGGAGTCCCTCATCTCACCGGCACAGAAAGCAGAATGGCCACGAGCTGTCAAAAGTTGCAGCATTCAGCTTTCTGTTCTGGAGAGATCTCTAAATCAGCCTGAGAGGAAGGAATTAACTTAGTGTACAGATTGTCAGTGTTTGACAGCTTCAAAGAGCTGTCAAACGCTGATATTTCATCTGTCAAAAGCTCTTGACACATGAAATGTCAATCTGTGCCGTCACCTGTTGCCGGGTGGCCCTTAATTGGCCTGCTGAGCCCGCTGGGTGGGCTCAACAAGGTCAATCAAGTGAAAATCGAGTGGGTTGGCCACAACTCGATGGAGGCGGGACTACAACCCCAAAAGTTGTAGTCCCACCTCCTACACGCCTCCAGTATCAAAATCCAGCCCATAGAGTTATACAGCACAGAATGAGGCCCTTCGGCCCATCGTGTCCACGCCGGCCATCAAGCCCTGTCTATTCGAATCCCATTTTCCAGCACTTGGTCCGTAGCCTTGTATGTAATGGCATTTCAAGTGCTCATCTAAATGCTTCTTGAATGTTGTGAGGGTTCCTGCCTCTACCACCCTTTTAGGCAGTGAGTTCCAGATTCCAACCACCCTCTGGGTGAAAAAGTTTCTCCTCAAATCCCCTCTAAACCTCCTGTCCCTTACCCTGAAACTATGCCCCCTTGTTATTGACCCCTCTACTAAGGGGAAATGTTCCTTTCTATCTACCCTATCTATGCCCCTCATAATTTTGTACACCTCAATCAGGTCCCCCCTCAGCCTTCCCTGCTCTAAGGAAATCAACCCCAGCCTGTCCAGTCTCTCTTCATCTGCCACAGTTTTCTCACTCACTTAATCTGTCTTTGTCCCTTTGCAACTTACTGCTCCCATCTACACAGCTGAGGGTGCCTCCTAACTTCATGCCATTTGTAAACTTGGATATACAACTCTCTTTTCCTTCATCCAAGATCCATCCATAAAGCCTTTGCTCAGGATCAGAAAGGGGGAGACCAGAGTAGAAGTTGAAAACTTGAAAAGAAAAAAGGTTCGGAGAGAAAGCAACAGAGGAAAGTAAAAGGGAAGTGAGATTGGGGGATTTCTTACATTTGAAAGTTGCTTGGGCTATCAGTGCTTGCTACCTGAAAGTAAGAAAAAAGTTATTTTTTGCTAAAGATGAAGGATGGTGTTATACTGAGAACCAGTATGATATAGGTTCAGAAGTTGAGAGCATGCCTGTTGCAGTGTATGGTAAAGAGGGTGGATTGCCTGAAATGCAGAGAACAGTATTGGAAAGAGCACTGAATTTCATGATGGTACTGCTGTGTAAATCCAAAAGCGACAGGGGAAATTTCAACTGGAATCCATGTGGAATGAGTCAGAGCTGGAGTCTGGTGCTGAGAAAAGAGAAATTGCTGTAAAAGTGGGTCTTAATAAATACATAATCACAAACCAGGAGGAAAAGGCATAACAATAAAAGTCAACTGGATGAAAGAGACAAATGGAGATCATGAAAAATAGAGGAATAGCAGTTCTTCAGGGCTGGCATTCTTGGAAGGGAAGCGATAGTAAATCTAACAGTATCATAAAAAGAAACATTTCAATGCCTGGAAGAAAAACAGAAAATGCTGGAAATACAGAGTGGATCAGTCAGCACCAGTAGAGAGAAAAGATAAAGATAGGCTAGCACACCGAACCCTTCTTCAGAACACCACTGAAATAGAAACGATAATTTTGGGAGAATTGGAATAGAAAGGAACTGGGGCAAAAATGAACAAAACATGATCACAGAGAGGAAACTAATGGATTGAATGACCTTTAAACTGTTTAGAAGAAAGGCTGAAGACTAGTACGATAGCAAAGTACTGCAGATGCTGGAAATCCGAAATAACAACAGAAAATGCTGGAAAAACTCAGCAGGCCAGGCAACATCCGTGGAGAGAGAAATAGAGTCAACGTTTCAGGTCAAAACCCTTTGTCAAGACTGAAAAAGCACAGGAAATGAAACAAATTAAAAGGCCAGTTTGGAGGCTGGGAGAGAACAAAAGAGAAGTGAAGAGACGAGATGGTGATAGGACTAGTGAAGACAAAAGATGGCTCTAGATTAGGTGTGAAATGCACTGGCAGAATGGGAGACAGCTGCCATGTGGGAGAGAAAAAAAGGGGGGAGGGCAAAAACAAAGGTGTGGATAAAAAATATAAGTAAAAATGTAATGGGGACCGAGGTTATGATCTGAAATTGTTGAACTCGATATTGAGTCCGGAAGGCTGTAAAGTGCCTAATCGGAAGATGAGGTGCTGTTCCTCGGGCTTACACTGAGCTTCCGTGGAACAATGCAAAAGCCCGAGTACAGTGAGGTCTGAGTGGGAATGGGGCGGTGAATTAAAATGACAGGCGACCGAAAGCTCGGGGTCATCCTTACGGACTGAACGGAGGTGTTCCGCAAAGCGGTCACCCAATCTGCGTTTGGTCTCCCCAATATAGAGGAGACCACATCATGAGCAGTGAATACAGTATACTAGATTGCAAGAAGTACAAGTAAATTGCTGTTTCACCTGGAAGGGGTTTTGGAGCCCTGGACAGTGAGAAGAAGGGAGGTATAAGGGCAGGTGTTGCATCTCCTGCGCTTGCACGGGAAGGTGCTGGGTGAAGGGGAAGGGGTGCTGGGGGTGATAGAGGAGTGGACTAGGGTGTCTCGGGGGCAGCGGTCCCTACGGAATGCTGAAAGGGGAGGGGAGTGGAAGATGCGCTTGGTGGTGGGATCACGTTGGAGGTGGCGGAAATGGCGGAGGATGATCCGTTGAATGTGGAGGCTGGTGGGGTGAAAGGTGAGGACAAGGGGAACCCTATCATGGTTCCAGGAGGGAGGGGCAGGGGTGAGGGCAGAAGTGCGGGAGATAGAACGGACACGGTCGAGGGCCGTGTCAACCACGGTAGAGGGGAATCCTCGGTTGAGGAAAAAGGAAGACATGTCGGAAGCACTGGTGTGGAAGGTGGCATCGTCAGAGCAGATGCAGCGGAGACGGAGAAACTGGGAGAATGGAATAGAGTCCTTACAGGAGGCGGGGTGGGAGGAAGTGTAGTCCAGGTAGCTGACTGTCAGGTGATATAAAAGATCCTCTCAATCTGGAGGTTTGTCAAGTATTTATTTAATTTACTTTTTTTCTACGATTCTCAATGAAGTTTAAACTATGTAGTGTCAAAATACAATGGCCTGGATTTTGCGGTGGGTAATGACAGTGAACTGTTCGTGCTCGCTGTCACTACACCTCTGAAACTGACCACAACTTCAGGATTTAGCTCATGTGCATCGAAACGCAGAAATCCTGAAGTTGCAGTTTACATTCACTGCACCAACACAGGCTGCACTTTGCCCCCCACACCCCCCTCCCCCCACCCCCCGCCATCGCTGGCAGCAGTGTAATCAGTGAAACCGATGAAAACTTGGGCTTTTCCATGCTAATATTGCTGTTAAATACCCCATTAAATGTTATGCCTTGTTGGAATAGGTGGAACTGGGGTTTTAACAGCATATAGACTGCTAAACAAACGTTCTGGCCCTGAAAAACTAATTTTGTATATTTATGGAGTATCAAATTTCTCCATTATGATAAAAATAACAATTCTTTTTAAAGTTAAATTTTTTTAACGTTTGTTCATGATATTTCAGCTTTTACCTTAACCCCATGTGAAAGTCCCAATCTTTATTTCATTCTCTGTAACATTTTTTAAAAGTCCAGATAATAGCTGCTTGTGGCGGAGACCACATAGGGACAATAACACAATGTATAGCCAATGCGGTTATATGTACCTAAACACAATTCACTATGTATAGCCAATGTTGTTATATGTACATACTTGGTTGGGTTATTGGGGCAGGGTCCCTTTAAGAGCGTCAGTAGCGTGATGACATCATGCGTCGGTAGCGTGATGACGTCATAGCCCTGCAACGAGGCTGAGATCCTCAGTCCTCATGGAGAGTGAATAAAGTAACACGCGTTTTGCCTTTGCTGCAACAAAAGTCTCAGAGCCTGTTGATTTCTAGCGACTCCAACATTGGTGACCCCGCTGCTCTTTTGGATGATTCCAAAGACCTCATCCGAAATGGCGACGGACGCCGTTTCCATCAAATTACCCGAGTTTTGGGAACGACAGGCTGCCGCTTAGTTCGCCCAGGCCGAGGCTCAATTTGCACTCCGGGATATCACTGTGGACGACATGAGGTACTACTACGTCGTCTCTGCTCTCGGCAGCTCCACCGCGGCCAGAGTCGTGAGCCTGCTCGAGAACCCCCTGGAGCTCAACAAATTCGAAATGCTGAAAACGCACCTCTTAGAAACTTTTGGACTCACCGAAGCTGAGCGCGCACGCCGGCTTCTCTCTCTACCCGGGCTTGGCGACTCCAAGCCCTCGGAGCTGATGGACCACATGCTGGCCCTCCTGGGTGCACACAGGCCGTGCTTCCTCTTCAAGGAACTGTTCCTTCAACAGCTGCCAGGTCAGGTACGGTCGGCTTTAGCCAACTCTTCCATTACCGATTTCCACGGCCTGGCCAAGGAGGCCGACAAATTTTTCTCTGCCGGGCAACAGTACTGCGCGGCCACGCGGAGCCCTGCCCCCACCGATACAGCCCAATGGCGGCAGCCCCCAAGCCTCTGCTTCTACCACTCCCAGTTCGGCCCCAAAGCCAGGAAGTGCCGGCCCCCGTGCAGTTTTCCCGCATCGAAACAAACGAAAGACCACTCGTTGGCTGCTATGGCTGTTGGCCGTTCAGGCAGTTTGTTATTTATTACGGACACCGACTCCGGGCGTCGGTTTCTTTGCAACACGGGTGCCCAGGTGAGCGTCCTGCCCGCGTCAACCATAGACATCCGAGGGGGGAACCACGGCCCCATCCTCGAAGTCGCCAACGGCAGTTCCATCCGCACCTTCGGGAAACGGAGCGTGGTGCTTTGTTTTGGCGGGCAGCGGTTCACCTGGGACTTTGTCACGGCAAAAGTGTCCACCCCTCTTCTCGGCGCTGACTTCCTCTGCGCCAATGACCTTTTGGTGGACGTCAAGAACCGACGTCTCATCAACGCTGAGACTTTCAGCTCGCTCCCGTGTTTCCTCAGCGGGTCCAGCACGACGAAGTTGTCCAGCGCACACTCGGCCTCCGACGAGTTTTCCCGCCTCCTCGCCGAGTTCCCGCACCTCATGAAGCCCACATTCTCGTCCGCCACCACCAAACATGGGGTAGAACACCACATCTCGACCACCGGTCCGCCCGTCTACGCCCGCGCTCGACGCCTCGATCCGGGGAAACTCGCCATCGCTAAAGCTGAGTTCGACACCATGGAGCGCCTCGGCATCATCCGCCGGTCAAACAGTCCGTGGGCCTCGCCCCTCCACATTGCTCTGAAACCAGGCGGCGGGTGACGCCCGTGCAGCGATTACCGGCGCCTCAACGACGCTATGACCCCCGACCGCTACCCGATTCCACACATCCAGGACTTTTCTGTCTGCCTGGCCGGGAAAGTGGCATTCTCGAAAGTGGACCTCATCCGGGGTTACCATCAGGTCCCTGTCCAGCCGCAGGACGTCCTGAAAACCGCGGTGATCACCCCGTTCGGGCTGTTCGAATTCCTCCGCATGCCATTCGGCCTCAAAAACGCCACCCAGGCTTTTCAACGCCTAATGGACACCGTGTTACGGGACCTGACATTCCTGTTCGTATACCTGGACGACATCCTCATCGCCAGCGCCTCCAGGACGGAGCATGTGTCGCACCTTCGGACTCTCTTCCAACGCCTCAGCCAGCACGGCCTAATCGTCAACCTGGCCAAGTGCCAGTTCGGGCTGTCCTCGATCGACTTTCTCGGGCACTGCATCATGAAGGACGGGGCGGTGCCACTGCCATTGAAAGTGGCGGTCGTGATGGACTTCCCGCGACCCCTCACCGTGAAGGCCCTGCAGGAGTTTTTGGGCATGGTGAACTTTTACCATCGCTTCGTCCCCCGAGCAGCCCAGCTTATGCGGCCCCTTTACAAGGCCCTCAAAGGCAAGCCTGACAAGCTCGCCGTCGACTGGTCCGAGGAGATGGCCAATTCTTTCACGGACACGAAAAGGGCCCTGGCTAATGCGACCATGCTGCCGCATCCGTTACCTGATGCGCCGATCGCTCTCACCACCGACGCCTTGGACTATGCGGTCGGCGCCGTCCATGAACAGTGGGTCAACGGCACCTGGCAGCCGCTCGCCTTCTTCAGCCGGCAGCTCTGCCCCAACGAGCGGAAGTACAGCACCTTCGATCGCGAGCTTCTCGGCCTCTACCTCGCCGTCCGACACTTCTGTTTCCTACTGGAGGCTCGCCCATTCACCGCGTTCGTGGACCACAAACCGTTGACCTTCGCCATGGCCAAAGCTTCCAAGCCGTGGTCGGCCCGTCAGCAACGCCAGCTGGCCTTCATCTCAGAGTTTACAATGGACATCCAGCATGTGGCTGGGAAAGAAAACCCCATCGCCGACTGTCTCTCCCGAGCCGTCGCCAGCGCTGTACACCTCGGCATCGACTACACCCGCATGGCGGCCGACCAGGCCTCCGACCCAGATGTCCAGGCCTACAGGACGGCGGTCACGGGCCTTCAACTAGCGGACGTCGCGTTCGACGATGCTGGCACCACACTCCTGTGCGACGCCTCCGTTGGGCAGCCACGTCCCGTCATGCCCGACGGGTGGAGACGGCAAGTTTTCGACGCCGTCCATAATCTTTCCCACCCGGGCAGGAAGCCGTCACAGAAGCTGGTGGCGGCTAAGTTCGTCTGGCACGGGCTCAGGAAAGACGTTCGCGACTGGGCCAGCACCTGCATGGTATGCCAATGCTTGAAAGTGTATCACCATACTAAAGCCCTGTTGGCGCCTTTCGCGGTGCCCAAGAGGCGGTTTGACCATGTTAACGTGGACCTGGTGGGGCCCCTGCCGTCCTCCCGCGGGTTCACCCACCTCCTCACAATGGTCGACAGAACCACCCGATGGCCGGAAGCTGTCCCGCTGTCTTCAACGACGTCCGCCGATGTGGCTCGGGCATTCATCAGCACTTGGGTCGCCCGGTTCGGCGCCCCATCTGACATTTCCTCTGACCGGGGGCCCCAGTTCACGTCGGAGCTCTGGAACGCTGTCGCCCGAGGCCTCAGGTTGAGACTCCACCGCATCACAGCATACCACCCTCAGGCTAACGGACTGTGCGAACGGTTTCATCGCTCCATGAAGGCCGTGTTCCGGGCCAGCCTCCAGGACGACAGTTGGATCGACAGACTCCCGTGGGTCATGCTGGGACTCAGGACCGCCCCCAAGGAGGACCTCCAGTCCTCGTCCGCCGAGCTCGTCTACGGACAGCCGCTGCGGGTTCCTGGGGATTTTGTCCCCAATGCAACGGAACCTTGGTCCACAGCCCATCAGCGGTCCGACCTTCTGGACAACGCCAAGGTTTTCGCGCTGGTGCCCACGTCACAGCATGGCATCCCGCAGTCCCACGTTCCGCTCGACCTTCGTGCGGCGGAGTACGTTTTCGTCCACCACGACGCCCACCGGGGACCTCTTCAGCCTCCCTACGATGGACCATACCGTGTCCTGGAAACCGGGGACAAGACCTTTGTAGTGGATGTCAGCGGTAAGCCGGACTGCATTTCCGTAAGCCGGCCCACCTGGATCTGGACTGACCCGTTGAGTTGGCACAGCCCCCGAGGCGGGGCCGACCTCCGGTTTCTGCACCCTCAGTCCACCACTGAGCGCCCGAGGTCCCTCCGATGAACCCCCCGGTCCCCGCCCCGGAATTGAGGAACCGTTTCGACCGTGTGATCTGGCCCCCCCAACGACTGACATTGCCAGTGCTAGTGAATTCTGGGGGGACGTATGTGGCGAAGACCACATAGGGACAATAACACAATGTATAGCCAATGTGGTTATATGTACCTAAACACAATTCACTATGTATAGCCAATGTTGTTATATGTACGTACTTGGTTGGGTTATCAGGGCAGGGTCCATTTAAGAGCGTCGGTAGCGTGATGACGTCATGCGTCGGTAGCGTGATGACGTCATAGCCCTGCAACGAGGCTGAGACCCTCAGTCCTCATGGAGAGTGAATAAAGTAACACGTGTTTTGCCTTTGCTGCAACAAAAGTCTCAGAGCCTGTTGATTTCTAGCGACTCCAACATGCTTTTCATTTCCTGGTTTGCTGTCTGTGAGAATTCTTCAATGTGATTGGCTGCTTAGCCAGCTTGTTGACATCACTGCAGCTCTTCGCTGGGAATTCCCATTACAGACCACTACAATCAATTGCACATTGAGAAAGGCAAACTTCTCGCCACAGTGATTGCAAGATGGTGGTGGAGGAGTCTGGGACATTGGCTGAAAGGTATGATTTAGTGATTATGACTGTGTCAGGCTGTTGCTTGACTAGTCTGTGGCACAGCTCTCCCAATTTTGGCACAAGCCCCCAGATGTTAGTGAGGAGGACTTTGCGGAGTTGACTGGGTTGGTTGTGACTTTGTCATGTCCAGTGCCTAGGTTGATGCTGGGGGGTCTGTCCGGTTTTATTATAGCTTTTTTAGCGGTTTTATACAACTGAGTTGCTTGCTAGGCCATTTTAGAGGGCAGTTAAGAGTCAAACACATAGCTGTGAGTCTGGAGTCAAATATAGACTAGATCGTGTAAGAATGGCAGATATCCTTCCCTTTCATGGTTGCAGTTCCATTATTGATACTAGCTTTTTATTCCAGTTTTATTTAATTAACTGAATTTAAATTGCCCAGCTGCCGTGATGGGATTAGAACTCATGTCTCCAGGCCTCTGGATTAGTAGTCCAGTAGCATAACCACTATGTACATATTTTCAAATATGTTGGTTTCTAATTTGTAATTAATTGCTGTACAATTAATTGCAGTAGGTTAACCAGTTTAAGAACCGGCCCCCTCCCCCCACAATGCCCTTAGCAAAGCTGGTGGTTAAAGTTGCACAAACATCCCTTGTGCCCAGCATTGTTAGGGCACAAATGGCGGGAAATACATCATACAACATATTTTCCTCAGCTGCATGGCATCATAATACAATTTCCCGTATGTGGTCATCATACTGTGCAGGACCTCAAATGATGGCGGTAATTCTAATGGACAGCAATAAGGTTCTGCTGCAATTTCTGCTCAGATTATAGCTTTTTAGTGCCATCTCAGGGAAGATATACGGGCCCATAGTTTCCGTTAATTGTTTTGAATTGTATTTTCACTTAGGGTTTACAATCCAAAAGGGTAATATATGTTGTTTGCATTAAGAACATAAGAATATAAGAAATAGGAGCAGGAGCAGGAGTAGGCCATTCGGCCCTTCGAGCCTGCTCCGCCATTCAATGAGATCATGGCTGATCTTCTGCCTCAATTCCATTCACCGGCCCTATCGCCATATCCCTTGATGCCTTTACTAATCAGAAATCTATCGACTTCTGTTTTAAATATACCCAATGACTGAGCCTCCACAGCCCTCTGGGGCAGAGAATTCCAAAGATTCACCACCCTCTGTGTGAAGAAATTTCTTCTCATCTTCGTTCTGAATGGCCTACCCTTTATCCTGACGCTGTGGCGCCTGGTTCTAGACCCCCAGTCAAGGGAAACATTCTCCCAGCATCCACCCTATCAAGCCCTGTAATAATTTAGTATGCTTCAATGAGACCCCCTCTCATTCTTCTGAATTCAAGAGAATACTAGTTTACTCAATCTCTTCTCATACGACAGTCCCGCCAATCCGGGAATCAATCTTGTGAACCTTCGTTGCACTCCCTCTATGGCAAGTATATCCTTCCTTAGGTAAGGAGACCAAAATTGTATACAGTACTCCAGGTGTGGTCTCACCAAGGCCCTATATAATTGGAGTAAGACTTCTTTACTCCTGTACTCAAATGCTCCATCTCACATTTAGATGACTTTAAATAATTAATTTTAAAATATGTAAAATGAAGTCAATAGAGTTCCAAATTATTTCTCGTAAATCATCTTTTTTAATTTCAATAAGATGCATATGCAAATAAATATGGGCATGCTACAAAATATTTAATTCACTTGTTAAACAGCTTGAGTTACAAAAGTAAGATTATGAGTCAGGGTTTGTAATATTTATCTTGTTGTTTCTGAAAGTCAAGGATACTTACTTTATATCAGATGGGCATACATCATGATCATAAGGTGACACTGATTTCTTATATAAGGGGGGATTTTAATTGGCAGAGGTTTTCAGGTGGGCTGTGGACAGGGGAGGTAGGGCGCCCTCCGATGTCATCAATGTCAGGCCTGGATGATTTTAACTGCTGGGCCTCATTAGCATTTGAATGGTGGGCTGCCCACCCAATCAGGTCAGCGACAGGCAGCCCACTCACTTTTAGGGGGGGATTTCCTGCAGCCCCACCCCCCTGTCCTGATGGCTATTTCAAGTGTGAATGCACCTCTTAAAGGGAGGCTACATTCACATCACTGCAATTTGCCTGTGGTTTCGATGGAACATTTAAATATTGTGCGAGAAGCAAGCACCAAGGTTCTCAGATACACCTGTAGAGGAGCTAAGGGCACAGAGGGATTTCCTGTTTCCACCTGATGGAAAGAAGCTGCCAAAACAGATCTTGCAGCAGGTCTGGAGAGACGTGGCAGAGGTAGTGAACTCTTTGAGCATCACCCCCAGAACCTGGATTCAATGCAGCAAATGCTTCAATGACCTAACCTAAGCAGCACGGGTCTTCATATATATATTGCTCTGCAGTACACCTGGCAACAGTATTTCCCCCCCTCCCTAAATTCTAAACACTTCCCTCTCCTGCACCACATCCTTCTCTACCAATCATAAGGGGACACTGTACCAACTCCGCTTCTCATTCCAAATGCATATTCACCTGGTGTTTGCTGTCTTCACAATAGGCTCTAACAGCATTTTATTATCACCTGGTAGCAAATCATAGAAATCATAGAAATGCCAAACAATAGTCCCTAATGACTGCTTTCTGAGTTTATAGTCGAACCACTTTCTTTTCATTGAACGCATCCCCATCCTGCTTGCAAATTGCTTCTTCTCCCTCTCCGCACTGTATGCAAGGGGGTTGGAGTATAAAAGCAGGGAAGTCCTGCTACAACTGTACAGGGTATTGGCGAGACCACACCTGGAGTACTGCGTACAGTTTTGGTCTCATTATTTAAGGAGGGATATACTTGCATTGGAGGCAGTTCAGAGAAGGTTCATGAGGTTGATTCCTGAGATGAAGGGGTTATTGGAGTTTAGAAGAATGAGAGGTGATCTTATTGAAACATATAAGATACTGAGGGGGCTCGACAAGGTAGATGCAGTGAAGATGTTTCCCCTCAAGGGGGAATCTAGAACTAGGAGGCATAGTTTCAGAATAAGGGGTTGCCCGTTTAAAACTGAGATGAGGAGGAATTTCTTCCCTCAGAGGGTCGTAAATCTGTGGAATTCTCTGCCCCAGAGAGCTGTGGAGGCTGGGTCACTGAATATATTTAAGGTGGAGATAGACAGATTTTTGAACAATAAGGGAGTGAAGGGTTATGGGGAGTGGGCAGGGAAATGGAGCTGAGCCCAAGATCAGATCAGCCATGATCTCATTAAATGGTGGAACAGGTTCGAGGGGCCAAATGGCCTACTCCTGCTCCTATTTCCTATGTTATGAAGAAGCACCACACATATACACATCACTTTTCGAAAGCCACTCACAGACTCTCTCCCACTCTTTTTGCAATAGAAAATGGCTCACAATGCAAAGCAGAGGAGCAAGACTAGGGGAGGACCAGCTAGCATCCATGCCTTCAGACAGATGGAGCAGATAGTCCTGGAGATAATAGGTTTCTCCAAAGCAAGGAGCATCAGAGATGGAGTGCCCGAGGGTGCCCCTTCCATTGACCTCAAGCAATTGCACATTCAAGCAGCTTGACAACTTTATGCTACAAAGTGAAGCCTGTCACCTGCTGCTATCTATCCTGACAATGCCATGCTAACTCTTGTCCCTTTCTTCTTTCTCCAGGGCTTTCTCAGCATATTGACCCCATTAAAGAGGATTCAGATGAGGACAATCCTCCAAACGAAGCACTGTCACATTCTCCATCCCTGCTATGCACCACTACAGAGATTGGTACCCCAGGTGGTTCAGACAGCGAGTTAGAGGGGTCTGCGCTTGGTGAAGCAAAGAAAACAAAGAAAGAACTTGTATTTATATAGCGCCTTTCATGACCTCAGAATGTCCCAAAGTGTTTTACAGCGAATTAAGTACTTTTAAGTGCAGTCACTGTTGTAATGTAGGAAATGCAGCAGCAAGCTGCCACAGTAATGAGATAATGACCAGATAATCTGCTTTCAGGTGTTGGTTGAGGGATAAATTTTAGCCAGGACACCGGGGAGAACTCCCAACCTCTTCTTCAAATAATGCCGTGGGATCTTTTCAATCCACCTGAGAAGGGAGATGGGGCCTTGGTTTAATGCCTCATCCAGTACTGCATTGGCTTGTTAGCTTAGATTATGTGCTCAAGTCTTTGGAGTAGGATTTGAACTCAGGATCTTCTGACTCAAGAGGCGAGAGTGCTACCCACTGAGCCACAGCTGATACCCGTCAAGTACCCAACATGAGTGAGGAGGAGCAGGGAGTAGTGGAAAGGACAACCTAGGAGATGGCTTGCCACAGGGCAAGCTTGGCTCCAACCTCTGCTGAGGAGAGAGATGCAGAATTCAGGGGTCCAGCCTTCGAAACAGCTCCTTTCTGGAAGCATGCAATTATATGATATAATACAGGAAAACCACCAAGAAGTTGCCATACCATGTCTGAAAGTTTGGAGAAGTCCGCATTCAGCTTGCATTGGGTGCTACTGCAAGGCATCAGCAATCTGCAGTCTACCATGGAGCACGTGGTCACCTCCATAGACGCTGAAGTGAAGCCGTCACACCAAGAGTCTGTGTCTCCAGCTTTTGAGCTTTGTTGGTAGCTCAAATTGCTGCCATTCAGTCTCTCGGCTCCAATGTTGTGCTATCTTGGATAGGCTGATGGACCACATGGATCGGGGCTTTAAAGACACCACTCATTTCCTGAAGTCTATTCTTTCGCATTTCAGTGGGAGAGATGAGGCACAGCCTCAGGGGAGTGGCAATGGCACAACAAAGAGTGATACATGTTCCCCTCTCTCAAGATGACAGCATGTCTACTCCATCTCCACACTCTAAACCAATGACCGCTATAGTACCAGAAAGACAGCTGGTCTAGTCTACCTTGGCAATAGCCGAGGTGCCACCGTCTGCTGCCAGGCTCTCTAAGGCCCGAGTTCTCAGAGGTCACTGACCACAGGCATCTCACTTAACCAACAGCAGCCTTCCACCAGCCATGCTGAATCCACTGGGGAAGCACCTCATAGGAGTCATAACATTATATAATCATAGAATCTTACAGCACAGAAGGAGACCACTTGGTCTATCGTGCCTGTGCCGGTTTATTGAAAAAGCTATCCATGTCCCACTCACCTGTTCTTCCCCTATAACCCTGGAATTTTCTCCTCTTCAAGTATTTATCAAATTCATTTTTGAAAGTTTTTATTGAATCTGCTTCCACCACCCTTTCAGGAAGTGCATTGCTGATCATAACAACTCGCTGCGTAATTTTTTTTTGCCTCATCTTACATCATAGTAAAAAAAAATTGGAGCATGACACTGGGTTGGCACATGGAGGGAATATTATTTTAAGGCTATTATTGTTTTAGCCATTAAAGAACTCACCTTTTCTAATTTTGAAATTGTATTTACAGTCTAGTTTCATAGCACATTATTAGTCTGCAATGTCAGGGGGTCACTTTTATGATAAATGGTTCAATAGTTTCAATACAAAAGCAAAATACTGCGGATGCTGGAAATCTGAAAGAAAAACAGAAAATGCTGGAAACAATCAGATGACCTGATGTTCCGACGAAGGAACCATTGCTTCAGGAGCTCAATCTGTGCTTGATGATCATCCTAGTGGTTTTGTGGCTCTGATTGTATCTCATCTCTGCAAGTGTGTTGGGGTTCTGGAGGAATGTCATAAGTCCTGTGTGTAGGGGCTAGCCCTTGTTCCCCTAGAAGACAGCCTCTAATGTTCCATGACGGGTGAAACAGTGGGGTCGGAGGAGGGGGTGGTTGACTGGCGCAGAGTGAAGGAATCATAACAGTTGCCTACAAACCTAACACAGACCTACAGCATTGTGTGGTGGTGATCACTGACCAGCTGCACATTGATGGAATGAAATCCTTTCCAGTTAATGAATGATCCTGCCTGGTTTTATGGTGCCATAATGGCTATATGTGTACAGTCTATGACCCCCTGCACTGGTGGGAAGCCAGCTACTGCAGTATATCGCATAGCCCTTACATTCTGAGTGTTGGCATCCATTGGGAAAAGTAATGTAGAAGTTGGCCCTGGCAAAGAAGGTATTGATGACCTGCTTGATGCAGACTGAGCGGTGCCGGAAAGGTGCCCTCTATCACCCTGGAAAGGCACAATGATAAGAGCAGCGGTGACTTTCACTGCCACAGGCAAAGCACGGCCACCTGGCCCAGCACTCTTGCAGGAGTTTACAGAGGTCTGTGACAATCTGCCGGGAGAAGCACAGCCTTCACATGCACTGCCCCTCAGACAATGCCAGTGAAAGTGACTTTAGGTCTGCAGACCCTATGGACTGGGTAAGGCCTTTGCTCGAACAGCCCTGCTGGCCCTTGTGTTAGGACTGCCGGCTGCTGTTGCTTTTCTTCCTCCACTTCATGCAACCAAATTAAATTTCCAAGAATAACACCCATCATAAGCTGTGTGCTTCTTGAGGGTGTAAAAGCTGAGTAAATGTAAAAGAAAATGATCTCAAAGGCAAACTCTCCAGCGGAAATCTACAAAATGCAGCAGCACACAGATTCCTATTATCTGAGAGCCTCCAGGTTATTGTCTCTTTAAATACAGCTTCCAATGGCCCTTTGAGGTGGAATTTCCATTTTTGCATGTTAAAATTGCATCGGGGCGCTACTGATGTTCAAAGGGGGTACTGATGAAGTTCCTGCCTTCTTCCACTGAGCACCAAAAAGAACTGCGCAGTTAAGATGGCAACAGACGGGAATCAAGCAAGAATGGAGTGGGAAGTCTCTCGATGCAATTTTAACTCTGCTGCCTCCCCATTTCCACTGAGCAGGGGAGAGTTAAAATTGCCCCTATAATAAAAGAACAAGGAACACACATACATTTGTTTTCAGAGAGTTAGAGGAACATCTGGGGGCTCTTCAGTGTATTACAATAGCTGGGTGATACTGGTTTCTTATTTTGATGCTAACATGTTTTAAATACACACTTAATATATTCATTTAAAATTAAACTGTAAATTTTCTGTTATATTCTGCTTGAATTTTGTTAATAATGGTGCTTGGTGATGTATAATACAATGTAAGAAAATTCAGACACTGCTGTTTACACTTTACTGAAACACTGAGGCTGAATTTGTGGTAGAAGTAACTGTTTCATATAAAGCACACTCTGCCATTGCCAGTGGATGTAAGCTCAAATTATGTATTTATAGGAACATAGGAACAGAATTCAGCCTTTCAGTCCCTTGAGCCTGTTCCGCCATTCAATTACATAGTGGCTAATCAGAACCTCAACTCCATTTACCTGTCTTTGTTCCACATCTCTTGATACCTAATGTAACAAAAATCTATTGATCTCAGTCTTGAAAATTTCAATTGACCAACTTTCAGAGCCTTTTGGGGGAGTGAGTTCCTGATTTCCACTAACCTTTGTGTGAAAAAGTGCTTCCTGATTTCTCTCATAAATGGCCTATCTCTAATTTTAAGATTATGTCCTCTTCTTCTGTTTTCCTCACCAGAGGAAATAGTTTTTCTGTATCTACCCTATCACATCACTTTATCATTTTAAACAGCTCAATTAGATCAACCCTCAGCCTTCTAAACTCAAGGGAATACAAATTAAGTTTATGGAACCAATGCAATTTAACATTGGTATCATTCTGCTGAATCTGCACTGTATCCCTTCCAAGGCCAATATATCTTTCCTGAGTTTCAGTGCCAAAACCTGAACACAGTACTCCAGATGGAGTCTGACCAAAGTCCTGTACAACTGAAGCATCACTTCCTCACTTTTGAATTCCAATCCCCTTGAGGTAAAGGCCAACATTCACCTGTTTGATTTCTTTTTGTACCTGTGCACTAGCTTTTAGTGATTTGTGTACATGGGTGCCTAAATCCCTTTGCTCCGCCACAGCTTCTAGTCTCTCAGCATTAAGTAAGTATTCCGATTTGTCCTTCTCAGATCCAAATTGATGACCTTGCTACATTGAAATCCATCTGCTATAGTTTTGCTCACTCACTTAACCTGTCTATGTCCCTTTGCAACTTACTGCTCCCATTACTGATATTAGTTAGACACAACCTACCATTCACAAATCTGGCATGGTGGATAGGGGAGTGTCAATAGATGTTGTCTATATGGACCCTCTACCCAGCATAAATCAGACAGAAAGGGAGTTATGTTGAAAGCGGTGCCAGCTCTGTCTGAGTAGTAGACTACATAGAATTACATAGAATGTACAATAAAGGCCACCGGACATTCTGCTTCCTCCTGGTGGCCTTTATTTCGCCGCTGCTTTTGAGTGGCTGTCGAGCCGCGCGCCTGACTCAGGTGGTCTCATACATATATATGCAAATCGAGGTTCTATCCGACAAAATTATTTTAACGGCCTACTCCTAGTCAGAGCATAAGCACAGACCCCAAAGGTTCAGTACAAAACTTATCTTTGTGGGACCAAGGAGGAGCAGGCACACTCCACTTAATGCTGTCAATTGAGGATCACCTTCAAGAGTAAAGACCGATGCAAAGTATTTGTTTAGTATCACTACCATAGTTTGAGAGTCCTTTCTAAACTATCCCTGAGCACCTTTCAATGGCCCAATACAGTCTTTGACGGTCCTCTGATTCTTGACGTAGCTGAAAATCTTTTCCCATTATTACCATAGCTGTCCACTATCCTCATATCCTTATACCCGTTAGTTTTCTTCAACTGTTCACGATACTTATCTTTGTTTTGCTGGGTGTTATGCATGTTCAATTTATAAAAGCATTTTTGTTTATGTCTTATTTGCCTGTGCACAAGTGCAGTCAATCAACTTGGCTTTTTCTGACCACACAGCTTTCTTTTGATTTTGGGGATGGACATTTTAATTTGCTCTTAAAAACTGCCATTTATATTCGGCATCAGTTGCGCTCCCATCCAGTAGGGTTGACCAATTGACCTGTTCCAAATCCTCTGCCATTTTATTAAAGTTAGCCCTTTTGAAATCTGGAATTAATTGTAGATTTTCAGCACTTTTGGTTCTGCCAGCCAATTGAAACTTTATAATATTGTGGTCACTCTTTCCCAGTTGTTCTCCCACATGGGGGTCTTGATAATAAGTTAGGCTCACTACTAACCGATGTGACTGACACAGTATAGTGTAAATAGTCAATAAATTATCAAAAAGCATAAGACACCCTCAAAAATTGTGATCTGAAAAACCCAAACAACTTAAGGAAAAACACTGTACTGATGCTTCAAGCACATATCTGTAGTTTTTTTGTGTTCAAGTAGAAAGAAAGTCCAATGGGAGTTCTTTTTGTTCAAAGTATTCAATTGTAAAAGAAAATAATCATTTGACCCATTTTTTCAGGATTTATATTATTCCCTGTTATACTAGTATATGAAAGCTTAACGCCTTTGGCTAAAATCCCTCTCCCCACCATTTATTTTAAATGAGTTAACGCTTTTGATTTCAGATGAACATGTTAAGCTTTCATATACTGGAATCTTCCCAGTGTTAATATCAGAACTCAAGTTTCTTATCAGTTGGAGATCCTTAAGTTAAGTTTTACTCTCAGCATGCCTGCTCTGGTACCTCAGGACTCTAGAAAGCTATGACATAGTCAGTGGATGAATATTTTACAGCCAATAGAGTTGCTTTGTCCCTAAACATATTTAACTGGAGAACCTAGAGATACATATGTTCATTTCTACATGTCAGAGGAATTCATTTTTACTGGCCTAGAAGTTAGGCCATTCTTGGGCCCAGACTTGGTGCTGCGTGTGCCCGAATCAAGAGGCCTGAGGATCAATGGATATTAGTCCTTGGGCCTGATCAACATACTTGGATGAGCTGTTGGCTCTGGTCATGCCTTCACAAGCAGCGTGCCTGGGCAAAGACATCAGTGGCAAGCTGCCTGCCTCGTCGGTAGCAACTCTTAGGTAAGACGCAGGAGAGGGGTTAGAGCGGGTTTTGGAGGGGAGCCGATCACGAGTCAGAGGAGCACTCCTGCTCTTCCTGGGTAAAATATTTTAACTTACCTGTAGTTGGCGGCTAAAGGGGACACTGATGAAACCTGAGCGGGGTAGACCCAATGTCTGCCCCTGCTCATTGCCGACTAAATTTTCTGCCTGGGGCGCCTAAAAAAAGGCCTCAAAGATTTTGCAGATTGTGCGAAGGCTGACCCACTGCTAAAGTGGTATGCTTTACACCCATTTCATGCCCGAAAAATGGGTGCAATGCATACCAATTTCTAACCAATTATTTCAAAGGTTCTTTATTTTTAAATATCCGTGAGGATATTATTTTTGCAAGTGTGAAATAGCTCTCTGGAAGTCACTATTAGGAGCGTATGTCAAATGCATAGGAAAAGATAATGGGCAGAATTCAATTATCACTGTTTTTGAAATTGATCTGGTGTCATAAACTGTGTTTCAGTGTACTGCAGCACTGGCATGCTGCAAAAGGCCTATTCATGTCACACTGTTATTTGTGACAACTTCTTGGAACACTTATCAAACACATTAAACAAGTAAAGCTAATTAAAATGTATAGAAACAATGCACAAAGCTCTGCAAAATGAAAGGAGTAAGGATCAAAGTACAAACATGACCATCAGATGGACAAATGACAAGAACCTCTCAAAGAAAATGTTTGCCAAAGAGCAGGTGGATTTCTTTAAGGAGCTTATTAAAAGAAAATTCTTCTTCTTCTAATACATGGCCAGAAATAGGTATTACCCGTTCAATTAAAAGATGGAGGAAGAGAAAGGGCAATATCAGAGGGCATCAAGTAAACGGAGACTGAACAACAGACTATTTCATCCACTTAAGATCGATATAATAAAAATGGCCTATTCCACATAAATTGTCTAATATTAAACTTAACCATGACAGTTCACTTATCCATTCTCCAAGATGCTGGGAAGCAAAAAATCCAAATCTACCCAGAAGCAACAACTTTCACCACATAGGGAATCAGTGGCAGGACTCCATTATCTGTCTGGATTACCAGCCAGCAGAAAAGAAGCTTTTCCCATCGATTTATACCTGACCCTCAGGACATCTGCCGATGGAAATCAGATCCATTTGAACAGGAGTTTCTGGATCTATGAAAGAAAATGCACTACTAATGAGAAACTAGTTGAAATGGAAGCTGTTATAGGAAGACTGTGAGACAATATGTTGATACCATATATCACAACTCAATCAGCCCCCACTTCATCCAGGATTCAAACTAAATAATTTACTTGTGGCACAGATATGGGAATGATATTAAAGGTCCTGAACAGGATAAGTCTTGTTCCTCCTTCACCATAATCTCTATCAACAGAAAAGAGATCTCAAGATGATTTCAACTGAAAGGTTTATTCTCAAAACCTTTGAATTCCATCAATGTAATTACCAAAATGTATGGCTCACACAACTATCATTATTTTGAATGAAGTAACCCAGAATATCGCAAACAGCTATATGAATTACCTAATGGCTAATAATCCTCAATCATCCTGTTATCCTCTGGATCATAGTCATTGTCACCAACAGTCCAGTTTACCAAAATACCAGCGGTGGTTGTCATGCTAATTGGATTATAGCAAGAAGCGTATCATTGGCAGATATTCTTAATGTTAGACTGAGATTTGCCTAGCTAGTATAATCAATATAAATATATCATTAATACCCAAAAGTTATGCTTTGTTCCAATTTTGTGATTCTTTTATATTTCTCTGGTACTAGAATTTGGTCCTAGAATCATTAGCTTTATATTTTAACCTTTGACACCTGTGAAATAAACAAACACGATTGGGTGAAATTACTTTGTTTATCAGAGATAGCATGGTATATATATGCTGAGGTATAACAATTTGTTTTTACTTGTTAAAGGCTTAGTAGGGAGCCATTGAATGATTCTGCCCAAAGTTCCCATGGCTTTTAACAAAATAGGTGGTCATAATACCTGTTCAGCTATTCACAATATATATTAATGATCTAGACGAGGGAACTAGATGTAATATCTCCAAGTTTGCAGACGACACAAAGCTAGGTGAGCGTGTATGCTGTGAGGAGGATACAGAGAAACTCCAGTATGATTTGGATAGGTTGGGTGATTGGGCAGATGCATGGAAGATGCAGTATAATGTGGATAAATGGGAGGTTATCCACTTTGGTGGCAAAAACAGGAAGACAGATTATTATCTGAATGGCAATAGATTGGGAGAAGGGGAAGTGCAACGAGACCTGGGTGTCCTTGTGCACCAGTCGCTGAAGGTAAGCATGCAGGTGCAGCAGGTGGTTAAGAAGGCAAATGGTATGTTGGCCTTCATAGTGAGAGGATTCGAGTACAGGAGCAAGGATGTCTTGTTGCAGTTGTACAGGGCCTTGGTGAGACCACACCTTGAGTATTGTGTGCAGTTTTGGTCACCTTATCTGAGGATGGATGTTCTTGCCATGGAGGGAGTGCAGCGAAGATTCACCAGACTGATACCTGGGATGGCAGGAATGACGTATGAAGAGAGATTGGGTCGATTAGGCTTATATTCGCTAGAGTTTAGAAGAATGAGAGGGGATTTCATTGAAACTTATAAAATTCTAACAGGACTGGACAGACTAGATGCAGGAAGGATGTTCCCGATGGTTGGGGAGTCCAGAACCAGGGGTCACAGTCTAAGAATAAGGGGTAAGCCATTTAGGGCAGAAATGAGGAGGAATTTCTTCACCCAGAGAGTGGTGAACCTGTGGAATTCTCTACCACAGAAGGCAGTTGAGGCCAACTTATTAAATACATTCAAGAAGGAGTTAGATATATTTCTTAAGGCTAAAGGGATCAAGGGATATGGGGAGAAAGCAGAGACAGGGTACTGAATTTGGATGATCAGCCATGATCTCATTAAATGGCAGAACAGGCTTGAGGGGCCGAATGGCCTACTCCTGCTCCTATCTTCTGTGTTTCTATGTTAGAAGAAGCTAAAGAACAGGCAAGGCAATGCGATGTGAAAAAACACAGGGGGCACGTTGGAGATGGGACTGCTGTTTATCAGGTTTTAGTCCCGCCTCCATCGACTTGTGGCCAGCCCACGCTATTTTCCCTGGATTGACCTTGTTACGCCCGCCCAGCAGGCTTAGCAGGTCAATTAAGGGGATGCCAGTTACAGAGGACATCAGCGTATGACGTTTCATCTGTCAAAAATTTTTGACAGGTGAATTGTTATCATTTGACAGCTTTGAGAAGCTGTCAAACACTGACATTCTCTGTTGTTTGGTGAGTTCTTGTACTGAAGGCTCAGTAAACCTCTTTTGTGAGCAGAAAGCAGATGGTTGTTGCATCGGAGAATGCAGCAGCCATTCTGTCATCTCTGCCATTGAAATGCCGGAGCCTCTGCATCCCCAACGATTGAAGCCTGCAACGTAAGGAAACTTTTTCTATCACTTTTCACTCACCTCACATACTTACCTCTCCACACTTGCACCCATCATTCACCTCCACAGCGCACTTTTGGACCCCTCCGACCCCCGCAGACCCAGTTAAGTGGCTGTAATCCCCTTCCCACCTCCAGGAGACGGGACACAGCGCGGGTCGGATACCCGCCTCCTGGGAAGATAGCACGGAGGCGGGTTAGGGGAGGGATGGGTACCCGCCCCCAGATTCTGCCATTTTCTCAGCAGTCCCGCTGGTTGTAACCTATCTGTGCTTGCAGAAATCGCACAGAGCAATATAGTGCGTTCCTGTGAGTATGCGAAAAAAGGGAATATTTTAACCCTCATTTAATGCATTCTTAGTGGGCTAAGAGCAATTCCTCCCATGAGTACACAAATACAGAATCCACTGCTCAGCAAGATACATATGATACTTACCAAAAAGCTAATCACAAGTGTAGTGTATGTAACTGTTCTACCTTTAAGAGAACTATTGTATGTAACCGTCCACCTTTAAGAGAACTATTTTAGGTGTGGCACTACTTTATCCTGGCTGCTGTATACTGTAATACCGACGGTGACCACACCGGTATATAAGTGCTGTGGCAGAATTTATTGGGCAGATTCGCCCTGACCTTCGAATAGTAAAGTCCTGTTTAAGTTACTCTTGTAGTCTGTGTATTACTTCGCTATACAACCCACAGACTTTACAACAAGAAAGATCTGAACTCTCAAATATTCCATCAAGGGGTGACTGAGAGTATAAGAGAATTCATGGCAGGAACAGAAATTTAGTAGTCATGTTAGTGATGACATGGGCATTACACATCACCTGGAGATTTATTGAATGAACCCCTTTTCTGTTTAGTTAATTACTTAAATTAAATGGTGGTGCATATAATTACACTGGGATACAATCAGTGGCTTACAAGACATTGGTAAACCCTGTAATCACAACAACTTCAGTATTGTTCTCAATTGCTGTTGTGGGGTTGAAGGGAAGCAGATATAATAGTTCACATTGCTAACATGACAGCAGGGACTTGAGAGATCCACATTAACATTGATGCTTGACTGATGCTGAATATATGCGGCAGATGGCTGGGACGGAGGTAAAGTTCAATGCCATCCTTGGTGACACTATCAGAGAGGGCTTCTGTACAATGCAGAGCATCCTGGAGCAAGTGGGGGAATCCTCTGGTGGGAGAATCCAGAACAAGAGGGCACAATCTTAAAATTAATGCCAGGCCATTTCGGTGTGAAATTAGGTAGCACTTTTTCACACAAGGATAGTGGAATTCTAAAACTCTCTCCCCATAAGGCTGTGGATGCAGGGTCAATTATAATTTTCAAGACTGAGATTGCTAGATTTTTTGGGGGTAAATGTATCAAGGGATATGAATCGAAGGAGTTTAGGTGCAGATCAGCCATGACCTGATTGAATGGCAGAACAGGCTCGAGGGGCTGACTGGTCTACTCCTGATCTTACGTTACTATGTAAGTGACAGCCCAGGAACTTTTGCACATGTCCCACAGAACACAGAGGTTTCATAACACATAACTCTATGGATATATTGAGAAATGATCTGGGGCTATATAGCCTGGTGGCTTGGTTATTTGCAGGAGGAGCAGGTTTTCCTGCAGTGTTGCCTTATAAGCCTGACTTCCCAGGTTGTCTGCTGTTTCTCCTCATCTTCCTCCAACAAAAAATAAATGATAATGATGGAAATACCCACGGGGAAAAAATGTCAGCCAATCTCTCCATTTTAGGGAAATTCCTGAAATCAGAAATGGTCTTCAGCGAGACTTTTAAATCAAACTAGGAGACTCCAAAATACAGATAAAAAATCTTCACAAAAGACCAATCCAAAGTAAAGTTATGAACCTTCTATCTAAAAGTACAATGAAACACAGCAATTGATTTTCAAAATCCTCAGCTGCAGCTTCAAGTTCCCCCTGTTTTATAGTGGCATAATTTAGATCGGTGGAGCTTAGGATGTAAATAGTGAAATTTCGGACTTATGAGGGTTGATTTGTATTGCAGACAGTGATAAAGGTGGTGGATGGGGTGATCGAGCTGCCTGCCTGATGTCATCAGTCAGAGACCAGCAACATTTTGATGGTTTACATTTCATGGAGGGCTCTCCATGGATTTCTAGTGGTTATGGGCAGCCCGGCTAATTGGAGGGTGGGAATACTAGCAGGCCCCATGCCCAATTAAAGGGTGAATGCACCTCTTAAAGTGAGGTGTCATGCAACTCTGTGCTGTTATTGGGAGGTTTCAGGAGAACAACATGTCGCAAGCAAGAGCACCTTGTTTCTCAGACACAGCGTTGGAGGTGCGTATGGAGCAGGCAGAGCATGTAGGCAGGTTCTATTCCCCTTGTATGATAGGATGGTGCCCAATCAGACATTGCAGCAGGCCTAGAGGCAGGTGGCAGACAATGTCAACACCTGCAGCATCAACTCCAGTACATGGGTTTAGTGTTGCAAGCGCTTCAACGACCTGATCCAGACAGCAAGAGTGAGCATGATGTCTTTCTATCATTTTTTCTCTGCTTTACACCAGGCACATCCCCCTTCAACACACTAAACACTATCTTTCCCATAACCACATGTTTCCCCATCAATCAGAAGGGGACACCGAACCAACTCTCCTCATTCCAATCACACACTCACTTGGTGCTGCCGCCCTTACAGCATTCTGTATTGATCTGGTAGCAACTGCTAAACATTTCACTTCTCTGTTGACTGCTTTCACATTTCATATCAAAGCAATTTTCTTGCACATGATCATCTCCCAATCCTGCTCGCACTTGCTGCTTCTCCCTCTCAGCAGACACGCGATATGAACCTACTTCATACATCTATTCAAACCTTGACAACAACCGCACAGTAACTCACTCTTTCGCTTTCATAAGAAATAGGAGCAGGAGTAGGCCAATCGGCCCCTCGAGCCTGCTCTGCCATTCAATAAGATCATGGCTGATCTGACCCTAACCGCCAATCCACTATCACAGAACCATCTCCTGAATCTAACAGAATTAGACACATGAAATAGGAGCAGGATCAGGCTACACGGCCCCTGGGCCCGCTCCGCTACCCACAGGGCCATGACCGATCCGAACCTAGACTCATGTCCAAATTCCTGCCCGCTCCCCGTAACCCTTAATTCCCTTTACTTCTAGGAAACTGTCTATTTCTGTTTTAAATTTATGTAATGATGTAGCTTCTACAGCTTTTTGGGGCAGCATATTCCATGGACCTACCACCCTCTGAGTGAAGTAGTTCCTCCTCATCTCAGTTTTGAAAGAGCAGCCCCTTATTCTAAGACTATGCCCCCTAGTTCTAGTTTCACCCATCATCGGGAACATCTTCCCCGCATCCACCCGATCCAACCCCTTCACAATCTTATATGTTTCAATAAGATCGCCTCTCATTCTTCTGAACTCCAATGAGTAGAGTCCCAATCTACTCAACCTCTCCTCATATGTCCATCCCCTCATCCCCGGGATTAACCGAGTGAACCTTCTTTGTACTGACTCGAGAGCAAGTATGTCCTTTCTTAAGTATGGACACCAAAACTGTACGCAGTATTCCAGGTGCGGTCTCACCAATACCTTGTACAACTGAAGCAATACCTCCCTATTTTTATATTCTATCCCCCTAGCAATGAAAGCCAACATTCCATTGGCCTTCTTAATCACTTGCTGCACCTGCATACTAACCTTTTGAGTTTCGTGCACCAGGACCCCCAGATCCTTTTGTACTTCAGTACTTTCAAGTTTCTTGCCATTAAGATAATAACTTGCTCTACGATTTTTCCTGCCAAAGTGCATAACCTCACACTTTCCAGTATTGTATTCCATCTGCCAAATCTCTGCCCACTTACTTAGCCTGTCTATGTCCCCTTGCAGGTTTTTTATGTCCTCCTCACTCACTACTTTCCCTCCCATCTTAGTATCATCTGCAGACTTTGATATATTACACTCAGTCCCCTCCTCCAAATCGTTAATATAGATTGTAAAGAGTTGGGGACCCAGCACTGACCCCTGCGGAACACTACTAGTTACTGATTGCCAGTCTGAGAATGAACCATTTATCCCAACTCTCTGCCTTCTGTTAGATAGCCAATCCTCTATCCATGCCAGAATATTACCCCCAATCCCGTGATTTTTTATCTTTAGCAATAATCTTTTGTGTGGCACCTTGTCAAATGCCTTTTGGAAGTCTAAATACAGTACGTCCACTGGTTCCCCTTTATCCACCCTACATGTTACTTCCTCAAAGAACTCCAGCAAATTTGTCAAACATGACTTCCCCTTCATAAAAACCATGCTGAATTTGTCCTATTAAATTATGATTATCCAAATGTCCCATTACTGTCTCCTTAATAATGGACTCCAAAATTTTACCTACCACAGACGTTAGGCTAACCGGTCTATAGTTTCCAGCCTTCTGTCTACTGCCCTTTTTAAATAAGGGTGTTACATTAGCAGTTTTCCAGTCTGCCAGGACCTTTGCTGAGTCCAGGGAGTTTTGGAAAATTATTACCAATGCATCCACAATCCCTACCGCCACTTCCCTCAAGACCCTAGGATGTAAGCCATCAGGTCCAGGTGATTTATCCGCCTTGAGTCCCATTATTTTACCGAGTACCACTTCCTTAGTGATTTTGATCATGTTTAGCTCCTCCCCCCCTTTAGCCCCCTGTTTGTCCAGTGTTGGGATATTCTTAGTGTCTTCTACTGTAAAGACTGATATAAAATATTCATTCAGTGTTTTTGCCATCTCCATATTTCCCACCATCAATTTCCCGGTCTCATCCTCTAAGGGACCAACATTTACTTTAGCCACCCTTTTTCTTTTTATATAACTATAAAAACTCTTACTATCTGTTTTTATATTTTTTGCTAATTTACTTTCATAATCTATCTTCCCTTTCTTAATCAATCTATTTGTTATTTTTTGGTGTCTTTTAAAGTTTTCCCAATCCTCTATCCTCCCACTAGATTTGGCTACCTTATATGCCCTTGTTTTTAGTCGAATACTATCCTTAATTTCTTTACTTAGCCACGGATGGCTGTCTTTTCTTTTACACCCTTTTCTTCTCAGTGGAATATATATTTTTTGGAAGTTGTAAAATAACTCCTTAAATGTACACCACTGATCATGTATCGTCTTACCCTTTAATCTATTTTCCCAATCCACTCTACTCAATTCTGCTCTCATACTTTCATAGTCTCCTTTATTCAAGCTTAGCACGCTTGTTTGAGATCCAACCTTCTCACCCTCTAATTGAATATGGAATTCAACCATGTTATGGTCACTCATTGCAAGGGGATCCTTTACTAGGACATTTTTAATTAATCCTGTCTCGTTACACAGGACCAGATCTAAGGTTGCTTGCCCCCTGGTCGGCTTAGTTACATACTGCTCAAGAAACCCATCCCTAATACACTCAATGAACTCATCCTCAAGGCAGCCCTGCCCAATTTGATTTGTCCAATTAATATGATAGTTAAAATCCCCCATAATTATAGATGTTCCCTTATTACAAGCCTCAACTATTTCCTGATTGATACTCCGTCCAACAGAGTTGCCACTGTTCGGAGGCCTATAGATTACGCCCACTAGTGTTTTTTTCCCCTTATTATTCCTTACCTCCACCCAAACTGTTTCATTATCCTGATCTTATGACCCAATATCATTTCTCTGTATTACAGTGATTCCTTCCTTTATTAACATAGCCACCCCACCTCCCCTTCCTTCCTGCCTGTCCTTCCTGATCGTTAAATAACCTGGTATGTTTAATTCCCAGGCATTGTCACCCTGCAGCCATGTTTCTGTAATGGCCACAAGATCATACCCATATGTAGTTATTTGTGCCATTAACTCGTCTATTTTGTTACGAATGCTACGTGCATTCAGATAGAGAACTTTCAAAGATGTTTTGTGACACTTAGTTCCTGCTTTTGCCCTTTTTATTACTTTACCTTTTACTCCATACCTTCTGCCCCTTCCTGACATGCTCTGGTTTTTAATTTCCCCACTGCTACCTAAGTCTATGACCTTCTCTGTTGTCATTTTTATTATTTGCTCTCTAGGAACCTCCCCCCGACTAGTTAGTTTAAAGCCCTCTCTACAGCCCTAGTTATATGATCCGCCAGGACTCTAGTCCCAGCACTGGCCAAGTGAAGCCCGTCCCAATGGAACAGCTCCCTCCTGCCCCAGTACTGGTGCCAGTGTCCCAGGAAGCAAAACCCATTTCTCCCACACCAGTCTTTGAGCCACGCATTTAACTCTCTAATTTTATTTGTCCTAGCCAAATTCGCTCGTGGCTCAGGTAATAATCCAGAAATTTATTACCCTTGTGGTTCTGCTTTTTAATTTGGCCCCTAGCTGCTCAAACTCCCTCAGCAGAACCTCCTTCCTTGTCCTATCTATGTCGTTGGTACCAACATGGACCACGACAACTGGATCCTCCCCCTCCCACTCCAAGTTTCTCTCCAGTCCAGAGGAGATGTCCTTAACCCTGGCACCGGGCAGGCAACACAGCCTTCGGGACTCTTGCTCTTGCCTGCAAAGAACTCTATCTATCCCCCTAACGATACTGTCCCCTACCACTACAACATTTCTTTTAACTTCCCCCACTTGAATGGCCCCCCGCTCCACGGTGCTGTGGCCAGGTTGCTCATCCTCCCCGCAGTCCCTGTTCCCATCCTCACAGGGAGTAAGAGCCTCGAACCTGTTGGACAAGTGCAAGGGCTGCGGCTCCTCCAACACTACCTCCTGGATCCCCGTACCTGCCTCACTTCTAGTCACACCATCCTGACCCTGGCCACGGACTACATCTGAATTAATTAATCTAATTTGTGTGAATACCTCGTGATACACAGAGTCCAGGTAACTCTCCCCCTCCCTGATGTGTCTCAGTGTTTGAAGCTCGGACTCCAGCTCTTCAACACGGAGCCGGAATTCCTCGAGCAGCCAACACTTACTGCAAATGTGATCACCATGAGCATCAATGGTGTCCACCAGCTCCCACATATTGCAGCAGCAACACATCTCCCATTCTATGTAATTAATTAAATTTATTAATATTATTCTTAAATACCCTCTGCCCCGATTCTAGATGGTGAATATCACACCTTAGAAACTATAAACCAAAGAGATTTAAGCTTAAAAAGGGAGAAATACTTACCAACCAATCACTTACCCGCTTTCTGGTGACGTCACACTTGGATTACTTTTTACCTCTCTCCTTCCCTCCAAGTTCCAAGATTGGAGATTGGCAAACCTTACCTGGGTCTCTGGAGCCTTTATACAGCCGCTCAGCCCGCGATTCCTGCCGATTCTCGCACTGAGGCCTTACCTGGGCTCTGGAGCCTTTATACAGCCGCTCAGCCCGCGATTCCTGCCGATTCTCGCACTGAGGCCTTACCTGGGCTCTGGAGCCTTTATACAGCCGCTCAGCCCGCGATTCCTGCCGATTCTCGCACTGAGGCCTTACCTGGGTCTCTGGAGCCTTTATACAGCTGCTCAGCCCGCGATTCCTGCCGATTCTCGCACTGAGGCCTTACCTGGGCTCTGGAGCCTTTATACAGCCGCTCAGCCCGCGATTCCCGCCGATTCTCGCACTGAGGCCTTACCTGGGCTCTGGAGCCTTTATACAGCCGCTCAGCCCGCGATTCCTGCCGATTCTCGCACTGAGGCCTTACCTGGGCTCTGGAGCCTTTATACAGCTGCTCAGCCCGCGATTCCTGCCGATTCTCGCACTGAGGCCTTACCTGGGCTCTGGAGCCTTTATACAGCCGCTCAGCCCGCGATTCCCGCCGATTCTCGCACTGAGGCCTTACCTGGGCTCTGGAGCCTTTATACAGCCGCTCAGCCCGCGATTCCCGCCGATTCTCGCACTGAGGCCTTACCTGGGCTCTGGAGCCTTTATACAGCCGCTCAGCCCGCGATTCCCGCCGATTCTTGCACTGAGGCCTTACCTGGGCTCTGGAGCCTTTATACAGCCGCTCAGCCCGCCGATTCTCGCAGGAGAATTTGGCTCACGGTAACCAAGAAGGACCAGAACTAGTGGGATGGGGATGGGTGTGGGGGGCAATCTCCATCCATACTCTCATCCAGATGGAGGAGGAATCCATGTTATCATTGGAGCAGGCAAATCAAGGAATGTTGGCAATGGTGAGGCTGGAGAATGGCTGCCTATAACTTGTTTCATTTTATCAAACAAGTACACATTCAGGCAATGTGGCAATCTGGTGCTGTAATGTGCTGCCATCATCTGCTACTGCCTAACCTTTTCATGCCATACTGATCCTTGTTCCTTTCCCCTTTTTCTAGGTCCATTTGAAAACCTGGTCCCTGCAGAACATGACTCGGAGGGAAACAGTCCTCCCAAAGAAGCACAATCATGTGCTCCATCCCTCCCAAGCACCAGCACACAAATAGTGTAGTCCTGGAAATCCTGGGACAGTATCAAAGGGGTATGTGATGTAATGGGTCTCTCCCCCTTTCCCTCCCTGTATCGCCTGGGAAACAAATATTGCCCAGTCACCCCAGAGAGGAATATCAGGACCACTGTGTATTTGCGGCTCTCTTTTTTTGTTTCAAATTTTCAGCATTTGCAGGTTTTTTTCTTTCCCACTATGAATGAATTGGCGGTGTGCCAAGGATGGCAGTGGTGACACAGCTGCTATCCGCCCCACAAATGTTCAACAGTTATTCTGTACAATGTTTGCACACCCATAATTCCTTGCCTTTCTCTTTCTAAATTCACTGCAGTTCTTCAGCACACAGCAGCCAGGTGAGTCTAAACAATCTTGGGTCAGTTGAAAGACACAAGTCTTTTAACCATCACTCTCTATGGGTGATGGCACAAGCACTGCCAGCTCCTCCCGACCACTTTGGTGGGCAATCCTGGTTCAAAGATCTGCTTCCAATAGCTTTGTTAAGAGAGTTTTGGGCTCGCTGCAGATTATCCAAGTGGTCAGATTACTCTATAACAGCTGTATATATTTTTTGAATCATTGATTCTCCATAATTGGGTGTCTCTGGAAAGGCCCGCATTTGTTGCCAATCCCTAGTTGTCCTGAGAAGGTAATGGTGAGTCTGCTTGTATTCAACTATCTCTATCGATTTAGAATCAGGTAAAAGAAAGTAAAAGATTCTGCCTTACCACTATGTAGAAAATAAAATTCTTTGATAAAATCTCACTTGCAAACTGCATATGCTGTTTTTCCTCAGAACTGCGCCTGCACCACCTCTATAGCTTTGTCAGAAGTGCAGTGTAAATTGGGTTATGTATTATGTAGTCAATTTAATCAACTTATTTGCACACAGCAAGGGCCTACAAACAAGAATGAGTCCAATGACCAGAGAGTGTTTTTGGTGGTGTTGGTTGAGGGATAAATGCTGGCCACTACACTGGAAGAACTTACCTTCTGGTCTTTGAATAATGCAATAGGATCTTTTACATCCAATTGAGTAGGCAGCTGGGGCCTGGACATATCACCTGAAAGGTGGTGCTTCTGACAGTGCGGTACTCCTTTCTTACTGCAATGCTGCACCTTTTGACTCAGAATGAGGAGTGCCATTACTGAGCTAAGCTGTGATGCTGCTGCCTTCTGGGAGTTGTAGTCTGCTGTATTCTGAATTGTAGTTTGCCAATGCAAACTCCATGAATGCAGCAGATCTCAAATCCTAAAACACAGAGAGATGTCAAGGACTGTATGGCTAAAGCTTTTTGGAGGTATTTTTAACAAGCATTGGCCAAATTTAAAACTAGCTGCAGTACTTCTTTTCGAATTTTTATAATGTATTTATTATGTTATAAATCTAACTTTTAGTAGTTTAGGTAGCAAAATAACATGGCTGCTCAAATTTGTTTGAGTAATTTTATTAGTTAATTTTGTGGTGGTTTCTAAGGATTGATTGGTAGCTTTTTCATAGCTTTTCAGTGAATGCAAACATTTATGAAGAGCATAGGGAAGTTATTTTTTGCTTTTTAGAATCTACAGCACAGAAACAGGCCATTCGACCCAGCTGGTCTATGCCTTTGTTTATACTCTATACGAGCTCCCACTCCAACTACCTCTTCCCACCCAGCCCCCATATTCATCTATTTCCTTCTCCCTCATGTAAGCCTCAAACATTCCCTTAAATGTGTCAGTGCTGTCTGCTTCAACCACTCCATGTGGCAGCAAGTTCCACATTCTCACCACTCGCTTGTGGAAAGAAATTCCTACTAAGTTCTTTATTTTATCTTAGTGGCTACCTTATATTTATGCTGCCTTGTTCTAAGCTCACCCATAAGTGAAAACAGTTTCTCCATGTCCACCTTATTGAACCACTTCATAATTTTTTTAAAAATTCGTTCGTGGGATCTGGGCGTCGCTGGCAAAGCCAGCATTTATTGCCCATCCCTAATTGCCCTGGAGAAGGTGGTGGGATCCGCCTTCTTGAACCGCTGCAATCCGTGTGATGAAGGTTCTCCCACAGTGCTGTTAGGGAGGGAGTTCCAGGATTTTGACCCAATGACGATGAAGGAATGGCGATATACTTCCAAGTCAGGATAGGGTGTGACTTGGAGGGGAACTTGGAGGTGGTGATGTTCCCATGCGCCTGCTGCCCTTGTCCTGCTAGGTGGAAGAGGTCGCGGGTTTGGGAGCTGCTGCCAAAGAAGCCTTGGCGAGTTGCTGCAGTGCATCTTGTAGATGGTACACACTGCAGCCACAGTACGCCGGTGGTGGGGGGAGTGAATGTTTAAGGTGGTGGATTAGGTTCCAAACAAGCGGGCTGCTTTGTCCTGGATGGTGTCGAGCTTCTTGAGTGTTGTTGGAGATGCACTCATCCAGGCAAGTGGAGAGTATTCCATCACACTCCTGACTTGTGCCTTGTAGATGGTGGAAAAGGCTTTGGGGAGTCAGGAGGTGAGATACTCGCCGCAGACTACCCAGCCTCTGACCTAAGAACATAAGAAATAGGAGCAGGGGTAGCTCATTCGGCCCTTCGAGCCTGCTCCGCCATTCAATGAGATAATGGCTGATCTTCTGCCTCAATTCCATTCACTGGCCTTATTGCCATATCCCTTGATGCCCTTACTAGTCAGAAATCTATCGACTTCTGTTTTGAATATACCCAATGACTGAGCCTCCACAGCCCTCTGTGCTAGAGAATTCCAAAGATTCACCACCCTCTGTGTGAAGAAATTTCTTCTCATCTCAGTCCTGAATTGCCTACCTTTTATCCTGAGGCTGTGGCCCCTGGTTCTAGACTCCCCAGCCAAGGGAAACATTCTCCCAGTATCCACCCTATCAAGCCCTGTAATAATTTAGTATGCTTCAATGAGATCCCCTCTCATTCTTCTGAATTCAAGAGAATACAGGCCTAGTCTACTCAATCTCTTCTCATACGACAGTCCCGCCATCCCAGGAATCAATCTCGTGAACCTTTGTTGCATAGAAACATAGAAACATAGAAGATAGGAGCAGGAGTAGGCCATTCGGCCCCTCGAGCCTGCTCCGCCATTCAATGAGATCATGGCTGATCATCCAAATTCAGTACCCTGCCCCTGCCTTCTCCCCATATCCCTTGATCCCTTTAGCCTTAAGAAATATATCCAACTCTTTCTTGAATATATTTAATGATAGAATAAATGCACCCTCAGTGGAGGAAACACCAAACCCTGACCCAAAATCTGACTCTGGTGGGACTCAAACCCACAATCTTTGAATGCCTTAATCTGTCATACAACTAGAAGACCAACGCGCTATCCATTGTTCCACAGAGCCAATTCCCTCTATGGCAAGTATATCCTTCCTTAGGTAAGGAGACCAAAATTGTACACAGTACTCCAGGTGTGGTCTCACCAAGGCCCTATATAATTGGAGTAAGACTTCTTTACTCCTGTACTCAAATCCTCTTGTAATGAAGGCCAGCATACCATTTGCCTTCCTGATGGCTTGCTGCACCTGCACATTCACTTTCAGTGGCTCATGTACAAGGACACCCAGGTCCCTTTGAGCATCTGCATTCCCCAGTCTTTCACCATTTAGGAAATACTCTGCCTTTTTGTTTTTCTACCAAAGTGGATAACTTCACATTTAACCACATTATATTCCATCCGCCATGTTCTCGCCCACTCACTGAGCCTGCTGAGATCCCCTTGAAGCCTCTTCACATCCTCTTCACAACCTGCTCTTGTTGCCACAATATTTATGTGGCTGGTTCAGTTAAGTTTCTGGTCAATGGTGACCCCCAGGATGTTGATGGTGGGGGATTCGGCGATGGTTCTGCCGCTGAATGTCAAGCGGCGGTGGTTAGACTCTCACTTGTTGGAGATAGTCATTGCCTGGCACTTGTGTGGCACGAATGTTACCTGCCACTTATCAGCCCAAGCCTGAATGTCGTTCAGGTCTTGTTGCATACGGGCATGGACTGCTTCATTATCTGAGGAGTTGCGAATGGCACTAAACTCTGTGCAGTCATCGGTGAACATTCCCATTTCTGACCTTATGTTGGAGGGAAGGTCATTGGTGAAGCAGCTGAAGATGGTTGGGCCTAGGACACTGCCATGAGGAACTCCTGCAGCAATGTCCTAGTGCTGTGATGATTGATTTCCAACCACCACAACCATCTTCCTTTGAGTTAGGTATGACTCCAGCTAGTGGAGAGTTTTCCCCCTAATTCCCAGTGACATCAGTTTTACTGGGGCTCCTTGATGCCGGACTCGGTCAAATACTGCCTTGATGTCAAATGCAGTCACTCTCACCTCACCTCTGGAATTCAGCTCCTTTGTCCGTGTTTGGACCAAGGCTGTAATGAGGTCTGGAGCTGAGTGGTCTTGGCAGAACCCAAACTGAGCATCAGTAAGTAGGTTATTGGTGAGTAAGTGCCACTTGATAGCACTGTCAAAGACACCTTCCATCACTTTGCTGATGATTGAAAGTAGACTGATGGGGTGGTAATTGGCCGGATTGGATTTGTCCTGCTTTTTATGGACAGGACATACCTGGGCAGTTTTCCACATTGTCGGATAGATGCCAGTGTTGTAGCTGTACTGAAATAGCTTGGCTAGAGGCACGGCTAGTTCTAGAGCACATGACTTCAACATGACAGCTGGGATGATGTCGGGGCCCATAGCCTTTACTGTATCCAGTGCGCTCAACTGTTTCTTGATATCACGTGGCATGAATCGAATTGGCTGAAAACTGGCTTCTCTGATGGTGGGTACCTCAGGAGGAGGCCGATATGAATCATCTACTCGGTACTTCTGGCTGAAGATGGTTGCAAACGCTTCAGCCTTGTCTTTTGCACTCACGTGCTGGGCTTCACCATCATTGAGGATGGGGATATTCATGGAGCCTCCTCCTCCCGTTAGTTGTTTAATGGTCCACCACCATTCACGACTGGATGTCGCAGGACTGCAGAGCGTTGATCTGATCCGTTGATTGTGGGATCTCTTAGCCCTGTCTATAGCATGCTGCTTCTGCTGAAGACTTTGATCATGTCTCCTCTTAGTTTTCTCTTTTCTAGTGAGAAGAACCCAGCCTGTTCAATCTTTCCTGATATCCTTTCAATTCTGGTAACATCCTTGTAAATCATTTCTGCACTTACCACAGTGCTTCAATATCATTTTTATAGTATGGAGACCAGCACTGCACAAGGTTCTATGTAAGTTTAACATTACCTCCCTGCTATTCCTCTAAAAATAAACCCAGTACTTTGTTTGCACTATTTATGGCCTTATCAACTTGTGTTGCTACTTTTAACGATTTATGTATCCGTATTCTCAGATCTCTTTGCTCCTCAGTCCCATTTAGTTTCTTACCTTCCTAGGAAGCAGCTTCCTTATTCCTTCTACCAAAATCAGCCACCTCACACTTGGCTATATTCAATTTCATTTGTCATTTACTCACCCACTCTGCAAGTCTGTTTCTATCATTCTGTGTTTTGGAGCAGTCTCCCACATTATTATCCATGACCCAAAATTTGGTATCATTTGCATATTTTGAAACCATGGGCTGGATTTTCATTCAGGAGTCGTAGGAGGCGGGACTACAACTTTCGGGATTGTAGTCCCGCCTCCATCGAGATGAGGCCAATCCACGTGATTTTAACTTGCTTGACCTTGTTGAGCCCACCCAGCGGGCTCAGCAGACCAATTAAGGGCCACCCGGCAGCAGGCGACGTCACAGACTGAAATTTCATCTGTCAAGAGGTTTTGACAGATGAAATATCAGCATTTCACAGCTGTTTGAAGCTGCCAAACACTGACAGTCTTACTTCTAATCTGAGTCCTTCTCCACAGACTCAGTTAGAAATCTCTCCTGCACAAAAAGCTGAAGGCTGTCACTTTTGACAGTTCGCAGCCATTCTGCTTTCTGTGCCGGTGAGATGAGGGGCTCCCGAGACCTAAAGGAAGGCTGAAAAGGTAAGAAAAGATAATTTAAACTTCTTTAAACACTTTAGACACACCAAACACACTTACCTTTGCACTCACGCACACATCACTCACCTGAACACCGACATCTCGACCCCTCCAGGTCCTTCAACCCGACGGCCCGCCTCCTCTAACTTGGCGTGGTTTAGAGCCGTCGGGAATCCCACACTTCAGCATTAAAAATAGGGATTAGGCTAAAAACTGCCTGTTAACTACCTGTTAACAGGCAGTTAATTGGCACTAATCCCTTCCTGCCTCAGGTGGGCGGGTCCCAGTGCGGGGCGGGTACCTGTCTCCTTTGAAACTGGCATGGAGGCGGGTGGGTGTGGGATGGGGTCGGGACCCCTGATTTCGGGATTTTAACCCCCCTCATGCCTCCAGTCCCGACTCCACGGCCCAATGAAAATCCTGCCCATGCCTCCAATTCCTGAGTCCAAATGATTAACTGTTAGTTTTTAGTTAATGGGGTTTTAGAGCCGATCAACAAAAGTTTTCTTAACAGATATTGAATTGTGATTTTTTAAATATATATCAGTGGGACACTTATGTCAATCAAGATGTTTTCCCTACAAGAATTACCCCAATGAACATGGACTTGATACAAGACATCGATATGTAGATTCCATAATTATGATTATAAGAATATTTACAAAAATGTAAATATAAATAAATTGGCGATAGGAAGCTTTAGACCTTTACCTAACTGGACTAAATGTAGGGTCAGTGAACGAGAAAAACCTAATCTGTCCATCAAGTCCATTTACTCTATATGTCATGTATAATTTATCTGATCCATTCAATTCTCCAAATGATGTAACCAACTACACGTAGAACCTTTCTTCAGCAGATATTTATTCACCTCACTTTTAAAAAGGTTAATCATTGATATTGATGGAAATTTATTCGATGTATCTACAACTGCATGGGAGAAAAGTTTCTTCAAAAGACTAGTCCTTCTTGAGGCTTTTGTTCTTTAATCCTCTAGTTTTATCACTTCTCAATTTTTAATGAAAATATGGTTATCAAACTTACCTTTGATAGCTTGACTATTAGTCCTTCTTTGTCTAGCTGCGTTTTTTGCCTTACTATTTCTTCTGATCTCAAATGGAGCTCCCACATCTTCTCTAATTCTAAAACCCTTTCTGAAAAACTTAGCTTCTCTTTTTGTAGCAAATGGTTCTTTTCGCTTCAAAAACCCTTAACTCCCTATGAAAAGCAAACCTGTCTAATAGTCAAATGATCTCTCATAACTGGCAATGCTCTTCTAGCACTTTGGTACTCCTGCATCAGAAACAATAAAATGTTGGCCATCTGATAAGCAAACCCTCTTTCACCAATAGCCTTCAACTCCTCTCTCCACTGTAATCTTACTTGCCTTTCTGTTTTATTGATACTACTACACTGAGTGCTCCTCCAAGCATCCCTGCTCCTCCTAAACTTCAAATATGTCATTGACATGGTCTTTCTCCACCCTAAATCCCCAAGATTCCTCGCAGTTTTCTACTCTAACTGACCCAGGATCACCACATTATGGCACTCCATAATTTCATTCACGCTTTCCTTACTTTCCTTCTACTATCTTTAGGTTTTTAAAATCCAAATTTATTATCGCCTAATTGCTACTTCTTCATTTACCCTGTCTTCTTTTAATCTTACTAATGTATTATGCAGGCTTGAAATAGTCAATTAGCAAATTATAATGATTATTAAGTCTAAGGTGTGGATTTTAATGTAAATGCTTCCATCGGGCGGGAGGCAGGTGGAGTGAGCCCGCTGCCTGTCTGATGGAAGTGGTCTGAGGCCCAACCAATTTTCATGGTCTGCCCTCATCACCATTGTGTCGGTGAAGTGTGTAAGCGCACCAGCGATTGGAGAGTGCCAAAAATTAGGAGAGTTCACCGCGGAGCTCAACGGTGCCACGTGAGTTAAAGGGGAAAGACAATCCCGGGGGAGCGATACGGAAAGTCGGACATGGAGCAGGTCAATTTTTGTAGGACCAGGAGGAGCATTCATACCAGGGGGAGCATTAATGCTCTGACTCACCCCACAAAAACCATTTGCAAACATTTTTTCAATTTTTTTTCTGATTTGCCTGCACTGGTCCCTTTAAGAACCACTGGTTAGGCCACTCAATGCCAAGTACCAATGAGTGGAGTGATTCTGTTGGCGTTAAGGCTCCAATGAAAATGTCAGAGACCTACGTTTCTATTTTAATTATGCTACCCCCCTGTTCACAGTCAATGGTGGGGATGAAAATGGGCCCCTGATCAACTCTAGACCCCAAATTTACACATTTCCATGTTATTAATTAAGCCTGGTGGACTGTAAAATATTAAATCTAATTTTATAGTTTTCATTTTTTCCTCAACAAAGTTTCATTTATTAACATTTCCCCATCTTAAAATATAAAAGAAAAAGGAATAAAATCTTATGGTTTGTTGAAAAGAAAATGAAAGAAATTGTATCTACGTTACACAAATTCTGACTTTGAATATAAAACAATGAGGATATTTCCGATTACATAGTGTTTCCTTGAAAGCCTCATTCTTCTCAACAATAGAGAGAGAAGTCAAATTGACATAAGTATTTGGAAGAAGAGAACTTATTAACACACTTTGGCATGCTGTTTAGATATTGCAATAATTAAATACATTTTAGCAGGTCTAATGTATATTTATTTATACACCCTCACAGAATTGCAGCACTATTTAAGTGTTTTTGTAGAATAGGGATAAGGAACCAATGTCAAGATAATGTAACCTGAGATATAGGCCCAGATATTCCGATCGCAGGTCTCCCGTGGGCGGAGGGCTGCGATCTGGAAAAATCTGTGCCCTTACCTGAGGGCTCCCGGGAGGTGCACAGTTCTGATGCTGGGCCTCTCCAAACTGCCAGTGCGCAGGGCCCGCGTATCCCAGAGGTGCAGGTAGTTTGCAGCATCCCTGAGATCACGTGGGCCATGGGGAGCCAATCACTGAAGGGAATCTCCCTTCATACATTTGACAGGAAGACCTGTCAAATATATGAATGGAGATCACCCCCAAAACATAGTAAAACTTCAAATAATTTTTTTTTTAATCACATTTTTAAAATGACTTGAAATTACATAAATTAACTATTTTAAACAAAAATTTAAATTTTTGAAAAATATAATTAAAGTTTTTAATGGGGCTTAAAATAAACTTACCTTTCTTTAAAGTATTTTTAAATGATAAATCAATGGAAAAAAACATTTTTGTTTTACTTCTTTCAACTCTTATCCTGGTAAAAGCAGGCCTTACAATTCTTGCGCCTGGTAAAAGCAGGCGTAAGTGTTTTCTGTGGGTGGAGGGTCTCCAAAAAGCAGAACTATCCGCCCGCAGAGGCCCTTCTCCAGCGCAGCTGGAGGATCTGTCAAGAGCTTTCTTGACAGATCAGAAATGCCGGTTTCCAGCGCATGCACAGTGCATGCCTAAAACCGGCATTTCCGATGTCCCTACAGGTGAGTACACAGCGCGTACACACCCGTAGGGATCGGAATATCAGGCCCATAATTCTGATCTCCTAAGTAACTGAAAGTAATTTAGCATGAAATTTACCTTTAAATGGAAGTGATGGGCATCTCCATTAAATCACTTGTGGACCCAACCATAATGCAGGGTCTGATGGGCAATGCCTCAGTTTCCATTGCAGCTCAAGCAGAAGCGACCCAATGTCATGGTGCTGCAGTGGAAGCTCAGACTTCTGTCATGCAAGCTCAACTTGCTGCCACGCAAGCTCAGACTGCTGCCATTGTGGCTGCATTTACCAGTGTGGAAAGGGCCTTGCAGGGACTCCTAGCAGTCCAGCAATCTGTCCCTCAACAGGGTACTATGATAGCTGAGGTGCCACCCCAGGGGAGTGGCAGTGGCTCCGTGGAGCACGAACGTGCTGTCCTCTCTCAGGATGACAGCATTCGTATTTCCACCACCGTCACTGCGCCAGTTCCCTTGCTGTTGCCTGTCAGCTAGCCAGCCCAGACTGCTACCGCTCCTGCCGAGGTGGTGCAGTCTACAGCCAGATCTTCTAGGCCCAGAGTTGCTCGAGGTCGTCCTACAAGGCCATCTGAAGTTTCCCCCACGGAATGTCAGCAGCCTTCCACCAGCCATGCTGCAGCCACTGGGGTAGAACTTAGTAGGAGTATTAGGATAGGAAAAGATACATGACAGACAGGCACTAAGGGAATGCACAAGAATGATTGGTTGACTTTGTAATGTAGTTTTGGAATTAATCATTTATAAATTATGTTTGGAATGTTTGTTTTGTGTTGGCTTTTATTTCAGCATTGTGCCCAAGAGGACACAGTGATGTTCCGTGACAGATTGATGGAAAGTGTTGAGCAACAGGGATCTGGTGTTTCATTCAGGGGAACTGGAGTCTTATGATGCGCTCATGTACAGCCTGTTCAGAATGTGGATGTGCAGGCTGCCTCCTTCTTTCCTCCTCCTCTTGTTCTTCCTCCTCCTCCTTCTCCTCCTCATCCTCCTACTCCTCTTCCTGAGGTGGTCGCAGAACCCATGGTGGCAAGGGCCGCGCTCCCATGATGGCCAAGTTGTGGAGGATGCAGCAGACCACCACAAATTGGGACACCCGCTCCGTCGAGTATTGGAGGGCTCCTCTTGAGTGGTTAAGGCAGCGGAACCGTCTGCTTGATGAGGTTCCTCGTGGCAGCATGGCTATCATTATATGAGTGCTGGTCACGAGTGTGGGGTTGCGGAGGGGAGTCATCAGTCAGGTGTAGAGTGGATAGCTCTTGGCTCTGAGCAGCCACCCTCGGGTTCGACGTGGTGGCTGGAAGATTGCTGGCACAGCGGACTGGCGCAGATTGAGGCCATCATGACTGCTGCCAGGATAGCGGGCATTCACCATCATGATGTGCTGAGCGTGGTCACACGCCAACTGCACATTGAGTGAATGATACCCTTTGCGGTTACGGTACATCTCACTTTTGATATGCGGTGCCCACAAAGCCACGTGTGTGCAATCAATGACTCCCTCCAACATGGGAAGCCCGAAATCCTGGCAAAACCATATGCGCACTCCTCCTGCTTCTCTAGAGAGAAGCCAATGGGGGGAAAATTGGGTCACGCCCCCTTTGGGGCGCTAACTTCGCCAAAGTTAGCGCCCCCGCTCCCAATATTGAATGGTAACACCACAAGCAGGAGGCGGGGCACTACTGAAAGCGCTACCCCTCCCTCTTGGGGTGCTCCAGCTCAATATCATGGCGCTACATGCCGCAGCGCCATGCTACTGCAGGCCTCCCTCCCCTTATTAAAGGGGAGGGACTTTGTGCAGTGCGAACCGGGGCCCAGCTGGGCCACCAGGGAGCGGGGTGCTGGCAAAAGAGCACGGCACTCAAGAGGAGTGCCGGGCTGCCTGATTGTGGCCGGCACTCCATGGGAGGAGGGCAAAGGGGGCAGGTGCTGGCAGGTGGCCAGCAAAAGAAATGGCCGCCCAGCAAAAGAAATGGCCGCCCGGCACCTCCCCTTAAAATATCGCCGCCCCGGCTGCAGCTACGCCCCCCTGACCCTGTCGCACATAGCGTCCGGCGGTACGTCAGGGGGCGCGACCGAAATTTGCAGCTGGGGCGCGAGCGTGGTCATCGGCGGAGGTGCAGCGCCACGGGGCGTTACCAGCTACCGCCACCGCTAACCTCCCGCTGAATTTTGCGGGAGGTGTTAGCGGCGCCACTTCCAGACGCTAGTTGCTTTGTGCCCCGTTAGTGCCTCCTAGGGTGCTAACGGGAGGTGCAAAGCAACCCAATTTTGCCCCCAATTTATTCCCTTCTCCTAGAGTACAGAGCCTCTGTGACCTCCTGGATGCAGCGATGGATAGCAAACTGCGAGATGTTTGCTATGCCTCCTGTTCCGCTAGCGTAATAATTGAGTTCCACAGTCACTTTGAGGGCCACTAGCAGAGCCATTGTCACCTTGCTCTGAGGCTGCAGGTCTGGTTGCAAGAGGTGGCAGAGCTCTGTGACCACATCCTTGGTGAAGCTGAGCTGCTGAACACATGGCTCGTGGCTTAGGTGCAGGTAGGAGAAGTGCTCCCTGAAGACCCTAGATGGGTAAGGCCTCCTGCTGAGAGCCCTCCTCCCCCTCCCCCTCCTCTCTCTGCGAGCAGCTTGTCTTCTTTGCTGCTTCTGCTCCATCTCCCAGTCATGCTGCAGCACAAGGGGGACAGCAAGTAGAGCCCCCAGGACTGGGAGCAAGTGGTGTACTCAGAGACCTTTCAGTAGCAACCAATGTCTTCCCAACATCCAGCAGCACTCCCTGGACACTTTAATCACTTTATAAATATCTTCCAGCAACCCAGTATTCATATAAACTCTGCAAGAGCCAGTACAAGAAAAATAATCAACTTACCTACAGGTTAGATGTATCCCTTTAAATAGCGCCGGTTGTTGGTGGGGGTCTCGCATGCAGCTGGACACATGTTTCAGAGAAGATGATGTTCAACATGGCAGGTCTTGCATCAAATCAGCGTTACACGCTGACTGATATCACAATCTGCCTACTATGCATACTGCCGGAGCACACATGTCCTGCCCATGCTATCGCCCTTCACCAAGATGGCGAACAGAGTGGGTCACGCCGGAAGTAGGTGGAAGCAAGGTGGTCGCCATTTTTTTCTCCAAGCCAGCCTGAAATACCAGCGTTAAGGACTGAATTTCATGGCCCTGCATATTCATTGAATGTAAACCTTTTTAATTAGTACAGACATGTTTATTGATAAGTGGCAAATCTCATTGGAATATGGATTCAGGCCATTGAATTTATTGCTTTGGAATGACAAAAGCTTTTGAAAATTAAATTTAGTTTTTCTTTTGTTAGTTACATGACAGGAGGAAAAAATGTACGAACAAATTCATCCAAAATAATATTTGGAACTTTAGTAAATTTAACAACTCACATAAATTAGATGGAAGCAGATAGTATCTTTAGTTTAGGTTTGAAGGTACGACTTTGTAAAAACAAAAAGGTGGGAGATAAGGCATAATTTAGTGTCAGCTGTGGCTCAGTGGGTAGCATTCTCTAGGTGGGAGGGGCTAGGAGTGAGCCAGGTGTTACTGGTTGCCTGATTGCAGCTGGGAGTTGGAGGGAGTTTTGTAAAAAGTTGGTGGTGGGTTTTGTTTTCAGGTTTTAGGGCCTTTTTGGCACACAAAAACAGCCAGATGGCTGCTGAGGGGTCCGGAGTGCTGGGCCCCTCAGAGGACAATGGGCTAGAAATTCAGTAGGCTTTGCGCCCAGTTTTCGCCCAAAGAGGGCTTTTGCGCCACTTGCTGAGATTGCGCCGATATTCAGCGCTGCGGTAATGGCGGCGTTAGCCAGTAGCGCTGCGCCGCCACCGATGACGTCATCGGTGTGCGCAGTGCCCCGCTACCGCCCCGCTACCGGCCCGACCGCCATATTTAGTTGCGGCCGCCTCTTCCGCAGCGGCCGCAAACAGTGATCTGAAAACGGGGCCGTCCTGCAGCCTTAGTGGGGCGAGTTAAGGCGGAGGTGCGGCCGGCCGCTTTTTCGGCGACCGCCTGCCCGCACCTCCTTCCCTGGCTTCCTCCACCCCCCCCCCCGCGGCATTGCCGGCTGTTTTCTGGGAGCCCGGCACTTCTCCGTGGTGCCGGGCTCATTTGCCGGCACTAGCGAGCGGCGATCTCGCTGTTGCAGGCACCTCCCCCTTAAGAGAGGGAGGAAGGCCTGCAGTACCGCAGCCTGCCGCTCCGCAGCAGGTGGCGCTGCGGCACCTAGCGCGCCGAAATTCAGTTTCAGCACCCCAAGCGGGGGCGGCCACACCCTTGAATAGCGGCCGGCTTCAACTTGGGGCGCTGAAACTGAATTTCTGGCGGGCGCAAGTGGCTTCGCATGCAGCGGTAACTTCCGGGCGCAAGCGAGCTGGCGGGCCCAAACTGAATTTCTAGGCCAATGTTCCCGAGAGGAATTTAATTAGGGAAGAAACTGTGGTGGGAAAGGAAAAAAAAAGGCCCAAAGATTTGGGCCCGGACCCCAGGAGGTTTGGTAAAGAAAACACGGTGGTGGTGTAGTGTGAGGATAAGAAGATTTGAGCCTGGGATATTATCCAGGCGGTTCATGAGGACTGTGGCGAGGGAAGCTGCTTTGCCTGCCGACCAAAACCGAATGTGGGATTCGAGGTGATGGTCAGTGGCCGTGAGGAGGTGGAAAGACTGTTACTCAGTCTGAAAGTTGGTGAGAAATTCTTGGAGGTGACTCTGCTATATTCAGAGGAGGTGGTGGTTTCATTTTTAAACTTGCCAGTTTACATTGAAGACGAAGTGCTAAGCAAAAAGTTGGAGTTGTGGGACATTAAAATCTGTTCTGCAATAAAGAGGAGGTACTATCCGGGAACACGGGTAGCAGACGGAACCCAGTATGTAAAGGTGCGGTTCCCAGAGGGGGTGAGGTCATTGCCGTACAGTATGAAGTTCGAGACACTGGAAGGAGTGCAGTACTTTCGTGTGCTGCATGATAACCAAGTAAAGGTGTGCTATTATTGTCTTGGACATGACCATCTCATGAGAAACTGTCCAGACCTGTATTGTTACAATTGCAGTGAGTCGGGACACATTGCTCGGAGCTGCAAGGCGGAGAGCTGTGGGGTGTGTCACAAAGGCCCCACCCGCTGTGAGTGTGTGGCAGAAGGGAGCGATATGAGTGATGAGGAGGTGGGAGAAGGAGCAGGAGATGAGAGTGGAATGGCTGGAGGAGCGGTGCAGTTGGAGGACACAGCCAGTAAAATGAAGGAGAAAGGAGCACAGGAAGAGGCAGAGGATGGTGGAGTGGAGAACGGGTTGGAGATGGCGGAAAACACGCCGAGTGCTGTGGAGGGGAACAAAGACATCAGCGTGGAAATAAGGGTCAAGTGCAGGCTCGAGCCTTAGTGCGGTTCGGCTCCCCCTGGGGAGTCTGGTGTCTGCGGGGGGGGGAGGAGGCGGGAGCGGGGTGTGTGGTGGATGTGGGTGCTCCGGGGAGAGGCGGGGAGTCGGATATCTTGGTGAGCGGGAGGGGGTAGGATGGGGAGAGGGTGCAAGAGGCAGGAGCCTTAAAGGGACAGCAGGATGGGATCGGCGAGATAGAGACGTCAGAGGGGAACAATTTAGGTGCGCCATTGTCCCATGGAGAGAGGGAACAGGGTGCAACGGCCAGAGGTGGAGATGTGGTCGAAGGGAGCGGCACAGTGGGAGAAACTGCGACAGCAGGAAGACTCTCTATGGGAGATGAAGTATCTGACGGGGAGCAGGATTATGTATCTGATGGGGAGCAGGCACAGGGGGTTGCAGAAGAGCTTGAGTGTGAGGAATTAGAGGGGGATAGAGACATGGAAGTCGGGGGTGGGGTGGCATCATGTGGAAAGGGAAAGGTTAGTGAGGGGCAGAAGGAGTGAGGAGGGGCAGCTCCTGGGCCCAAACTTAATGCAAGGAAGAGGCTGAAACAGCAGGGAAAGTTTAAATAGGAGGTGAAAAAGAGTCGGAGGCTGCAGGAAAAAGCAACAGCTGCTCGAAAAGTTGAGAAGGAGCATGAGAGGAGGGAAGAGCCAGAGATTAAATGATGGGGAGATTATCAGGCATACTTCCCTTCTTTGGAGCCATGATTACATTGGTCTCGATTAATGTGAACGGACTGAGGGGTGAGAAGAAATTGCAGCAGTTGTTGCAGGATTTTAAAGATTCAGACTTATTGTGTCTGCAAGAAACCTTTTGGGATGAGGATATCCTAGAAAGAGTTCAGAAGGTTTGGAAGGGAGAGGTGTTTGCAAGTTGTGCAAACAATAACCGTAGAGGGGTGGCTGTTTTGGTGAGTCCGTCCATAAAAGAGAACGTTGCCTTGGTGGACAAGGACACTGAGGGGAGATTTTTACGGCTAAGGGTAAAAATGGAGGGATTTAATTGCGATCTCTTTAATATCTATGCACCGAACGACCATTGCAAGCGTCGTGAGTTTTTTTGGGGGTTATTCACTGAAGTGGCAGAGGTGGAAAATCCTTGTATAGTGGGGGATTTTAATGTATTTTTATCTCGGATGGACATTTCAGCCCAGATGACCTTTAAGGATGATAAGTCCAGAGGGATGATTGTAAAAATGATGGCAAATTTAAATTTGAGAGACTTATGGAGGAACCGGAACCCCATAAAAAGGGAGTTCTCCAGAGCAGGTTGGGTGGGTGATGTTTTAAAACAGAGCCGAATAGATTTTGTGTTAATGCGGGAAGGGTTAAGTTCTGAGGTGATGGAGATTTATTATAAAAAAGTATTTTTTAGTGATCACTCGGCTTTGGTTCTTAGAATTAGGAACAGCAGAGTTAAGATCGGTTCAGGGGTGTGGATTTTAAACAATCAATACCTGAAGGAAAGTGCTTATAAAGAAGGGATTATAAATATAATAAAGAATGCTCGGAAGGAACCTTTGTTCTTGAAAGAAAGAAGAGTTTGGTGGGACAATTTCAAATATGAGGTAAAAGTTTTTTCGGTACGTTATGGGAAAAAGAGGGCGGCAGCTAACCGGCGTCGAGAAGAGAATATAAAGAAAAGGTTTACGGATGTCTGTAAAGCAGTTGACGGAGGGGATAAGGGAGCTGAGACTAAGTTCCGGGTGCTAAAGGAAGAGTGGGAACTATTGCAAGCTGAAAAATGCAAGGGGGCCATTCTCCATGCAAAGGCTAGAGATGCATTGGAGGGCGAAAGATGCACTAGATATTTTCTAGAGCAAGAGAAGCTGCGACAGAGATTGTCGTTAATTGAAGAGTTGACGGTTGGGGAGAAGAGCGTTCATGAAAGTGGGGAGATTTTAGAGGCGGCTAGCAGCTTTTATCAAGAGTTATATACAAAAGAAGACATTTCCAATTTGGCGATGGAGGTTGTTACTGCTTTTATTGAAGAGGGTTTAAAGGAGGATGAGAGAAGCATGTGTGACAAAGAAGTAGGATTAGCGGAAATAAAAGTAGCAATAAGTGGAATGAAGGGGAGGAAAAGCTCAGGGTCCGATGGACTAAGTGCAGAATTTTATAAAGAATTTTTCGAGATTTTAAGTCCATTGCTTTTATACATTTTTAAGGAAATTAAAATTGAGGGAAGCCTGGCCCCATCTATGAGGAGAGGTATCATAAGCTTAGCTTATATAAAAATAAAGGGGATAGACGGGATCTGAAGAATTGGAGGCCCATCACATTATTAAATGTGGATTATAAGATCTTGGCGAGGGTTATGGCAAATCGTTTGAAGGAGGTGTTACCGGAGATAGTTTGGCCCTCTCAGTCCTATGGAGTCATAGGCCGGGACATCGCAGACTCTGTGGTCTCAACCCGAGATGCGATGGAGCTCATGGAAGAGAGTGGGAGGGAGGCTTATGTATTAAAGATAGATCAAGAGAAAGCCTTTGATAGGGTCTCTCGTGAGTTGTTATTGAAGGTTTTGGAAGCATTTGGTTTCCAGGAAAATTTCATTCAGTGGATAAGGATTTTTTATTCAAACATATTTAGCTGTGTTAAATGTAATGGTGTTTTATCCAAGTATTTTCCGATACAGAGATCAATGAGACAGGGTTGTCCCCTGTCCCCATTGTTGTACACATTGGTAGCAGAACCATTAGGTTACATGATGTGAAAGAAACAAGGTGTAGTTGGTATTGTGCTCCCCAGTTCTGGGCTGGTGTCGGTGATACACCAATATGCAGATGACACAACCTTAACATTGAGAAATGGGGAGTCAGTGAGGAAAGCTATGGATGTAGTGAAGGAATATTGTAGAGCTTCAGGAGCCAGAGTGAATTATAGTAAGTCTCAATGCCTGGTTGCAGGGAGGGGTAGGGGGGAAATGGTTGGGGGAATGTCCCTTTAAGGTGGTGGAGGTTTTGGAAGTTCTGGGGGTGCATATGGGGTACAAGAAAGACAGGGATGAAGTGGATCGATTAAATTGGGAACCGAAGGTTATGAAAATTAAAAAGATTTTGGGAAGATGGAAAAGAAGGTGGTTGAAAGTGCAAGGAAGAGCGACAGTGGTGTCTGCTCTCCTGCCATCTAAGCTATGGTACTTATTGACAGTGGAGGATATTCCTGAGTGGGTGGAAAAGTCCATCCGAGAGGCTTGTGTGAGGTTTTTATGGGAAGGGAAACCAGCCTTGGTGGCTTACAATACCATCATTGGATGGAGAAATCAGGGAGGACTCAATTTCCCAGATATTGACTTGAAGAAGAAATCCTTTAGAATCAAATGGGTGAAGAGATTTCTTCAGAAGTCAAATACAAGTTTTTGGAAGAGTTGTTTTGAGCATTTTTTAAAACGAAGTGGGATAGGAGGGCAGGGGATATTGTATATGCAATACAATAATATGTTTTTTGTAGTGTATGTAACCGTTCTACCTTTAAGAGAACTATTGTATGTAACCGTCCACCTTTAAGAGAACTATTTTAGGTGTTGCGCTACTTTATCTTGGCTGCTGTATACTGTAATACCGGGAGTGACCACACCGGTATATAAGTGCTGTGTAAGGATATATTGGGCAGATTCGCCCTGACTTTCGAATAGTAAAGTCCTGTTAAAGTTACTCTTGTAGTCTGTGTATTAATTCACCATATAACCCACAGACTTTACATTTTTGAAATCAATTAAACTTCTCCCTAGGTTTTATAAGGGGGTTGTAGAGACTTGGGCCCAATTTTTAAAGAGTGTGCCATTTATGCCCAAAGGAGCTGAGGAATTTTTAGAACAGCCCTTATTTTTGAACAGGTGGGTCAACATCGAAGGAGAGGTTTTATTTAATCAAGCTTTTATAAAAGCTGGGATTATATCTGTGAAAGATGTATTATACGAGGTAATTCCAGGTTGGTTGCCGGAAGCGATAGTGAGGGACATGGTGTGGGAGGAGGATCAGGAGGTAGAGGGAAAAGCAATAGGAATCATGTATGAGAAGATTGTGAGGGCAATGCCACAGGATTGGATGGAAGAAATAAATGCGGAAATCTCCAAAGGAAGTAAAATGCGTCCTGCTTTTCCAAGCTTTGTACTGGAGAAAGGGGGAGAGTTGGTCCAATTTGACAACTGTAATACTTGAGATTTCTATGAGGTATTCAGAGAATGGAGATTCAAGACACCTGCTGGTCAGGAGTTTTGGCAGAGTATATACCCACAGCTGGACTTCAACAGGATTTGGAAGGGAGTGTGGGCAAATTTTTAATGCCCAGAATGGATTGAACTGGATTTCAAATTGGCTCATAACTGGACTTTTACCATGATGGTCTTGTGCAAGATTGGACGAGTGGAGGCGGCAACTTGCCCAATGTGTGGGACACGGGATGAGACTCTGTCCCATTTACTGGTGTTATGTCCGCAGTTAAATGACTTTAAGTACTATGTTCGACAGCTGTGTGAAGCTTTTTTGCTGGGTGGGGACCGAAGAGCGAGAATGGGAAACCCGTGGGACTCAATTTTGAGATGGGGATTGCAGGAGAGTCTGCCCGAGTCTAGCGGAGCGGCAATTAATTTAATGTTCAGTTTGGCTAGATTCATGATTGTGCAAATAAGGAATGCTCTGTTTTTTAAGGGGAGGAGAATCAATCTAAATGAGTATTTTAAATATAAACCAGAAGACCATTATAAGGCTCTGTGGATGTTTTATACAGAAAGGAATTTAAGGATTGTGGCGGAGCCACTAAGGGACTCCGATCAAATGTATATAATTCCCTTTAACAACATGTTAGCTACAGCCTGAGTCTGTATCTTTGTATATACTGTTTGCATGTACAGAACGCGGTCCCTTTAAGAGTGCGGGCAAACGTGATGACATCATGCCGTTCATCACGTGATCCCCCACCGGCGGGAAAAACGTGATGACGTCATGACGCCAGCCACGGGACCGCCCAAGCAGTCCTTGTGGAGCCTCCAAACTGACTAGACCTGTATTCGTAGTTCTCTTGCAACTGTTTGTTAAACTCAATTAGTTTTACATTAAACATCGTTTGTTTGATCGCCTGAGTCGACTTCAGTCTCTTGATAGGAACTAGACATTCCTACATTGGTGACCCCGACTTTTGCAAATGGTTTTCGCAGGAGGAACGAAGCATGGAAACAAACACCGTTGCATTGAAGCTGCCGCAATTCTGGGAGCAACAAGCGACCGCGTGGTTCATCCAGGTCGAAGCCCAGTTTGCATTACGGAACATCGTTGCGGATCAGACCCGATATTATTACGTGGTCTCCACACTCGACAGCTCCACCGCGTCATGGATCGTCAGCCTGCTTGAGAACCCCCTGGACGACCGCAAGTATGAAACAATCAAGGCGCGGTTGTTACAAGTCTTCGGGCTCACGAAGTTGGAGTGCGCCCGCCGACTGCTCGCTATGCCCAGCCTCGGGGACTCCAAGCCGTCTGAGCTCATGAGCCAAATGCTCACGCTCCTTGGCTCCGAACCGGAATGCTTCCTCTTTAGGGAGCTCTTCCTCAGTCAGTTACCAGAGCAAGTACAAGCTGCCCTGGCCAGGTCCGAAGTCACAGACTGCGCAGCGCTTGCTGCCGAAGCGGACAAGATTTTCGCGGTGACGCAGCAGTACTGCGCTGCCACGAGGCGCCCATCCTCCACAGATGCCACCCCAGCTCCTCAACCTTCGGGGCTGTGCTCCTACCACATGCGGTTTGGCGCGAAAGCCAGATGTTGCCGCCCTCCCTGCAGCTTCTCTCCCCCCAAAAAAAACAACTGCAACCCCGGCAAAAGAATGGGTCTGATGGGTGCCCCGCGGCTGCGATGGCAATCGTAAATTCTGGCAAGCTGTTGTTCATCACCGATTCCATCTCTGGTCGGTGATTCCTATGCGACACCGGCGCACAGTGCAGCATTATACCCGCGTCCGCTATTGATGTTCAAGTTGGGAGGCACGGCCTCTCACTCGAAGCGGATAATGGCGGAGCTATCCGGACCTTCGGCAAACGGCAGGTCCAGGTGTGTTTCGGCGGCCAGTGATTTGTTTGGGAATTTGTTATGGCCAGGGTTTCACAAGCCATCCTCGGCGCGGATTTCCTGTGCGCCAACGGCCTCCTGGTCGATGTGCGGAACCGGCGGCTGATCAACGCGGCCACATTTCACTCCATTCCTTGCCACCGTGGTACCACCATGTCGCGCACCGTCTCCTGCACTTTCTCAACTCCGGACGAGTTCGCTCGCCTGCTCGGTGAATTTCCGGACCTGACCAGACCTACGTTCTCCTCTACGGCCACGAAGCATAGTGTGGAACACCACATCACTACCACCGGCCCCCCGGTCCACGCGCGGGCCCGGCGTCTCGAACCCGGCAAGCTGGCGGTCGCGAAGGCAGAGTTTGCTACGATGGAATGCCTGGGGATTATTCGCCGGTCCAATAGTCCCTGGTCTTCGCCTCTCCACATAGTACCGAAACCTGGCGGCGGATGGCGGCCATGCGGCGACTATCGGCGACTTAACGACGCTACCACTCCTGATCGATACCCGATCCCCCACATTCAGGATTTCTCTGCCCATTTGGCTGGGAACACCGTGTTTTCCAAGGTGGATCTGGTCCGAGGCTACCACCAGGTCCCAGTACACCCGCAGGACGTGCAGAAGACCGCAGTCATCACCCCATTCGGCCTTTTTGAATTTTTGACGATGCCTTTTGGGTTGAAGAACGCTGCCCAGGCCTTCCAGCGCCTCATGGACTCCGTGCTGCGGGACCTCAAGTTCCTTTTCATCTATTTAGATGACATCCTTGTGGCCAGTCGAAATAAGGAGGAACACATCGCACACCTACGCACCCTCTTTCATCGCCTCAGCCAACACGGCCTGATTCTCAACCCGGCCAAGTGTCAGTTTGGTCTGCCCCTCATTGATTTCCTGGGACATTGCATCACATCGGAGGGAGCGGTGCCTCTGCAAGCAAAGGTAGAGGCGGTGACATCCTTTCCGCGCCCGCAGACCATCGAGGCCCTGCAGGAGTTCCTCGGGATGGTACCGCTTCATGCCTAAGGCAGCTCTGCTCATGTAGCCCCTGCATGAGGCCCTCAAGGGCAAGTCTGGCAAGGATCCGGTAAGCTGGACGGTCGACATGGACCGGGCGTCCGTTAACACAAAAAGCGCCCTCGCCAATGCGACCATGCTGGCGCACCCGCTGCCAGGTGCCACCATCACCCTCACCACTGATGCGTCAGACTACGCCATTGGCGCAGTGTTGGAACAGTGGGTAAATGGAACGTGGCAACCGCTGGCGTTCTTCAGCCATCAACTACGGCGAAACGAGCGGAAGTACAGTACCTTCGACCGGGTGTTGCTGTCTCTTTTTCTGGCCATCTGCCATTTCCGGTTCTTGCTGGAAGGACGTCCTTTCACTGCTTTTGTAGACCATAAGCCACTAACGTTCGCTATGGCCAAGACTGCCGAACCGTGGTCAGCCCGACAACAACGTCAGTTAACGTTTATCTCTGAATTCACTACTGATATTCAGCACGTGGCCGGTAAAGACAACCTGGTGGCGGATTGCCTCTCCCGCGCGACCGTTCAGGCAGTCCAGCTCGGCATCAACTATTCCCTCATGGCTGTGGATCAAGCCTCGGATCCAGAGGTGCAAGCTTACCGAACCAGCCCCTCTAGCCTCCAAGCGGCCGACGTCAAATGCCACGCCGCAGGCACCACGCTACTTTGTGACATCTCCGTAGGAGATCCTCGCCCTATCATGCCGGTTGCCTGGCGCCGAAAAGTGTTTGACGCCATACACGGGTTGTCACACCCTGGCATGAAGGCCTCGCAAAGGCTGATGTCGTCCAAGTTCGTTTGGCGGGGCATGCATATGGATGTCCGCGACTGGGCCAACACCTGCGTGGTCTGCCAAAAGGCCAAGGTGCAGCGTCACGTCAAAGCTCCATTGGCCACCTTCGTTGTTCCGGAGCGATGGTTCGATCACGTGAATGTGGACCTGGTGGGGCCACTTCCACCTTCTCATGGGTTTACACATATCCTTACGATGGTAGACCGCACCACTAGATGGCCAGAGGCAGTTCCCTTGTCATCCACCACTCCGGCAGACGTAGCCAGGGCATTCATCTCCTCTTGGGTCGCCCGTTTCGGGGTACCGGTGGACATCTCTTCTGCTCGTGGACCGCAATTTTCCTCTGAGCTCTGGAACGCAGTGGCTCAGGGGCTTGGCATCAAGCTACATCGCACCACAGCCTACCATCCACAGGCAAACGGCCTGTGTGAACAGTTTCACAGGTCGCTCAAAGCCGCACTGAGGGCCAGCCTCCAAGGCGCTGGATGGGTGGACAGGCTACCATGGGTCCTGTTGGGTCTTCGCACGGCACCCAAGGAAGATCTTCACTCGTCCTCGGCAGAGCTCGTCTATGGCCAGCCGCTACGCGTACCAGGGGATTTCCTTCCGACTCCAACAGAGCCATGGTCCGCATCCAATCAACTCATCAGCCACCAGGAGGCAGCCAGGTGTTTTGCACCAGTACCAACGTCGCATCACGGCTTTCAGAGCTCCCACATCCCAGCAGGGCTGAAGAACACCGAATATGTGTTCATCCGCCATGATGCTCATCGGGATCCGCTCAAGGCCCCTTACACTGGTCCTTTCCGCGTGCTAGAGCCGGGAGACAAAACTTTCTCAGTGGATATCGGAGGTAAACCGGACCACATTTCGGTTGACCGGTTGAAGCCGGCACACTTGGGCCTTGACCGCCTGGTCGAGACCGCACAGCCGCCAAAACGTGGCCGACCGCCCACAGTCGCCGTGCCAGATCAAGTGCAACCGCCCGCCAGCCTGCCCGCCGTCCAGCAGCTTCCACTCCAAGTATACAGAAGTCGCAATGACAGGCTTATCAGGCCTCCTTGCCGTTTCACTTTTTCTGTTAAAGACAATTCTGGGGGGGCGCATGTGGCGGAGCCACTAAGGGACTCCGATCAAATGTATATAATTCCCTTTAACAACATGTTAGCTACAGCTTGAGTCTGTATCTTTGTATATACTGTTTGCATGTACAGAGCGCGGTCCCTTTAAGAGCGCGGGCAAGCGCGATGACGTCACGCCGTTCATCACGTGATCCCCCACCGGCGGGAAAAATGTGATGACATCATGACGCCAGCCACGGGACCGCCCAAGCAGTCCTCGTGGAGCCTCCGAACTGACTAGACCTGTATTCGTAGTTCTCTTGCAACTGTTGGTTAAAATCAATTAGTTTTACATTAAACATCGTTTGTTTGATAGCCTGAGTCAACCTTAGTCTCTTGATAGGAACTAGACATTCCTACAGGATAGTATTTTACAACCAATTTTTAAAGTACAATCGATTAATATATGTTACAGGTGACAAATTAAACTTCAGGTTTTGATGTTAAAATGTGGTGGCGGAATGGCTGTGCAGAGCGGTGGAATTGATTTGTATCATACAATGTAATGATCATGATGTTGTAAATGTTCTTAATGTTTAATAAAGTATATTAAAAAAAAACTGGGCAGCACACTCGCCTCTGAATCAGAAGGTTGTGGGTTCAAGTCCCACTCCAGAGACTTGAGCACATAAAGCTAGGCTGACACTGCAGTGCTGAGGGAGTGCTACATTGTTGGAGGTGCTGTCTTTTGGATGAGTCGTGATTGGCTATAAAGCGCTTCGAGACATCCGGTGGTCATGAAAGGCGCTATATAAATGCAAGTCTTTTTTTCTGCAGGTTTTTGATTCCAAGTTGGTGCATAAAATAAAGTTCTAAAACCACACTTTTTGAGAATGTGCCACGCTTCACTAAGTAAATCTAATCATTATCCAAATCGTTTCCAAATCTGTAAAATTGATTCAATTATGCAAGCACAATTCATCAGCAGCAACAGCTGCAGGAAGTGACATTGCGACTGAAATCAGTGAACATCATTCACAATACATTCATTAAAATTAACTTTATACAAGGCATGTGGGTCAAACTTTTCCTATTTAAATTGGCAATCATATTAAGCTACAACATTATTCTGAATAAGGTCACATGTAAAAACAGTAAGAATCATTAAACAGAAGGATAATGAGACCAGCACAATTAGTTTGTGTTCCAGACAGTTACCCTAATTTAACTTCTACATCAATATTCCTTATGTGCTGTTATTTCAGAAATGCACTTTTGCTCTATTTTCTGCATATTTTTCACTGTACTGATTGCAATAATGCCATCTAATTATCATGAGGTTTTGTTTTCCTTTGCAATGTATGTATTCCCCACCAGCCCCATGCATTGGCTAAGAAGGTAACTAAGCAGCCAATCCCCAGCCTGTTGGCAACACTGCTTTGAAACTGGCCATCTGGATGGACAAAAATGTGTCCTGATTCAACTTGCCATATGATTTTCCTCCCTCCTTGTGGGGAACTATGGGCACCTCCTGCAACATCTTGCTCATGATCAGCAATTTACTGTTTGGAGAAACATTGGCATAATTCCATGGCAACTTACTAAATGCACATGAAATACCAGAAGCGAAGCTTCTCCTTGCCTTGGGCCAATATCCCATACAGTGCTGCTGGCTGGGACTGTCTCTCTGTCCCTAGTACAACTGCAGAGTAAACCATCACTTTCTGATTTTATATTGGCATTAAGGTATTTTATGTTCCCATTGCCTGCCGAGGTAAATTCATGAAGTGTCTGTCTTTATTACATTCAAGATTGAGACCATTTTGTCTCCTTTTGCTGTCCCCCAATATACCTGGTGATATGTCCTGACATCAGACTATTATGATGCATAAAAACAATGTACCTGGGGATTTAAAGTTTTTTAGCTTCTGAGAAATAAACTATCTCATTTTTCTGACATTGTATTTCATGGTTATAAGGCTAAATATTCTGCCCATTCACAATCAGTGGGTGGGAAATCTAGCCCATAATATATTAAATATTAATTAAGAAAGAAAAGAAATAACTTCCCTTTATATAATACCCTAGCATGTCAGCAGGACATTTCTTTTATTCTTTTGTCTGATCGCAGCCCTGCCTTCGATCTAGTTTCTTTTCTTTCCAGTTTTGAAGAAGGGTCCAACCCGAAACGTCAACTCAAATTTCTCTCCACGGATGTTGCCTGACCTGCTGAGTTTTTCCAGCATTTTCTGTTGTTATTTCGGATTTCCAACATCTGCAGTATTTTGCTATCATTTCAAATTGCTTTGCAGCCAATGAATTTTGAAGTATAGGCACTGTTGTTACATAGGCAAACACAGCAGACAATTTACACACAGTGGAAGTCCAAAAATAGCAAATGAGATAAATAACTAGTCAATCTGATTTTTTGGTGTTACAGAGAAATGTTGGTCAGGACATCATGAGAACTCCCTGCTCTTTAAATAGCACCATGGGATCTTTTACATCTACTTGAACCAGTAGAACAATCAGATGGGGCCTTGGTTTAATGTATCATCAAAAGACAACACTTCAAACAATCCTTTAGAACTGAATTGAAGTGTCGACCTAGGTTATACACTCAAGCCCCAAAGGGTGCTTGAACACACAACCACTGACTTTAAAAAAAAGTGAGCCAAGCTAATACGTTGATAACTAACACAATGATAAAATAACATAATGATAAAATATAGGCATACAGAATGATTTTTTTAATTGTGCAGTGGAAAAGTTTAATGTTATATTATCCCTGGAATTGGAACTGAAATGAGTAATACCATAATTATACTTGCCTTACAATATCAGTCCCAATTTCCATGAAATCTTAGTGCACGGATCTGGTGCAGTTCGGTTATACTATTATACCTCCAAAATGAAGAATAGCATCCTGCATTGTAATAGCATTATATACTTAGAATTCTGGGATGTTGTGTTGGAAAGTTTTCACTATTGGCAGAATAGTTAACAGTACTGGCAAGTTTACATGATACTTAATGTCATATTCTCCAATATAATGCATAAATACAGCACTACAAATAAGTACAGTATAATGGGTAATAGATTGCACTGGTCTGTCATAGATAAATTATTTGGTCAGTATTACTGTTTTTTACTCTCAGTAGGGGAGAGGAATATGCTAAAGACAAATACTCAATCTATCAGACTTTTATCTTTGGCAGGCCACTATTATAATTATTTTAAGTTGATAATTATTGTAATGTGTTGATTCATAATTGTGCAAAATAACAAGCTGGGAGCTTTCTTAACCCTTTAGAAAGTCACATTACTTATGTCACCTCCCTATCACAAAGAAAACAGAAGTGGCCAATGGATTATATAATAATACAGTATACTCATATTAACTATATACAAATTGTGAATGATCGGATGTGCTGCAAAATTGTATACTTAAAAAAATGTATTCTTATTTCTATACACATAGAACATAAATGAATGGGGGAAACGAGATGTAAACAAATGGTGATTACACAAAACACTGACTTAAGAAAATAAATGTTGTTCATACTTTCATAAAGAAACAGGAATAAAATTACGCAGTCCAAGGCTTTTGCATTTTCCATTAAATCACTGCAAATATATTTATCAGTTCTTATTACTGACTTAGAGAAATCAAATTAAACATAACAAAGTTATTATCCACATTTAAAGCACTTTAAATTGGAATTGCTACTCCATCTAAAAGGCCAAATTTCCAAAAATATATCTTAGAAATAGAGCAGGCATGTCTAAAGCGGTCAATGGTGTATATATTGCTTTGATTATATTACTCAAAATAGCAATTTACATTTTAATTGTTTTGATGAAACCTTGTGCCTTTATTATCCAACTTGTCCTTTTAAACAGTAGCCAATGCATTCCTTCAAAGACATGCATACTTGCCACAGAAGTTTAAAAAAACAGTCAAAATAGCCTCAGCAATCACGTGAACAAATGAAATGTCAGTCCATGACAGGCACAGCTTGGAAGCTCGCCATTCCTGCTGATAAAGATGAATGAGATTATACATGTTTAATAACATGAGGATCAAAAGGCAAGCATGCACAGACCAGGCACAATGAGCCTTATTTTCTTTGGTTTTGTGGGCTTATCCTTTTCAGCAATATAAATGTAGAATAAGTTGCACTGGTACCTGCCTCTATCAAATGAAATATCTGCTTTTAAATAACAGCAATAGAAGAATGACTGTCCCAGACATTCTTAAAGGTCTGCAAAATATTGGAAAAATATAGGTATAAAAAAATCTTCCTGCTACAGAAGGCTTGAATTTGCTTTCATGGGTTATTCTAACTGGAAGTAGTAGTGTTTTCCTTCTTGATCGAACAGAATGAATCAAACCCTTTAGTTATCTGACACTACATTTAAAGGATCACTCTCCTTTTTATAAATGGTTGGAATGAATCTGAACTTTTGTTTAGGTACGAAAACTTTACCCTATTTAGAGCATAAGACCATAAGATAAGAACATTAGAAATAGGGGCAGGAATAGGCCACTTGGCCCCTCGAGCCTGCTCCGCCATTCAATAAGATCATGGCTGATCTTGAGCTCAAAGCCACTTCCCCACCCGCTCCCCATAACCATTCACTCCCTTATCTTGCAAAAATCTGCCTATCTCCACCTTAAATGTATTTAATGACCCAGCCTCCACAGCTCTCTGGGGCAGAGAATTCCACAGATTTACGACTCTCTGAGGGAAGAAATTCCTCCTCATCTCAGTTCTAAAAGGGCGACCCTTTATTCTAAAACTGTGCCCCCGTGTTCTAGATTTCCCCACGAGGGGAAACATCCTCTCTGCATCTACCTTGTTGAGCCCCCTCAGTATCTTATATGTTTCAATAAGATCACCTCTCATTCTTCTAAATTCTAATGAGTATAGGCCCAGCCTGCTCAACCTTTCCTCATAAGTCAACCCCCTCATCTCTGGAATTAACCTAGTGAATCATCTCTGAACTACCTCCAATGCAAGTATATCTTTCCTTAAACAAGGAGGCCAAAACTGTACGCAGTACTCCAGGTGTGGTCTCACCAATACCCTGTACAGTTGTAGCAGGACTTCCCTGCTTTTGTACTCCAACCCCTTTGAAATAAAGGCCAACATTCCATTTGCCTTTTTGATTACTTGCTGTACCTGCATGCTAACTTTTTGTGTTTCATGCACAAGGACCCCCAGGTCCCTCTGAACTGTAGCATTTTGTAATCTCTCTCCATTTAAATAATCATTTACTTTTTTATTTTTCCTGCCAAAGTGTATAACCTTGCACTTTCCCACATTATGCTGCATCTGCCAAATGTTTGCCCACTCACTTAGCCTATCTATATCCTTTTGCATGTTCTTTGAGTCCTCTGCACAACTTGCTTTCCCACCCATCTTTGTATCATCTGCAAACTTGGCTACATTACACTCGATCCCTTCATCCAAGTCATTAATGTAGATTGTAAATAGTTGGGGTCCCAGCACCGATCCCTGTGGCACCCCACTAGTTACCGTTTGCCAACCAGAAAATTACCCATTTACCCCGACTCTCTGCTTTCTGTTAGTTAGGCAATTCTCTATCCATGCTAATATATTACCCCCAATTCGGTGAGCTCTTATCTTATGCAGTAACCTTTTATGTGGCACCTTATCGAATGACTTCTGGAAATACAAACACACCACATCCACTGGTTCACCTTTGTCCACCCTGCTCGTTACCTCCTCAAAGAACTCCAGCACATTTGTTAAACATGATTTCCCTTTCATAAAACCATGCTGACTCTGCTTGCCTGCATTATGATTTACCAAATACCCTGCTACTGCTTCCTTAATGAAGGACTCCAGCATTTTCCCAATGACAGATGTTAGGCTAACTGGTCTATAGTTTCCTGCTTTCTGTCTCCCTCCTTTCTTAAATAGGGGTGTTACATTTGCGGTTTTCCAATCCGATGGGACCTCTGCAGAATCCAGGGAATTTTGGTATGTTGCACTATCTCTGCAGCCACTTCTTTTAAGACCCTGGGATGCAGGCCATCTGATCCAGGGGACTTGTCATCTTTTAGTCCCATTATTTTACCAAGTACTATTTCCTTAGTGATAGTGATTGTCTTTAGTTCCCCCTCCCTGTGGCCCCTTGATTATCCATTACCAGAATGATACCCGGACTTCAAGGGTTAAGCTACGAGGAGAGATTACACAAATTAGGGTTGTATTCCCTAGAATTTAGAAGGTTAAAGGGTGATCTGATCGACGTTTTTAAGATATTAAGGGGAACAGATTGGGTAGATAGATAGAGAGAAACTATTTCCGCTGGTTGGGGATACGAGGACTAGGGGGCATAGTCTAAAAATTAGAGCCAGGCCTTTCAGGACTGAAGTTAGGAAATGCTTGTACATAAAGGGTGGTAGATGTTTGGAACTCCCTTCTGCAAATGGCAATTGACGCTAGATCAATTGTTAATTTTATATCTGAGATTGATAGCTTTTTGTTAACCAAAGGTATTAAGGGATATGGGCAAAGGCGGGTATATAGTGTTAGGTCACAGATCAGCCATGATCTCATTGAATGGCGAAACAGGCTTGAGGGGCTGAATGGCCTACTCTTGTTCCTATGTTGCTATGTTCCTATTCTGACACAGCAAATTAGAGCTCCTAGCTTAGACAACTATGCTGTCTTAAAATGGAACCTTGTTATTGTGAAAGAACAAATCAGAGTATGTGCCATAGTTATCCATATCTTATAGATAGAGTTTTGACTCAGGTCAGGATGACGTTGATTATCTGTTCTTCCATTATCTGTACACCCAAATCTCTGAAGAAACTTTTCCAGCAGTTGGGGCTGAGTTGGAAAAACAATATGATTTGGATTCGAGTTGGGAGAGCAGTAGGAAACTGGGCTTGGAAATCAGTGGGAGTTGGTTGGGAAAACAGTGTGATCATGTTGGAAGAGCAGTGGAACATAAGTGAAAGTTAGCCAATTAATGAAATACAAGAACTTTTATTATAATAATAATTGTATTTATATAACACCTTTCATGTTAAATCATCTCAAGTACTTTCTAAACTGAATTGCTTTTTGAAATGCAGTGGCTGTTGTTAAATAGCAAACATCTTTTACAATTTTACTTAAACCACTTTTGCAAAATACAGTAAACCATTTAAGAGCTCAGGTAAAAATATGCTTTGTCTTCTCAAGTACAACAATGCAAAGCTTTCATTTTTGTATTCTAGGTTCTGATATTTAACTTTCAACGTTTGACATATAAAATGCAATATTTACCTTGTCCTGATTTGCAAAAATATTATCCAGCAATCCGCATGGGGAAGCCAACTTTCATTATCTGCAGTGGAAGGGAGGCCGAATAGGGGTCCCCACTGCTCTGGCAGATACGTAACATTTCTTTGATAATTAAATTACTAAACAACATATTAGTTATTATAAATTATAAAAATAAAGGATAAGACCCCTTCATATACTTACACATGCGTACTAATACAATCTGAAAACAAAGTTTTCTTTCAAATGGCATGTGACGCCCAACAGACATTGGAAAAATAGACCTTTGTTGAGATACCGCGGCAAACGTGGGAGTCGAGACAGAGCTATTGAAAACACAACTGCTTTATTCTGACCACATGGCAAACAGGAACTAGAAAAGCCCGCACATCCACTTAAATACTTCCCAGACAGGAAGTGCTCCCGGCAGCCTGTCCCTGCGGGAAACAAGTTGCTGGAGGAAAGGGCCCCCGGCTGGGGGCTTCTGCTTAGACTGTCTGTGCCGCCGTGAGCGGATTATGTCCAGTGGTGGCGTGTCGCCACAGAGCTCCCCGCAGAATCCGCTTAGGAGGAGTGGACGAGTCGTGATGGTGGTCTAATGGTTCTGCCGCAGCGGCTCTGAGTGGTCGCCGGTCTGGTTGGTTGGGTCGGGCGGTTCGCCGCCGGCTGTGCTGGCTTGCCGGGGGGACGGCCTCTGGCTGGAGGCTGGGCCACGGGGACCTGTTCCCCTGGTTCTGTGTGTGCTGGTTTGAGCCGGTCGATGGAGACTGTCTCGACCCTGTCGCCGAGTCGCAGCTTGAATACCTTGTCCCCGGTTTGTAGTACCTCGTACGGACCGTCGTACGGGGGTCGCAGGGGCCCGCGGTGCGCGTCGTGTCGCACGAAGACGAAGCGCGCCTGCTGTAAATTTGGCGGGACGTGAGGTGCGAGTTCGCCGTGTCGGTTGACCGGAAGTGGGGCGAACTGCTGAGCGGAAGAGAAAGAGTCGAGCCGCTGCTGTTCGGCCGACCAAGACTTGGTAGGCTCCGGAAGGAATTCGCCTGGGACGCGCAGCGGTTGTCCGTAGACTAACTCCGCTGCCGAGGACTGGAGGTCTTCCTTGACCGCGGTGCGTAGGCCGAGTAGCACCCACGGTAGGCGGTCAGTCCAGGTACTGTCCTGCAGGCCGGCGCGGAGTGAGGCCTTGAGTGACCTGTGGAAGCGTTCACCAAGTCCGTTGGCCTGCGGGTGGTACGCCGTGGTGCGGTGGAGCGTCACCCCGAGGTTGCGTGCTGTGGCCGTCCAGAGTTCGGAGGTGAACTGGGCGCCTCTGTCGGAGGTTATGTCGGCCGGTACGCCGAACCTCGCAACCCAGGTGTTAACGAACGCCCTGGCGATGTCGGCTGTGGTGGTGGAGGTCAGCGGCACTGCCTCAGGCCAGCGTGTGTAGCGGTCGACCATCATGAGGAGATAAGTTTGGCCTTGCGATGGCGGCAGGGGACCGACGATGTCGACGTGTACGTGGTCGAAGCGGCGGCTGGGTACCTCGAAGTCTCCCAGGGGTGCTTTGGTGTGCAGCTGTACCTTAGCCCGTTGGCAGGCGAGGCAGGAGGTGGCCCAAGTCCGAACATCTCTGCTAAGGCCGCCCCAGACGAAGCGCTTGGAGAGGAGTTTGATGGATGCGCGGGAACCCGGGTGAGAGAGCCCGTGGAGCGCGTCGAAGATGCGGCGGCGCCAGGTCTCAGGGACGACCGGCCTGGGTTGGCCGAGTGAGATGTCGCACGTGACTGCCGTGGCTTCGGGCCCGTGCGCGACCTTGGCTAGGCGTAGCCCTGGCAGGCTGGTAGCCGCCGAGAGGAGGTCTGGGTCCGTGAGCTGGGCCGCTGCTAGTTGTGCGTAGTCGACCGCGAGGTGATTCGCACAGACGGCAGGACGGGAAAGGCAGTCGGCGACCACGTTGTCTCTACCGGAGACGTGCTGAATGTCCGTAGTAAACTCGGAGACAGCCGCGAGCTGGCGTTGTTGCCTAGCGGACCAGGGTTCGGTGTGCTTGGCCATCGCATATGTGAGTGGCTTGTGGTCCACATACGCGGTGAAGGGGCGGCCTTCCAGGAGGAACCTGAAATGGCGGACCGACAGGTGGAGTGCGAGAAGCTCGCGGTCGAAAGTGGAGTATTTGACCTCCGGGGGGCGCAGTTGGCGGCTGTAGAAGGCAAGTGGCTGCCACGCGCTATTGACCCACTGCTCGAACACGGCCCCAACCGCGTGGTCGGAGGCGTCGGTGGTGAGCGCGACCCGGGCATCGGCCCTCGGGTGCGCGAGCAGAGTGGCATCGGCGAGCGCGTTTTTGGTGGCGTCGAAGGCGGCTGCCGTGTCAGTGGTCCAGGCTACATCCATCTTGCCGGATTTTCCTCGGAGGGAGTCGTATAGGGGCTTCATAACGGCTGCGGCTCTGGGGATGAACCTGTTGGAGAAGTTCACCGTCCCGAGGAACTCCTGGAGGCCCTTGATGGTTGTGGGGCGGGGGAGTTGCTGGACGGCCTGCACCTTGTTGGGCAGGGGGACGGCCCCAGCAGGGGTGATGTGGTGACCGAGAAAATCGATCTCGGTTAGGCCGAATTGGCACTTCGCCGGGCTGAGGATGAGCCCGTGTTGGGCTAGGCGCCCGAACAGGATGCGAAGGTGTTCGAGGTGTTCCTGTTTGGAGGAGCTGGCCACGAGAATGTCGTCTAGATAGACGAATAGGAAGTTCAGGTCCCGGAGAACTGAGTCCATAAGGCGCTGGAAAGCCTGTGCTGCATTCTTGAGGCCGAAGGGCATCCTCAGGAACTCGAACAGGCCGAATGGGGTGATGACGGCCGTTTTGGGGATGTCCGCGGGGTGTACGGGGACTTGGTGGTAACCGCGCACCAGGTCGACTTTGGAAAAGACGGTTCGTCCGGCCAGTCGGGCCGAGAAGTCCTGGATGTGTGGCACCGGGTACCGATCGGGGGTGGTGGCGTCGTTGAGGCGGCGGTAGTCCCCGCAAGGGCGCCAGCCTCCGCCGGGCTTGGGGGCGATGTGGAGGGGCGAGGCCCAAGGGCTGCTGGAGCGGCGGATGATGCCGAGTTGTTCCATGTTGGTAAACTCGGCCCGCGCGATTTCCAGCTTGGCCGGGTTGAGTCTGCGGGCGTGGGCAGAAACTGGGGGGCCGGTGGTGGGGATATAGTGTTCCACACCGTGCTTGGCGGCTTTGGCCGAAAAGGTCGGGTTAGTGAGGGCGGGAAACTCAGCTAGGAGTGCCGAGTAGTCGTCCGTGGCTCCGGCGAGGCAGTAGGTCGTCGGGCCGGCCGAACGGGCCGGGGTAAAGGCGCCGGGGATGGGGGCCATAGTGTTGATGTCGACGAGGCGGTGCCTCGGAATGTCGACAAGGAGGCCGTGGGCGCGTAGGAAGTCGGCGCCAATGAGTGGGCAGAGGACCTTGGCTGTCAGGAACTCCCAGCGGTAGCGGCGGCCCGCGAGGTCGAGCGTGACCATGCAGGTGCCATATGTGCGGATTTCAGAGCCGTTGGCTGCAGCCAGTGTGATACCCCGTGTGCCGCGTTGGATCTCGAGGGCGGAGGCGGGGGTGATGCTGTGCTGGGCCCCTGTGTCGCACAGAAATCGGCGGTTGGTTCTGTCGTCAGTGACGTACAGTAGGGGCTCCTTCTGCCCCGCGGCCATCGCGGGGGCCGGTGCGGGGGGGGGTTTGAAGGAACACGGTGGCATGCAGCGTTGAGCCCTAGCGCCAAAACGGGTGTGGTAGTAGCAGTGACCCGGAGTGGTAGGGCGGTCGGGCCTAGCGGCCCGGGAAGACCGCGTGGTCGTTGCCGTGAGGTCGGGCGCGACGTCGCGAGCGGCCTGTGCAGAGAGCAGCCGGTCGGCCTTTTCGGCTATCTCATTCAGGTCCGTGGAGTCAGACTCCACAAGGAGCGGGCGGATGCTGGCGGGGAGCTGCCGAATGAAAAGCCTGCGAAAAAGGGCGCCGGGATTTTTGTCGTCGGAGAGGGACAGCATGTGGGAAAGCAGGTCTGATGGTGGAGCGTCACCAAGGCCGGGGAGGTCCAGGAGTTGGCAGTGGCGCTGGTAAGAGGACGTTTGAAATTTTTTAAGTAGCGCAGCCTTCAGATGCTCGTACTTGCCCTCCGTTGGTGGATTCTGCAGCGCTGCCCAAACCTTGGGGACTGTAGCGTAGGTGAGCGAGGCGACGAGGTAGTCGTACTTCGTGGCGTCGACTGTAATGCCTTTCAGCCGGAATCTGGACTCAGCTTGAACGAACCAGGCTTCGGCGAGGTTCTCCCAAAAGTCAGGTAATTTAACCGTGACTACGTTTGTATCCGCCATGCTAACTTAGGATTCGTCCTGAGCATCGGGGTCACCAGTGTTGAGATACCGCGGCAAACGTGGGAGTCGAGACAGAGCTATTGAAAACACAACTGCTTTATTCTGACCACATGGCAAACAGGAACTAGAAAAGCCCGCACATCCACTTAAATACTTCCCAGACAGGAAGTGCCCCCAGCAGCCTGTCCCTGCGGGAAACAAGTTGCTGGAGGAAAGGGCCCCCGGCTGGGGGCTTCTGCTTAGACTGTCTGTGCCGCCGTGAGCGGATTATGTCCAGTGGTGGCGTGTCGCCACACCTTTCCCAAAACGTTTTGGGAAAGAGGAAATATAATATAAAATTCTTTCATTTATGAGAATGGTACCAAGGATGAGGGAATTCAGTTATTTGGAGAGACTGGAGAAGCTGAGGTTGTTCTCCTTACAGCAGAGAAGGTTAAGAGGAGATTTGATAGAGGTGTTCAAAATCATAAATGGTTTTGATAGAGTAAATAGGGAGAAACTGTTTCCAGTGGCAGAAGGGTCAGTAACAAAGAACACGGAGTACGCCTTCGACCCGCTAAATATCTACAAACTTACCTCTTGGCTCCAAAGCTACGGAGAGTTCGGGTCTTGGGCCTCTAGGCGTACGCCTGCGTAAAGACCCGTGGATCCCAGGGATGCAGGCGGTTCTAAAACGTACCTGGGATCACGTGGGCTAGGTCCTCCAATGAGAGAGGGTTCCATTGCAGTCATTTCCAAACGTAATCCCCTAATAACATGCAATGGAATCTCCAAATAATTAAACAATTTAGACAACTTTAATAAATATAAATGTTCTGATTTTCAAATTTAATTAAAAATCGCTTCATTAAATCAAATATAATAAAAAATTTAATTTTTGAAAAATAATTTTAAACATTTTAATCCAGGCCAATATTTGCATAAACTAATTTTAAGTGATTGTGCATCATTTTTAATTTTTAATTTAAGATTTATAATAACCCTTATGCTGGTAAAAGCAGGCCCTATGCCTGCTTTTACCAGCTGTAAGAGTTTTGTGGGCAATTGCTGGGCAGTAGTTGGGCAAATAGCCCAAATCTGTGCCAGCGAAAATGATTTTCCAGTTGGTTCATATGATCTGTCAAGATGCACCTTGACAGATCGCAAATTTTGGGTTTTTGGCATGCGCAGTGTACGCCGTTGAAGACACCGTAAATTCTGGCCCGTTGTGATCTGGAGTGCACTGCCTGAAAGGGTGGTGGAAACAGATTCAATAGTAACTTTCAAAAGGGAATTGGATAAATACTTGAAGGGAACAAAATTGCAGGGCTATTCAGAAAGAGCAGGGGAGAGGGACTGGTTGGATAGCTCTACCAAAGAGCTGGCACAATGGCCTCCTTCTGTGCTGTATCATTCTATGATTCTCTGAAATAGTTAAATCACATGAAAGCTATGTATTTGCTAAAGGAACAGCCCTTCATCAAAGAAACAGCGAGAAAATCCATAAACTCACTCCAGAGACAACTGGAAGCCTGTGCCAAAATATAGTACCGCATAGGGAAGTGGCTGGACTCCATCTGGTAGAATTAAATTACAGTGCTTCCCCCATTAGAACATGTTATTTAGAGATTGGCCAAAAAAATACATAATAACATCACAAGCATTACATCTGCTAGCCTCTCAGTAACAGCCTTTCTCTGTTGCAGCTCCTGTTTTATGGAGTAGCTTGTTACATTCTGCGATCGTTTGGCTATCATCATTTGACTTTTACAAATATAGAACTTGATTTTATTTAAAGAATCATACAATCATAGAATGGTTACAGCACGGAAGAAGGCCACTCGGCCCGTCGAGCCTGTGCCGGCTCTCTGCAAGAGCACTTCAGCTAGTCCCACTTCCCCTCCCTTTCCCCGTAGACCTTCAGGTACTTATCCAGCTCCCTTTTGAAAGCCATGATTGAATCTGCCTCCACCACCCTTTCAGGCAGTGCATTCCAGATTCTAACCACTCACTGGGTAAAAAGTTTTTTCTTATGTCACCTTTGGTTCTTCTGCCAATCACCTTAAATCTGTGTCCTCTGGTTCTCGACCCTTCTGCCAATGGAAACAGTTTCTCTCTAACTACTTTGTCTAGACCCCTCATGATTTTGAACACCTCCATCAAATCTCCTCTCAATCTTAAATAACAACAGAAAATGCTGGAAACACTCAGCCGGTCAGGCAGCATCTGTGGAGAGAGAAAAACAGAGTTAACGGGCTGGATTTTGCCAGGCCCGAGGAGGCGGGAATGGAGGCATGTGGGGTGTTAAAATTGCAAAAAATGGCAGGCGGGCCTGACCCTGCCTCCATCCCACCTGCAAGCAATTTTCCCAAATGCGTGGTTTCTGATCCCGTGGTCCTTGAGGCCCTTAACAACCACTAAATTGCCTCTATAATCCCATTTTGAGAAGCCTTTCCGATTTTAACATGTTTCCCACGTGATTCCCGTCTCCTCTGAAACACGACGGTGAAACCTGGCGGGAGCACAATTGGATTGCTGACTATCAGCTGCAGCTCCACCATTAAATAGGAGATTTGATCAGTCATCATTTGCAGGTGGCAAGACTTTGTTGTCTCAGGTCTGGGGGAACTTTTAGCAGTAGAAGTTTGGAGCCTGACACCCATCTCCAGTGTGACCTCCTGGGAAACCCCTCTCACCACCTTGACTGAGCGCTTCCTCAACTGAGGCATATACCAAAAGCATGGGAACCATTTATTTCCTTTCCTCCTGGACACCAGATGAGGACGAAGACCAGCCGCGGCAGCAACAGCAGCACCAACAACAGCGACAACAACAGGAGCGCCAAGCTGCTGCTCACCCACCTGAAGCTGCACAGGCCAGAAGGCGCCAGCCCATGGAAGCCCGTCGGCGCAGGAGATACCCCCCAAACAGGGTCTACAGACAGAGGATCAGCTACCTCAACATAAGTGAGCAGCAGTGCCAAAGGTGGCTCCAACTTTCGCGAGAGGTAGTGGGTGACATCTGCGCAATGGTGCAGCAAGACCTGGATCCCAGAGGAGCAGGTGGACACCCCTTACCAGTGGCCATCAAAGTCACCACCGCATTCAACTTTTTTGCTTCAGGCTCATTCCAGGGATCAGCAGCAAACATCAGCGGCATCTCCCAGGCGGCCGCACACACTTGCATCACGCAGGTAAACAATGCCCTTTTTTGCCATTGCGCACAATCACATCCATTTCTCCAAGGATCAAGCAAGTGTCACGGCGCGAGCGGTTGGATTAGCTCATCTGGCAGGCTTTCCAAGGGTGCAGGGCGACATCATCAAATCTGGGAGCAGACTTAGGTCTCCCGCTGTTCATTCTGCCTCCAGGTCCCTCTCACTGCAAAGGCCAAAAGGTTGGCAGTCTGCAGAAGAAGCAAGGCTTCTTGCAGACCTTAAATGCAGCAGCAATGATGATGTCATCGGAGGCGAGTTTCAGACTGAAAAAACTAATTGGGCCATGGGTTCCCACACGCTGGAACTCAGTTGCCCAATAAGGTGAAAATCGCATCAATCTCCCACATCGATTTGGAATCGGGTGGATAACACGAAAAGCGGATGACACGACCCCAGCCCGCCCCAATGACAAAATCGAGCCCAACGTTTCAGGTCTGTGACCCTTCGTTAGAACTGGAAAAAGTTAGAGATCGAACAGATTTTAAGCAGGTGCAGAGGCTGGGAAAGGGGGAGGGGAGGAAAGAACAAAAGGAACGGTCTGTGATAGGGTGGAAGGCAGGAGTGGTTAAATGCTGCAAATGGGGACGGCAGAATTATCAACAGCTGCCGTCTGAAAAAATAGGGGCAGAGGTTATGGTCTGAAATAGTTGAATTCAATGTTGAGTCCAGAAGGCTGTAAAGTGCCTAATAGAAAGATGAGGTGCTGTTCCTCGAGCTTATGTTGAGCTTCATTGGAACAGTGTAAGAGGCCGAGGAAAGAGAGGTCAGAGTGGGAGTGGGGCGGAGAATTAAAGTGACAAGCGACCGGAAGCTCAGGGTCACCCTTACTGACTGAACGGAGGTGTTCCGCAAAGCGGTCACCCAATCTGCATTTGGTCTCCCCAACGTAGAGGAGACTGCATCGTGAGCAGCGAATAGAGTATACTAAATTGCAAGAAGTACAAGTAAATCGCTGTTTCACCTGGAAAGAGTGTTTGGGGCCCTGGACAGTGGGAAGGGAGGAGGTAAAAGGGCAGGTGTTGCATCTCCTGCGCTTGCATGGGAAGGTGCTGTGGGGAGGGGAGGGGCTGTTAGAGGTGATTGAGGAGTGGACCAGGGTGTTGTGGCGGGAGCAGTCCCTTTGGAATGCTGAAAGGGGAGGGGAGTGGAAGATGTGTTTGGTGGTGGGATCACGCTGGAGGTGGCAGAAATTGCGGAGGATGATCCTTTGAATGTGGCGGCTGGTGGGGTGAAAAGTGAGGACAAGGGGAACCCTATCGTGGTTCTGGGAGGGAGGGGAAGGGATGAGAGCAGAAGTGCGGGAAATGGAATGTACACGGTTGAGGACCATGTCAACCATGGTTGAGGGGAATCCTCGGTTGAGGAAAAAGGAAGACATATCAGAAGCTCCTCTCAATCTTCTCTGCTCTAAGGAGAACAATCTCAGCTTCTCCAATCTATCCATGTAACTGAAGTCCCTCATCCCTGGAATCATTCTCGTAAATCTTTTCTGCATCCTCCCTAAGGCCTTCACATTCTTCCTAAAGTGCGGTGCCCAGAATTGAACACAATACTCCAGTTGAGGCCGAACCAGTGTTTTATACAGGTTCACCATAATTTCCATGCTTTTGTACTCTATACCTCTATTCATGATGCCCAGGATCCTGTAAGCTTTTTTAACTGCTTTCTCAATCTGCCCTGCCACCTTCAACAATTTGTGCACATATACCCCCAGGTGTCTCTATTCATGCAACCCCTTTAGGATTGTACCTTTTAGTTTATATTTCCTCTCCTCATTCGTTCTACCAAAATGTATCACTTCACACTTTTCTGCATTAGATTTCGTCTGCCACGTGTCCACCCATTCCACCAGCCTGTCTATGTCCTCTTGAAGTCTATCACTATCACTGCGGATAGAGGATCATTTCCACAACAACTCGGACCCCCGGCGCATGTGGCAAGGCATCCAGTCCATCACTGACTACAAGAGCAAAAACACCAGCCCCCCGGTTAGCGATGCCTCCCTACCGGAGGAGCTTAACAACTTCTACGCTCGCTTCGACAGGGACAACAGGGAGCCGGCTACCAAAGCCTTGCCACCCCCGGAAGACCAGGTGGTCACTCTGTCGACCTCCGACGTAAGGGGTGTTCTACGTGGAGTGAACACACGAAAGGCTGCTGGACCGGATAGCATCCCTGGACGGGTACTCAAGGAATGTGCTGATCAGCTGGCTGATGTCTTCACCGCCATCTTCAATCTGTCATTGGCCCAGGCAGTAGTCCCTACATGCTTCAAGACCGCTACCATTATTCCTGTGCCAAAACAAATGGCTGTGACGTGCCTGAACGACTATCGACCTGTCGCACTCACACCCATCATAATGAAGTGCTTCGAGAGACTGGTCCTGGCTCACATCAAAGCCAGTGTTCCCGCCTCTCTTGACCAACACCAGTTTGCCTATCGTGCAAACAGATCAACGAAGGATGCAATCACAACTGCTCTACACTCTGCACTGAATCACTTAGATGGTAACGAGACCTACATCAGAATGCTGTTCATAGACTACAGCTCAGCATTCAACACTATCGTCCCCAACAAGCTGGCCACCAAACTCCACACTCTTGGCCTGAACACTTCCCTCTGCAACTGGACCCTGGACTTCCTAACAAACAGACCCCAGTCTGTCAAATTAGGTAACCACACCTCCCCCCACCGACCCTGAACACGGGGGCCCCACAAGGATGTGTGCTGAGCCCCCTCCTCTACTCCCTCTTCACCCACGACTGTGTGGCTGTTCATGGTTCCAACACCATCATCAAGTTTGCAGATGATACCACGGTAGTAGGCCAGATCACCAACAACGATGAGTCAGCCTACAGGGAGGAGGTCCAGCATCTCGTGAAGTGGTGCGCCGATAACAACCTGGCCCTTAACATCAAGAAAACCAAAGAAATCATTGTGGACTTCAGGAAGTCTAAAGGCGGAAGTCACACCCCCATCCACATCAATGGGGCTGTGGTGGAAAGGGTGGACAGCTTTAAGTTCCTCGGAGTTCACATCACGGAAGACCTCTCCTGGTCCCTCAATACCTCCTCTCTGGTGAAGAAGGCCCAGCAGCGCCTATATTTCCTAAGGAGGCTGAAGGGATGTAACCTGTCACCCCTGATCCTCTCTAACTTTTACCGCTGCACAATAGAGAGCATCCTGACGAACTGTATCACAGTATGGTATGGCAGCTGTAGCTACTATGACCGGAAAGCCCTGCAGCGGGTAGTCAAAACTGCCCAATGCATTACCGGCACCCGGCTACCGACCATAGAGCACATATACCAGAAACGCTGTTTACGGAGGTCACGGTCCATCATCAAAGACCCTACCCACCCCAGCCACAGTCTGTTCGCCCTCCTGCCATCTGGGAGATGCTACAGATGCATTCGCACCCGTACGACCAGATTTAGGAACAGCTTCTTTCCCAGGGCTGTCAACCTACTGAACTCCACAAATAAACTCTAAAGCCTGCACATCTGCCAATGCACTTTATTATGGTTATGTTTATGTTAATGTATTACAAGCCAAATATATGTTGAATGTTTAAATGTCTTAATCTAAATGTACACTCTCGGGAGCCGCAAGCCTACATTTCGTTGTACTGCACTTGTGCACTAACAATGACAATAAAGTTGATGATGATTATGATTATGATTCTCACTGTTCACTATACTTCCAAGTTTTGTGTCATCTGCAAATTTTGATATAGTTGACAATGGCATGGAGCTAAATATTAACTTAATTCTCTGATTTATTTTCACAACATAATATTTAAGCTAAAAATCAATATTTGAAATGTATCTATATTCATCATAATTGCGTACGACTGTACTTTCTGTTGGAGAACCCTGGGGAAATAGCTGTTTACGACTCAAGGAGTGACAGTAGTCATTGAGCCTCTAATTTAATACTATTATTTTCTTACGCCCAGAATGGCACAAAGACAATTTTAGATATACAGCTATGTCATTATCTGGCATCATTATTCACTAATGTTTTAAAAAAAACATAAAAAATGATAAAGCACAGCAGCTATTGTGTTCCAAAGTTTCACTATGTTTGGTGCTGGTCTGACTTTATGTGGCACTTTAAAATTTTACGGCATATTGGTGGTAATGTGACACCGCATTGATGAATTATTTGTCCCTACTCCTTCCAGACAATTGCAAAAATCCTGTGTCATCGATGGGCACTGGGGTAAAACAGAGAGCCAACAAACCCCTCGATTTAAACATTCTCATCCTTTTGTTCAAATCCCTCCATGGCCTCACCCCCTCCCTATACCCTTAACCTCCTCCAGCTCTACATCACTCTGAGAACGTGTTCCTCCAATTCTGGCCTCTCGTGTTTTGTCCCTTCTTTCACCCCACCATTGGCGGCTGTGCCTTCAGCCATCTAGGCCCTAAATTCTGGAATTCCCTCCCTAAACCTCTCACCCTCTGCACTTCTCTCGTCTCCTTTAAGGTGCTCCTTACAATCTACCTCTTTGACCAAGCTTTTGTTCATCTGTCCTAATGTCTCCTTCTTTGGCTCGGCATAAAGTTTTATCTGATTACACTCCTGTGGTGCGCTTTGGGGCGTATTACTGCATTAAAGGTGTTATATAAATGCAAGTTGTTGTTGTATTAATGTGATGTGAAATATTAATATTGCTGTGGATTTTAATACTGTACTCCTATTGAAATCAATTGGGTACATGCCAAGGGAGAATAATAAACATGTATGTAACCAGTTGATTCCTGTAACACGGTAGATATCTAACAGCTCACATATAGACCACTAGAGGGTGCTTCTGCTGCACTGCGCTGCATGTTACTGCATTGCTGTGTGCTTCTGACCTCCAGTTCAAAGGTCACTAGAGTTAATTGTTTAAAAATATTTACATTAACAATTATTTTCTGTCTCGAACACTATACCACATACTGTAACTTGTGCTCTTCTTACAAAGAATTTTGCTGTTAAAAAATAATACAGTTCCCTAAAGGACTAGCTAATTGGATTCCAGAGAACAGTCACATGCAGAGTACAAGACTGCTAAATGTCAAGTCATGGGTAAGGCTGCAGCATAGTAAGGTAAACATTTTTTAGGATTGAAAATCCTTCCAGGCACTGTTTTTCTCAGTTTGATCAACCTTACCAGACTAAATAAATATTTAGCCTTTCATTTATGCAGCCAGTTCTCTGAAGTAAGGAAGTGTGGCTTATTTGTAAGGGGCAATTCCCCGATCTGGTGCTCTTAGTGGGGAACGATGCTTGCAGCAAGTGCATTTTGGGAACTCATGGGCATACAGCCCGTGACTTTTAGTCATTCATTTTAATGGACTGCAAATCAATGTCTGCTCACCCACAATTTCCCAAGATGTGCTTATGGAATCACCCCTACAGTGCCTACCAAGCTTTGTGAATGTGCAAAATAACAAATTGCACCAAGTTGAATTACAGAAAGCTGCAGTTCCCATCAGCCATGTGCAACCATATACAAGTCACAGATCATTAATGTCAATTATATTTTAACAATCTGACTCTAGCCTAACTGATATGGACAAGATGTGAAACTGAGAAATGCTGTAAAAGCCCAAAGTGACATTTAAATTTTGGACCCGATGAACAAATGGACCTCCATGATAAGCATAACTGGTGCTCCTTCTGGCTCCACAATAAAACCGCGGGCCATTGCTCGCCCCATCCCGATTTCACCCCTGCCACCGTCCCCCCCACCCCTTGCTAATCTCTCCTGAGGCCTTTGGCTAGTGTCCGTAATTCTAGTCCCACATTGCGTGGTTCATGCCCATGGAAGTGGCCTAACAAGCCACTCACTTGTATAAAATTGCTAATCCAGTGCTCTCTTTAATTTGTGTTGCAAGTATTGGTGGGGGTTCTGATCGTCACCCTGGCACTGGAGATCTTGTCAGTGAGTAGCTGGACCTGATGGCTGCTTTCTGTCCTTTTTTTTATTGAACTGTTTTGATCTGGTTACTTAATCATGGTTTATTTACATTTGCATGCTTTTATGTTCCAGATGTTTAATGTTTATGTTTTTCTGTTATTTAATTTGGTTTTGAAAACTGAATAAAACATTGCAAAAACAGAAATGGCACTGGGAGAATAAAATCTGCATAAAATCTACACGGCATCCACTTCTTCTTATCATTCATAGGTTAAAAAACATATATTTCTTATTATTTAAAACCGTAGAAGGATAAATGAATGCTGTCATTTGAAAGTTTTATTATTCATCCACACTTTTGGTGGACATTAAACTGATATACAATCTGTGGTTCACTCTTGATTCAGAGCTGTTTGACAGTTTAACAGATGGACCCAAGTCGTAAACTGGCATTCAGCAACTGACGCAAAATATCCTCTAGAATGGTGTGGATTGCTGACAGATGCACAGGTCACATTACCCCTCCAAGGCATCCAGGTAATTGTCGTAGGCCAAGTATATCCTTTCCTGGGAGTAAGACTTGTCAGGTGCTCCTTCTCTTTTGTGGATAGATCACCCATTAATCATGCGCTCAGAAAAATAGGTGATAATTGTACAGTCTTTAGTCCAATGGTAGTTTTAAAACATAGTTCCGCTCAGACTTAGAGCTGCTTTTACATTTAGCACTGCTGTAGTTGAGATCATGGGTGCCCAGGTACTGGCTCCCCATGTTAAAATTGCTGAAACTGACATCTTTATCCTGGTGGACAATTGTAGATCCATAAATTGTTGATGACCAATGCACAAATGTCATTCTCTCACAGCCTGAACCAAAGAGCGCTAAATATAAAAGCATTTTTATAAAAGTCGAAGTTGGTATATTATACATAACTTAAATGGATTCACCCCAAACAACTGGTCCACTACAAGTAATTGCATTAAAACTGATAAAATGATCAATGCCAAGAATGTTATATTCTGCTCGAGGTTTCCTTTATTGATGAGCACCAAAGTCACAAAATATTTGTGGATTGAAAATTAATAAAATTGGAGTAGAATTTGCAGATCTGCTGCCATTTAGGAATTCCTGATCACAATAAACCTTTAAATTAGCAATTGACCTTGGCCCATTGACATAGCATATTGCAAAGGATGGATGCAGGTTTTGTGCCAGCAGATCTCAACGTAGTAAATAATGGATTCATATTTTGTGCCGGAGTATCTGAAAATGTGTTAAGTGAAGGTAATCTGCAGCCCCACGGGTAAAATAAGAGTTTGAGACAACCCAGATTGTTCTAATGCATCGTGGTTGAATACTTTGCGTATTCAGGGCAGGCAGCCTGGCCTGTAAAGCTGCATCAGTGATGCCCACTCTGGAGCACCACCAGCCAAATCAGAGTTGCGCCATGCCACTTCAATGGAGAAAAGGAGGCCTGGGAAGGGCCTAGTTAAAAAGTAAGTATTTGTAATCTTCAGCTCTCAATGGAGTGAGTAGGACATTATTCAAGGTAGTCAATTCTCTTTAGGATCAATTACACTTGACTGCAAGAGTTCAAGGGCCTCAACAAGAGTGATGCCAGCTCTCAGCTGGTGAGAGTCCCGCTGAGGGTGGATTAGGCAGAATTCTAGGGGTAGACTGGGACCTCCCACAGAGAAGTCCCCTTAACAGAAGACTGCAGGTTGATGAATTGCCATCCACTGGAATTTATCATTGTCATAAACGGGGAAGAATCATCGTGGAACCAGTCACCTGCCCAGCAATCTGCTGCACTTCTACCCAAGTACTGATTGGAAATTTAGGTCCCGGAACAAAGAAGGTAAAAGAACACCAATAGATAGGAGGTCCCTTGAAAAATCACAAATAATCCTGATCCAAATCGAACAGGTAATTAAAAACAGTTATGGCAGAGCCACCAAGGGACTCTTATATCGATGTACGTAATTATCTGTAACAGAATGAATCTGTACCTGTATTCGTTTTACTACATGTAAATAGCGCGGTCCCTAGAGGGTTAAGACCAAACGCGATGACGTCACCACGTGGGTCACGTGACGTTCCCAATGGCAGGAAATGTGATGACATCATGACGTCAGAGGGAGGAGCTCTCGCTCTCAGTCCTCGTGGAGCCAGCATTGAGCATAGACCTGTTTGTTAGTTCTCCTGCGTTTGATTGTTACTTCTGCAAAACAGTATTAAACTTCATTTGGTTAACAGACTGACTTGATCTCAGTCTTTTGATTAGGAATCTGACAATTCCTACACAGTCACATAAATTGTGTAAAATAGTTATAGTGAGGGGATCCCTTATTTACTTTAATAATTCATTCAAAAGAGTTATGTTCATAAATTAAAGCTGAAATAACTTGGTTTCATTCAGTAAAACCATTGGGGAAACTTATCACTGAACAAACTGTCTTTTTCTCTTTTCACAAATGGAAAATCCCTCATGTATACAAAGCCACTCAAATGATTTCAAATGGTAATTATCAGCTCGAGCATTAACAGAGGTTTTGTGCAGCTTCCAGTTCTAGTAAAGATAAGCCCTTCAGTGTCACACTAGTGAAATTATCTTTGGGGGCTATTTCTGTCAGAAATCAGTGCAGAGTCTCATGGTGTGTGCATGTGCAGACTGAGATAGCAGAGCTTGTCATGACCAGATAGACTGAATTCTGGTGTATACTGATGGGTTTGCTTTTTATCACTGTCAAAAGCAACATAACAAGCTGCAACTTCACTACTCATCACAGTGAGAGCTGTCATTTTGTGACATACTGACTAGAATGGGTTTTATCATTTGCATTAATAGATCCTGCTGGACAGAAAGGCAGGTTCAGGATAACTGAAATAAATGGAACATTTTAACAGTAAGGGATTCAACAGACTGCCCACTGAGTTTCACAGTATAGATTGAGCTATTCAAATGAAACATGTACATAAACTTCCAAAAACTGATCAAATGCAATGCACCAGTAATTAATTTTATTCCAGTTACAGAATGCATGTGATTTTTTTAATTGTCACATTAAATTGATTATGAATATTATGTGACTAATATTTTTCAATCTTTCCTGCCTGTAAAAATATGTTATGACAATGGAAATTCAAGAGTTTAAACAGGAGGCTTTATGTTGCCTCCTACGTTGGTCTTTAATTTTCAGCACTGCAGGTATTCTGGTCTGGCAGAGACATGAGTTCAGGTTTAAGGAGTTTATTTGAAGTCAGAGCTGAAGATCAGCAGATAAACATGCTTTTTAGACTATTAAATAATACAGATGAATCTCTTACCATAATTTGGGGAATACCATCACATAGTCATTTCTGCATCTGCAGCAATCAGATTCAGATGCCACTGACATCATTAGACAGATTGGGCTCGATTTTGACAGGCCCGAGGAGGCGGGATTGGAGGCGTGTGAGGTGGTAAAATCGCAAAAAATGGCGGGCGGGCCGGATCCCGCCTCCGAGCAATTTTCCCAAATGCATGTTTTCTGACCCCGTTTTCATCCCGCCTCCAAGAGGCGGTATAGGCTCTTAAGGTCCTTAACAACCAGTTAAGTGCCTCTATAATCCCATTTTGAGAGGTCTTTCTGATTTTACCACTTTTCCCCCGTCCTGCACGTCTCCTCTGGAACACGCCAGTGAATCCTGGCGGCCTCAGAAGTGGACTGTGAGTGTCTGCGTTGGTGCTGGGTGTGCTTAATTCTGCTGACGCTGCGCCCTCAGAGGTTGCAGCTACCTCTGAGGAGTCTGGAAGCTCAGGCTCTTCCTCCTGGACTGTGGGGATGGGGGCTCTCGATGGTCCTGTGGGGGAGTAAAGGAAAGAGTTAGAGATGTGAGGTAAAGGTTACATGCACATTGAATTGTGCAGATGATCGTAAGTCAATCTGTTAGAGCATCAGATTCATTATCAGTGACACATGCAATGTCAATGAGAGAGATGCCAAACTATTCTGTCACCAACTTGCTGTGATGCGCCCGTCTGTCCGTCCCCCACTTGGGAATCCTCCTCGATCCCGGCGATTTCCAGGGCCGCCTCCTCCCAGGCGGTGAACTGGGCTACTGAGGGTGGCCCTCCTCCTGTCCTCGCTCTCTCCCTCTTATTGTGAGCTCTCTTTTCCTGCAATGAGGGACACAAGTGGAGTTTGAGTGAGAATGAAGGAGTGAGTGTAGAGAATCCATAGCATGGATGCTTAGAAGGAGACAAATGGCCCTCCCTGTGTGTTGTAAGTTGTTGTCATTGCATCACAGTGATAGGGAGATTGAGGGCTGCATGTTCAAATAGTTAAGTGAATGTGACCACAGAGAGAGAGGGAATGGGTAAGGGTGCAGGGATGTCAGTGTCAAGTGGGATGTGGAGGAAGAGTTTGGCAAAGCAGAGTGCTGGTGAGAAGAGGTGATGGGGATCAGATTGAGAGTGATGGGAAAGTCCTACTCACTTTTCCTGTGCGGAGAAGGTCATGAAACGTCTTCCTGCACTGCAGCCAGGTTCTGCGGCACATAGAGATGGCATTGACCTCCTGGGCCACTTGCAGCCACACAGCTTTAGTCTGCTGTCTTGGCTTTTTTCTCCCTGAGGAAGGGAAGAGCACCTCCTTATTAGATCTTGCTCCCTGCACCAGAGCTTGGAGAGAGGGCTCATCAAAGCGAGGTGCACACTTTTGCTTGCTGGTGGACATGGTCAGTAAATGAAGTCCTTCATACAATGTCCAAAGCCTTAAATCCAGCAGCATTGATGATGTCATCAGAGGCGACTTTCTGTATGAAAAGACTCATTGGGCCAGTGGTTCCTGTAGTGTCTGAGTATAAATAATACACGGACTGCAGGAGAACAATAATAACAGGTATTTACTGAACAGAGGGTACTCTTTTTGTTTGGACCCAAAAAAAAAACCCAACATGCTTTAAATAAACAAAAGTTCAACTAAAACTTAACAAATCAAATTAAAATTTGGTTTCCCGGGTTGATAATGCACTCCAGTCCCCGTGGCGCCCACCGGTCGCGGAAATACTCAAGCGCGCCGGCGGACACCGCGTGCTCCATCTCCAGGGCCACCCGGGCGCGAACATGGCCGCGGAAGAGAGGCAGGCAATCCGGCTGGACGACCCCCTCGACCACCTGCTGCCTGGACCAATTGATGGCTCTTTTAGCCAGGCCCAGGAGCAGGCCCACAAGGAGGTCCTCCAACCTGTCCGCTCCCCTCCGCACCGGGTGACCGTAGATCAAGAGCGTGGGACTGAAGTGCAACCAAAAATCGAGGAGCAGCCCCTTCAAGTAGTGAAAGAGGGGCTGCAACCTCTCACACTCCATATAAACGTGAAACACGGACTCCTCCAGGCCGCAAAAAATGCAGGCGGCCTGGGAGTCCGTGAACCTACTTAAAACCTTATTGCACGGGACCGCTCCGTGCAACACCCTCCAGGCCAAGTCCCCGATGGAACAAGGGAGGACTCCCACATAGAGAGCCCTCCATTGGGGACCTCCGCCACCACCAGTCGGCAAGACGCCACGCCAAGGCGTGTCCGGACAGTAGACAAAGATGGCAAAGTGGAGAGTGTGCAGGAGCAGCCCGTACAGGAAACCCCTCCGCGTGGAATGAAAAGGCACGGAGGGTATTTCCTCGAGACGGCCCAAGTTGTGAGGCGCCGGTTCCCGAGGGGAGTTTCGGGGCCGGGCGCCGATGAGGAATTCCGTCCGAATGGGGGTAAGCTCGGACGGGATCGCCCCACGTGCTTGAGCCACCGCGATACACCTAGTGGAGTCGGGACCCAGTGCCGCTTTCACCGATTCGATGGCTTCGACCGCGAGCCGGACGTTGGCCCAGGACAGGCGCCGCGCCAGCTCCTCCGGCGCCATCCAGTCCGCTCCTCCGCCATCGAGCAGGTCCCCGACTCTGGTCACCTTGCCAGGCACAGCCCTGCCCTCCGCCAGCCGCCCGAACCCGCGTTCGTGGAGGTGCGGATTCCTGAGCAGCGGCTCCCGAAGGAGAGCCACCGCTCCTGACAGGGGAGAGCTCCGCCTGGAAGCGACGTAGTTCCAAACCCATAGTAGTTCCTGGTAGAAGACAGGCAGCTCCCGCAGGCTGGCACGCCTGCTGCCCACTTTCGCAAACAGGAGCTGCGTGTCGTAATTGAGGCCGTGCAGCTGGTGGAAGAAAAACGTCGCCAGCGCACACCATCTCGGAGGATTCTCGACGTACAGGTACCTCTGCAGCGTCTGAAGACGGAAAGTCGCAGCCTGGGTGTGAAGGCACACCAGCGCCTGACCGCCCTCCCTAAGCGGGAGACACAGAACCGTGGCAGAGACCCAGTGCTTCCTTTTGTCCCAGAAGAAGTCAATGAGCTTCTTCTGCATCTTGGCGACAAACGCAGGGGGAGGGATCAAAGTGACCAACCGGTACCACAACATGGCGGCCACCAGCTGGTTTATGACCAGCGCTTGACCCCTGTAGGACAACACTCGGAGCAGTCCTGTCCAGCGCCCTAGGCGAGCGGTGACTTTGGCCTCCAGCTCTTGCCAGTTCGCCGGCCAGGCGTCCTTGGCAGGGCTAAGGTAGACTCCCAAATAGAGGAGGTGCGTGGTGCTCCAGGCGAAAGGCCTGAACTCCTCCGGCAGGGAGTCCACCCGCCACTGACCCACCAGGAGTCCAGAACATTTCTCCCAGTTGATCTTGGTGGAGGATGCGTCCGAGTAAATCTGCTGGCATTCCCGCATCCTCCGCAAGTCAGCGGGATCCGTGACCATGAGGAGCACGTCATCGGTGTAAGCCGAGAGGACCACCTCCACGCCCGGCCCTTGCAGAGCCAGTCCCGTCAACCTCTTCCGCAAGAGGCGCAGGAAAGGCTCCGCGCAAACGGTGTATAACTGACCGGACATGGGGCATCCCTGACGCACCCCCTTCCCGAAGCGAAGGGGCGCCGTCAAGGACCCGTTAACTTTAATCAGACACTCCGCGGCGGCGTACGGAAGTCGGATCCGGGCGACGAAATGCGTCCCGAACCTGAATGCGCGCAGAGTCCCGAAGAGATACTCGTGATCCACCCTGTCGAACACCTTATCCTGATCCAGGGAAAGGAAGGCGACCGACAGACCAGCCCTCTGGGAGTGGTGGACCAGGTCCCGGACCAGATGGATGTTATCGTGGATGGTCCGGCCCGGGACAGTGTAGGACTGGTCGGGGTGGATCATGTGGGCCAGCATGGTGCCAAGGCGAGCAGACATGGCCCTGGCAAAGATTTTATAGTCCGTGCTGAGGAGGGAGACCGGGCGCCAGTTCTTAAGGAGGCGGAGATCGCCCTTCTTAGGCAGCAGGACAATGACGTCCCAGAACGTCCTGTGGAACTCCACGGTCAGCCCATCCAGCCCCGGGGACTTTCCCCTAGAGAGCTGGCGGAGGGCGCCAGTCAGCTCCGCCAGGCTTAGCGGAGCGTCTAATTTTTCGGCGCCCTCTGGGCTGATCTTCGGCAGGTCCTCCCACAACACTCTGCGCGCATCCTCGCTGGACGGATCCGGAGAGGAAAGAGCCCCATAGTAGGCGCGGGTCTCCGCGCTGATTCCCTCCAGATCCAAGACCAGAGATCCGTCATCGGCCAGCAGCCCCAAGAGCTGCTTACGGACCCCCCGTCTTTTTTCCAGAGAGTAGAAGAAGGGGGAGCCGCGGTCCAGGTCCCGCAGGAGCTGGATCCGCAACCTCACGTATGCGCCTCGGGACCCGACGAGCTGCAGGTCCTTCAGCGCGCCCTTCTTCTCTGCGTACACCTTCCGCAGGGCCGGGTCCTCGATGACCTGGCCGAGACGGGACTCCAGGTCGAGCACCTCCTTCTCCAACCGCCCGACCCGGGCCTCCCGCCTCTTGGTCGACCCCTTCGCGTACTCCTGACAGAAGAGACGGATGTGAGCCTTGCCCACATCCCACCATAGCCTCAAGGAGGGGAAGCCCCCCCGCTTCCTTCTCCAGTCGGCCCAGAACCGACAAAACAAATCCTGGAACCGCGCGTCCTCCAGCAGCAGGTTGTTAAAATGCCAGTACGCGGACCCCCCCCGCGTGCGCAGCGGAGCGAGCTCCGCCCACACCAGGTGGTGGTCCGTGGACGGCACCGGCCGCATGGAAGCCGCCGGAACGCAGGAGACGTACGCCCGGGAAATGTAAAGGCGGTCGATTCTGGACCTTCCTCCCCCAGACCTCACGCCAGTGAAGGCGCTGGAGTCGGGGTGGAGATTTCGCCAGACGTCCACCAAGTCGAAGGACCCAACCAGGTCCCTCAACTTCTCCATCACCGCCGGGCTTCGCGGGGGACCCGAATGGTCCCTCGCCTCGAGGGTGCAGTTAAAATCACCCCCGAGGATGACGCACTCGCCCACGTTGACGGAGCACAAAAGAGCGGACACTTCTTCGAAGAAGCGCACTTGCTGCGCACCGGTCTGAGGGGCGTACGCGTTCACTAGATGGAGCGGCACGCCCCCCAGGCGAACAGTGACCTGGAGCAAGCGGCCCGGCACGTGCTCCTTGACCCCCAAGATCTCCGGCTGAAAATGCGGGGCCAGCAAGATAGCCACCCCGCTGGAATTGTTGGAGAGGTGACTCATGCTGACCCCTCCTTGCCACTCCAGGAGCCACGTGGCTTCGTCTCCCAGAACAGTGTGGGTTTCTTGCAGGAAGCACACCGCATACTTCCCATCCTGAAGGACCGAGAAGTTATTGAATCTGTGACGCGCCTCCCTGCTGCCGTTGATGTTGAGGCTGGCTATGGTTATCTTCATGTCAGAAGCATAGTGCAACCTCTACCTACACCTAACGGGGGGAGGAAGCGCAGCCGCTGGTCAGCCGCCACTTCCTCAGCAGCCCAGTGAGAAACGTTCTGAGCCGACGCAGCTCGAGTGGGTTCACACCCTCGTCCGCGCCCATGATCTTAACGGCGGCGCGGACGGATACGATGAGCAGCGCCAGCTCCGACCACCTGTCGAGGGCCAGCCGGACCTTATTGCGCCGACCCAGGCACGTGGCCATAAAATCCCGGAGTTCCCTTACGGGAATGAGGGGAGACTCGGCAAGGGGCACGAGGTCATCCATTGCCTCATCGGCGCTGGAGTCCGAATCGTCCTCCGTGCCCATCACCGAGTCCCCATCCTCCTCCAGGGAGTCGTCACCAGCGGCCGACCCATCCGCCGCGCAGTGCGCAGCGAATGGCTCGGCCGCACCAGCCAGCCCCGCCTCCGCCTGGATCCCACCCCCAGGATCGGCAGCAGAGGATTCCTCCTTGGGCTCCTCTAGGGGTGCTGGGCCAGAAGACGGCGGCGGTTCAGAGCTCCCCTCCGCCCCAGACGCCGGAATGATCGGAGAAACCGGGGAGAGAACAATTCCCAGCTCCTCCAGTACGTCCGGCACCAGAGACGCAGCCAGGGGGCCATCCTCCTTCCCGCCACCAACCTCCGACCCAGCGGATAGGGTGTTTTGAATTAAAACCTCTACCAGGTCGAGCAGCCCCTGGGAGATGTCCGGGTCGCATTGGGCGAGCTCATTATCCTCGAGCTCGCCCGACCCAGACCCCAGGCTGCCCGACCCGGCGAGGGGTAACGGCACTGATAGAATGTCAATTTCCGCCGCGGGTTGTTCCGCGACCACCCCCACGGGCAGGGTCTCGTCCCCATCCCTGGGAGGCACGCGCCGGACAGACACATCTGCCTCAGCCTCCCGAGGGACAGGCGACCCCTGCCGATCGCTGGTGATGACGACAGCGGGCGGGGGGGGTGCGCAGTACCCGCGGTGGGCGACGACTCCCCCTGCTCAGAGGGACCTTCCTCCTCCCGGTCCTCCTCCTCTTCCAGGGGGTCGCGCCTTCTTTTTAGCACGGAGGGAGCGAGGGAGACCTCCATGTCTGCAGAGGTCTCCTCCTCAGCTCCCTCCGGCGGAGCAGGTTTGTCGGGCTCCTCGGGCCCGAGCCCGGCCGCAGGTAATGGCGTTTCCGCTACAGCGGTTGCGGCCACAGGCTCGGGCATGAGGCCCCTCCCACTCGCGTCTGCCCCGACCAACTCCGCGAGGAGCGCGGGTGTCAGGGGCTCTAACTTTAGGGGCTGGCCACCCACGGGGGGACCCGCCCTGAGGTGTTTCGATTTTCGCCGCGCCTTCCTTCCGCCCGGACGCGCTCCCTCCCCCCCGCCGGACGCCCTGATGGCATTGGCCTCTGACCACGCATCAGTGGCTCCCGACGCGCGGACAGAGCCGGGGGGAGGAGCGGTGGCGGCGCCAGCCTCGGCCACGCCAGATGATCTGGCGGCCTTGGAGGCGGGGTAGTTTTTTCTGATGTGCCCCACCTCCGTGCAGGCGTGGCACCGCACACCGTCCGACGTCCAGAAGACGTGATAGGCGGTCCCCTTGTGGAGGACGATGAAAGCCCCGTCGGTGTCCTCCTCCCGTGCCAGCTGGATAAACAGCTGGCGCCGGAAGGAGAAGACGTGGCGAAGGCTGGCTTCCCGGAAGCCGAGCGGGATGGGTGTAATCCCCGACCTCACCTCCCCGAGTTGGCGTAAGTGGGGGAGGAGGAGCTCACCAGGAACAAAGGGCGGGACGTTCGAAATAACCACCCTCTGCGCGGTAGCCTCGAGGGGGTCCACCGGCAGGAAGGTCCCGCCCACGGTGAGCCCCTTGGTGACGGCCAGGGACACCGCCCGCTCCAACCCCAGGAAGAACACAGCCTTCCCATACATTTTTGAGGCCGCTACGATGGCTGAGGGGCCGACAACCTCAGCCATGGCTTTAACACAGGCCTCAATGGTCATAGTGGGGTGAGTGTAGCTCTTCACCCCAAGCTTTTTGGTTATTAGTCTAAAAGGTGACGAGGCAGCAGAAGCAGCGGGAGCAGCTGTGGCTGTGGCTGCCACTCCCGCATAAGTCCTGGCTGGCCCCGCCACCGGCGATGAAGCAGACACCATTATGGGGTGGTTTTTAAAAAAGAGCCACACCCACCCCAAGTCACAGGCCTGAAGGTGTTAATGGCCTCAGGTTAAAAGTCCTCCCTTGAGCAGAGGGTGCTGTTAAATTGAAGGCACACCTCTCCCCCTATTGATTGGAATTGGGAGAGGGGCCTTCTCCCCTCTGCTCAAGTGGCAATTAATAAAAAGATTAGTAGAGGTGCCTCTTGAGAGAGAAAAAGAGAGAGAGAGAGGGGGGTGGGAAGGAGGGAGGCCGCAAAGGCAGGGTCGCCACTCAGGATGGTGGGTGGGTGGGTGTTGGCAGGGGTGCACTCTCCTGATGGAATTTTAAAGTCTCTAATAGTGGTGGTCTTCTGGCAGGGGGAGAAGATGTCTTCACCTGGGAAAGCTGGAGATGCCCAGGCTCAGTCCTGCACCAGGTCTTAACGATGTAATTAATGGAATTAACCACTTCACCTAGGCAGCTCCAGCTGTCCCAGGTCAGGCAATAGAAGGGATGCTTATTAGTGGTGTGTGTGGCCTAGTTTTTAACAAGAACCACACACACACACACACACACACACAGACACCCCTTGATGTTCCGGCCTTGTTTCTTCTTTTCTCCCCCCACCTAAAATACAAAGTCTTTGGGAGAGTGCCCCAAATAACACCCACCTGTAGATATTTTGAAAGATGATATTCCTCCCTCCTTCCAAATAGTTGGTGTTGGTTGATGGTGGTTTCTCTCCCCTCTCTCCCTCTCCTGAAGTGGAGGCCAATTTGGGGAGGCAGTAATGGGAAAGGCCTCTCCCCTGGTTGGTGTTGTTGCTGGCCTCCCTTCTCCTTCTCCTCCTCTGTCCTCTCTCTCCAGGCACCTCAGTTGCTGTGATGATGGTGGAGGTGGAGGTGGTGGTGGTCCAGCGTTCTCCTCCTCTGCCTGGTCAGGGGACCACGACTTTAGTCCACTCTCCTAGTCTGGCTGCTCCTTCTCCTTCTGTTTGCAGCTGCACAGCCAGCAATGCTGTGAATGAGGTCTAACAGAGGGTAAATTAAGACTGAAATACAGAAGCCTGCTATGGCTTTATATACAGGGGTGGTCACTGCCGGTACTGCAGTATAGAATCAGTTCTTCTCTTAAAGGTACATACACAACAATTCCTCCCCTTTTAGATAAACAGTACATAACATTCATTTAACAACTAAATAATAACTAATTACAATTACAATTTTCTCAGTAATATATACATCAACTGAAATAGTCATTTATAAGTTCAGTCTTTGAGGAGGCTTCCTAATCCAGACTGGATAGCGCCTTTCTCGAGTATCCTGTTCTTGCGGCGGAGTTGATTCTGGCTCATTGTCATTGGTTGGTTCGTCAGCTTCCAATACCACTGCTTCTGAGGTAGACACAATCTGTACTTCGGGTTGATTACCAGGTGCACCTGTTCGTGGTATGGGTTTGGCTTGTTCCTGTGACTCTAGAATCTGGTCAGCATGGCGTCTCACGATGCTCTCTCCAACATGCACTGTGTACATTAGTGGTCCCTGCTGTGTGCATATCGTTCCTGGCTGCCATTTTTCTGTTCGGTAGTCGCGGGCCAAGACTGGTTGCCCTATCTTGAAGCTCCTGGTTGGCTTCTCATTTATGTGCTGGAATTGCTTATCCTCAACATCTCGTCTTATGTTTGGTTTGAGCAAATCCAGGCGACATCTTAGCCTTCGGTTGAAGAACATTATGGCTGGAGCTTGGTTGGTGACTGCATGTGTCGCATTCCAGTAAGCAAACAAGAAATTATCCACCTTGTGTTATAGTGGTATGTCGTCATTATGCATTGCCTTTATGGCCTTTTTAAAGGTCTGAACAAACCTCAGCCAATCCATTTGTGGCTGGATGATATGGGGCAGATGTGTAATGCTTCACCCCATTATTCCTCAGAAACCTCCGGAAACCCTCTGACACAAACTGTGGCCCATTGTTGGAGCAAATCTGTTCTGGCAAGCCATTCCTGGCGAAGATGGTCCGTAGGACTGCAATAGTTTTCTCCGTGCTGGTGGAGGACATTTTGATGACCTCTGGCCATTTCGAATGGGCGTCCACAGCGATTAGGAACATTGAGTCCATAAATGGACCAGCAAAATCAATGTGTACCCGTTGCCATGGAGATGAGGGCCACTCCCATGGATGTAGCGGGGCCTGTGGTGGAGCGCTTTGGACCTTCTGGCATCCTCTGCATCTCTTGGTCATATCCTCAATTTCTTTATCGATTCCTGGCCACCACACAAATGCCCTGGCTAGGCTCTTCATTTTTACCCCTCCCAGATGACCCTCATGAAGCTCATTGAGCACTCTATCTCTCAACTTGGGTGGAATTACCACTCGGGTCCACACATCAAGGTCCCCCGGCACACTGACAGCTGTTCTCTCCTTGGCGAGAATGCTGGCAACAGTGAGTCGCCATGTGCTGGCCATCCCTTCACCGTCAAATCATAGACCCGAGAGAGTGTCGGGTCATTTCGGGTTTCCTTCTCTATACTTGAGTTTGTAACAGGTAGACATTCGACTATGGTCGCATGGAATATCTCAACAGGGTCCACTGCAGGTGCTTCCTCTACCATAGGCAACGGTAGGCGCGACAGCCCATCAGTGTTTCCATGCTGTTTTGTACCCTTGTACTCTATGTCATACTGATGTGCCTCTAGAAAAAGTGACCATCTTTGCAGCCGTTGCACCATCATCACCGGAACGCCCTTCTTTGGGTTAAAAATGGAGACCAGGGGCTGATGATCAGTCAGTAGGGTGAATTTCTGCCCGTGTAGATAGTGATTGAACTTCTTCACCCCCCACACCAGGCTGAGGGCCTCCCTGTCAATCTGGGCATAGTTACGCTCGGCTGAGGTTAACGAGCACGATGCAAAGGCTATTGGCCTCTCTGAACCGTCAGGGAATTTGTGTGACAGCACCGCTCCGATGCCGTAGGGAGACGCATCACATGCTAACCGAATCGGTAGTGTTGGATTGTAGTGGGCCAATACTTCTTTTGAAGTGATTAGGCATGTACATTTCTGAAAGGCACGCTTACACTCATCACTCCATTTCCATGTTACTCCAGTTTGCAGTAGGGTGTTCAGTGGGTGCAGAATTGTAGATAAATTCGGCAAGAACTTATGGTAGTAGTTCACCAACCCGAGGAACGACCTCAGTTGCGACACATTTTCCGGTGCTGGAGCCTTGACTACAGCCTCAATCTTGTCTGGCGACTTGTGCAACCCTTCCTCATCAATCATGTGGCCACAATACGAGATTTGTCTCCTGAAGAACTCGCATTTGGGGCGGTTGGCTCGTAGCCCATATTCCTGTAATCTCGTGAGCACCTGCTCCAGGTTGGCAAGGTGTTCACTGTCATTTTCGCCCGTAACCAGGATGTCGTCCAAATAACACTGGGCCCCCGGGATCCCTTGCAGGACTTGTTCCATCGCCCACTGCCAAATAGCCGGGGCTGATGCTACCCCGAATACCAGTCGATTGTACTGGTAAAGGCCTTTGTGAGTGTTTATCGTGAGGTATTTCCTAGACGCTTCTTCCACCTCCATTTGTAGATACGCTTGGGCCAGATCAATCTTTGTAAAGCGTTTCCCTCCAGATAGTGAGGCGAAAATACCTTCTATCCGTGGAAGTGGATATTGTGCTGTGTGCAGGACTGGGTTCACAGTTACCTGAAGTCCCCACAGATGCGAACCTTCTTCGGTTCCCCGGGCGTGCTGCTCAATGATTTCTTCATTACAGGAACGATGGGTGTGGCCCACTCACACCAATCCACCTTGGACAGCACACCCGAACGCTCCAGACTCTCCAGCTCTGCTTCAACGGCTGGGCAGATCGCATAAGGTACCGGTCTGGCCTTAAAAAATTTTGGGTTTGCGTTATCTTCGATTTTTATTGTTGCCGTTACTCTTTTTAGAGTCCCAAGTCCTTGTTGGAACACCTCTTTTGCGTCAGTTAGAATTTTTGACTGTCGTCCCGGTGTGACGTCATCATCCTTTTTATCAGTCACAGTTAGCGCCTGAATGGAATGCCAATCCAGTTGTATTTTTTGGATCCATTCACGTCCCAATAATGGTGGTCCTCCATCTGGTAGTATATATAGATACAGTTTCTGTGTTTTCTTGCCATTGTATTCAACTGGCACCATTATTTTTCCTCTGGGGTAGACCTTTTGCCCCGTGTATGTCTTCAATACAATGGACGTGTCCTTCAAGGGTATGTGTGAGAATAGCCGCTCATAGTCTCCTCGATTCATGACAGTTAGGGCTGATCCTGTGTCCAATTCCATCTTTAATGGGGACCCTGCTATCATGAGGGTGACCCAAATGGTTCGGTGATCCTCCTTTGCGATCACGTTGTGTAACTTAAACAACTTAGTCTCCTGCTCCCGGAGTCCTTATCACTCTCCTGATCTTCCGAACTGCTGTCTGTCAATTTCTTTACTTTCTTGTACTTTTCCTTAGTAGTTCTTGTAGTGTTGGTTTTCTTTCCCGACCTGCAGACTCTTGCTATGTGTCCCATTTTCCCACATTGCCTGCATACTTTGTCCTTAAACCAGCAGTCCTTCTGATCATGGGTTGTTCTGCTGCAGCGATAGCACTTTTCTGCTCCATATGCCATTTCGTTAGCGCTGTATTCTCATGGTTTCTGTTGTATTTCCGCAGCTCCCCGTGCTGCTGCTTCGTAGGATACTGTCACGCTGAAAGCCTGTTCTAACGTCAGGTCCTTTTCCGAAAGTAGTCGTTTCTGGGTTCCTTCACTCTGGAGCCCGCAGAAAAACTTATCCCGTAAGGTGTCTGCCAGTCCTGCTCTGAACTGGCAGTGCTTTGATAACTTGCATAGTTCCGTAAGATAGTCAGCATTGCTCTCATCTTTGTGCTGGTTTCTTTTATGGAACTTGAATCTTTCTGCTATCAGCAGCAGTGTAGGGTTTAGGTGTTCCTGTAAGATATTAACAATCTCTTCAAAACTTTTCTCCATTGGTTTAGCTGGGGTAATTAAATTCCGCAATAGTCCGTACGTTCTCGCGCCCATCAAATTTAATAATACCGACGCCTTCTTTCCATCGGCCACCTCATTTGCCTTGCAGTACACTTCAATTCTTTCCACATACGTGGTCCAGTCTTCTACCTCGTTGTCGAAAGCAGTGATACTGCCACTTTTCGGCATCTTGGGTGATTTAAAATGGCGCCTCCCGCGCTTTTTCTTCTTCACCAATGGATTAAAATGGTGCCTCCTGCGCTTTTCCTTCTTCCCCAATGGAATAAAATGGCGCTTCCCGCGCTTTTCCTTCTTCCCCTTGCTGCCACGCTGCTCCTAGCGTTCTGCAGGGTAATGGCGGTGACCCGCGGCTTCGGCGCATCTCACTTTTCCTTCCCCTTGTTTTATTTTCGCTACGCTGCCCGGTTCTTGAGCACCGACTGCGCCCTGTGCGCTCCACCCTCTCTCTCTCTCTCTTTTCCTCCCGACGACGCTGCACGGCCCCTTTGCAGAGCCGTTCAATCGAACTCGAGCCCGCCGCAGTCCGGAAGGGTCAGCGCACTACCTGCTACCAGCACGATTTGCTGGAACACCTTGACTGGGGAGCCAAGCCCAGCTCTCCACAGCCTCTCCTGCAACTCTCCGAACTACGATGAATCCTTGGGCGGTTGCCCGCGGTCGACGCCCGTTGTTCTGACTTCGACCTCCAAGAAGCTTCTTCGCAGGGAAAGATCCCCGTGAGGTGATGCAGTACTGCAGGTGAGTTCGAACCTGTTTGTCGCCAATGTAGTGTCTGAGTATAAATAATACATGGACTGCAGGAGAACAATAATAACAGGTATTTACTGAACAGAGGGTAACTTAAGACTGAAATACAGAAGCCTGCTATGGCTTTATATACAGGGGTGGTCACTGCCAGTACTGCAGTATAGAATCAGTTCTTCTCTTAAAGGTACATACACAACAGTTCCCACATGCAGGAAATCAATTGCCCAATTGGAGGAAAATCCCACTTTTTCAACACATCACTTAGGAGTCGGGGTCCTGACACGATTTCCACCTGACACGCCCCAGCCCGCCCACACTGACAAAATCCAGCCCATTGTGTGGTTCATTCAGCCGACTAACAACATAAAAATCTCCTCTCCCATCAAGCTGTCAAAGTAGAGGATGGCATGGAGTACACTGTCAGACAGGGTAGGGAGTGGTAACGATGAAAGGCGTACATCAGCAAATCATAAAGAAGAAAATGCTGGAAGTTAGGTAAGTATTATGTGTTGTCATGGATGTCAGAATGCCCAAGCCTAGTGCCAATTGGAGCAGATAGATGGTGTAAATGAACCTATACTGGTTGGGCTGTAAAACTGGGCATGACTGTGGGGGGGTGGGGGGGGAGAAATTCAATTGGTTAGCACCTCCCATTAGTGCCAGCAGCTGGCGCTGATGGAGTAGTGCCAGGGCGAGGTGAATCCAGCGACACATGGCAAATCCAGACCCCCGTTGCGCTGCCAGTATGAGTTACCGCCGGTTACTTCAACGCCAGGCAGATCGTGATGTCAGTGAATGCTCACAAGGCGCCTGAACTACAAAATTCATTTTCACCACCTACCTTAGCACCTCAACCAGACAGCGACAGGGAGAGGAGGTGTCAAGCAGGTGAAAGCCAGCTCTAGGGACGTTATTTAAAGGGATCATGAGAAATGAGTTGCCACTCTCAGGTTAGTGGAGTTTCAGTGCTTTCTTGTCAGTTTGACATTGTGCAACAGTTTAATTCAGGAATTTAAAGGATCTTTTGTATCAGGAGTGTTGTGGTAACTAAAAAGTAGTTAAGTTTATTCTCACAAAATATCAAAGTGCTCCACCTCCTTACATTAATGGGGGCTGTACTGGCAATCGACCTCGAGCTCCAGGATCTGCAGTGGAGGGAGCAGAGGCAGTGAGAAAGATTGGAACATGTGGCCAGAGGGAGGAGGAGGGACATCAGGGCTCTCAACAGGAGGTTTTACCCTCGGAGGGTATTCCAAGAGAACTTCTCCTACCTCCAATTAAGCGACACTTTGTTCCAGGAGGCAGTCACACCATTTAGGAGGCTCCGCTTCATAGAAACATAGAAGATAGGAGCAGGAGTAGGCCATTCGGCCCCTCGAGCCTGCTCCGCCATTCAATGAGATCATGGCTGATCATCCAAATTCAGTACCCTGTCCCTGCTTTCTCCCCATACCCCTTGATCCCTTTAGCCTTAAGAAATATATCCAACTCCTTCTTGAATATATTTAATGAACTGGCCTCCACCGCCCTCTGTGGCAGAGAATTCCACAGGTTCACCACTCTCTGGGTGAAGAAATTCCTCCTTATTTCAGTCCTAAATGGCTTACCCCTTATCCTTAGACTATGACCCCTGGTTCTGGACTCCCCAGCCATCAGAAACATCCTTCCTGCATCTAGTCTGTCCAGGCCTGACAGAATTTTTTAGGTTTCGATGAGATCCCTCTCAATCTTCTAAACTCCAGGGAGTATAAGCCCAATCGACACAATCTCTCCTCATACGTCATTCCTGCCATCCCAGGTATCAGCCTAGTGAATCTTCGCTGCACTCCTTCCATGGCAAGAATGTCCTTCCTCCTCCTTCACCAAGGAGTTGGTCACAGAACTCTGCCACCTCCTGCAACCAGACCTCCAGCCTCAGATCAGGTTGACCACGGCTCTCTCAGTGGCAGTCAAGGTCACCGGTGCCCTCAATTTCTTCACCAACGGATCCCTCCAGTTTACAACAGGAGACATAGCTAACACCTCGCAGTTCGCTGTTCATTGCTGCATCCAGGAGATCACAGAGGCTCTCTACAGTAGGAGAAGGGATTACATTTCCTTCCCCATCACCAGAGAGAAGCAGGACGAATGTGCATGTGGATTTGCCAGGATAGCGGGATTCCCCATGGTGCAGGGCGCCATTGACTGCACCCACGTGGCTTTGCGGGCACTGCATAACAATCCTGAGATCTTTCATAACCACAACGACTACCACTCACTTAATGTGCAGTTGGTGTGCGACCACAGACAACTAATCCTCAATGTCAATACCCACTATCCTGGCAGCAGCCACGATGTCTTCATCCTGCACCAGACCGGTTTGCCAGCACTCTTCCAGCTATTACATCAAGCTCATGGCTGGCTGCTCGGAGACAAGACCTATCCACTCTCCACCTGGCTCATGACTCCCCCTCCGCAACAGAATTGTTGAGCTGGAGTACGAGCTGCAGACATTGCGATGCATCAGGGAGGGGGAGAGAACCTGGACACTTTGTTCCAGGAGGCAGTCACACCATTTAGGTTAAGTAGTACTTTAGAGTTCATCAGTGGTCAGTGGTCAGGGACAAGAGTGTGTGACCGCGAGTCAGGAAGGTATGGGGACCCAGGATGTAGTGATGGAGGAGCCTTAGCCCTGGATGTTGTCCAACAGGTACGAGGTACTTGCTACCTGTATGGATGAAGAAAAGTACTGTCGGGAGGATGGGCAAACTGACCACTGCACCGTGGTACAGGGGGCCATCCAAGTTGAGGGAGAAGGGAGGAATGAGGTAGTAGTAGGGGACAGTATAGTCAGGGGGATAGATACTGTTTTCTGCAGCTGTGAAAGAGAGTCCCGAAGGCTGTGTTGCCTGCCCAGTGCCAGGGTTAAGGATATCTCCTCGCGGCTGGAAAAGAACTTGGAGTGGGAGGGGGAGGATCCAGTTGTCGTAGTCCATGTAGGAACCAGCGACATAGGTAGAACTAAGAATGAGGTTTTGCTGAGGGAGTTTGAGGAGCTAGGTCTAAATTAATAAGCAGAACCTCAAGAGTAATAACCTCTGGATTACTACCTGAGCCACGAGCAAATTGGCATAGCGTCAAGCAGAACAGAGTTAAATGCGTGCCTCAAAGAGTGGTGTGAGAAGAAGGGGTTTCAATTCATGGGGCACTGGCACCAGTACTGGGGAAAGAGGGAGCTGTTCCGTCGGGATGGGCTCCACTTAAACTGGGCTGGGAGCAGCGTCTTGGCAAATCGAATAACTAGAGCTGTAGATAAGACTTTAAACTAAAAAATGGGCGGGGGGGTGGAGGGGTCAGGTGAGGGGAAATTTAGAAATCTAAAGAGAAAGCTCAAAGCAATAGAGCAGTGTAGCGATTTGGGTAAAAATAAGCAGAGTGTGACAGGAAAGGACAGATCTGGGGGAGAAATTCGGTATTGCCCCGTTTGGGGCGCAATTATCGTCCGGGCACAAAGGTTAGCGCCTGGTGCTAATTATCGCCTCCAACTGCAAACTTGGCCTCTATCGCCCCTGGAGGTGATTGGAGCGCTAAATCAGGCACTACACACCTCTCTTCAGGCGCTAATGCCGAAGATCGAGGCGCTACCTCAGAGCACTGGCGAAGCTCATGTGCTGTCAGTCAGCAATGGAACACAGACACACTGGCGCCAGCCATTTCTTAAAGGGGAGGGTCGATTTTGCTCTCCATCCACACCCTGCTCATTGCAGCCTTTAATCTCAGCCTGGCGAGGCCTGTACATCAAATCTGCTGGAAAGAACAATGGAGAGACCCAGGGAAAGAGCTCAGAGTGCAGTCCCCATTGCTCTTCTAAATCGATGCAAGGAAGATCAAATCAAAATGAACCTGTAAAGTGCTGCTCAGTACCCAAAACTCCTTCACACAGCATTGAATCTCTCCAGAAGTCTCTCTCTCTCTCTCTCAGAATGCGTGGTGCAAAAATGTCACCGACAAAAAAAGGCAGGAAGCGGCCGCCTTTAAATAGCGCTCCCCCAGTCCCTTCCCGACTGCAAAACGTTCCCCTCAACCTGTCGTTGCTAGCGGCAGGCGGAAAGGCAGGGGTCGCCACTCAATATCCAGTCTGGGGTGCTACCGGGGCATTGCACGCTCGACTGACGGCACGATCTGCGTCGCAGGAGATCATGGCGGTAGTGTTTAGCGCCGGCGCAAAATGTTCAATTTCACGAGCGGCGCAAACATCGCCATGCCTGGGCGCTAGTTGCTTTGCGCCCCATTAGCACCTTCTTAGGGTGCTAACGGGTGGCGTAAAGCAACCAAATTTTTCCCCCAGAGAGTTTAACAGTAGCAGTGTAGCAGAGAATAAGGTTAAAGCAGGGAATAATGGTAAAAAATTTAAATTAAAGGCTCTTTATCTGAATGCACGAAGCATTCATAACAAGATAGATGAACTAGGGGCACAAATAGAGATAAATGGGTTTGATCAAATAGCCATTACAGGGATGTGGTTGCAATGTGACCAGGGTTGGGAACTAAATGTTCCAGGACACTTGACATTTTGAGAAGACTGGCAGAATGGAAAAGGAGGGGGAGTAGCCCTGATAATAAAGGATGACATAAGGACAGTAGAGAGAAAGGATCTCGGCTCAGAAGATAAGGAAGTAGAATCAGTTTGGGTGGTGATAAGGAATAACAAGGGGCAGGAAACACTGGTAGGAGTAGTATATAGGACCCCTAACAGTAGCTATACCATTGGACAGAATATTAATCAAGAAAGAGTAGGAGCTTGTAACAAAGATAATGCAATAATCCTGGGGGACTTTAATCTTCATATAGACTGGACAAATCAAACTGGCAAAGGACGAGTTCATGGAATGCATTCGGGACAGTTTCCTAGAACAATACGTCATGGAACCAACCAGGGAACAGGTTATTTTTGACCTTAGAACATAAGAAATAGGAGCAGGAATATGCCACTTGGCCTCTCGAGCCTGCTCCTCCATTCAATAAGATCATGGCTGATCTTGGGCTCAAAGCCACTTCCCCGCCCCCACAGCTCTCTGGGGCAGAGAATTCCACAGATTTACGACCCTCTGAGAGAAGAAATTCCTCCTCATCTCAGTTCTAAAAGGACGACCCTTTATTCTAAAACTGTGTCCTCGAGTTCTAGATTTTCCCACGAGGGGAAACATCCTCTCTGCATCTACCTTGTCGAGCCTCCTCAGTATCTTATATGTTTCAATAAGATCACCTTTCATTCTTCTAAATTCCAAAGAGTATAGGCCCAGCCTGCTCAACCTTTCCTCATAAGTCAACCCCCTCATCTCTGGAATTAACCTAGTGAATCGTCTCTGAACTGCCTCCAATGCAAGTATATCCCTCCTTAAATAAGGAGACCAAAACTGTATGCAGTACTCAAGCTGTGGTCTCACCAATACCCTGTACAGTTGTAGCAGGACTTCCCTGTTTTTATACTCCAACCCCCTTGAAATAAAAGCCAACATTCCATTTGCCTTTTTGATTACTTGCTGTACCTGCATGCTAACTTTTTGTGTTTCATGCACAACTTTTTGTGTTTCTGAACTGTAGCATTTTGTAATCTCCCGCCATTTAAATAATAATTTGCCTTTTTATTGTTCATGCCAAAGTGTATAACCTCGCACTTTCCCACATTAAACTCCATCTGCCAAATGTTTGCCCACTCACTTACCCTATCTATATCCCTTTGCAGATTCTTTGAGTCCTCTGCAGAACTTGCTTTCCCATCCATCTTTGTATCAACTGCAAACTTGGCTACAGTACACTCAGTCCCTTCATCCAAGTTATTAATGTAATGTATTAATGTAGATTATAAGTAGTTGTGTCCCCAGCACTGATCCCTCTTGTATTGTGTAATGGGACAGGTTTAATTAGCAATCTCATAGTAAAGGATCCTCTGGGGCAGAGTGATCATAATATGTCAGAATTTCACGTTAAGTTTGAGAGTGACTTGCCTAAGTCCGAAACTAGAGTCTTAAACATAAATAAAGCCAATCACATAGGTATGAGGGGTGAGTTGGCTAAGGTAGATTGGAAAAATAGATTAAAAGATATGGTGGTAGATAAGCAGTGGCTAGCATTTAAATAAATACTTCATAATTCTCAAAAAAAATACATTCCATTGAGAAACAAAAATTCCATGGGAAAAGTGATCCAACCGTGGCTAACTAAAGAAGTTAAGGATAGCATTAGATTGAAAGAAGAAGCTTATAATGTTGCGTAGAATAGTAGTAAGCCTGAGCATTGGGAGAGTTTCAGAAACCAGCAAAGGATTACCAAAAAATTGATAAAAAGGGGAAAAATAGACTATGAGAGAAAACGAGTGTAATGTATGTACCTTTAAGGGGTGAACTACTTTTTACAGCTCCTGTATCCTGTAGTACCGGCAGTGACCACACCTGTATATAAACCCCGAGTAGTGATCTGTACAGTCAGTTGCAGTTTGAACCACGTTGAGTAAACACCTGTTGTACCGTTCTCTGCAGCCCTTTTGTTATTATTACACGGACGTAACAGTGGGGACAAGCAGATTCGAACCTACCTGCAACACTGCATCACCTCCCAGGGATTCGCTCCTGGAGAACAGTGGAAGAAGGTCGAGTCCAGAAGCACGGGCGTCGACCACGGGCAACCGCCCAGTCATCCAGCGGAGATTTGAGCATCGCAGGGGAGGCTGTCGAGAGCCAGGCTTGGCTTTCCAGTCACGGTGGTCCAGCAAAACGGGCTGGCAACCGGTACTGCGCAGACCCTTCCTGGACAGCGACGGGCTAGAGCCCGACCGAGCGGCACAGAAAAAGGCCGAGCAGTGGCGACGGGGGAGAGAGAGAGGGCAGAGCGCACAGGGCGCAGCCGGTGTTCAGGACCGAGCGGCATCAACGGGGGAGAGAGACGAGAGAGAGCAGAGCGCAGCTGGTGGTCAAGGGCCGAGCAGCGTCAACGGGGGAGAGAGGCGTGCAGCAAAACGTGAGGTGCTGCCATTGCCACGAGGACCGCAGAGAGCGGCATTGGCAGCAGCGCAGGAGCAGCGCACAAAACCCACAGGGCATCGCCATTTGCCACGAGGACCGCCGGGAGCGGCGTTGGCAGCAGCGCGGGAGACGCCATTTTAAGCCACAGCGGGGAAGAAAGGAAAGCGCGGGAGACGCCATTTCAAGCTGCAGCGGGGAAGAAAGGAAAGCGCGGGAGGCGCCATTTTAAGCCAGTCTAACCACACCCAAAAATGCCAAAGAGTGGCAGTATCACAGCGTTCGACAATTAAGTCGAAGATTGGACGACATATGTCGAATGCATAGAAGTATACTGCAAGGCGAATGAAGTGCCAGATGACAAGAAAGCACTGGTATTGTTGAATTCAATGGGTGCAAAAACGTATGGCTTACTACAAAACCTAGTAACTTCAGAGAAGCCAGTAGAAAAGGATTTTGAAAACATAGTGTCAATCCTACAGGACCACTTAAACCCCACACCGCTGCTGATGGCAGAAATATTTAAGTTTCACAAAAGGAACCAGCATAAAGATGAAAGTAATGCTGAGTATTTAACGGAACTGTGCAAGCTATCGAAACACTGCCAGTTTGGAATGGGACTAGCAGATACTTTAAGGGACAAGTTTGTGTGTGGGCTTCAAAGTGAAGGAACCCAGAAACGGCTTCTATCAGAAAAGGATCTTACGCTGGACAAGGCTTTCAGCATTGCAGTATCACACGAAGCAGCAGCACGGGGCACTGCAGAGATACAACGGAGACCGCAAGAATATGGCACAAATTAAATGTCATACGGAACAGTGAAGTGCTATCGCTGCGGCAGAACAACACACGACCATAATGATTGCTGGTTCAAGGACAAAGTGTGCAGACAGTGTGGAAAAGTAGGACACATAGCAAGAGTCTGCAGGTCGGGAAAGAAAACCAGCAGCAAGAAATCTCCACAGGAGAAGTACAAGAAGGTACATAAGGTGACGGAGAGTAGTTCAGATGAACAGAAGAGTGATACAGACTCCGGAAGCAAGGAGCTGGGTTGTATGAAACTACATAATGTGATCAAAACGGAGGATCACCAAACTATCTGGGTCACGCTCAAGATAGACGGAGTCCAAGTGAAAATGGAATTGGACACAGGATCAGCCCTAACAGTCATAAACCGAAGGGACTACAAGCGGCTATTCTCACATATACCCTTGAGAGATACAAAGATTGTCTTGAAGACGTACACGGGGCAAAAAGTCTACCCCAAAGGAAAAATAAGTGTGAACGTTATATATAACGGTAAGGAAACACCAAAAATGGACCTATATGTATTGCCAGATGGAGGACCACCACTACTAGGACGTGAATGGATCCGGAAGATACAGCTAGATCGGCATTCCATACAAGCACTGACTGTAGATGCCAAAAAGGGTGAAGACGTCACACCTGGACGACTGTCAAAAATGCTAACTGACGCACAAGAAGTGTTCCAGCAAGGACTCGGAACACTAAAAGGCATAACAGCAACGATCAAAATAGAGGAAAATGCAAGCCCAAAGTTTTTTAAGGCCAGACCGGTACCTTATGCGATCCGCCCAGCCGTCGAAGCAGAGCTGGAAGGTTTGGAACGTTCAGGAGTACTGTCCAAAGTGGACTGGAGCGAGTGGGCTACACCCATCGTTCCTGTAATGAAGAGGTTGTTGAGTAATACACCTGGGGAACCAAAGAAGGTTCGCATCTGTGGGGACTTTAAGGTGACAGTGAACCCAGTCCTTCACACTGTACAATATCCGTTTCCGCGGATTGAAGATATTTTCACCTCGCTATCTGGAGGGAAACGCTTCACTAAGATTGATCTGGCCCAGGTGTACCTGCAAATGGAGGTAGAAGAAGCCTCGAAACAGTACCTCACGATCAACACTCATAATGGTCTCTACCAATACAACCGGCTGGTGTTCGGGGTCGCATCAGCTCCGGCTATTTGGCAAAGGGCAATGGAACAAGTCCTGCAAGGGATTCCAGGGACCCAGTGTTATTCAGACGACATCCTGGTCACGGGCGAAAATGACAGTGATCACCTCGCCAACCTGGAGCAGGTGCTCACTAGATTGAAGGAATATGGGCTCCGAGCTAATCGCCACAAATGCGAGTTTTTCCAGAAGCAGATCTCGTATTGTGGCCACGTTATTGATAAAGAGGGGTTACATAAGTCCCCTGAAAAGATTGAGGCAGTAGTCAAGGCTCCAGCACCGGAAAATGTGTCACAACTGAAGTCGTTCCTCGGGCTGGTGAACTACTACCATAAGTTCTTGCCAAATTTGTCTACCGTACTACACCCACTGAACACCCTACTGCAAACGGGGGTACCATGGAAGTGGAGTGACGAATGTAAACGAGCTTTCCAGAAGAGCAAAGCATTGATCACATCAAAAGAGGTGTTGGCTCATTTCAACCCAGCACTACCAATTCGGTTGGCGTGTGATGCATCACCCTATGGCATTGGAGCGGAGCTGTCGCACAAATTCCCGGACGGCTCGGAGAGGTCAGTAGCCTTTCCGTCTCGGTCACTAACCTCAGCTGAGCGTAACTACGCCCAGATTGACAGGGAGGCCCTCAGCCTAGTGTGGGGAGTGAAAAAGTTCAATCACTATCTGCACGGGCAGAAGTTCACCTTGCTGACTGACCACCAACCACTTGTCTCCATCTTTAATCCAAAGAAGGGTGTTCCGGTGATGACTGCGCAACGGCTACAAAGATGGTCCCTTTTTCTAGGGGCGCACCAATATGAAATCGAGTATAAGGGCACGAAACAGCATGGAAACGCTGATGGGCTATCACGCCTGCCACTGCCCACTGTGGAGGAAGCACCAGCAGTGGATCCTGTTGAAATATTTCATTCGACTATAATTGAATGCTTGCCAGTAACTAACGCTGGTATAGAGAAGGAGACCCGAAATCACCCGACACTGTCTCGGGTATATGATTTGATGGTGAAGGGATGGCCAGCACATGGCGACTCACTGTTGCCAGCATTCTCATCCAGAAGAGAACAGCTGACAGTATGCCAGGGGACCTTGATGTGTGGATCCCGAGTGGTAATTCCACCCAAGTTAAGGGAGAGAGTGCTCAATGAGCTTCACGAAGGTCATCTGGGAGGGGTGAAAATGAAAAGCCTTGCTAGGGCTTATGTGTGGTGGCCGGGGATCGATCAGCAAATCGAGGACCTGAAAAGAGCTGCTCAGGATGCCAGAAGGTCCAAAATGCACCACCACATGCCCCTCTACACCCATGGGAGTGGCCCTCATCACCATGGCAACGGGTGCATATTGATTTTGCTGGTCCATTCATGGACTCAATGTTTTTAATAGCTGTGGATGCGCACTCGAAATGGCCTGAGGTGATCAAAATGTCCTCCACCACCACGGAGAAAACTATTGCAATCCTACGGACCATTTTTGCCAGGAACGGCTTGCCAGAGCAGATTTGCTCTGATAACGGACCACAGTTTGTGTCCGAAGAGTTTCGAAGATTTATGAAAACGAATGCGGTAAGGCATTACACATCCGCCCCGTATCATCCAGCCACAAATGGATTGGCTGAGAGGTTCGTACAAACCTTTGAAAAAGCAGTAAAGGCCATGTGCGATGACGACATTCCACTGCAGCATAAAGTGGACAATTTCCTGTTAGCCTACAGAAATGCGACACATGCAGTCACCAACCAGGCCCCGGCCATGATGTTCTTTAACCGAAGGTTGAGATCTCGTCTGGATTTACTCAGACCAAATGTACGAAGAGATGTTGAGAGTAAGCAATTCCAGCACATCAATGAGAAGCCGACAAGGAGCTTCAATGTAGGGCAACTAGTCTTGGCCCGCGACTACCAAACAGAGAAATGGCAACCAGGAATGATATGCACATGGCAGGGGCCACTAATGTACACAGTGGATGTTGGGGAGAACATTGTGAGATGCCATGCTGACCAGATCCTAGAGTCACAGGAACGAGTCAACCCCATGTCTCGGCCATACGTACCTGGTGAGGAACCCGACATACAGGTCACACCTACCTCAGAAACAATAGCATTGGAAGCTGATGAATCAACTGACGACAGGGTGTTAGAATCGCCTCCGCACCAAGAGCGAGAGACTCGGGAAAGGCGTTATCCAGAAAGAATCAGGAAGCCTCCCCAAAGACTGAATTTATAAATAGACTATTTTCAGTTAATGTTGCATGTTAAATGAGTGTTATGGTACTGTTAATCTAAAAGGGGAGGAATTGTAATGTATGTACCTTTAAGGGGGAGAACTACTTTTTACAGCTCCTGTATCCTGTAGTACCGGCAGTGACCACACCTGTATATAAACCCTGAGTAGTGATCTGTACAGTCAGTTGCAGTTTGAACCACGTTGAGTAAACACCTGTTGTACCGTTCTCTGCAGTCCTTTTCTTATTATTACACGGACGTAACAACTAGCAAGAAATATAAAAGCAGATTGTAAGAGCTTCTACAAGTATGTAAAAAGAAAGAGAGTAGCAAAAGTAACCGCTGGTCCCTTAGAGGCTGAGACAGGCTAAATTATTATGGAAAATAAGGAAATGGCAGAAATGTTAAACAAATATTTTGTACCTGTCTTCACAGTAGAAGACACAAAAAACATACCAAAAATGGTGGGGAATCAAGGGTCTAATGAGGGTGAGGAATGCAACGTAATTAATATAAGTAGAGAAAAAGTACTAGAGAAACTAATGCCCTGGACCTGATGGCCTACATCCTAGGGGTCTAAAAAAGATGGCTGAAGAGATGGTGGATGCATTGGTTTTGATCTTCCAAAATTCCCTAGATTCTAGAACGGTCCCAGCGGATTGGAAGGTTGCAAATGTAACACCGCTATTCAAGAAAGGAGGGAGAGAGAAAACAGGGAACTACAGGTCAGTTAGCCTGACACCAGTCATTGGGAAGATGTTGGAATCCATTGTTAAGGACATGGTATCAGGGCACTTAACAAAATTATAACATGATTAGGCAGAGTCAACATGGTTTTATGAAAGGGAAATCATGTTTGACAAATTTATTAGAGTTTTTTGAGGATGTAACTAGCAGGGTAGATAAAAGGGAATCAGTGGATGTAGTATATTTGGATTTCCAAAAGGCATTTGATAAGGTGCCACATAAAAGGTTATTACACTCAATTAGGACTCATGGGGTTGGGGGTAATAGAGGATTGGTTAATGGATAGAAAACAGAGAGTAGGGATAAACTGATCTTTTCCAGGTGACAGGCTGTAACTAGTGGGGTGCCGCAAGGATCAGTGTTGGGGCCTCAGCTATTTACAATCTATATTAATGACCTAGATGAAGGGACCGAGTGTTATGTATCCAAGTTTGATGACGATACAAAACTAGATGGGACAGTAAGCTGTGAGGAGAACACAAAGGGCTGGATTTTCATTCAGAAGTCGGGAAGGAGGTGGGACTACAACTTTCGGGTTTTAGTCCCGCCGCCATCGAGATGCGGCCAATCCATGCGATTTTCTCTTGATTGACCTTGTTGAGCCCGCCCAGTGGGCTCAGCAGGCCAATTAAGGGCCACCGGCAACAGGTGACGTCACAGACTGAAATTTCATCTGTCAAGATGTGTTGACAGATGAAATATCAGCGTTTCACAGCTGTTTGAAGCTGTCAAACACTGACAATCTTACTTCTAACCTGAGTCCTTCTACACAGACTCAGTTAGAAATTTCACCGGCACTGAAAGCTGCAGGCTGTCACTTTTGACAGATCGCAGCCATTCTGCTTTCTGTGCCGGCTGAATGATGGACTCCTGAAGCCTAGAGAAAGGAAGGCTAAAAAGGTAAGTACAGGTAATTTAAACTTCTTTACACACTTTAGACACACCAAACACACTTACCTTTGCACTCATGCACCCATCATTCACCTGAACAACGACATTTCGACCCCCCCAAGTCCTTCAACCCGACGGCCCGCCTCCTCTAACCTGGCGTGGTTTGGAGCTGTTGGGAATCCCACACGACACCCTTCAAAATAGGGATTAGGCTAAAAACTGCCTGTTAACTACCTGTTAACAGGCAGTTAATTGGCACTAAACCCTTCCCGCCTCGGGTCGGCGGGTCCCAGTGCGGGGTGGGTACCCGCCTCCTTTGAAACTTACGTGGAGGCGGGTTTTGGGCGGGATAGTGTCGGGACCCCCGAATTCGGGATTTTTGCCCCCCGCACGCCTAAAAGCCCGCCTCACGGCACACTGAAAATCGACCCCAAAGAGTCTGCAAAGGGATATAGATAGACTAAGTGAGTGGGCAGTAAGGTGGCAGATGGAGTATAATGTAGGGAAATGTGAGGTTATTCACTTTGGTAGGAAGAATAGAAAAACAGAATGGCCTAGAAATTCAGTATCGCCATGCTTGGGGCGCTACAGCTGGGCGTTCGCTAAATTTAGTGCCGGGCGCAACTTAGCGCCACCTTCACCGAAATTGAGTTGCATCGCCCCAAGAGGTTGCTGCTGCGCTAAAGCAGGCGGTGCATGCCTATCATAAGGCGCTAAGCCGGCGAGCCGAGGCGCTAACAGCGAGGGCGGGCGCAGCGCAGGTGCGGCGAGTTATAGATTGCAGGCAGACACGCTGGTGCCGGTCAGCTCTTAAAGGGGGAGGGTCGATTTGTTTTGCTGCCACGCCCTGCACACTGCAGCCCTGAATCTAGGCCTAGACAGACCTGCTTCAACAACTCAACGCCCACGACCATGGAGAAGGCTAGGGAGCGAGCGCAGCGCTTTAGTGAGGGTGCCCTGAAGGTTCTGGTTGGCGCAGTGGAGCGCCGGCGACCTACCCTATTCAATTCAATTCAATTCAATTTTATTTGTCATATATGTAGCAGACGTGTGTACTGCACAATGAAATGTTGATTTTTACGAGTCCTCCCAACATTGGAATAAATACGGCATAACAATGATAAAAATACTAATAGAAATACTAATAGAAAGACAGTAATAATAAATAAAACAACAGTAATAAATAATAATAAATTAATCGTTCATGAGTCTTATGGCCTGGGGGTAGAAGCTATTTCGAAACCTGTTGGTACGAGACCGTATGCTTTGGTATCTCTGACCGGACGGGAGCAGGGCGAAGAGGTTGTGGCTGGGGTGACTCGCGTCTTTAATGATTCTCAGGGCCTTCCCCCGGCACCTCTCGGGGTAGATATCCTGCACAGCAGGTAGTTTAATTCCTATAGTGTGTTGTGCAGTTTTCACTACCATCTGTAGAGCCTTGCGGTCTGTGGCGGTGCAGTTGCCATACCAGGTAGTGATGCAGCCAGACACGATACTCTCGATGGTGCACCGGTAGAAGTTGGTGAGAATCTGGGGGGCCAGTGGCAGGAGGCTGCTGCCCAGCGAATACAGGAAAGCTTGGAGGGAGGTGGCAAACAGAGTGACCTTCAGCAGCATGGTCCCCAGGACACCCACGTAATGCAGAAAGAAGTTCAATGACCTCACTCGGGTTGTCAGGGTGAGTACCCTTTCCAGTAACCTCTTCATCCCTGCATGTGCACCTCACTTTCTGGCCAAAGGGTCCTGAAAGCCCCAATGCCCAGCCCTCATCCAAGACCTATGGGACTCTCATGAAAATCACATGCACATTCACCACTTTACACACTGTCAGGGCTATTCCACCATGGGAGACAGTGCAGGCAAGATCAGGGCTTGACACTGTCAGGGCTATTCCACCATGGGAGGCAGTGCAGGCAAGATGAGGGCTTGACACTGTCAGGGCTATTCCAACATGGGAGGCAGTGCAGGCAAGATGAGGGCTTGACACTGTCAGGGCTAATCCACCATGGGAGGCAGTGCAGGCAAGATCAGGGCTTGACACTGTCAGGGCTATTCCACCACGGGAGGCAGTGCAGGCAAGATCAGGGCTTGACACTGTCAGGGCTATTCCACCATGGGAGGCAGTGCAGGCAAGATCAGGGCTTGACACTGTCAGGGCTATTCCACCATGGGAGGCAGTGCAGGCAAGATCAGAGCCCGTCCTTTCTCTTGCAGGGCAAGCTGGCCCACAATCGCAGGCAGCAGCAATGGACCAGGGGAGGCCGTCCTGAACTTAAAGACCTCAGCGACTTGGAGCAGCGAGTGGAGCGGATTATGGGAGGCTGGCTGATTGGCCCCGTTCTGGACAGCAATGGTAAGGTCCTTTTTGACCTCTCTCTTTCCACTTGTGCCTCACAGCAGCATCCTTTGCCACTCTCGAACCAATGCAGTGCATTGCAGCACTCATGCCTCCCTTGCTGCCGCCCTGTCCTCACTCTAAAGCAACTCTTGTGCCTCCCTGCTTTCAGATGCTGAATCGCCAGGTGAGGAGGCGGGCCCTCAAGCTGGCACTGTGAGTGAATCGGAAGGCGAGGAGGAAAAAGAGGAAGCCGGACCATCAGTGCCACCCTCAGCCGAGGCAGCCCATGACCATGATGGGGACACGTCTTCCCTGGAGGGGAGCAGGGGGGAAGGGTCTGATGACGGTGAAGCTCTGGGGCCCAGCGGGCTGCAGCAATGCGGGAGGGGTAGGGAAGCTTGGCGGCCTTCTCCCTGGAGGGTGAGTTCGGCCTCCAGTCCTGCTACAGTGAGCGCAGAGGAGGTGCGGCTCCTTGGCGAAATGGGCGCCCAGGCTGAGCGCAGGAACATTGAGCTCATGGCTGCAGTGGCAAGGATGCCTGACTGCATAGAGTCACTGGCAAGGGGTGTGCAGGAATTCGGGGCAGCACAGGCCAGGAGTCTGCAGGAATTCGGGGCAGCACAGGCCAGGAGTCTGCAGGACTTCTGGGCAGCACAGGCCAGGAGTCTGCAGGAGGTCGCTGCATCACAGGCCAGGAGTCAGCAGGAGGTCGCTGCATCACATGTGGCTTCCAGCCAAGTGTTTAGTCGTGCCATGCATTCACTGGCTGGTCTGATGCAGACACAGATCAGGGCCACACGGGCACTAACTGCTGCCACCCTCGCTGGATCAGCCAGGAATCGCCAGTGCCCTCGCCACGCTGCAGCAGCCCAGCAGTCTGTGCTTCAGCAGATTGCTGCGCATGCTTCAGTGCTGGCCCGTGCAAGTGCCAGTGTCTCGGCCGACCAGGGAGTGCCTGTGCTCTGTTAGGTTGGCAGCATTCCTGCTGCCAACACTGTCACTCCTCCACTGCAGCTGCCACCACCCGTAGGACAGACTGCTGCCGCCCAAGCAGAGTTGGAGCAGTCAGCAGCCGGGCCCTCCAGGCCCAGAGCTGGTCCAGGCCGTCCCCCAAGGGCATCTGCCGACTCACTATCTGACCCTCAGCAGCCTTCCCCCAGCCTTGCTGCAGCCACTGGGGTCCCATTGAGGAGGAGCTGCAGGGCGGGAAGGGGCCAATCGCGCAAGCGAAGCGGATCACCCTCACAGGCCAAAAAGTAGGAGGTGTAGCGAAATGTTGAGTTTTTTATGAAGGCCGAGAATGTTGTGTTACTTTTTTATGAAGGCCGAGAATGTTGTGTTAGTTTTTTATGAAGGCCGAGAATGTTGTGTTTGTTTTTTATGAAGGCCGAGGATCATGGTCATTTTTGTTTCACTGTTTTGTTCATTTTCTCCAGGTTGTGAGAGCCAGTTATGTGTCTGACTGTTTTTTGGGGGGTTTCTCTGTATCTGTTTGTCATGCAGGAAGGGCACAGAGTTTGTTAAATAAAAAATTGTCTTTATTCAGATTGTCCATGTTTGCACTTTGAACTATTTGTTGCCTTGACCGCCTCAGGGTTTGCAGAGCAGCTCCATTCATGTTCTTTCAATGGCACAAGCCATTCCCTGAGAGGGGGCCTAGAACCGACTTGCAATAAGCCGCTGACGGACGGCCCTTGCACTTTGTGCCTCCCTCCCATCTTGGTGCTCCTCCTCCTCCTCCTCCTCTGGTGGTCCTCCAATGTCTGCTGGCAGTGGCTGAGTCCTGAAGATAGCCAGGTTGTGCAGCATGCAGCACACTACAACAAAATGGGAGACTCGCTCAGGCGAGTACTGTAGGGCTCACCTGGAATGGTCCAGACAGCGGAACCGTTGCTTCAGCACGCCGATTGCGTGCTCAGTGATGTTCCTGGTCGCTTGATGGCTGTCATTGTATTGTTCTTCAGCAGGGGTGGTGGGCGCACGGAGTGGGGTCATCAGCCAGGTGCACAAAGGATAGCCCTTGTCCCCGAGAAGCCAGCCTCCTGGGTGAGCTGGGGCTTCAAAAATGTCTGCCACAGAAGTCTGGCGCAGGATGAAGGCGTCGTGGCTGCTGCCTGGAAAGCGGGCATTCACAGCTAGTATGAGCTGCCTGTGGTCACAAAACAACTGCACGTTCAACGAATGGTAGCCCTCCCGGTTGCGGTAATCCTCGGCATTCTCTAGAGGCGCCCGCAAAGCCACATGCGTGCAGTCAATGGCCCCCTGGACCATGGGGAAGCCCGCTATTCTTGCAAATCCCATTGCACGCTCTTGCTACTTGTCCGGGGTCATGGGGAAGGAAATGTACTGACGTCTCCTTCTGAAGAGGGCATTCATGACCTGGCGGATGCAGCAATGCACCGCGAACTGGGAGATATTGGCAATGTCCCCAGTAGCGAATTGGAAGGAGCCGGTGGCATAGAAGTTGAGAGCCACTGTCAACTTCACCACCACCGACAGAGACGTCCTGCTCCTCAGCTGAGGCTGCAGGTCTCTCTGAAGCAGGTGGCAGATCTCCGTGACCACCTCCCTTCTGAATCAAAGCCTCCGAATGCACTGCTCCTCAGACATGTTGAGGTAGGAGAAGTGCTGTTGGTATACCCTGGGAGGGTAAGGCCTCCTGTGCCGACGCCTGTTGGCCCTTCTCCGCCTGGCCATGATTGGCACTCTCTCTTGGCGTCTCTGAGCCCTTTCAATGCAATGCAGAAACCCAACGTTTCCACCCATTGCAGCCCCCATTATATGTGGCCACTCAAGGCTATGGCACTGAGAAATAAATCCAACTGCAAAGCTCTGGCCTGAAGCCAGAAGTACCTGTGCGAGTGATGAGTCAAAGCAGAAAGCTCTCTCCCTTTGTCTCTCTCCAAATCTCTCTCTCTCACACAGAAGGAGTGGAACAAAGTGGCTGCCACAAAGAATGCAGGAAGAGTCCCCTTTAAATAGCGCCCCCCCAGCCCCACAGCGACTGGGAACCGTTCCACTCAACCAGTCGCTGGGAGCGCCAGGCGCAAAGAAGGGGGGCGCCACTGAAGTTCCGGTTCGGGGTGCACCAAGGGTGTTGCACCATGAAATGACGTCAGGATCTGCGGGCGCAGCTGAGCGGGCGCTGCGGTTTTGCGCCGCCGCTAATTCTTGACTCAAGTTCGCGAGAGGCGCAGATCACGCCGCGCCCGGGCGCTAGCCGCTTCGCGCCCCACTTCTCGCCCTCTTAAGGCGCTAGCGGCTGGCGCTAACAACTGAATTTCTAGGCCAATATTTTTTAAATCGTGAGAAACTTTCAACTGTTGGTGTTCAGAGGGATTTGGGTGTCCTCGTGCAAGAAACACAGAACACTAGCATGCAGGTACAGCAAGCAATAAGGAAGGCAAGTGGTATGTTGGCCTTTATTGCAAGGGGTTTGGAGTATAAGTGTAAGGAAGTCTTGCTACAATTGGACAGGGCCTTGGTGAGACCACATCTGGAGTACTGTGCACAGTTTTGGTCTCCTTATCGAAGGAAGGATATACGTAGCCTTGGAGGTGATGCAACAAAGGTTCACTAGATTGATTCCTGGAATGAGAGGGCTGCCCTATGATAGATTGTGTAGAATGGGCCTATTGTAAGATTCACAAAATTTCTGCATTTCCCCGAAGGCTGTTATTAATAAACGGGACCCTGCGTGGACATTTTAAATTAAAGAGGGGACCCAAGATGGCGTCTGTGCCTCGTGGCAGAAAGCCTGTGGGATTTTAAAATGGATTCTGCAATGCAGACAGCTTGGAAAAATCGAAACCAAAGCTGCAGGTTTTCTGTGAAGAGAAACTTTGTATTTTGAAACCAGACAGGACTCTGAATTATGCATTAGACCGAATTGGAGACTAAATCTAAATTCAGTTTAGGCCTATAGTTAAGGCTGTGATATCCGAGTGGTAAGGTCAGAAACTGAGAGAAGCGAGATATTAGGAACAAAACCCAACTGTTTAATTACATGGTGTAGCAGAGAAACATCTCTTACAGGCTGCAAGCAAAGCACACAATTCTTACTGCACGATGGCAAGATGGAGGAAGAACCTCTGAGTCATACCCATAATGCAATGCCACATTACCGTATAAACTGGTGTACCAGGACATTGAATACATGACCCATTACCTTAAAAACTGGTGAATGTGAACCCTTAATATTTGGCTCCACCTGGTGGATAACTTAAGCATTACATCCCAGATTACTATAAAGGCCATCAAACAGTCTGCATATATTATTGGAAACAGATTAACACAGCCATCGAGACTGGACAAGCCCATCAAGGAACTTTCATGACAATACAAGTCAATTATCGGGCTGGTAGATGTGATTACCGGCCATCTAAAACCAGTTAGTATGGATTGCTACCATTATTTTAAACTAGCCCGCCAAAATTAAAACAAGGAACTAACCTGATTTGGCGCGCAGATAAGGGTTTTCGACGAAGGTATAATTGAAGGCCCCGGGTAGCATTAGTTCGTTCGTTTAAGTTGGATCGTCAGGTGCGTTCGTTGGTTAGTGTGCTGGTGCTGCTCTTCGGCCCCTCGCCCTCGTGGCTGCTGCTCTTTCCCCGTCCCGTGCTTACCCCCTGGCCTTTGCCCATGCCCTTTCCCCACTCCATCTGGAATCGCCCCGGCACCGGGTCGGGCGGACACGGACAATTCAGGCCAGGCGAGGCGGGACGCGACGAGGGGAGGAGGGAAGACCACCGGAGGGAAGGCCGGCTGAAGAAGACCAACTGAGGAGATGAACTAAGGGGAGGCTTCGAATCATCCGGCCTTCAGCCTCGGCCGACCTTCGAATATCTGCACACCAACTCAAACTGGCGGCTGTCGAGGAAGAATCATCCCTGCAAGGTAAAGTACCCAAACAGAGACTTTAACTTTGGGGTACGCAAACCTGGACAACGCCCTTGCAGCGCCCGAAAACCAGTTAGTATGGATTGCTACCATTAGTTTAAACTAGCCCGCCAAAATTAAAACAAGGAACTAACCTGATTTGGCACGCAGATAAGGGTTTTCGACGAAGGTATAATTGAAGGCCCCGGGTAGCATTAGTTCGTCCGTTCAAGTTGGATCGTCAGGTGCGTTCGTTGGTTAGTGTGCTGGTGCTGCTCTTCGGCCCCTCGCCCTTGTGGCTGCCGCTCTTTCCCCGTCCCGTGCTTACCCCCTGGCCTTTGCCCATGCCCTTTCCCCACTCCATCTGGAATTGCCCCGGCACCGGGTCGGGCGGACACGGACAATTCAGGCCAGGCGAGGCGGGACGCAACAAGGGGAGGAGGGAAGACCACCGGAGGGAAGGCCGGCTGAAGAAGACCAACTGAGGAGATGAACTAAGGGGAGGCTTCGAATCATCCGGCCTTCAGCCTCGGCCGACCTTCGAATATCTGCACACCAACTCAAACTGGCGGCTGTCGAGGAAGAATCATCCCTGCAAGGTAAAGTACCCAAACAGAGACTTTAACTTTGGGGTACGCAAACCTGGACAACGCCCTTGCAGCGCCCGAAAACCACGTGACGACGGCAGGCTCCAGAGAGCACCAAGAGCGAACCCCGAACCCAACCGCTGTTTTGAGTCCAACAAACCCTTTTGATTGGTGAGCATGAAATTCTGACCCCTCATAGCTTAATCTAGTTAGGTGTAGGGGGTGGGATAAGGATAAGGGAATTGCTAAGATAGTTGTTTTCCCTCGAAGTGCCATGTGTTCCCCATTCCCTGTATAAGTATTAGTTTATTATTCTTCTTTTGTATATTTTTGCCTGTAGAAGTGTACACCAGTAATTTTTCCATAAAATTGTATCAAGTTTTCCTCTTCAATAAAATCTTGGTTTTGTTTGCATCCAACCACCTGTCTACTCGAGTCTTCTCTGTACCGCCGCCTTGTATCTAAGTCCAGTGTCTAGAACCCAGGAGCATGGGAGCGATTCGAACCGCTCACAAAAACAGTCAGAGGCATAACTGACTGGGCGCACGTACACGCCAAGCAACACCACCCACACCGCCAACCCCTACACTATGGAGTTTAAAAGAATGAGAGGTGATCTCATTGAAACATACAAGATTCTGAAGGGGATTGACAGGGTTGATGCTGAGAGGTTGTTTCCCCTGGCTGGGGTGTCTAGAACTAGGCAGCATAGTCTCAGGATAAGGGGTAGGCCATTTCAAACAGAGATGAGGAGAAATTTTTTCACTCAGAGGGTTGTGAATCTTTGGAATTCTCTGCCCCAGAGGGCTATGAATGCTGAGTCTTTGAATATATTCAACGCTGAGATAGATAGATTTTTGGACTCTAGGGGAATCAAGGGATATGGAGATCGGGTGGGAAAGTGGAGTTGAGGTCGATGATCAGCCATGATCTTATTGAATGGTGGAGCAGGCTGGAGGGGCTGTATGGCCTACTCCTGCTCCTAATTCTTATGTTCTTATGCAACTCCAATACTCCTGCCCAGCACTCATATAATGAGAGCCATGCTGCAACCAGGAACATCATCAAGTAGACCATCGGGGTGCTCAAGCAACGGTTCCACTGTCTTGACCACTCGAGAGGAGCCCGCCAGTACTCGGCTAAGTGTCCCATTTCGTGGTGGTCTGCTGCATGCTCCACAACTTGGCCATCATGAGGGCCCAGCCCTTGCCACCAGGGATTGCGGGACCATCTCAGGAGGAGGAAGCAGGAGAGGAGGAGGAGGACAAGGAGGAGGAGGAAGATGGGGAGGAGGAGGAGGAACAGAAGCAAGGGAGGAGGGAGCCACTCAGTCAGCTTTCCAGAAGTATGGTCCGTGATCGCCTCATCAGACTGCAGTTCCAATAATTTAAACCCTAGATCCCCATTGCTCACCACATCCGCATCATTACATCCCTGTCGCACGCCATATCACAGCGCAAAGCTGAAATGAGAGAGACCACAAAATAATCCAAACTGAATTAATAAAGTTATCAATAATCAGTGAACACATATTTACAACAGCAATATCAACTATTCACCCTTGTGCAATCCCTTAGTGCCTCTCGTTACTGTGCCTTTGCCTACTCTAGTGATTCTGCGAAGTGTTGGCCCAGTGGCTGCAGTAGGGCTGGTGGAAGGCTGCTGAGTGTCCATGTGGGAGACTTCAGATGGCCTTGCAGGACAAACTCGACCAGCTCTGGGCCTGGAAGGCCCGACTGTAGGCTGCACCACCTCAGCATGAGCGGCAGCAGTCTAGGCTGGCTGGATGATGGGCAGTGACAAGGGCAATGGCGGAGTGGCGGAGGTGGGAGCAGGAATGCTGTCATCCTGAGAGAGGACAACAGGTCCCTGCTCCACTGACCCACTGCCACTCCCCCGGGGCAGCACCTCAGCATCCCTAGCAATCTGTTGGAGCACAGATTGCTGGCCGGCTGCGGCACTGTGAAAGCCACGGTGGATGGTGGTTTCTCCAGCCACGGTGGCAGCAGTCGGAGCTTGCATGACATCAAGCTGAGGCTGCATGAGAGCAGTCTGAGATGCCACCAAGCATAGACTGCATTACTGCACTAAGACGTTGCGTAGTTTCCGCCTGTGCTGCAATGGAAGTTGCCAGATCACCCATCACACGCTATCATCCCGCTACTATACTAGCCTCTAAAGAATGTGTGGCGCCAGTATCTGTGCTGGTGCCTGTGGGTGAGACATGCAGTGATGCGATGTGTTCTTCCTCCTCCTCCTCTTTTCCCGCATCGCTCTCAATGGTGCCCTCAGGCACAGGCTGCTCAGGTTCTTGCTGATTATCTGAAAGCATAAAGGCACAAGAGTCGGGTCAAGGTGAAGGGAGGGGAGCAGGAAGGGAGAAATGCAGCAAGATTAGCTGGAAAGTGCGAAACGCTTGTGGGGTGAGGGGGATGTGGGATGTGAGAAAAAGGAGTAGGGATGAACATAGTGTTGTTGTCCCCAAGTGGGTCAACGTCACCGGTGGCCATGGCACCTACTACCTGGCACCCAATAATCTGCAGCAATCTTTGCTCTAGCGCAGACAGTGGTTGAGTGTCGGCTTGTCCCCCACCTGTGCACTCCTGCTCCCTCCTCTTGTGAGCCACCTTGACCTGCAAGAGAAAGGAAAGTGTGTAAGAGAGTGTGGGGCAATGTGTTTGGGTGATGTGCGTGCCATAGTTGAATAGCTGTCATTGTGTGCAAGGTGTGAGATGTGGGTGTGAGTGTTGTTAGGTGGAGATTGTTGGTGGGTGAGTGATGGGGGCGTGGTGCTTTGGGCAGTGTATGAAGATTGTGGCTCAGATGGTGGTATGTATCATTTGTTGAGGCATTGACTCACCCTGACCACCCGAGTGAGGTCGTTAAATTTCTTCCTGCACTGTGTGTGGGTCCTGGGGACCACAGTACTGCCCAAGACGTGCTGCGCTACCTCCCTCCACATGGTGTGAAAGACTTGCGGCGAGGGCCTCCTGCCATTTGCTGGGTAGAGCACCGTCCTCCGTCTCTCCACAGCAAAGACCAACGCCTCCCATGCTTGATCGCAGAATCTGTGGGCTGTCTCCCTGGGCCGTTGTTCTGCCATGAGTACAGCTGCTTGAGTCATCCAGCTCTTTCTCTGTGACCTGCTGCTGAGGCAGCTGCACAGCCAGCAATGTTGAGTATGAGGTTCGGCAGCATCAATGAACCTTACCTTTAAGAACTGAAAAAAGCCTGTGGCAATGATGACTTGCGATTAGACTGCACCTGATACTGGTCCACCCTTTGAGTGTAACGCCAATGAGCTTGGGCTTTAAGGCTTGAATTTGCGCCCCAATCATTTCTTTGAACAATGAGACTTGCAGTCTAAAGCATTAGTGCCTGGCGCTAATTCTCCAGCTTTTCTAATTTTAACGCCCATTCCTGGGCTATAAAGAATTTCTAGCTCTGTGTCTTGGAGCCCAGATCCACCTGATATGTCTAACTATCACAAATTGCTCCTCTTTGCCTCCCTCATTACTTGAGTCTGCTTTTCAACAAAGCTGAAAAAGCTTGCACTTTTATAGTGCCTTTAACATATCAAAATATTCCAATGTGTTTCATGGAGTAGGGGCTGGAGTAATGAAACACCGATCAAGAGTTGTAATGTTAAGTTTTATATCAACCATTCAATCAAAAGCATCGTAAAACCCATATAATTGAGTGCAGAATATCATATGTCCCCATCTCCCTGTAATCTTTACTCAGCATAAGCAATTCTGCAAACTGCTTTTCTTTTCCAAAAAAAGACTTGAATAGGTGAAATTTTGCCTGCACTTTTAACAATTGCAACTCAGCACCAGTAATCGATTTATTTTTTAAAGTAAATACATTGAAGCAGTACAGAAAAGAGGACAAAACTGTCAATTTCCTGTTTTTAATGGTTATTCCACAACACCATCAGCAGCCAAAGGGAAGACATTCTTTCAAAGGGCAGACATTTTTGAAGCTGGCTTTCAGAGGAAAAGAACAAATATTAATTAATAATAATAAAGCAATACTTGTATTGACATAACAGCTTATCACACAAAAGTATCTCAAAACATTTTACACAATGAATTACTTTTGGGGAAGTGGCTTTTGTTACACAGTCAAATGTGGCAGCCATTGTGTGCCAGCAAAGTCCCATATACAGTATAGCAGTGAGATAAGTGATGAGTTAATCTGTTTTTTGGTGGTATTTGTTGAGAGAGAAATGTTGGCCAGGACAATAGGAAAAATCACTGTTCTTCAAATAGTGCCAGGATATCATTAATATACATCTGAAAAGATTGGCAGGGTCTTGGTTTAATGGCAGATCTCAAGTGTAGAACCTCTCAGAATGTATCACTCCCTCAGCACAGCACTAAAGTGTCAGCCTAGATTGTGTATGCACGCCCTGTTCTTGTGTTGAAACTCTTCGGACTGACATATCCTACTGGTAAAGAAGTTACCTACTTCAGCTTTCACTTAATCTGCATAAAGTTTGATTACATTTACAGTCTTCTATCAGTGCTTACTGATTTTCCACTACCAGACACTCCTTGCTTGTTGTAGAGATAATTTGCTATTGTTTACCTGTTAGGGAAGTTATTCAGCTTTTACTGCATTTCTCAAATCAGGCAGGGAGGGCTTGAGAATTAATTTTACACAAGACCTGTTCAGTCTAATTCTGCACATCACGTTCATCTTTCCATATTAATCTTTATTTGGAGCACTTCTCTAAACAGCGTCTCAGATCTCAGGCCAAAGAATTTGCCTATTTAAGGTCCTGTGTAGGGTCATACTCAAAATGTAAATCATAACCTTTCAGTTGCTGACCCGCATGCTGTGCATTTCTAGATTTTTATTTCATTTTAGATTTTTAATATTCATGGTTTTTGTTTCTAAGATCACATTTATACAGTCCCAAACTTTTCTGGGATCCAGTCTATGATAGACAAGATCCATGAGGATGCCACACAAAACTCCATCTTTTGTTGTCTGTCCTAGAAGCTGAGCATTAAACTACTCCAAGGACGGTGTGGAGATGGACCTGCCACATGGATCGCTGTCATGACAGGAGAACCTTTGACCCAGATCGCGCTGCACAAGGCCCCTCTCCTTTAAGAAGGGGAGGAAGGCCTGCAATACCGCAGCGCGATGTGCCACAGCATGTGGCGCTGCGGCACGTTGCGCCACGATATTCACTTGCAGCGCCCCAAGAGGGATGCGGGGCGCCTCCAGCAGCGCCGTGCTTCTCTTTGGGGCGCAACCACTCAATTTCCGGTGCAGGGGCGTGAATGTTTCCGGGGCGCTACTTTTAGCACCCTGGCGAGGCTGGCGCCCTAAACGGGGCTATACTCAATTTCTCCCCCTTTGTGTCTTAATGCGAGGAGCATTCGTAATGAGGTGGATGAATTAGCTGCGCAAATAGATGTAAACAGATATGATATAATTGGGATTACGGAGACATGGCTCCAGGATGACCAAGTCTGGGAATTCAACATCCAGGGGTATTCAATATTCAGGAAGGACAGGAAAAAAGGAAAAGGAGGTGGGGTAGCCTTGCTGTTTAAGAGGAGATTAACACAATCGTAAGGAAGGATATTAGCTTTGATGATGTGGAATCTGTATGGGCAGAGCTGAGAAATACCAAGGGGCAGAAAATGTTAGTGGGAGTTGTATACAGATCCCCAAACAATAATGCTGAGGTTGGGGATGGCGTTAGACGGAAAATTAGAGACCCGTGCAATAAGGGCACAGTAGTTATCATGGGTGACTTTAATCTACATAAAGTTTGGGCTAACCAAATAAGTAACAATATTGTGGAGGAGGAATTCCTAGAGTGTATACGGGATGGTTTCCTGGACCAATATGTTGAGGAACCAACTAGAGATCAGGCCATCGTAGACTGGGTATTATGTAATGAGAAAGGATTAATTAGCAATCTTGTTGTGCGAGGCCCCTTGGGGAGGAGCGATCATAATATGATAGAATTCTTCATTAAAATGGAGAGTGAAGTAGTTGACTCAGAGACTAGGGTCCTGAATTTAAATAAAGGAAACTACGATGGTATGAGGCACGAGTTGACTAGGATGGATTGGGGAACGTTACTTAAAGGGTTGACGGTGGATAGGCAATGGCAAACATTTAAAGATTGCATGGATGAACTACAGAATTTGTTCATCCCTGTTTGGCATAAAAATAAAACAAAAAAGGTGACTCAACCGTGGCTAACAAGGGAAATTAGGGATAACATAAGATCCAAGGAGAGGACATATAATTTGGCCAGAAAAAGCAGCAAACCTGAGGATTGGGAGCAGTTTAGGATTCAGCAAAGGAGGACAAAGGGATTCATTAAGAGGGGGGAACATAGATTATGAGAGTAAGCTTGCAGGGCACATAAAAACTGACTGTAAAAGCTTCTATAGATACAGGAAACTTTGGTTTATCCGGAGGTTGTATGTCTGGAAACCTCGATCTACCGTCAGAAATCAGGAGCCGTTTTGTTAGGTTTTTTTACTTCTCGTGGCTTTTTTTTCAACAGTCAGGCTCTGGAAAGTCTCTCTGAAGCTGTTGCTAAGCTACAGAGACGCTTCCAAGGTACGGGCCGACTGTTTAGAAGCTGTTGCTAAGCAACAGTGTTTGTTGTCAGATACGGAGATTAAAACCTCCGTATGCTTCAACATTAACGCTGGTATGTCCGGCAGTTTTGATAGATCGGCAACAGCTCGGTCCCGTCGGTGCCGGATATAACAAAGTTTCCTGTATGTGAAAAGAAAAAGATTGGTGAAGTCTTACATAGGTCCCTTGTGGTCAGAATCAGGGGTATTTATAATGGGGAACAAAGAAATGGTAGACCAATTAAATACAGACTTTGGTTCTGTCTTCACAAAGGAGGACACAATTAACCTCCCAGAGATGTCGGAGAACATAGGGTCTAATGAGAGGGAGGAACTGAATGAAATCAGTATTTGTAGGGAAATGGTGCTGGGAAATTGATGGGATAGAAGGCCAATAAATCCCCAGGGCCTGATAATCTACATCCTAGTGTACTTAAGGAAGTGAGTGACCCTAGAAATGGTAGATGCATTGCTGGTCATCTTCCAAAATTCTAGACTCTGGAACAGTTCCCATGGATTGGAGGATAGCTAACGCAACCCTACTATTTAAAAAAGGTGGTAGAGAGAAAACAGGGAATTATAGACCAGTAAGTCTGACATCAGTAGTGGGGAAAATGCTAGAGTCCATTATAAAAGATGTAATAGCAGAGCACTTGGAAAACAGTGACGGGATCAGACAAAGTCAACATGGATTTACAAAAGGTAAATCATGCTTGACTAATCTACTGGAATTGTTTGAGGATGTAACTGGTAGAATAGATAAGGGAGAACCAGTGGATGTGGTGTATTTGGACTTTAAGAAGGCTTTCGATAAGGTCCCGCATAAGAGATTAGCGTGCAAAGTTAAAGCACACGGGATTGCGGGTAAGGTACTGTCTTGGATAGAGAACTGGTTGGCAGACAGGAAGCAAAGAGTTGGAATAAACAGGTCTCTCTCCGAGTGGCAGGCAGTGACTAGTGGGGTGCCGCAGGGATTGGTGCTGGGACCCCAGCTAGTCACAATATATATTAATGATCTAGACGAGGGAACTAGATGTAATATCTCTAAGTTTGCAGATGACACAAAGCTGGGTAGGCGTGTGTGCTGTGAGGAGGATGCAGAGACACTCCAGTATGATTTGGACAGGTTGGGTGATTGGGCAGATGCATGGCAAATGTAGTATAATGTGGATAAATGCGAGGTTATCCACTTCGGTGGCAAAAACAGGAAGACAGATTATTATCTGAATGGCAATAGATTGGGAAAGGGGGAAGTGCAACGAGACCAGGGTGTCCTTGTGCACCAGTCACTGAAGGTAAGCATGCAGGTGCAGCAAGCGGTTAAGAAGGCAAATGGTATGTTGACCTTCATAGCGAGAGGATTCGAGTACAGGAGCAAGGATGTCTTGCTGCAGTTGTACAGGGCCTTGGTGAGCCCACATCTTGAGTATTGTGGGCAGTTTTGGTCACCTTATCTGAGGAAGGATGTTCTTGCCATGGAGAGAGTGCAGCGAAGATTCACCAGACTGATACCTGGGATGGCAGGAATGATGTATGAGGAGAGATTGGGTCAATTAGGCTTATATTCGCTAGAGTTTAGAAGAATGAGATGGGATCTCATTGAATCTTATAAAATTCTAACAGGACTAGACAGACTAGATGCAGGAAGGATGTTCCCGATGGTGGGGGAGTCCAGCACCAGGAGTCACAGTCTAAGGATAAGGGGTAAGCCATTTAGGACTGAGATGAGGAGGAATTTCTTCACCCAGAGAGTGGTGAACCTATGGAATTCTCTACCACAGAAGGCAATTGAGGCCAATTCATTAAATATATTCAAGAAGGAGTTAGATATATTTCTTAAGGCTAAAGGGATTAAGGGATATGGGGAGAAAGCAGGGACAGGGTACTGAATTTGGATGATCAGCCATGATCTCATTAAATGGCGGAACAGGCTCGAGGGGCTGAATGGCCTACTCCTGCTCCTATCTTCTGTGTTTCTATGTTTCTATATTGTATGTAATCCTATGTAGTGCTGTTAGGGAGGGAGTTCCAGGATTTTGAGCAAGCAACAATGAAGGAATGGCGATATATTTTCAAGTCAGGATGGTGTGTAACTTGGAGGGAAACTTGCAGTAGATGGTGTTCCCATGCGCCTGCTGCCCTTGTCCTTCTAGGTGGTAGAGGTCACTGGTTTGGGAGGTGCTGTCGAAGAAGCCTTGGCAAGTTGCTGCAGTGCATCTTGTAGATGGTACATACTGCAGCCACGGTGCACCGATAGTGGAGGAAGTGAATGTTTAAGGTAATGTTTGGAGTGCTGATCAAGTGGGCTGCTTTGTCCTGTATGGTGTTGAGCTTCTTGAGTATTGTTGGAGCTGCACTCATCCAGGCAAGTGGAGAGTATTCCATCACACTCCTTACTTGTGCCTTGTAGATGGTGGAATGGCTTTGTGGAGTCAGGAGGTGAGTCACTTGCCACAGAATACCCAGCCTCTGACCTGCTCTTGTTGCCACAGTATTTATGTGGCTGGTCCAGTTAAGTTTCTGGTCAATGGTGACCCCCCGGGATGTTGATGGTGGGGGATTCAGCGATAGTAATGCCGTTGAATGTCAAGGGGTGGTGGTTAGACTCTCTCTTGTTGGAGATAGTTATTGCCTGGCACTTGTGTGGCAAGAATGTTACTTGCCACTTATCAGCCCAAGCCTGAATTTTGTCCAGGTCTTGCTGCACGTGGGCACGGACTGCTTCATTATCTGGGGAGTTGTGAATAGCACTGAGCACTGTGCAATCATCAGCGAACATCCCCTCTTCTGACCTTATGATGAAGGGAATGTCATTGATGAAACAGCTGAAGATGGTTGGGCCTAGGACACTACCCTGAGGAACACCTGCAGCGATGTCCTGGGACTGAGATGATTGACCTCCAACCCCCACAATCACCTTCCTTTGTGCTAGGTATGACTCCAGCTAGTGGAGAGTTTGTCCCCTGATTCCCAGTGACTTCAATTTTACTAGTGCTGTATCGTGGTTCAATATGTCCTGCGGCAGATCGGAATCTTGGAATCTCCAGAGGAAACATATTGGCCATGAAAATCAGCGCCATAGCGCCAGCTAATAAAGCCAGTTTCAGCAAAAAAATGGCGGCCACCTCGCTTCTGCACACTTCCGGCATGTCTGGCATTGGTCGCCATTTTGGGAAGGTCGGCAGCGTGGCTGTTGCCTACGCACGCTAGAAAAATGGTAATGAGGTAGATCATGATGTCAATCAGTGTGCAACGCTGATTTGATGCACGACCAATGGTCCTGTTGGGCTGCGCGTCCCCATCCCCCACAACCCCCCAACCAGCGCTGTTTAATGGGATCTTGCAGGTGACTTGCTTTTTGATTTCTACTGGCTCTGCGTAAGTTTGTGCAACCGTTCTGCTCAGCCCACTTGCTCCCAATCATGGGGCCTCTACTTGCAGTCCCCCTCGCACTCGTGTATGATAGGGGATGGAGCAGAGACAGAAAAGAAGAGGACAAGTTGCTCACAGAGGGAGGAGGAGGGGCAGGAGGGCTCTCAGCAGAAGGCCTTACTCACCTAAGGTCTTCCAAGAGCACTTTTTCTACCTGCACTTAAGCCAGGAACAGTGTATTAGGAGGCTCCGCTTCAACAAGGAGGAGGTGGTCACAGGACGCTGCCACCTCCTGGAACAAGATCTGCGGCCTCAGAGCGCGAACTCTCCCTCTGAGAAACTGGCACCCATGCTACCCTTTCCCTCTGGCCTGGCTGCAGCCCACTCCTGCCCAGTGACTCACCACGTGGAGATATTGGGCTCGATTTTCCAAGCTCCGAGGAGGTGGGCATGGAGGCGGGACAGCACGTAAAATCAGAGAAATTGGGGGCAGATGGCAAACTGGCCCCCATCCCGTCTCCGTGCCAGGAGGCGGGAAGATGTGCAGCTTCGGGTCCTGTCTCCTGGAGGTGGGAAAGGCTTTTAATCCTTTTAACTGCCTTTTAACATGTAGTTGACAGGCAGAAAAAGGGATTAGTGCCATTTTACCTTCACAGGTGAAGGCTTCCCGACCTCGGAGAACCCCGCCGGGTTGGAGGAGACGTGGAGGAGGTCTGCGGCTGTTGGAGGCACCTGGAAGTAAGGTGTAGAGGTGAGTGATGGGTGCACATGTGGAGTGGTAAGTATGCAAGGTGAGTGATAAGTTTAAAAAAGTGTTCACTTACCTTTTTTTACTTCTGTAGCCTTTAGCCATCCTGGATTGGGAGAGCGGACATCCACCTTGTCAATTTCAGATAATGGCTAATGGACCCTCCGATCCATCAGACATCTGAAATTTACTTTTTTACAATATTTTTTCAGTCCTCACCACAAAAATGAATCAAACTCAAGAGAATGTCAGTGTTTGACAGTTTCACAGCGCTGTCAAACGCTGTCATTTCTTCTTTCAAGAAGTCTTGACAGATAGCACGTCTAACGTTGACGTGATCTGTCAGTAACTTCTTCCCTAATTGGCCTGCTGAGCCCGCAGGGCGGGCTTAACAAGCTCAATCAGGGGAAAATCCCTCTGAATGGTCAGGCGAGGTTGGAGGCAGGACATTGACACGACAAGCAGCAGTCCTGCCTCCAAGTCGCCTCCATTGACAAAATCCTGCCCTTCGCCTCTATACTGCCCTCTAAAGTACAAATGTAAGAAATCACACAACACCAGGTTATAGTCCAACAGCTTTATTTGAAATCACAAGCTTTCGGAGCGCTGCTCCTTCGTCAGGTGAAGTGGAGAGATGCATATAAACACAGCTTATATAGTCAGAGAATAATGTCAGATATTTACAGGTAATCTTTCTAACTGCCATTTATCACACCTCGGCAGAGAGATAATCACAGCAATCAAAGGTGTAAATGGTGTCCAAACAGGTCAGTCAGGAAAACATTACATCAAAGAGCAATGAGGTGGGGTCACAAGGGGTCAAATGTTGCAGATGCTGGGGTCTGTATGAAAAACAAAACAACAGACAAAAAACATTTTTTTTGCTGGAAATCACAGCAGGTCCGGCCGCATCTGTGTGGAGAGAACAAGCCAACGACGACTCGAGTCTGGATGACCCTATGTCAGGTGCGGTTACATGTAGCGTGACATGAACCCAAGATCCCGGTTCAGGCCGTCCTCATGGGTGCGGAACTTGGCTATCAGTTTCTGCTCGAAGATTTTGCGTTGTCGTGTGTCTCGAAGGCCGCCTTGGAGAATGCTTACCCGAAGATCGGAGGCTGAATGTCCTTGACTGCTGAAGTGTTCCCCGACTGGGAGGGAACACTCCTGCCTGGCGATTGTTGCGCGGTGTCCGTTCATCCGTTGTCGCAGTGTCTGCATGGTCTCGCCGATGTACCATGCTCCGGGGCATCCTTTCCTGCAACGTATGAGGTAGACAATGTTGGCCGAGTCACATGAGTATGTACCATGTACCTGGTGGGTGGTGTCCTCACGTGTGATGATGGTATCTGTGTTGATGATCTGGCATGTCTTGCAGAGGTTGCTGTGGCAGGGTTGTGTGGTGTCGTGGTCGCTGTTCTCCTGAAAGCTGGGTAATTTGCTGCGAACGATGGTTTGTTTGAGGTTAGGCGGCTGTTTCAAGGCGAGTAGTGGATGCGTGGGGATGGCCTTAGCGAGGTGTTCGTCATCATCGATGACATGTTGAAGGCTGCGAAGAACATGGCGTAGTTTCTCCGCTCCAGGGAAGTGCTGGACGACGAAGGGTACTCTGTTGGTTGTGTCCCGTGTTTGTCTTCTGAGGAGGTCTATGCCCCTGGGCCCGCTCTGCTACCCACAGGGCCATGACCAATCCAAACCTAGACTCATGTCCAAATTCCTGCCCGCTCCCCGTAACCCTTAATTCCCTTTACTTCTAGGAAACTGTCTATTTCTGTTTTAAACTTATGTAATGATGTAGCTTCTACAGCTTTTTGGGGCAGCATATTCCATGGACCTACCACCCTCTGAGTGAAGTAGTTCCTCCTCATCTCAGTTTTGAAAGAGCAGCCCCTTATTCTAAGACTATGCCCCCTAGTTCTAGTTTCACCCATCATCGGGAACATCCTCCCATCATCCACCCGATCCAACCCCTTCACAATCTTATATGTTTCAATAAGATCGCCTCTCATTCTTCTGAACTCCAATGAATAGAGTCCCAATCTACTCAACCTCTCCTCATATGTCCATCCCCTCATCCCCGGGATTAACCGAGTGAACCTTCTTTGTACTGACTCGAGAGCAAGTATGTCCTTTCTTAAGTATGGACACCAAAACTGTACGCAATATTCCAGGTGCGGTCTCACCAATACCTTGTACAACTGAAGCAATACCTCCCTATTTTTATATTCTATCCCCCTAGCAATGAAAGCCAACATTCCATTGGCCTTCTTAATCACTTGCTGCACCTGCATACTAACCTTTTGAGTTTCGTGCACCAGGACCCCCAGATCCCTTTGTACTTCAGTACTTTCCGGTTTCTTGCCATTAAGATAATAACTTGCTCTACTATTTTTCCTGCCAAAGTGCATAACCTCACACTTTCCAGTATTGTATTCCATCTGCCAAATCTGTGCCCACTGACTTAGCCTGTCTATGTCCACTTGCAGGTTTTTTATGTCCTCCTCACTCACTACTTTCCCTCCCATCTTAGTATCATCTGCAAACTTTGATATGTTACACTCGGTCCTCTCCTCCAAATCGTTAATATAGATTGTAAAGAGTTGGGGACCCAGCACTGACCCCTGCAAAACACCACTTGTTACTGATTGCCAGTCTGAGAATGAACCATTTATCCCAACTCTCTGCCTTCTGTTAGATAGCCAATCCTCTATCCATGCCAGAATATTACCCCCAATCCCATGATTTTTTATCTTAAGCAATAATCTTTTGTGTGGCACCTTGTCAAATGCCTTTTGGAAGTCTAAATACACTACGTCCACTGGTTCCCCTTTATCCACCCTATATGTTACTTCCTCAAAGAACTCCAGCAAATTTGTCAAACATGACTTCCCCTTCATAAAACCATGCTGACTTTGTCCTATTAAATTATGATTATCCAAATGTCCTGTTACTGTCTCCTTAATAATGGACTCCAAAATTTTACCGACCACAGATGTTAGGCTAACCGGTCTATAGTTTCCAGCCTTCTGTCTACTGCCCTTTTTAAATAAGGGTGTTACATTAGCAGTTTTCCAGTCTGCCGGGACCTTTGCTGAGTCCAGGGAGTTTTGGAAAATTATTAACAATGCATCCACAATCCCTACCGCCACTTCCCTCAAGACCCTAGGATGTAAGCCATCAGGTCCAGGTGATTTATCCGCCTTGAGTCCCATTATTTTACTGAGTACCACTTCCTTAGTGATTTTGATCGTGTTTAGCTCCTCCCCCCCTTTAGCCCCCTGTTTGTCCAGTGTTGGGATATTCTTAGTGTCTTCTACTGTAAAGACTGATACAAAATATTCATTCAGTGTTTTTGCCATCTCCATATTTCCCACCATTAATTTCCCGGTCTCATCCTCTAAGGGGCCAACATTTACTTTAGCCACCCTTTTTCTTTTTATATAACTATAAAAACTCTTACTATCTGTTTTTATATTTTTTGCTAATTTACTTTCATAATCTATCTTCCCTTTCTTAATCAATCTTTTTGTTATTTTTTGCTGTCTTTTAAAGTTTTCCCAATCCTCTATCCTCCCACTAGATTTGGCTACCTTATGTGCCCTTGTTTTTAGTCGAATACTATCCTTAATTTCTTTACTGAGCCATGGATGGCTGTCTTTTCTTTTACACCCTTTTCTTCTCAGTGGAATATTTTTTTTTTGGAAGTTGTAAAATAACTCCTTAAAAGTACACCACAGATCATGTATCGTCTTACCCTTTAATCTATTTTCCCAATCCACTCTACTCAATTCCACTCTCATACCTTCATAGTCTCCTTTATTCAAGCTTAGCACGCTTGTTTGAGATTCAACCTTCTCACCCTCTAATTGAATGTGGAATTCAACCATGTTATGGTCACTCATTCCAAGGGGATCCTTTACTAGGACATTTTTAATTAATCCTGTCTCGTTACACAGGACCAGATCTAAGGTTGCTTGCCCCCTGGTCGGTTCAGTTACATACTGCTCAAGAAACCCATCCCTAATACACTCAATTAACTCATCCTCAAGGCAGCCCTGCCCAATTTGATTTGTCCAATTAATATGATAGTTAAAATCCCCCATAATTATAGATGTTCCCTTTTTACAAGCCTCAACTATTTCCTGATTGATACTCCGTCCAACAGAGTTGCAACTGTTCGGAGGCCTATAGACTACGCCCACTAGTGTTTTTTTCCCCTTATTATTCCTTATCTCCACCCAAACTGTTTCATTATCCTGATCTTTTGACCCAATATCATTTCTCTGTATTACAGTGATTCCTTCCTTTATTAACATAGCCACCCCACCTCCCCTTCCTTCCTGCCTGTCCTTCCTGATCGTTAAATAACCTGGTATGTTTAATTCCCAGGCACTGTCACCCTGCAGCCATGTTTCTGTAATGGCCACAAGATCATACCCATATGTAATTATTTGTGCCATTAACTCGTCTATTTTGTTACGAATGCTACGCGCATTCAGATAGAGAACTTTCAAATATGTTTTGTGACACTTAGTTCCTGCTTTTGCCCTTTTTATTACATTACCTTTTACTCCATACATTCTCCCCCTTCCTGACACGCTCTGGCTTTTAATTTCCCCACTGCTACCTAAGTCTATGACCTTCTCTGTTGGCCGAGACTGGTGTATTTGTTTCATATATAAAGGCTGAGACTGCTGTATTTGTTTCATATTTAAAGGCCGAGACTGGTATATTTGTTTTACTTGTAAAGGCCGAAACTGGTGTATTTGTGTTTTTTGGGGGGGTTTCTCGCCATTAGTTTGTCATGTGGGAAGGGCACAGAGGTATCACAGTGAAAAAAATTCTTAAATCGCACTGTCCATGCTTTCTTTTGGAAGTCCTGGTTGCCCTGCTCGGCTGAGGGCTTGTGGAGTGGCTACATTCATCTTCTGCCATTGGCACAAGCCATTCCCTCAGAGGGGGCCGAGAACCGACTTGCAATAAGCCGCCGACGGGCGGTCCTTGCACTTTCTGCCTCCCTCCTGTGCTGGTCCTCCTCCTCCTCCTCCTCTGGTGGTCCTCCAATGTCTGCTGGCAGTGGCTGAGTCCTGCGGATAGCCAGGTTGTGCAGCATGCAGCACACGACAACAAAATGGGAGACTCGCTCAGGCGAGTACTGTAGGGCTCCCCTCCGGAACGATCCAGACAGCGGAACCATTGCTTCAGCACGCCGATTGTTTGCTCAATGATGCTCCTGGTTGCTTGATGGCTGTCATTGTATCCCTCTTCAGCAGGGGTGCTGGGCGCACAGAGCGGGGTCATCAGCCAAGTGCACAAAGGATAGCCTTTGTCCCCGAGAAGCCATCCTCGTGGGTGAGGCTGGGCCTCGAACATGTCTGCCACAGAAGTCTGGCGCAGGATGAAGGCATTGTGGCTGCTGCCTGCAAAGCGAGCATTGACAGCTAGGATGAGCTGCCTGTGGTCACACACCAACTGCACGTTGAGCGAATGGTAGCCCTTCCGGTTGCGGTAATCCTCGGCATTCTCTAGAGGTGCCCGCAAAGCCACATGCATGCAGTCAATGGCGCCCTGCACCATGGGGAAGCCCGCTAATGCTGCAAAACCCATTGCACGCTCTTGCTGCTTGTCAATGGTCATGGGGAAGGAGATGAACTGACGTCTCCTTCTGAAAAGGGCATTGGTCACCTGGTGGATGCAGCAATGTACTGCAAACTGGGAGATGTTGGAAATGTCCCCAGTAGCGGATTGGAAGGAGCTGGTGGCATAGAAGTTGAGAGCTACCGTCACCTTCACTGCCACCGACAGAGACGTCCTGCTCCTCAGCTGTGGCTGCAGATCTCCGTGAAGCAGGTGGCAGATCTCAGTGACCACTGCCCTTCTGAATTGCAGCCTCTGAACACACTGCTCCTCAGACATGTTTAGATATGAGAACTGCTGGCGGTATACTCTGGGTGGGTAAGGCCTCCTTTGCCGACGCCTGTTGGCCCTTCTCCATCTGACCATGACTGGCACTATCTCACGGCATCTCTGAGCCCTTTGAATGCAATGGAGAAGCCCAACGTTTCCACCCATTGCAGCCCCCATTATATGTTTCCAATCAATGCTATGACACTGAAGTTAAAGACAAGTGCAAAGCTGTGGCCTGAATCCACAAGTACCTGTGCGAGTTTTGAGCCAAACCAGAAAGCTCTCTACCTTTGTCTCTCTCCAAAGATCCATCTCTCACAAAGAAGGAATGGTGCAAAATGGCTGCCATTTATACTGCAGGAGCAGTCCCCTTTAATTAGCACCCCCCGCACCCCGCAGCGACTGGGAACCGTTCCCCTCTACCAGTCGCTAGGGGCGCCAGGCGCACAATAGGCCGGCGCCACTGAATTTCCGGTTCGAGGTGCACAAAGGGCGTTGCACCATGAAATGACGTCAGGACCTGCACGCGCAGCTGAGCGCGCGCAAAGGTTTTGCGCTGTCGTTAAATCTTAACTGAAATTCGCGAGAGGCACAGATCGCTCTGCGCCTGGGCGCTAGCCGCTTAGCGCTCCACTTCTCCTCCTCCTAAGGCGCTAGCGGCTGGTGCAAACAACTGAATTTCTAGGCCAAGGTGTGGTGGTGGGGGTGGGGGAAGGGGGCAGGAAAGCAAGATGTGCATGCTTACACCATCAGCAGCTTGTAAGTGAGAATAGATGAAGGGGAAGTGGAATGTGAGAATATGGATTAGGTACAATCACACCTCATCAGCATGCTTTCAACCTCGCCACTCACCACGGCCTCAGTGACGGCCCCTCCAATGACCTACCTCAGTGACGGTCCCTCCAATGATCTAGAGCACTGTCTCCTCCAGCTCAGTGAGGTTCTGAAGATGGGCTTCCCATCTGTCCATCTGAGCTGCTCACCTTTGCCTGCAAGAGAAAGGGAAGTGTGTTAGTGAGTGTGTTGTAGTGTGTTTGGGTGATGTACCTGTCATGGTTGAATAAACCAGAGTGTGTCAGGAAGGGACAGAATGCATAAAGATAAAGGTAGAGTAGTAAAGGGAGTAAAAGCAGGAATAAATTGTCACAAAACATATTTAAATGTTCTTTATCTGAATGCACGCAGCATTCGTAACAAAATAGACGCGTTGACGGTACAAATAACTACACATGAGTATGATCTGGTGGCCATTACAGAAACATGGCTGCAAGGTGACCATGACTGGGAACTAAACATCCAGGGGTATTTGACAATTAGGAAGGACAGACAGGAAGGAAAGGGAGGTGGGGTGGCGATGTTAATAAAGGATGGAATCACTGCAATAGTGAGAAATGATATTGGGTCAAAGGATCAGGATAGTGAAAACAGTTTGGGTGGAGATAAGGAATAATAAGGGGAAAAAGTCACTAGTGGCATAGTCTATAGGCCTCCGAACAGTGGCAACTCTGTTGGTCAGAGTATAAATCAGGAAATAGTTGGGGCTTGTAATAAGGGAACAGCTATTATCATGGGGGATTTTAACTTTCATATTGACTGGACAAATCAATTTGGGCAGAACAGCCTTGAGGAAGAGCTCATAGAGTGCATTAGGGACGGGTTCCTTGAGCAGTATGTAACTGAACCAACCAGGGGGCAGGCAATCTTAGATCTGGTCCTGTGTAATGAGACAGGATTAATAAAAAATGTCCTAGTAAAGGATCCCCTTGGAATGAGCGACCATAACATGGTTGAATTCCAAATTCAGTTTGAGGGTGAGAGAGTTGGATCTCAAACCAGCGTACTAAGCTTAAATAAAGGAGAATATGAAGGTATGACAGCAGAGTTGACTAAAGTGGACTGGGAAAATAGATTAAAGTGTAAGACGGTACATGAGCAGTGGTGTACATTCAAGGAGATATTTCACAACTTTCAAGATAAATATATTCCAGTGAGGAAAAAGGGGCATAAAAGAAAAGACAGCCATCCGTGGCTAAGTAAAGTAATAAAGGATAGTATCCGACTGAAAACAAGGGCATATAAAGTAGTCAAATCTAGTGGGAGGATAGAAGATTGGGAAGCATTTAAAAGCCAGCAAAGAATAACTAAAAGATTAATTAAGAAAGGAAAGATAGATTATGAAAGTAAACTAGCAAAAAATATAAAAACAGATCGCAAGAGTTTCTACAGTTATATAAAAAGAAAAAGGGTGGCTAAAGTGAATGTTGGTCCCTTAGAGGACGAGACCGGGAAATTAGTGGTGGGGAACATGGAGATGGCAAAATCACTGAACAAATATTTTGTATCAGTCTTTACAATAGAGGACACTAAAAATATCCCAACACTGGACAAACAGGGGGCTATGGGGGGGAGGAGCTAAACACGATTACAATCACTAAGGAGGTGGTACTCGGTAAGATAATGGGACTAAAGGCAGATAAATCCCCTGGACCTGATGACTTACAACCTAGTGTCTTGAGAGAAGTAGCGGTAGGGATTGTGGTTGCATTGGTGGTAATTTTCCAAAACTCCCTGGATTCAGGAAAGGTCCCAGCAGATTGGAAAACTGCTAATGTAACGCCCTTATTTAAAAAGGGAGGCAGACAAAAGGTTGGAAACTATAGACCAGTTAGCCTAACATCTGTGGTTGGTAAAATGTTGGAGTCCATTATTAAGGAGGCAGTAACAGGACATTTGGATAAGCATAATATAATCGGACAGAGTCAGCATGGTTTTATAAAGGGGAAGTCATGTTTGACAAATTTGCTCGAATTCTTTGAGGACGTAACAAACAGGGTGGATAAAGGGGAACCAGTGGATGTGGTGTATTTGGACTTCCAAAAGGCATTTGGCAAGGTGCCACACAAAAGATTATTGCACAAGATAAAAGATCACGGAATGGGGGTAATATACTGGCATGGGTGGAAGATTGGCTATCTAACAGAAAACAGAGAGTTGGGATAAATGGTTCATTCTCGGGTTGGCAATCAGTAACTAATGGTTTTCCGCAGGGGTCAGTGCTGGGACCCCAACTCTTTACAATCTATATTAACGATTTGGAGGAAGGGACCAAGTGCAACATATCCAAGTTTGCCGACGATACAAAGATGGGAGGGAAAGCAGTGAGTGAGGAGGACATAAAAAACCTGCAAAAGGACATAGACAGGCTAAGTGAGTGGGCAAAAATTTGGCAGATGGAATATAATGTTGGAAAGTGTGAGGTTGTGCACTTTGGCAGTAAAAATCAAAGAGCAAATTATTATCTAAATGGAGAGAAACTGCAAAGTGCTACAGTACAAAGGGATCTGGGGGTCCTGGTGCATGAAACACAGAAGGTTAGTATGCAGGTACAGCAGGTGATCAGGAAGGCCAATGGAATCTTGGCTTTTATTGCAAGGGGGATGGAGTATAAAAGCAGGGAAGTCTTGCTGCAGTTATATAGGGTACTGGTGAGGCCACACCTGGAATACTGCGTAGAGTTTTGGTTTCCATATTTAAGAAAAAATATACTTGCTCTCGAGGCAGTTCAGAGAAGGTTCACTCGGTTGATTCCGGAGATGAGGGGGTTGACTTATGAGGAAAGGTTGAGTAGGTTGGGGCTCTACTCATTGGAATTCAGAAGAATGAGAGGCGATCTTATCGAAACATATAAGATTGTGAGGGGGCTTGATCGGGTGGATGCGGTGAGGATATTTCCACTGATGGTTGAGACTAGAACTAGGGAGCATAATCTTAGAATAAGGGGCTGCCCTTTCAAAACTGAGATGAGGAGAAACTTCTTCACCAGAGGGTAGTAAATCTATGGAATTTGCTACCTCGGAGAGCTGTGGAAGCTGCGACATTAAATAAATTTAAAACGGAGATAGACAGTTTCCTAGCTGATAAGGGAATAAGGGGTTACGGGGAGAGGGCAGGGAAGTGGACGTGAGTCTAAGTTCGGATCAGCCATGATCCTATTGAATGGCGGAGCAGGCCTGAGGGGCCGTATGGCCTACTCCTGCTCCTACTTCTTATGTTCTTATGTTCTTATAACTGGCAGTGTGTGCAAGGTCTGAGATGCGGGTGTGAGTCTTGCAGGAGTGGTAAGTGTCTGAGGATGAGGTGAAGCTATGATTGTGAGGAATGTGTGGTGCATTGAGCAGTGTGCGAGGCTAGCGGTGCAGATGGTGGGAAAAGGCAATCGAAGATGCATTCATTCACCATGACCACTCATGAGGTCATTAAACGTCTTGTGGCACTGGATCCAGGTCCCGGGGGCAACACAGATGGCACTGAAGGCTTCTGCTATCTGCTCCCATGTCCTTCTGGCATGCTGCCTGGAAGGCCTCCTGCCCCCTCTGTGGGTAGAGGACCTGTTGTGATCTGTGCACTCCCAGGTCCAAGGCTTCCTGTGCTGCATCTTGCCCTCTCCCTTCCCTGTTGAGCCATGGCTTCAGAGTGACAATGAGGAGCTTCTGCAACAAAGCACCTCCCCTTTAAGTAATGCAGAGAGCCTAGGCAAAATTTTATTGGCCAGAACTTAAAGAAATTATTATTAGTAAAAAAACAGTACTAGCAAAATTAATGGGACTAAAAGTCGACAAATCCCAAGGACCGGATGACCTACATCCTAGGGTTTTGAAAGAGGTGGCCATTGGAATAGTGGACGCATTGGTTGTCATCTTCCAAAATTCTATAGATTCTGGAACAGTTCCTGCAGATTGGAGGATAGCAAATGTAACCCCTGATATACCTATCAATTCAGTTCATGAAAAGCGACGAGTTAAGTTAGTAACTATAGGTTTTTATTGGCTAAATAACAGAGCCCACCCTCATGGGTGATCGGATCCAACAAGGAGGAATACCAGCCAGTCGACCACCTTTATACCTGGGCAAGCAGGCGGAGCCATGGGCGGAGTCAGCTGTGGTCAGCCCAGGTATAACAGCGTGGCAAGAGGTAACCTTGTGTAGTGATACAACTGTGTAAACAGTGATAACCATAGTGTAACGATATAAACAGTGATAACCATAGTGTAACGATAGTGAACGATAAAAGTGGTTTACCACAACCCCGCTATTTAAGAAAGGAGGGAGAGAGAAAACGGGGAACTACAGAGCTGTTAGCCTCACATCAGTAGTTGGGAAAATGCTGGAATCTATTACAAAGGATGCAATAACTGGGCACTTAGAAACTACTAGTAAGATTGGGCAGAGTCAACATGGATTTATGAAAGGGAAACCCTGTTTGACAAACCTATTGGAGTTCTTTGAGGATGTAACTAGTGGAGTAGACAAAGGGGAACCAGTAGATGTGGTGTATCTGGATTTTTTGAATGTCTTCGATAAAGTCCCACACAAGAGGTTGGTGAACAAAATTAGGGCACATGGAATTGGGGGTAATATACTAGCATGGATTGAGAATTGGTTAACAGACAGAAAACAAAGAGTAGGGATAAACGGATCTTTTCAGGATGGCAGGCTGTGACTAGTGGGGTACCGCAAGGATCGGTGTTTGGGCCCCAGCTATTCACAATCTATACCAATGATTTGGATGAGGGGACCAAATGTAACATTTCCAAATTTGCTGATGATACAAAGCTAGGTGGCAGTGTCAGTTGCGAAGAAGCTTCAAGGGGATCTCGACAGGCTCAGTGAGTGGGCAAGAACATGGCAGATGGAATATAATGTGGATAAATGTGAAGTTATCCACTTTGGTAGAAAAAAACAGAAAGGCAGAATGTTTCCTAAATGGTGAAAGATTGGGGAATGCAGATGCTCAAAGGGACCTGGGTGTCCTTGTACATGAGTCACTGAAAGTGCAGGTGCAGCAAGCCATTAGGAAGGCAAATGGTATGCTGGCTTTCATTACAAGAGGATTTGAGTACAGGAGTAAAGAAGTCTTACTCCAATTATATAGGGCCTTGGTGAGACCACACCTGGAGTACTGTGTACAATTTTCATCTCCTTACCTAAGGAAGGATATACTTGCCATAGAGGGTTTGAAAAGAGTTTGAAAAGAGCGAGAGCCGGAGAGGAGAACAGTTTGAAAAGAGCGAGAGCCGGAGAGGAGAACAGTTTGAAAAGAGGCTGGAGTAATCTGGTTAACCTGGGCTCAGCAAGTCTTTGTTTCAGGGCCTATAAAAGCAGGTTTTGAAGTGCGATTTTGCACTGAGTGCGATTTCAGCAGAGTGCTGAGAGTTGGGTGAGTCAGGGAGTTAGGTGAGGCAAGGCCTCAGAGCTTCGGTGGGCGCTTCAGCGGTAGAGCAGGCCTACAAAGGGCTCCAGAGACCAGGTAGGGCTTACTTTCATGGTGGTATTGAATTATTTTAATTTGGATTGATTAAAAGGGTAGGTCATGCCAGGAGAGCCCAGCCCCGTGATGTGCTCCTCTTGCTCTATGTGGGAATTCAGGGACGTTGCCAGTGTCCCTGACTAACACGTGTGCCAGAAATGCATCCAGCTGCAGCTATTAACGGACCGTCTTGGGATGCTGGAGCTGCGGGTGAATGGGTTGTGGAGCATTCGCGATGCTGAGAGGGTCGCGAATTACTCGTACAGTGAGTTGGTCACGCTGCAGGGTAGGGCTGCAGAGGCAGAGGGGAAATGGGTGACCACCAGGCGGAACAATATAAGCAGGCAGGTAGTGCAGGGGGCCCACGTGGCCATCTCCCTTTCAACCAGGTTTACCACTTTGGATACTGTTGGGGGGGATGACTTATCAGGGGAAGGCGGCAGCAGCCAACTTCCTGGCACTGGGGGTGCTCCTGCTGCCCAAAAAGGGAAGAAAAAGAGTGGGAGAGCAATAGTGGTAGGGGATTCTATAGTTAGGGGAACAGATAGGCGTTTCTGTGGCCATAGACGTGAATCCAGGATGGTTTGTTGCCTCCCTGGTGCCAGGGTCAAGGATGTCACTGAGTGGCTGCAGGGCATTCTGGAGGGGGAGGGCGAACAGCCAGAGGTCGTGGTCCACATTGGTACCAACGACATAGGTAAAAAGTGGGATGAGGTTCTGCAGCAAGAATTTAGGGAGCTGGGTAGAAGATTAAAGAGCAGGACCTCAAAGGTTGTAATCTCTGGATTACTCCCGGTGCCACGTGCTAGTGAGTATAGGAATAGGAAGATAGAACAGATGAATGCGTGGCTAAAGGGATGGTGCAGGAGGGATAGCTTTAGTTTCCTGGATCACTGGGTCTGCTTCTGGGAAAGGTGGGACTTGTACAAGTCGGACGGTTTACACCTGAACCAGAGGGGGACCAATATCCTTGCGGGGAGGTTTGCTAGTACTGTTGGGGGGGGGTTTAAACTAACTTGGCAGGGGGATGGGATACAGAGTGGAGCTATAGTAGGGGGTGATTTACAGCCAAATACGGAGGAAAAAACAAGTCAGCTGGGAAGGCAGAGCAAATATGTGAAGGCAAAAGGCAATATGGGAAGGCTGGAAGGCATTTATTTTAATGCAAGGAGTCTTGCAAATAAGGTGGATGAACTGAAGTTGTTGTTGAACACATGGGAGTACGATATTGTTGCTATCACGGAGACATGGTTGAGGGAGGGTCAGGACTGGCAGCTCAATATTCCAGGGTATAGAATCTTCAGGCGAGACAGAGGGGGGTATAAAAGGGGAGGGGGTGTTGCAATATTAATTAAGGAGTCAATTACTGCTGTAAGGAGGGATGATATATTAGCGGGTTCCTCTAATGAGGCCATATGGGTAGAACTTAAAAACAAAAAGGGGGAGATAGAGGAACAGATATGTAGGCAAATCTCAGAGAAGTGCGAAAATAATAGTGGGAGATTTCAACTTCCCCAATATTAATTGGGATAGTCAGAGTGTGAAAGGCTTAGAGGGTGCAAAATTCTTAAAGTGCATCCAGGAGAGCTTTTTGAGCCAACATGTAGAAAGTCCTACAAGAGAGGGGGCGGTACTGGACCTAATTCTAGGGAATGTAGCTGGGCAAGTGGTGGAAGTGTCGGTAGGAGAGCATTTTGGCGACAGTGACCATAATTCGGTGAGATTTAAGGTGGTCATGGAAAAAGACAAAGACGGCCCGGAAATAAGGGTTCTAAATTGGGGGAAGGCCGATTTTAATATGATAAGGCAGGATCTGGCAAAAGTGGACTGGGAGCAGATACTTATAGGAAAATCCACATCAAAGCAGTGGGAGACTTTCAGAAGGGAAATAGAGAGAGTACAACGCCAACATGTTCCCGTAAAGGTCAAGGGTGGGACCAACAAGCAAAGGGAACCTTGGATGACAAGGGATATACAAAAATGCATTAGGAAAAAAAGGGGGGCTTTTGGCAGTTACAAAAGACTTAAGACGGAGGAAGCCCTAGAGGAGTATAAAAAGTGCAGGGGCATACTTAAAAAAGAAATTAGGAGAGCGAGGAGGGGCCATGAAATAACACTGGCGAGCAAAATAAAGGAAAATCCTAAGATGTTTTATAAGTATATTAAGGGCAAGAGGATAACCAGGGAAAGGGTAGGGCCCATTAGGGACCAAAGTGGCAATCTGTGTGTAGAGCCAGATGAGGTAGGCGGGGTTTTAAATGAATTTTTTGCATCTGTGTTCACTATGGAGAAAGACGATGTAGACATAGAAATCGGGCAAGGGGACTGTGATATACTTGAACATATTAGCATCAAGAGGGAAGAGGTACTTGAGGTTTTAGCAGGCCAAAAAGTGGATAAATCCCCAGGCCCGGACGAGATGTATCCCAGGCTGCTGTGTAAGGCAAAGGAGGAGATTGCAGGGGCTCTGACACAAATTTTCAGAACCTCTCTGGCCACAGGGGATGTACCAGAGGACTGGAGAACAGCTAACGTAGTACCATTATTCAAGAAGGGTAGCAGGGATAAACCAGGAAATTACAGGCCAGTGAGCCTAACATCTGTGGTAGGGAAATTATTGGAAAAGATTCTGAGGGACAAAATTAGTCTCCACTTGGAGAGACAAGGATTAATCGGGGATAGTCAGCATGGCTTTGTCAAGGGTAAATCATGTCTGACCAATCTGATTGAATTTTTCGAGGGGGTGACTAGGTGTGTGGATGAAGGAAATGCTGTGGATGTGGTATACATGGACTTCAGTAAGGCTTTTGACAAAGTCCCGCATAGGAGACTGGTCAAGAAGGTAAGAGCCCATGGGATCCAGGGTGCCTTGGCACGTTGGATCCTAAACTGGCTGAGTGGCAGGAGGCAGAGGGTGATGGTCGAAGGTTGCTTTTGTGACTGGAAGCCTGTGTCCAGTGGGGTACCTCAGGGATCGGTGCTGGGTCCCTTGCTGTTTGTGATCTACATAAATGATTTGGAGGAGAATGTAAAAGGTATGATCAGTAAGTTCGCAGATGACACGAAAATTGGTGGGGTGGTAAATTGCGAGGAGGAAAGCCTCAGGCTACAGGACGATATAAACGGGTTGGTCAGATGGGCGGAAAAGTGGCAAATGGAATTTAACCCTGAAAAGTGCGAGGTGATGCATTTTGGACGGACAAATAAGGCAAGGGAATACACAATGAGTGGTAGGACCCTAGGAAGTACAGAGGGTCGGAGGGACCTTGGTGTACATGTACATAGGTCCCTGAAGGCAGCGGAACAGGTAGATAAGGTGGTTAAAAAGGCATATTGGATACTTGCCTTCATTAGCCGAGGCATAGAGTATAAGAGCAGGGAGGTTATGATGGAGCTGTACAAAACGCTGGTAAGGCCACAGCTGGAGTACTGTGTGCAGTTCTGGTCGCCTCACTATAGGAAGGATGTGATTGCATTGGAGAGGGTGCAGAGGAGATTCACCAGGATGTTACCTGGGCTGGAGCGCCTCAGCTATGAAGAAAGACTGAACAGGCTGGGGTTGTTTTCCTTGGAGCAAAGAAAGCTGAGGGGGGACCTGATTGAGGTGTACAAAATGATGAGGGGCATAGATAGGGTAGATAAAGAGGAACTTTTCCCCTTAGTAGGGGGGTCAATAACAAGGGGGCATAGATTCAAGGTAAGGGGCAGGAGGTTTAGAGGGGATTTGAGGAGGAACTTTTTCACCCAGAGGGTGGTTGGAGTCTGGAACTCACTGCCTGAAAGGGTGGTAGAGGCAGAAACCCTCACAACATTCAAGAAGCATTTGGATGAGCACTTGAAATGCCATTGCAGACAAGGCTATGGACCAAATGCTGGAAAATGGGATTAGATTGGACAGGGCTTGATGGACGGCGCAGACACGATGGGCCGAAGGGCTTCTTTCTGTGCTGTAAAATTCTATGACTCTATGACTCTATGAGAGGGAGTGCAACGGAGGTTCACGAGATTGATTCCTGGGATGACGGGACTGTCGTATGAGAAGAGATTGAATAAACTAGGCCTGTATTCTCTTGAATTCATAAGAATGAGAGGGGATCTCATTGAAGCATACAAAATTATTACAGGACTTGATAGGATTGTCGCTGGGAGAATGTTTCCCTTGGCTGGGGAGTCTAGAACCAGGGGCCACAGCCTCAAGATAAATGGTAGGCCATTCAGGACTGAGATGAGAAGAAATTTCTTCACAGAGGGTGGTGAATCTTTGAAATTCTCTACCCCAGAGGGCTGTGGAGGCTCAGTCATTGGGTATATTCAAAACAGAAGGCGATAAATTTCTGACTAGTAAGGGCATCAAGGGATATGGCGATAGGGCCGGTGAATGGAGTTGAGGCAGAAGATCAGCCACGATCTCATTGAATGGTGGAGCAGGCTGGAAGGGCTGAATGGCCTACTCCTGTTCCTATTTATTATGTTCTTATTTTCTTAGTAGACTGCACCGATATTGGCCCCCTGTTCAGCACCATGCCAACCAGCGTCACGTTTAGTGCTGAGCTCAGAGCTCGAATCATGTTAATGAGCAGGCAGCACAAAGTTTGCGTGCTACCTGCACCACTTTGAGCGGGCACGGGCAGATCGCACATAGCACTCCCCTGTTCCCTCTTTTGAGCTTAATCGAATTTCACCCCCCACTGTATCATGTTGTTAGCTTGTTTTAATCATCTATGACACTTACTTTTTCTGGCAAACTGGAAAATGTTTCATGTAAAGTAAAAACTTTACAAATAATAAATAATTAATAATAAAGGCAGTTGTTGCTCAGAATGCCTTAATTAACAAAGTGTATCAAATATCACCTCAATGAAAAATACTCATTGCTGAGTTTTATTCTACGGTGCTTAAACATTTCAGCAGCTGCGTTGGGAATCATAAACTATTTGATCATAGAAACTTACAGCACAGAAGGAGGCCATTCGGCCCAACTTGACTGTGCCGGCCGACAAAGAGCTATCCAGTCTAATCGCACTTTCCAGCACTTGGTCCGTAGCCTTGTAGGTTATGGCACTTCAAGTGCATATCCAAGCACTTTTTAAATGTGATGGGGATTTCTGCCTCTACCACCCTTTCAGGCAGTGACTTCCAGACCCCCACCACCCTCTGGGTGAAAAGATTTCTCCTCAAATTCCCTCTAAACCTCTGACCAATTACTTTAAATCTGTGCCCCCTGGTTATTGACCCTTCTGCTAAGGGAAATAATTCTTTCCTATCCACTCTATCTAGGCCTCTCATAATTTTATACACCTCAATTAGGTCTCCCCTCAGCCTCCTCTGTTCTAAAGAAAACAACCCCAGCCTATCCAATCTTTCCTCATAGCTAAAATTCCCCAGTCCAGGCAACATCCTTGTAAATCTCCTCTGCACCCTCTCTAGTGCAATCACATCCTTCCTGTAATGTGGTGACCAGAACTGCACGCAGTACTCTAGCTGAGGCCTAACTAAATTTTATACAATTCAAGCATAACCTCCCTGTTCTTATATTCTATGCCTCGGCTAATAAAGGCAAGTATCCTGTATGCCTTCTTAACCACCTTATCTACCTGTCCTGCTACCTTCAGGGATCTGTGGACATGCACTCCAAGGTTCCTTTGTTCCTCTACACTACTCAGTGTCCTACCAATTAATGGCCCAGAAATTGGTGTCGGGGGCTTCCCGCGGGTGCAAGCCTCTGACCTACACTTACATAGTGCGCCGACAGTTGAAGCCTGGCCCTGCGTGGATTTCCTGTCAGTGGCCCGGTTCAGCTCCCGGCGCGCTGTGCTTGTGTGATCCAGCGGCGTAGTTAGTTCGATGAGCCGGCTGTGATCACGTGAGCACTGGGCAACCAATCAGAGGTTGCAAAAGTTCATTCATGAGTTTGATAGTAAGAACTGTCAAACTCATGAAAACTCCAGGCGCCCAAAACAGTACTTAAACTTCAAATAAAAGTTAAAAAAACATCCCACTAATTAAATGAACTATTAATAACTGTAAAAAACTAATTTAAACAATTGTGCAAATTTTTGAAAAAATAATTTTTTAACAAATCAGGTCTAAAAATACACTTACCTTACTGTAAAGTCTTTAAAAATAATAAACCTGTGGAAAAAAAATTCTAACTTTAATTAATAGACCACTTACCTTTTAAAACTAAGTTCTTACGTCTGCTTTTTTCTCGCGTAAAAACTGGAGGCCTTATCGCACGGGCAACCCTGTAAAAAAAAAGGAATTTCAGCGTGCGCGCGCGCAGACTCCTGCACACACGCGTTCGACCTCTGAACCCCTTGGTTCAGAGGATGGGAAATGCCGGTTTCCCGCGCATGCGCTGTGCATGCAGAAAACCGGCAATTCCATCGGTCCCACGCGTGAGTACACGGTGCTTACTCACGCGTTGGGACCCGAATTACTGGGCCAATGTGTATTGCCTTGCCTTGTTAGCCCTCCCCAAATGCATTACCTCGCACTTGTCCAGATTGAATTCCATTTGCCACTGTTCTGCCCGCCTGACCAGTCCATTGATATCTTCTTGCAGTCTGTAGCTTTCTTCTTCATTATCCACCGCACGGCCAATTTTTGTATCATCTGCAAATTTCTTAATCATACCCCCTACATTCAAGTCTAAATCATTGATATATATATCACAAAAAGCAAGGGACCTAGTACTGAGCCCTGCGGAACCCCACTGGAAACAGCCTTCCAGTCACAAAAACACCCATCGACCATAACCCTTTGCTTCCTACTTCTGAGCCAATTTTGGATCCCAACTTGCCACTTTGCCTTGGATCCCATGGGCTTTTACATTTGTGACCAGTCTGCCATGTGGGAACTTATCAAAAGCCTTGCTAAAATCCATATACACTACATCAAACACACAACCCTCATCGAACCTCCTTGTTACCTCCTCAAAAGGCCTCAGAGAAGTTACACAAAAAAGGAACTGCCCAGGGTTGTTTTTTTAAAGATGGCTAAGCTTCTATCTCTTTTTCTTGTACTTTAAAAATGATTTGACTCCCAAAAGATGCCATACCCCATCAAATTAGAAATTCATAAATGATAAATTAAGGTTGGAATGTAAAGCTAGATTAGGTGGACACAGTGGGGTAGATTTCTGATCGAGCTGCTCATTAGGCATTAATGTGCAGTGTGGCATTATCATCGCTCTAAATCTGACAGCAACTTCTGGAGTCTACACATAAAAAGAAAGACTTGCATTTATCTAGTGCCTTTCATGACCACCAGACGTCTCAAAAGCGCTTTACAGCCAATGAAGTACTTTTGAAGTGTAGTCACTGTTGTAATGTGGGAAACACGGCAGCCAATTTGCGCACAACAAGCTCCCACAAACAGCAATGTGATAATGACCAGATAATCTGTTTTTGTTATGGGGTCTTGGTTTAACATCTCATCTGAAAGACGGCACCTCCAACAGTACAGCACTTCCTCAGTACTGCACTGGAGTGTCAGCCTAGCTTTATGTGCTCAAGACCCTGGCGTGGGACTTGAACCCACAACCTTCTGACTCAGGCGAATGTGTTACCAACTGCGCCACAGCTGACACATGCGCATTTAAATGCAGAAAACCTGAAGTTGCTGTCAGTGATACCCTGCTCCTCCACAGGATGCACTGTTGCAGTCCTTGCAGATGGAATCAATTAGAAATCACTCGATTTGACACAAACCTACACTTTTTATGCTTTATTCTCGTTGTAAAAGTCCATGAAAAAAATTAAGCCTTGTTGAATGCGGTGTAACTGAGTTTTTAGCAGCGTATGAAGTCATAATTACTGCTGAACAACTTCCCTGGCCCTGAAAAACTAATTTTATATTTGGGGAATGTCAAATTTCTCTATTCCATGATAAAAATTCCAGAGATTTTAAAAATAATAAAAACAAATTTTTATTTAATTTTTAAAAGTTTGTTTATGATAGTTCAGCTTCTACCTTAATCCCATGTGTATGTCCCAATCTTTGTTCTGCTTTCTGTAAAATTATTTAAAAAGTGAATGATAAAACCTGGTTGTTACTTCCTGGTTTGCTGTCTGTGAGAATTCTTCAATGTGATTGGCTTGATGACATCACTGTTGCTGGATGTCAGAGATGGCACCAGAATGAAGGTGAAATCCACACCACAGAGACTGCTAAAAGTGTGTGGCCAGCTTTCTTCAAGGTCAGTGGCGAGCGTTGTTACTTTGCCGCTGACAGCAAAATCCAGGCCATTGTCCCAATATTTTGGGCACATCAAAAAATGGCAGTGCCAGCACAATTGGCACAAAGACTCCAGGTCAACTAAGTGGAAATAAATAGGAAACAATAAAAGCATGAAAAATTTCAGAAATAACCTCAAAATAAGTATTACAATAGAGCTCTTCAAATGCATTTCTTTGAACATCACGCCTAACAGTCCTAGAGGCCTATTTTATATGGGTGGTAAATGATTGAGTGTTATACTGGTGTAATTGTCATTAATATTATCAATATTATTAACTGCAAACTGGCAGGCAGTACTGGTGCCAATAAAAAACTTGACCTGAAAATTGTGTTGTTAAATGGGCGGAAATCTGATGTAATAGATCTTTGCTAATTTTTCCATTCAGTCACATCTATTAATCAACTGTAACTGATTTGGAAATGCTATGCTGTAAGTCTGATGAACGTGTCTAATAGCAGAGTAAGCTTTATGCAAAAATTGTTAGGAAAGCATAGCCTGGAAATTACTATGAGTGATGTTATTATACAAACATTTAACTAACTCATATCAAATCCCTCCCTCTACTATTTTCACAAAGGGATTAACTCATTTATTTTAAATGGATTAATGTTTCCATTAATCTAACAGAGAGAGGAGTTTAATAACAGATGAAAAAGTGTGGTTGGAAACAATTATCTGGTCCATCAAGTCTGCCTCATTCTGATATGGCTCAATCTATAGCCACCACCAATCACCCTCTCCATCCAGTCACACAATCTCTTTGTAGAGTGGAAGAATAAAGAATTTTTTTTTGGCTAATTTAGGGAAAGAAATTTGGGAAATGCCTCCACACCTCCGAAGGCAATCAAGCAAGCTCCAAGATATCATGATGACTGATATCACTAGCCCCAGTTAACATAACTACCTTCTATAACTCAAGATGTCTTACAGTCACAGGAACTTGTTCATCTCCCTTTTAGGGGCCTGCAGTGAATTCATATTCACCAAACGTACTTGCTGCCAATTGCAGAGGGCAACAACTCTCTGCGACAAGAAATACTTCGTAGCATCTAATCTAATGCTATGCTGTCCTAACTCATACTGAGGCTCCTGTCTCTTCCCAGCCCAGCAAGCTCAAATAATTCAAAAGCAAAATACTGCGGATGCTGGAAATCTGAAAGGGTCATCGACCTGAAACATTAACTCTGTTTCTCTCTCCACAGATGCTGCCTGACCTGCTGAGTATTTCCAGCATTTTCTGTTTCTATTGAAGCTCAAATAATTGTTCACTTGGACAGAATCTAATTAAAAAATTTCAATCATGTTCCCTTGAAGTCTACACTTTTCCAGAATAAAACCCCCAGTTCCCTAAACCTATCCTGATATTTTGGGCCCTTAAACTAGGTATCAATCAAATAGCCCTCCTTTTCCAGGCCCTCAATATCCCCTGCAATGTCAAGGGACCAAAACTGTGCACAGTATTCTAGATTCAGCTGGACTACAACCTTGTGCAAGGTAAGAATTGTACTTCATGTTTTATATTCAATTGTCCTAGCTATACACCCTAATAACCTGTTTGCTTTCACAACAGCCTTGAGACACTGGTCATGGACCTACAATGTTTCGTGAACTACAACCCCTAAGTCCTTCTGCCACTCAACAGCCTTAAGTGAACAACCCTGCATAGTGTATACATGCTTGGTACTACCCTGGCTCAAATGCATAACACTGCACTTGCCTACATTAAAAGACATCTGCCAGACACAGGCTCATCCTCTTACAGACAATGGGGGAGAAATTATAACTTTAGCAGTAATGAAAGCAGCAAAAATTAATGCCGGGCACTATGCCAGTGAATCAGGCGCGAACTTCGGGTTTAGCGTGCTAGGAAGGAAGTGGAGTGCTAAATCAAGCGCTACCACTTCCCTTGGAGCGCTAAAGTTTGGCAAGAGGGGCAATAGCAGTGCAGCGCTGCGCAATGTCGAATGCAATGCTGCCAGGAATGGAGGCTCCTTCCCTCCCTTAAAGAGAAGGGCCATTGCTGCAGGCTCTGCATTAAATCGATGTCCTTCGTTGCTGACGGCAGCTGCGATCCGCGACGATCAGCCCCAAGCACTCTAACAGAGTGCAGGGCTGATCAATAGCCGCACTGGAAAAAGTTGAAAAAACAACCTAAGGGGTGAAAACAAATTTTTCATTGACACAAGCAGCCTTACCTTTAAATACCACTCCCCAAGCGGCCAGCCTCCTTGCAGCGGTTGGTGTTATCGCCTGGCGATGCTACAGGGGGTGGAACCAAAGTTCGGATCCGTGGCGCTACGCAGCTGGATGATGTCACGATCTCTGGGCGCAGGCGATTGTAGTACTAGTGGATACCACTGCTGTAAACCTCCATGTCAATTTTGCAGGCGTCGGTACTATCGCCGCGCCCGATCGCAAAGCCGGTAGCGCCCCGTTAACACCCCTCAGAGGTGCTAACAGGAGGCACAAACAAAGCCAATTTCTTCCCCATTAATGGCCCAGAAATTCGGGTCTCCATGGGTGAGTACGCACTGGGTACTCACCCGTAGGCAGAATGGAAGTGCCGGTTTTCTGCATGCACTGCGCATGCGCGGGAAACTGGCACTTCCGATCCTCTGAACGAAGGGGTTCAGAGGTCGAACACGCGCGCAGGGGAGGCTGCACGTGCGCTTTGAACTTCGTTTTTTTTTACAGGTTTTCCCGGGATGGTAAGCCTGCAGGATTTACACATTTAAAAAGCAGGCGTAAGGCCTGCTTTTTGCAAGGTAAGTGGTCAAATAATTAAAATTAAAACATTTTTTCCACAGGTTTATTATTTTTAAATACTTTAAAGCAAGGTAAATTTATTTTTAGCCCCGTTAGAATATAAAATTATTTTTTTCAAAAATTTAAATTATTGTTTAAAATAGTTATTTAATGTAATTTATAGTTTACTAGCTGGAGTGCCCGGCGCCGCATGTTGCTGTTGGAAGAGAGAGAGCGACTGGGGGGGAAGAGAGAGAGCGACTGGGGGGGAAGAGAGAGAGCGACTGGGGGGGAAGAGAGTGTGACTTGGGGGGGAAGAGAGAGAGCGACTGGGGGGGAAGAGAGAGCGCGATGGGGGGGAAGAGAGAGCGTGACTGGGGGGAAGAGAGAGCATGACTGGGGGAAGGGGGGGAAAGGGGAGGGGAAAGGGGGGAAGGGGGGAAGGGGAAGGGGAGGGGGAAGGGGGGAAGGGGGAAGGGGGAGGGGGAAGGGGAAAGGGGAAGGGGGGAAGGGAAAGGGGGAGGGGGAAGGGGAAGGGGGAGGGGAAGGGGGAGGGGGAGCGGGGAAGGGGAGGGGGGGAATGGGGAGGGTGGAAGGGGAAGGGGGGAGAGTGGGAAGGGGGGAGGGGGGAAGGGAAGGGGGAAAAGGGGAAGGGGGAAGGGGGGAGGGGGGAAGGGGAAGGGGGAGGGGGGAAGGGAAGGGGGGAGGGGGAAAGAGGAAGGGGGAGGGGGGAAGGGGGAAGGGGAAGCGGGAGGGGGGAAGGGGAGAAGGGGAGGGGGGGAAGGGGGGAGGGGGAGGAGGGGGAGGGGGGCAAGGGGGGAGGGGGGTGGAAGGGGAGGGGGAGGGAGGAAGGGGAGGGGGGAGGAAGAGGGGAGTGGGGAGGAAGGGGGGAGGAGGGGAGGAGGGGGGAGAGGGGGGGAAGGGGAGGGGGAGGAAGGGGAGGGGGGAGGGAGTGGGGGTAGGAAGGGGAGGGGGGAGGGAGGGGGGTCGGAAGGGGAGGGGAGGGGGAGGGGGGAGGGGAGAGGGGGGAGGGGGAGGGTAGGGGGAGAGGGGAGTGGGAGAGGAGGGGAGGGGGAGAGAGGAGGGGAGAAAGGGAGTGGGGGAGCCAGCAGACCCTCTCCCCTCTGCCGGCGATGGCTCCGCTGAGCTCCGTGCCGCCCCACGCACTGACATGCCGAGCGCAGCGCCCCGGTGAGCCCGAGCCCCGCCCTCCTGAGGCCGGGCCTGAGACGGACGATTGCGGCTGGCTGGGCCCGGTTGCCTTGGTAACCCTCCTCTCCTCTCCACCTCCCGATCTCCAGGACCGGGCCTGAGCGGCTTGAGACAGCCGATTGCGGCTGGCGAGCCCGGTTACCGGGGTAACCCTCTCCACTCCCCCTCCCCTCCCGAGCCACCCCCCCATACCTGCTCGCTTCCCTCTGGCCGCGCTCTGTGTGGAGGTGCGCATGCGCCATGCAGCACGAGCGAGGAGCTTGCAGTGAGCCCAGCCAACCTTTACCAAGATGGCTGGCCGCTGATTCAGAATCGGGCCCAGCGGGATGGTCGGTGCATAGCTCGGGCGTGGCTGGGCAACAGACGCGCAGGCTTCGAGGCCTGCCTGGAAAAACGGTGAAAGGTAGGAAAATTATAGAGGTTAGAAAAAAGATTTACAAATGAATTAACTTTTTTAAAAACAATTTGTGTTTTAAAAGCAACTTTTTTTTTGGTGGAAATGTAGATTTGAAAAGAAACACGCAGAAAGCGGGAAAAGAAATGAAAAGTTTGGAATCAAGATGGCGGCGACTCACCTCGGTTCAGAACGATAAAGCCCACCCACACACGCACCGATTGGTCGACCATCAGGTCACCGAAGCGTAGGATTGGTCAATTGTCCCGTCACTCGACTCTAGGAGGGCCCGCCCGCACGCGCCAGGAACCCGCCCCCGCCACGCAGCGATTGGTCGACCGTCGGGTCGCTCGACCGTACGATTGGACGACCTCGACGTCACTCAATGCTAATGAGCAGATAATGAGCGGAATTTTGAACGTTTTTTGGATACCGCGGGTGCAATTTTTGTCCGGCCGAAACGTAAATACGCTTATAACCGTTCTGGAATCGTAAGCTTTCTTTTGATGTAACGCACGTGTAGGTATGCTCTATAACTTTAGAGTGTATAGCCGGACAGACACACCGAAGGACAGACAGACAGACAGATAGACAGACAGACAGATCTATCCGTTTATATATATAGAAGATTTAAAAAGTGTGTTTTAAAAAAATGTATTTGAAGGTTTACTGCTATTTTGGGGCCTGTAGTATTTATAAGTTTTGACAGGTCTTCCTGTCAATCTTATGAATGGGCTTTTCCCTCCTCCGATTGGCTACCCATGGCTCACGTGATCCCAGGGGACGCATCGCACTAACTACGCCCCTGGGACATGCAAGCACAGCACGCTGGCAGCTGGGCCAGGCCCCGGAGCAGAATTCCACGGGGCCCTATAGCTCAACTGTCGGCGCGCAAGGTAAGTGCAGGTCGGGGGCTTGCACCCGCGGGAAGCCCCCGACCCAAATTCTGGGCCAATGTATTTTGTCTAAGGTCCTAACACCCGCAAATGTAAAGCATTCGTACAATAATATCACATGGTAATTTCTAGACTTGGAATTGAAAACTTTTGAATTTCTGTTCAGAATGACTTTATTACTGCTTTTCTGTGTGAACAAAATCTATTCCAGAGTGCATCCGAGGAAATGGAAGGAAAGCCATAAAAACAAAGTTCTTTGAAAATGGATACATTTGCGACTGTTTATAACTGATCAAAGTGCTGAATATAAATGTGAATCAGTCAGTGGCAAGTTAATTATACAATAATTATATAAAGAACAAAATCCAAACAAGTAGTAGGAATATTGAATTAGAGTATGGTTCTGTGACCCCAAAACCTGGTTTGAATCCAGAGAGAATAATGGTCTTTTTTCTCCAACATCTGTTAAGTGCTGTTAAGTGAAATGTGTTTAGGCAGTTGCTGTCTACTTTTCAGTAGACATGAGTCAACAACACAAAATTGCCTGAAAATCAACACTATTTGGCACTAATTTGGCAATCATTCTTGGTTAAAGCACACTGATACCCCGTGTAGAAAATAGAAGTCATACCATTTGTAGAGTAGAGGTACTTTCACAAATTGGAGTTTCGTCACACAATTAGGGAAATATAACAAAAGAGGGGTACTTTATAGAAAGTGGAACAAATCTGTCTGCCAACATTATTATCACTGGCATAACAATTTGCTTGTGGGCAACTTTTAAGCTTTTCTATTTGATATTTGTGACTGGTCTAAGGTAAAGATTTCAGCTGTTCACTATTTATTAGCATGTATAATGAACACAGTTTCCACTTCACTATAAATAGTGGACAATGGAAATCATCAGCCCAGTAAGAAACATATTGGCCCGTAATTTCCAATAGGAGGCTTCAAAAAGTAATTCATTGGCTGTAAAGCGCTTTGGGATGTCCGGTGGTCATGAAAGGCGTTATATAAATGTAGCACTCCCTCAGCACTGCACTGGAGCGCCAGCCTAGATCTTTGTGCTCAGGTCTCTGGAAACATAGAACAATAGGAGCAGGAGTCGGCCATTCGGCCCTTCGAGCCTGCTCCGCCATTCAATATGATCACGGCTGATCCTCTATCTCAATACAATATTCCCGTTCTCTCCCCATACCCCTTGATGCCTTTTGTCTCTATCTCCTTCTTAAATATATTCAGTGATTTGGCCTCCACAGCTTTCTGTGGTAGAGAATTCCACAGGTTCACCACCCTCTGAGTGAAGAAATTTCTCCTCATCTCAGTCCTAAATGTGACCCCTCATTCTAGAGCCCCCAGCCAGGGGAAACATCCTCCCTGCATCCAGTCTGTCTAGCCCCGTCAGAATTTTATAGGTTTCAATGAGATCCCCTCTCATTCTTCTAAACTCTAGTGACTACAGGCCTAGTCAACCCAATCTCTCCTCATACGACAGTCCTGCCATCCCAGGAATCAGTCTGGTGAGCCTTTGCTGCACTCACTCTATGGCAAGTATGTCCTTTCTTAGGTAAGGAGACCAAAACTGCACACAGTACTCCAGGTGTGGTCTCACCAAGGCCCTGTATAACTGTAGTTAGACATCCTTGCCCCTGTATTCAAATCCTCTTGCAATGAAGGCCAACATACCATTTGCCTTCCTAACTGCTTGCTGCACCTGCATGTTTGCTGTCAGTGACTGGTGTACAAGGACACCCAGGTCCCTTTGTACATCAACATTTCCCAATCTATCACCATTTAAATAATACTCTGCCTTTCTGTTTTTCCTACCGAAGTGGATAACTTCACATTTATCCACGTTATACTGCATCTGCCATGTATTTGCCCACTCACTCAACTTGTCTAAATCGCCTTGAAGCCTCTTTGCATCCTCCTCACAACTCTCAATCCCACCTAGTTTCATGTCGTCAGCAAACTTGGAAATATTACATTTGGTTGCCTCATCCAAATCATTCACCGGCGAGCTTCCCGAGAATCCCATGTGCAACAAATTAAAGCCCAAACCTGAGGTTAAAGAGGCAGTTAAATAACTCAGTGAGGTCTCCCTCCTCTCCCAAGCGGGTCTGTGGCACGCCTTGAAACGCGCCCAAGTTAAATGCAGAAGTCGGCGGGATGACGGCGGCTTCCCGACACATTCAATTTCTGGGCTTTTAGCCAGCGACCCGCCCCCAAACCTGCATGCTCTCCAATGGGAAAATTCCAGCCTATGTGTTTAGTTCTACCCTATCACATTACCATGTTGAGTGGCACCAATAATAAAGGAAAATAATCCATTGACTGTTTCCTTCCAGTTGAGTTTGCAATATGTATTTCAAGGAACTCCTACAAAATCCATTAAATCATATTGTAGTGGGAATTGCCCACAGCTCTGTGTAGCAGGTGTGCCACACTCAAAAGAGTTGAACACAGAAAAAACATATTTGTTCAGGCTGTATATACTTCCTTACAAAAGAACAGATGATTTTAGTAGTTAAGCATTGTCTTTGGTCTCAAAACATTAAATATAAAACAAAATGTTCAAAGTTGTGCAGGTGCTCGGCAGCTCTAGGTTAAGAGGGGCAACAAATATCTCTGACTAAGGGTAAGCAAATCCTGGTGAGAAGCAGTCGACACTTACTAATCAGTACATTGAAAGAATTTGTCGACATAAAGTAGATTTTCAAATTTTGACGCTAAATTGGCAGCAGTGTAAGAAATGGAGGGTTTTTCAAGAAACAGCCATTCAGTTTCAGGTGAATGATGGAGGCCATCAAACAGCTTTACCTCTTTAAATACCTCCATTTTTCAGCCCAACATTGCACCACAACTTGCTCTAAACTATGCGAGTTTGATGGACCCTTTCCTGTCCTGCCATTTCTGAATCTTCCTTCCCCTGAGGTGGTCCATAAAAAAAAAAGATATATTTCACTCTACCCATAATCTCTTGGCTCCTAAGGGGGAGTCGTTCGATAACTTCAATGAGGTCATCATGTACAAGGGCTGAACATGTAATTCAGTTGTTGCAATTACAGGGTTGCTCATGGCAAAAAATGACATTCATTCATCTTTGGATCTTTCGTTATTCTGGTTAGACAATTTAAACCTACTTGGTATTACATTGATCGGGTACTTTTTATGAAACAAGTGTACACTTGGGTTTTTCTGTACTGACTGAAGCATTTAGGACTTCATATGAGTGTTAATATATCCAAGTACAAAAATATCTTGATGGAAAATCTGAATTTATTGATAGGTAAAATCAGGAATACTACAATTCTCAGCAGACACTTTTCTGTTTTTTTGTGCATATGCTGTGCCCCGTTCAACTACCATCTGTCCCCAGAGGGCCCCAGGACAGAGCCCTACCCAAGAGAAGAACACAAAACTTTACTAATACAGATTCTTACCTTCCACCCTCCGTCCACCATAGCAATGGCGGGGGTAGGGGGTTGGGGCACAGGAGAAGGAAGATAATGATGATGAGGAGGAGGAGCAGGGGAGATATGTCTCCTCTGTTGCTTGTGATGATGATGTGGAAGAGATGCATGAGAACTGGGACACCTTCCCTGTGCAGCTGCTCATCCTGCCCCATCTCCCTCTGCCTCACTACCAGGCATCAGCTCATATTCTTTCATCCACAATGGTCCAAGACCTGGCTTGGAGCCGATTATAGCTTTCCAGTAGAGGGAAGTGGATTAACTTCATTAGCCAGGGTAGCGGGGGACAGCTGTTGTCAAAGGACCAGCTCTTCTCACCGGAAAAGGAAGGATGCTGGGAGTTCCTCAGGATGAAGGTGTCATGACAGCTTCCTGAAAATTAGGTATTCACATGCAAGCACTTATGCTCTGGTCAAACATCACCTGAACATCAAAGAAGTGGAAATCCTTGTGAGGGTTCTGAGATTGGGCCCATATTGCAAAATAGGTACCATCTGTAGCTTGTTGCAACTAAAGGTGTGCTGCTACATGGTAAAAGTTTAAAGCTCTCTAATGTCTTTCTGGGTCGAACCTGTCATTTCCATGCATTTCCCACATTGGAGGGGAGCACTTTATCTATTCACCCTCACTTGCCAAAGAATTTGGTATGTTTCTTACAAGGGGCAGAACTGTGGGCCAGAATCTTTACCTGAGCATCGGGGTGGGTTTGTGCAGGCCGCATAATGGGTTGCCATCCCGAACATTTCAAAAGCGCGTTCTGCACTGCGCGTTTAACTCAATTACAGGAAACTTTGTGCTATCCGGCACCCACGGGACCGAGCTGCTGCCGTTGCCTAAAAAGTGCCGTACTCTCCAGAGTTAATGTTGAGAGATACGGAGATTCTTATCTCTGTATTTGACAACAAACACTGTTGCTTAGCAACAGCTTCTAAACACTCGGGTGTGGCCCTAAAGCTCTGTAGCTGAAGCTGTTGCTATAGCTACAGACCTTGCACAGCTTGACTGTTCAAACAAAGCAAAAAAAACAAACAAAAAGAATAAAAAACGGCTGCTGATTTTTGCCGGTGGCTCCAGATTGCCGGATAGCTCACCTCCGGATAGCACAAAGTTTCCTGTGTATCAATTGAAACAGTGATGCGGATTTCCTGGCCCAATTAAATGGAGTGGGTCTGCTGACGTCACCGATGATTTGTTTTCAGCGCCGATATTTAAAGCCTTGCACAAATCCCAGTTGAAAGTTGTTGGAGGAGAGGTGTTTGGTAGAGATGGAAATTGCTGGATATCACTGAGATTTGTGTGGGTCATGGAATTACACCGACAGAAGGCTGCGCCCAGATTCCCTGATGCCTCCCTGGAAGTGCTGGCCCCAGGGAGTCAGAGCACGCAGGGAGGTCCTGTTCCCTGTTGATTGGCCGCAAAAGACCAGCTAGAGACACCAAGAGGGCACGGCTGGAGTTCGCGGAGGAGGTCAGCAGCAGGGATGTCGTAAGCGGTCCTGGATCCAGTGCCGGAAAAGATTTAATGTTCTCATGAGGTCAGGAAAGGTGAGTGCAATGCCATATTCAACTATACCCTGATGTGCGTGTCACCCTAACCCCATCACTCTGCCTTCCCAAGCCTACTCCTGCAGGTCAATTCTCACACCAACCTACCTTGCAAGGTGCACCATTCCCTCACTCTCTATGCACCTACTCACATCCTCATCTGACTAACCACCCCTGACACTCACCCTCATCCTAATGCAATCATAGCAAGTAATACCACAGAAGGAGACCATTTGGCAATGCCACACCACTCCATCATAGTCACCCTCTACAGATGCAGCCCATCCATTCCTTACACTCATTCCATCACTTCTTTCTCTCCATGCAGCAGAAGAGAGCCCACAACAACAGGGAGAGGCAGCGAACCGGAGGTGGCCATCCAATATTCACCAACTTGACTCCAGCAGAGGAGGAGATGCTTGAAATCTCTGGAGTTGCAGAGCTGCTGGCAGTGGGAGATGGAGAGAGGGGGACCTCCCAGCAACCTGGTTACAGAATTAAATCTCATACAGCCATATGGCACACAGCAGTCACTCATGGTGACTTGATGTCAGCAGCCAGTGAAATGTCATCATGTGCATAATGGTAACATTAAACGTTCTTATCATAAGACTTCTAATTCATCCCTTTACTCACCCACGGGTCCATCAAGTGCTCCCACCCCCCACCCCCACTGTCCAACCGGAAGAGGAAGACGACTCCTCAGAGGAAGCTCCACTCACTGAGGGTGCACCGTACTAGACCCATGCGTACCTAGCAACAGCACAGATATGTGCACCTTGGTGGGTCCAGTGAGACATAGAGTAGTGTTGTCACCCGGTGTCTCACAGATCACAAGTGAGCAAGAGCAGATAGCGGAGACAGGAACAGCAGTGAAGAATCCTCGCCGGAGGGCGCAAGACGCTTCCAGCTCTTCTCAGCTGGATGCAGATGCTGAACCTCGGGGGCCATCGAGAAAGAGGGTGATCTTGGAGGAGCAGTGACAAATGCGCGAGGCTCTGGCAGCTTTTGCAGCCGCAATGTGCATGACTGTACAAATAATGGAGGAGTCCATCTCCAACATGAGCACCACCATGTTGTAGCCGATGGCGATAATGTGCTGTTCCATGGAAAGGATGGCCACCTGCATGGTGCAGCAAATGCGCCAGTCCAATAAGAATATGCTTGCTGTGAACAACAGATTGCAGACACTCAGACCTCATCTCGAGGAGGGATACTAACAAGGTGCTCTCCAACTCCTTGCTAACAGGAAAGTGCGGGTGGCCCATGAGAGGTATGATGGTAAAAGGGGTCATGGAAAGGGGTCTGAAACTATGGTCTTCAATCTAAACAGAGGAAACTACAAGGGTATGAGGGACAAGTTGGCCATGGTAGATTGGGAGACTACACTAAAAAGGTATGAAGGTGGACATACAATGGCTAACATTCAAGGAAATAATGCATAATTTGCAACAAACATATATTCCTCTAGGGCATAGAAACCCAAAAGGAAAAGTGATCCAACCATGGCTAACAAAAGAAATTAAAGCTAGTATTAAATCAAAGGAGGAAGCTTATAAAGTTGCCAGAAAAAGCGGCCAGCCTGAGGATTGGGATCTTTTTAGAAATCAGCAAAGGGGGACCAAGAAATTGATAAAGGAAAGGAAAATGGAATATGAGCACAAACCAGCGAAAAATATAAAAATGGATTGTACAGGAAACTTTGGTTTACCGGAGGTTGTATGTCCGGAAACCTTGATCTAATGGCAGAAATCAGCAGCCGTTTTGTTAGTTTTTATTTCTTCCCCTAGGTTTTTTTTCTTCCCCTAGCATTTTTTTAAACAGTCAGGCTGTGGAAAGCGTCTCTGTAGCTTAGCAACAGCTTCAGAGACGCTTCCAAGGTACGGGCCGAGTGTTTACAAGCTGTTGCTAAGCAACAGTGTTTGTTGTCAGATACGGAGATGAAAACCCCCGTATCCTTCAACATTAGCGCTGGTCTATCTGGAAGTTTTGATCTAATGGCACCAGCTCGGTCCTGTTGGTGCCGGATATCATGAAGTTTCCTGTAAAAGCTTCTATAGGTATGTGAAAAGGAAAAGACTGGCGAAGGTAGGTCCTTTACAGTCAGAGACGGGAGAATTTATAATGGGGAATGAGGAAATGGCAGAGAAATTAAATAAATACTTTGTTTGTGTCTTCACGGAGGAAGACACAAAAAACCTTCCAGAAATACGAGAAAACCAAGAGTGTGGCGAGAATGAGGAACCTAAAGAAATTATTAGTAAAAAAAACAGTACTAGCAAAATTAATGGGACTAAAAGTCGATAAATCCCAAGGACCAGATGACCTACATCCTAGGGTTTTAAAAGAGGTGGCCATTGGGATAGTGGACGCATTGGTTGTCATCTTCCAAAATTCTATAGATTCTGAAGTGGTTCCTGCAGTCTGGAGGATAGCAAATGTAACCCCGCTATTTAGTGTCTTACTGTTACTGCTGCAATATGTGGGAGCTGGTGGACACCTTTGATGTTCACAGTGATCACATTTGCAGTAAGTGTTGGCTGCTCGAGGAACTCCGGCTCCGTGTTGATGAGCTGGAGTCCGAGCTTCAAACACTGCGACACATCAGGGAGGGGGAGAGTTACCTGGACTCTGTGTTCCAGGAAGTAGTCACACCAATTAGATTAACTAATTCAGATGTAGTCCATGGTCAGGGACAGGAGGGTGTGACTATGAGAGAGGCAGGTACGGGGATCCAGGAGGTAGTGTTGGAGGAGCCGCAGCCCTTACTCTTGTCCAACAGGTTCGAGGCTCTTACTCCCTGTGAGGACGGGAACGGGGACTGCAGGGAGGATGAGCAACCTGGCCACAGCACCGTGGAATGAGGGGCCATTCAAGTGGGGGGAGTAAAAAGAAATGTTGTAGTGGTAGGGGATAGTATCATTAGGGGGATAGCTAGGGTTCTTTGCAGCCGAGAGCGAGAGTCCCGAAGGCTGTGTTGCCTGCCCAGTGCCAGGGTTAAGGGCATCTCCTCTGGGCTGGAGAGAAACTTGGAGTGGGAGGGGGAGGATCCAGTTGTCGTGGTCCATGTTGGTACCAATGACATAGATAGGACAAGGAAAGAGGTTCTGCTGAGGGAGTATGAGCAGCTAGGGCCCAAATTAAAAAACAGAACCACAAGGGTAATAATCTCTGGATTACGACCTGAGCCACGAGCAAATTTGGCTAGGGTAAATAAAATCAGAGAGTTAAATGCGTGGCTCAAAGACTGGTGTGGGAGAAATGGGTTTTGCTTCTTGGGACACTGGCACCAGTACTGGGATGGGAGAGAGCTGTTCCGTTGGGATGGACTTCACTTGGCCAGTGCTGGGACTAGAATCCTGGTGAATTGAATAACTAGGGCTGTAGAGAGGGCTTTAAACTAATTAGTGGAGGGGAGGTTTCAAGAGAGCAAAAAATAAAAATGTCAGCGGAGAAGGCAATAGAGCAAGGTAGCAGTGGGGAAATTAAAAACCAGAGCATGTCAGGAAGGGACAGAATGTATAAAGATAAAGGTAGAGTAGTAAAGGGGGTAAAAGCAGGAATAAATTGTCACAAAACATATTTAAAAGTTCTTTATCTGAATGCACGCAGCATTCGTAACAAAATAGACGAGTTGACGGTACAAATAACTACACATGAGTATGATCTGGTGGCCATTACAGAAACATGGCTGCAAGGTGACCATGACTGGGAACTAAACATCCAGGGGTATTTGCCAATTAGGAAGGACAGACAGGAAGGAAAGGGAGGTGGGGTGGCTATGTTAATAAAGGATGGAATCACTGCAATAGTGAGAAATGATATTGGGTCAAAGGATCAGGACAGTGAAACAGTTTGGGTGGAGATAAGGAATAATAAGGGGAAAAAGTCACTAGTGGGCATAGTCTATAGGCCTCCTAACAGTTGCAACTCTATTGGTCGGAGTATAAATCAGGAAATAGTTGGGGCTTGTAATAAGGGAACAGCTATAATCATGGCGGATTTTAACTTTCATATTAACTGGACAAATCAAATTGGGTAGGGCAGCCTTGAGGAAGAGTTCATAGAGTGCATTAGGGATGGGTTCCTTGAGCAGTATGTAACTGAACCAACCAGGGGGCAGGCAATCTTAGATCTGGTCCTGTGTAATGAGACAGGATTAATAAAAAATGTCCTAGTAAAGGATCCCCTTGGAATGAGTGACCATAACATGGTTGAATTCCAAATTCAGTTGGAGGGTGAGAGAGTTGGATCTCAAACCAGTGTACTAAGCTTAAATAAAGGAGACTATGAAGGTATGACAGCAGATTTGACTAAAGTGGACTGGGAAAATAGATTAAAGTGTAAGACGGTACATGAGCAGTGGTGTACATTCAAGGAGATATTTCACAACTTTCAAGAAAAATATATTCCAGTGAGGAAAAAGGGGCATAAAAGAAAAGACAGCCATCCGTGGCTAAGTAAAGTAATAAAGGATAGTATCTGACTGAAAACAAGGGCATATAAAGTAGCCAAATCTAGTGGGAGGATAGAAGATTGGGAAGCATTTAAAAGCCAGCAAAGAATAACTAAAAGATTAATTAAGAAAGGGAAGATAGATTATGAAAGTAAACTAGCAAAAAATATAAAAACAGGTAGCAAGAGTTTCTACAGTTATATAAAAAGAAAAAGGGTGGCTAAAGTGAATGTTGGTCCCTTAGGGGATGAGACCGGGAAATTAATGGTGGGGAACATGGAGATGGCGAAAACGCTGAACAAATATTTTGTATCAGTCTTTACAGTAGAGGATACTAAAAATATCCCAACACTGGACAAACAGGGGACTATAGGGGGGGAGGAGCTAAACATGATTAAAATCACTAAGGAGGTGGTACTCGGTAAGATAATGGGACTAAAGGCGGGTAAATCCCCTGGACCTGATGGCTTACATCCTAGGGTCTTGGGAGAAGTAGTGGTAGGGATTGTGGATGCATTGGTGGTAATTTTCCAAAACTCCCTGGATTCAGGAAAGGTCCCAGCAAAATGGAAAACTGCTAATGTAACACCCTTATTTAAAAAGGGAGGCAGACAAAAGGCTAGAAACTATAGACCAGTTAGCCTAAAATCTGTGGTTGGTAAAATGTTGGAGTCCATTATTAAGGAGGCATTAACAGGACATTTGGATAAGCATAATATAATTGGACAGAGTCAGCATGGTTTTACGAAGGGGAAGTCATGTTTGACAAATTTGCTCGAATTCTTTGAGGATGTAACAAACAGGGTGGATAAAGGGGAACCAGTGGATGTGGTGTATTTGGACTTCCAAAAGGCATTTGACAAGGTGCCACACAAAAGATTATTGCACAAGATAAAAAATCACGGGATTTGGGGTAATATACTGGCATGGGTGGAAGATTGGCTATCTAACAGAAAACAGAGAGTTGGGATAAATGGTTCATTCTGGGGTTGGCAATCAGTAACTAGTGGTGTTCCGCAGGGGTCAGTGCTGGGACCCCAACTCTTTACAATCCATATTAACGATTTGGAGGAAGGGAACAAGTGCAACATATCCAAGTTTGCCGACGATACAAAGATGGGAGGGAAAGCAGTGAGTGAGGAGGACATAAAAAACCTGCAAAAGGACATAGACAGGCTAAGTGAGTGGGCAAAAATTTGGCAGATGGAATATAATGTTGGAAAGTGTGAGGTTATGCACTTTGGCAGAAAAAATCAAAGAGCAAATTATTATCTAAATGGAGAGAAACTGCAAAGTGCTACAGTACAAAGGGATCTGGGGGTCCTGGTGCATGAAACACAGAAGGTTAGTATGCAGGTACAGCAGGTGATCAGGAAGGCCAATGGAATCTTGGCTTTTATTGCAAGGGGGATGGAGTATAAAAGCAGGGAAGTCATGCTGCAGTTATATAGGGTACTGGTGAGGCCACACCTGGAATACTGCGTAGAGTTTTGGTTTCCATATTTCAGAAAAGATATACTTGCTTTCGAGGCAGTTCAGAGAAGGTTCACTCGGTTGATTCCGGAGATGAGGGGGTTGACTTATGAGGAAAGGTTGAGTAGGTTGGGGCTCTACTCATTGGAATTCAGAAGAATGAGAGGTGATCTTATCGAAACATATAAGATTGTGAGGGGGCTTGATCAGGTGGATGCGGTGAGGATGTTTCCACTGATGGGTGAGACTAGAACTAGGGGGCATAATCTTAGAATAAGGGGCTGCCCTTTCAAAACTGAGATGAAGAGAAACTTCTTCACTCAGAGGGTAGTAAATCTATGGAATTTGCTACCTCAGAGAGCTGTGGAAGCTGCGACATTAAATAAATTTAAAACGGAGATAGACTGTTTCCTAGCTGATAAGGGAATTAGGGGTTACGGGGAGCGGGCAGGGAAGTGGACGTGAGTCTAGGTTCGGATCAGCCATGATCCTATTGAATGGCGGAGCAGGCCCGAGGGGCCGTATGGCCTACTCCTGCTCCTACTTCTTATGTTCTTATGTTATGTTCTTATTTAAGAAAGGAGGGTGGAAAAAAATGGGGAACTACAGACCTGTTACCTTCACATCAATAGTTGGGAAAATGCTGGAATCTATTATAAAGGATGCAATAAGTGGGCACTTAGAAACTAATAGTAAGATTGGGCAGAGTCAACATGGATTTATGAAAGGGAAATCATGTTTAACAAACCTATTGGAGATCTTTGAGCATGTAACTAGTGGAGTAGACAAAGGGGAACCGGTAGGTGTGGTGTATTTGGATTTTCAGAAGGCCTTCAATAAGGCCCCACACAAGAGATTGCTGAACAAAATTAGGGCACAAGGAATTGGGGGTAATATACTAGCATGGATTGAGAATTAGTTAACAGACAGAAAACACAGAGTAGGGATAAACAGGTCTTTTTCAGGATGGCAGGCTGTGACTAGTGGGGTACCGCAAGGATCGGTGCTTGGGCCCCAGCTATTCACAATCTATATCAATGATTTGGATGAGGGGACCAAATGTAACATTTCCAAATTTATTGATACAAAGCTAGGTGGCAGTGTCAGTTGTGAAGAGGATGTGAAGAGGCTTCAAGGAGATCTCGACAGGCTCAGTGAGTGGGCAAGAACATGGCAGATGGAATATAATGTGGATAAATGTGAAGTTATTCACTTTGGTAGAAAAAACAGAAAGGCAGAGTATTTCCTAAATGGTGAAAGATTGGGGAATGCAGATGCTCAAAGGGACCTGGGTGTCCTTGTACATGAGTCACTGAAAGTGAATGTGCAGTTGCAGCAAGCCATTAGGAAGGCAAATGGTATGCTGGCCTTCATTACAAGAGGATTTGAGTACAGGAGTAAAGAAGTCTTACTCCAATTATATAGGGTCTTGGTGAGACCATACCTGGAGTACTGTGTAAAATTTTCATCTCCTTACCTAAGGAAGGATGTACTTGCCATAGAGGGAGTGCAACGAAGGTTCACGAGATTGATTCCTGGGATGGCAGGAGTGTCGTATGAGAAGTGATTGAATAAACTAGGCCTGTATTCTCTTGAATTCATAAGAATGAGAGGGGATCTCATTGAAGCATACTAAATTATTACAGGGCTTGATAGGGTGGATGCTGGGAGAATGTTTCCCTTGGCTGGGGAGTCTAGAATCAGGGGCCACAGCCTCAGGATAAAGGGTAGGCCATTCAGGACTGAGATGAGAAGAAATTCCTTCAGAGGGTGGTGAATCTTTGGAATTCACTACCCCAGAGGGCTGTGGAGGCTCAGTCATGGGGTATATTCAGAACAGAAGTTGATAGATTTCTGACTAGTAAGGCCATCAAGGGATATGGCACTAGGTCCAGTGAATGGATTTGAGGCAAAATATCAGCCATGATCTCTTTGAATGGCGGAGCAGGCTTGAAGGGCCGAATGGCCTACTCCTGTTCCTATTTCTTATGTTCTTATATTCTTAAGTGGGGGCTCTGCTCAAAGCGCTCCCACTTCTCCCTCATTGCCTCCATCTCAGCCAGAGCCCCACATACTGCCTCGGACCCCGATGGCCAAATCTGCCCCTGCACAAATGCAGGAGGAGCAGTCTTTGGCGGGGCCCTCACAGGCTCCACAGCCCAGAGGCTGTCTGCCAAAAGTGTCTAAGCAGTCGCAGCAGGGAAGTGAGCAGCATGCCTCTACCTCTGCTGAAGCCACAGGGGTTGCACCTCATAGAAGCCCACGGAAATTTAAAAAGACGCAATCGTTGATGCACAAGGGTATGCACATGGGTGTTTGACAAAATGTTAATGTTAAGTTTTTGATGCACATAAATTTATTTCTTTGCACTACTTTCCCATTTGTTCATTTTTGCCTCCTACCCGGGAAGTGGCTTTGTCATTTGGAGAGAATGGCGAGATATTACTTAACCTCGTGCAATGGGGGCTTTAGTGACAGGAATGGATTGGTAACTGTAGGATTGCTTTGTGGTGTTGTTTGGGGGGGTGGAGTTGGTACAGCATCTGGGAGCCATATGGGTGCGCTGGTGCAAGTTAAGTAAATCGGGCCATTATGAGGCCATCCCGGGCCTCCTTGGCAGCAATGTGCACTGCTGCTGGTGCCATCTCCACCTCAGGTTCCTCCTCTTCCTCGGGTTCCACCTGTTCCTCTGCCTCCTCCTTTGAAGAGGCTATGCGCACTGTGCCTTGCTCCTCCTGCAGCTCCAATCCTCGCTGCTGCGTTCTGTTGTGCAATGTGCAGCTTACGACAATGATTCTGGAGACCCTGGCTGGTGCGTACTGAAGGGCTCTTCCAGATATGTCAAAGCATCTGAAGCACATCTTCATCATGCCAATGGGGGAGAAGTGGGAGCGCTTTGAGCAGAGCCCCAACTTCCATTACACATCTATGACACATCTGGTGGACATGTGGCTGTCGTTATAATGCTCCTCGGCTTCATTGCTTGGCCTCCTCAATGGTGTCATCAACCACATCTTCAGTGAATTGCTCTTGCCTCCAAGCAGCCAGCTGGTAAATCTGTTTTGAGGTGCAAAGAGCTAAGGGAGCGTGGACTGGCGCAGCATGAAATAGTCATGACAGCTGCCAGGGAATCTGGCAAATGATGCTCTTTTTCTGGTTTCAGACAAGCTGCACATTGAGGGAGTGGAAGCCCTTGCGGTTCACAAACATGGCTGGGTGATGATGGGGTGCCTTGATAGCCACATGTGTGCATTCGATGGCACCCTGCACCTGTGGGAAGCCAGCCAGAGCCACAAAGCCAAGCGCCCACTCAGTAACACTGGCTTCATCAGTGGCAAAGTGTACATAATTGGCTGACTTGTGAAACAATGCATCGGTGACCTGTGTGATGCATCTGTGGGTGGCCGACTGCGAGGTGCCGCAAATGCCTGCTGCAGATCCCTGGAAGGAGCCTGAGGCGAAGAAGTTGAGGGCGGTGGTGACTTTGACTGGTAAGGCGTGTCCACCAGGTCCTCTGGGCAGCAGGTCTTGTTCCAGCAAGCTACAAGTGTCTGCAACAACCTGGCATGATAGCTTGAGCCTCCTGAAGCACTGCTGTTCCATCATGTCCAGGAAGCTCATCTTGTGTTGGGGGTATCGCTTCTGGCTCAGTGCACCCCTGTGCTGACCCTCTCTCCTGTGGAGCATCAGGTCGGTGAGGAGAAGGTCGTTGGTGTGGTTGCTGCTGCTGGGGTGGCTGGTGCTGGGGCTCAGCTTGGTCTGATTCTGAGGTCCAAGGTGAGACGGCATAAACAGCAACCATGTTGATCTAATAGATGGCAGGTAAGCTGGAGATCAGAGGCCCAATCCTCCAATGTACTGAGAGTGACTAGCAATGTGGAAGAGTGGCTTCTGAGGTTGCAGAAATGACCTGCAAACTCCTGATAGCTAAATCTCTGCACAATATATTGTCAGCAAGAGCCTTTCCATTAGGCAAGGAAGCAGGTGTAAGGTCTGAGTTTTTATGTGCTTTTTCCAGCTGTCACTTAATGAACTCGCACAATGGCCACTGAGCTCCCGCCTCCCTTTCACAGGTGAGGTTCCTGAGGTACGTGAATCCCGTGCGCAACAAGTTAAAGGCCAAACCTGAGGTTAAAAAGGCAGTTAAGGGTCTGTAAGTGAGCAGTTAAATATCTCAATGAGGTCGCCGTCTCTCCTGAGCGGGTCCGTGGCACGCCTCGAAATGCGCCCAAGTTAAAGACGGAAGTTGGTGGGTTGACGGCAGCTTCCCAACGCACTATCAATTTCCACGCTTTTAACTGCCGACCCGCCCCCAAACCCTCACGCTCTCCAATGGAAACATTCTGGCTGTGGTGTTTATGTTCCGCTTCACATTCTGACTCCCCTACCCCCCCCGCCACCCCACCCCTTGCTGGAAAGCCATTATATTTCCACTAATAACATCATGGAATTTCTGATACTAAGAATATCATAAGTAGCAATTTATGTATTTTGTATCCAAAAGCTTGCTGATGTTATCAGTATGTACATTAAACCAATTTTAAATTGAATTGGGCCAGATTTTGCTGAAAAAATAATGGCGTCTGGATGACACATGCCGTTATTAATGCACAAATGGACCAGATACTTGTAGCAAGGAAGAGATACCCTGTTAATTGCAGATCACCACAAGTTGCTTCGCAAAAAGGGCATCTCCCTGTGATTTTCATGAAGTTGTTGCATTTGCACATTCATTGCCCATTAAACTCTCCACAGAAAGTTAAGTCTAGTAATTAGCAGGGTAAATACCCTTTTAATGATGTGATAATTGTTAATGACTGCCAATCAACTTCTCTTACCCAGAAAGTGAACAGTTATGGACTATGGAGTCTCATTCCTTCATGTTGTGAATTGTTTTAGATTTTAAAAGTGTCAGATTTAAAAATGTTTTTCTTACTTTTCCTTTCTGTCTCTCTTTCTATCCAATCCTTCTTTCCATTCTTTTTCTTTTTGTACCTGATTTGACATTGAATTCACCCACTCTAATTCACCCTCCTTACATAGGAACATACGAATTAAGAGCAGGAGTAGGCCACTCGGCCCTTCGAGCCTGCTCCGCCATTCAATAAGATCATGGCTGATCTGATTGCTCCACATTCCCGCCTACCCCCGATAACTTTTCACCCCCTTGCTTACCAAGAATCTATCTACCTCTGCCTTAAAAATATTCAAAAACTCTGCTTCCACCGCCCTCTGAGGAAGAGAGTTCCAAAGACTCACGACCCTCTGAGAAAAAATTTCTTCTCATCTCTGTCTTAAATGGGTGACCCCTTATTTTTAAACAGTGACCCCTAGTTCTAGATTCTCCCACAAGAGGAAACATCCTCTCCACATCCACCCTGTCCAGACCCCTCAGGGTCTTATATGTTTCAATCAAGTCACCTCTTACTCTTCTAAACTCCAGCGGATACAAACCTAGCCTGTCCAACCTTTCCTCATAAGACAACCCGCCCATTCCAGGTATTAGTCTGGTAAACCTTCTCTGAACTGCCTCCAACGCATTTACATCCTTCCTTAAATAAGGAGACCAATACTGTACACAGTACTCCAGATGTGGTCTCACAAATGCCCTGTACAACTGAAGCATAACCTCCCTACTTTTGTATTCAATTCCCCTCGCAATAAACGATGACATTCTATTAGCTTTCCTAATTACTTGCTGTACCTGCATAGTAACCTTTTGCAATTCATGCACTAGGATACCCAGATCCCTCTGCGTCTCAGAGCTCTGCAATCTTTCACCATTTAGATAATATGCTTCTGATGCGCTATCAATTACTCAAAAGACTGAGGTTAAGCGAGTAACTAACAGGCTTTTATTAACAAGAGAATGAAGGTGTGCCTCGAGTGGTCGGCCAGTCCAGAATACAGAGGGACTGTGGAGCAGTCACCTTTACACCTGGACTCGTGGGAGGAGTCAGCCGAGGCATGTACAGACATGTACACAGTGGAATACAAACACCCACACAGGCAGGTATAACAGTGGTTTACCACATTCACCCCTTGTTTAAAAATGAGTCCGGCGGGGTGAAGTGTATTAAAAGTTTGTGTATTGGAGTCTCTCCGGAGGTCTTGTCTGCCGCTGTGATCGACGTGGCGACGGCAGGGGTAGTGAAGCTTCCGGCGTCGAGTCCCGCGTAGGCTGGGGCACTGGTGTGTAGTCCTCGTGGGTGTCGAGCGGGTCGCGGGGCCCAGGCGTGCCGTCTGCTGGGGTTGGATATTGGATCGTGGGGGGTGGTGGTAGTGGGTAGTGGGTTACTGGGGCCCCCGAGGATGCGAGGTCTCGTATGGAGACTGTGTCCTCCCGCCTGTCCGGGTACGCAATGTAAGCATACTGGGGGTTGGCGTGGAGGAGGTCGACCCTCTCGACCAAGGGGTCCATTTTATGGGTCCTCACGTGTCTTCTCAGTAGGACCGGCCCTGGGGACGTCAGCCATGGCGGTAGCGATGTCCCCGATGTGGACTTCCTTGGGAAGACAAACATTTTCTCATGAGGGGTGGCGTTAGTGGCAGTGCAGAGCAGTGACCGAATAGAGTGGAGCGCATCGGGGAGCACATCCTGCCAGCGGGAGGTCGGAAGGCCCCTAGACTTTAAGGCTAGCAGGGCGGCCTTCCAAACTGTCGCATTCTCTCTTTCCACCTGTCCGTTCCCCCGGGGGTTGTAACTGGTGGTCCTGCTTGTGGCAATACCCCTAGCGAGCAGGTACTGGCGGAGTTCGTCGCTCATAAACGATGAGCCCCGGTCGCTATGGATATAGCTGGGGAAACCGAACAGGGTGAAGAGGTCGTTCAGACATTTAATGACGGTGGCACTGGTCATGTCCGGGCAGGGGATGGCGAACGGGAAACGGGAGTACTCATCAATAATGTTGAGGAAGTACACATTGCGGTCGGAGGAGGGGAGAGGCCCTTTAAAATCAACGCTCAGGTGCTCGAAGGGGCGAGTGGCTTTTATCAGGTGAGCCCTGTCTGGTCTATAAAAGTGTGGTTTGCACTCAGCGCAGACTTGGCAGTTCCTGGTCATGGTCCTGACCTCCTCAATGGAGTAAGGCAGTTTGTGGGCCTTGATGAAGTGGAAGAACCTGGTGACCCCCGGGTGGCAGAGGTCATTGTGGAGGGCCCGCAGTCTATCGATCTGCGCGCTGGCGCAGGTGCCACGCGATAGAGCATCCGGGGGTTCATTGAGCTTCCCGGGCCGGTACAAGATCTCGTAATTGTAGGTGGAAAGTTCGATTCTCCACCTCAAGATCTTGTCGTTTTTGATTTTGCCCCTCTGCTTGTTGTTAAACATAAAAGCAACTGAACGCTGGTCAGTGAGCAGGGTAAATCGTTTTCCGGCCAGGTAGTGCCTCCAATGACGCACAGCCTCCACAATAGCCTGGGCCTCCTTCTCAACAGCGGAGTGTCTGGTCTCCGGGCCCTGGAGGGTTCGTGAAAAGAAGGCCACGGGTCTCCCCGCCTGATTAAGGGTAGCGGCCAGAGCAAAGTCGAACGCGTCGCTTTCCACCTGGAAGGGGATGGATTCGTCCACTGCGTGCATGGTGGCTTTGGCAATGTCTTCCTTGATACGGTGGAAGGCTAAGCGGGCCTCTGCCATCAAGGGAAAAGAGGTGGACTTGATCAGCGGACGGGCCTTGTCCGCATAGTAGGGGACCCACTGGGCGTAATAGGAGAAAAACCCTAGGCACCTCTTCAGGGCCTTGAGGCAGTGGGGCAGTGGGAGTTCCATAAGGGGACGCATCCGGTCGGGGTCGGGACCGATGACTCCGTGTTCCACAACACAGCCAAGGATGGCGAGGCGGGTTGTGCGGAATATGCACTTCTCCTTGTTATACGTCAGGTTCAGGAGTTGGGCGGTGCAGAGGAATTTTTCGAGGTTTGCGTCATGGTCCTGCAAGTCATGGCCGCAGATGGTCACATTGTCCAGGTATGGGAAAGTGGCCTGCAACGCATTTTGATCGACCATCCGGTCCATCTCCCTTTGGAAGACGGAGACCCCGTTGGTGACGCCAAAGGGAACCCTAAGGAAGTGATAGAGGCGGCCGTTTGCCTCAAAGGCAGTATACTGGCGGTCCTCAGGGCGGATAGGGAGCTGGTGGTACGCTGATTTCAGGCCAATGGTCGAGAAGACGCGGTACTGCGCGATCTGGTTGACCATATCAGCTATGCGGGGGAGTGGGTAAGCGTCCAGCAGGGTATAGTGATTTATTGTCTGGCTGTAGTCGATGACCAGGCGCTGCTTCTCGCCGGTCTTAACGACCACAACCTGGGCTCGCCAGGGGCTGGTGCTGCCCTCAATAATCCCCTCCTTCAGGAGCCGCTCCACTTCGGTTTTAATGAAAACCCTGTCCCCGGCACTGTATCGCCTGCTCTTTGTGGCGATGGGCTTACAGTCGGGGGTGAGTTTAGCAAACAGTGGGGGGGGGTGACTCTGAGTGTAGAGAGGTTGCACCTGGTGCGCGGCGGGCAATTTGGAAGCTGCTGGCTGCGGACTGTGAGTGGGGGGAGGGGTCCACCGTACGCCATCGTAACACTTTTAAGGTGGCACTGAAAATCTAACCCCAGTAGAACGGCAGCGCAGAGGTGGGGCAGGACCAGAAGTTTAAAATTATCGTACACAGTCCCGTCTACTAAGAGTGTCACCACGCAGTAGCCGCCAATGTCCGCCGACTGGGACTCGGAGGCCATAGAAATCCGCTGGTGCACAGGCAGGACTGGGAGAGAGCAACGCCGCACCGTGTCGGGGTGGATGAAGCTCTCCGTGCTCCCAGAGTCAAAAAGGCAGGTTGTTTCATGACCATTTACCTTAATGTCCATTGTGGACCGGGCCAGTTGGTGCGGTCTCGCTTGGTCCAGCGTAACGGAGGGCAGCATAGGGGTCGGTGTGTCGCTGCGGGTATCAGATGAGGCGGTGTTGGGGGCCTGCTGCGTCTCGGCTGGCGTCCAAGATGGTGGCGTCCATGATCCCCATGTGGCTGGAGGCGTCCAAAATGGCTGCTGTTCCGGTGGTTCGCACATGGCTGGGGAGGCCCAAGATGGCGGCCCGCACGGCCCACACGCGGCACTGCTGGGGTTCGGGGTGGCTTTGGCCCTGCAGACGCTGGCGTAGTGTCCCTTCTTCCCGCAGCCCGAGCAGATCGCATTTTTCGCCGGGCAGCGCGCTCTGGGGTGTTTGGCCTGGCCACAGAAGTAGCATTTCTGGCCTTGGGACACTGCTGCGGTAGTTGGGCCGTTGCTGGGATGTGGCTGGGGTGGCACGGCGCTATGAGACGGTCCTACCGTGTCCCAGGCTGTCGTTCCCCGCGGCGTCCACGATGCAGAGGAGTAGGCATCCATGCCCCGGTAGGCTGCGTCCAATGATAGTGCGAGTTCAGAGGCCTTGTTGAGGTCGAGGTCACTCTGCTCCAACAGTCGCTGTCGGGTGTAATTGGACCTGTGGCCCCCTACAAAAGCGTCCCGGATAAGTTCCTCTGTGTACACGGCGGCCTTTACATCCTTACAACCACAGGCCCGGCCAAGCACAGACAGTGCCTGAAGGTATTCCTCGGTCGATTCCCCAGGTTGTTGTTTACGACTCCCCAGGAGGTGCCTGGCGTACACCTCGTTCACTGGGCACGTGTACTGGTCCTTGAGGAGCTTGAGAGCAGCCGTGTACGAGGTCGCGTCCTGGATGACCGAGTACGCTCGGTGGTTCACTTTGGAGGTCAGGACATCCAGTTTGTCCTCATCCGATTTGACCGTTGCAGAGGAGGCGATCAGGAATCTTTCAAAGCACCTAAGCCAGTGAGCAAACTTGGTGGATGCGTCCACCTCCCAATGGTCTAAGTCCAGGCATGCTGGTGTGAGGATCTTCTCCATTATAAAAAAATCTTGTTAATAAAATTGATGCGCTATCAATTACTCAAAAGACTGAGGTTAAGCGAGTAACTAACAGGCTTTTATTAACAAGAGAATGAAGGTGTGCCTCGAGTGGTCGACCAGTCCAGAATACAGAGGGACTGTGGAGCAGTCACCTTTATACCTGGACTCATGGGAGGAGTCAGCCGAGGCATGTACAGACATGTACACAGTGGAATACAAACACCCACACAGGCAGGTATAACAGTCGTTTACCACAGCTTCTTTTTTATTCTTCCTGCCAAAATGGACAACTTCACATTTTCCCACATTATACTCCATCTGCCAGATCTTTGCCCACTCACTTAACTTATCTATATCCCTTTGTAGCCTCCTTATGTCCTCTTCACAATTTACTTTCCTACCTATCTTTGTGTCATCAGCAAATTTAGCAACCATACCTTTGGTCCCTTCATCCAAGTCATTTATATAAATTGTAAAAAGTTGAGGCCTCAGCACGGATCCCTGTGGCACACCACTCGTTACATCTTGCCAATCAGAAAATGACCCATTTATGCCTACTCTCTGTTTCCTATTAGCTAGCCAATCTTCTATCCATGCCAATATGTTACCCCCTACACCATGAGTTTTTATTTTCCGCAATAACCTTTGATGTGGCACCTTAGAGTCATAGAGTTATACAGCACAGAAAGAGGCCCTTCGGCCCATTGTGTCCGCGCTGGCCATCAAACCCTGTCTATTCTAATCCCATTTTCCAGGACTTGGTCCGTAGCCTTGTATGCTATGGCGTTTCAAGTGCTCATCTAAATGCTTCTTGAATGTTGTGAGGGTTCCTGCCTCTACCACCCTTTCAGGCAGTGAGTTCCAGATTCCAACCACCCTCTGGGTGAAAAAGTTTTTCCTCAAATCCCCTCTAAACCCCCTGCCCCTTACCTTGAAACTATGCCCCCTGGTTATTGACCCCTCTACTAAGGGGAAAAGTTCCTTTCTATCTATCCTATCTATGCCCCTCATCATTTTGTACACATCAATCAGGTCCCCCCTCAGCCTTCTCTGCTTTAAGGAAAACAAACCCAGCATGTCTAGTGTCTCTTCATAGCTGAAGCGCTGCAGCCCAGGTAACACCCTGGTGAATCTCCTCTGCACCCTCTCCAATGCAATCACATCATTCCTATAGTGTGGTGAACAGAACTGCATATAATATTCCAGCTGTGGCCTAACTAGCGTATTGTACAGCTCCATCATAACCTCCCTGCTCTTATATTCTATGCCTTGGCTAATGAAGGCAAGTATCCCATATGCCTTTTTAACCACCTTATCTACCTGTCCTGCTGCCTTCAGGGATCTATGTACATGCACACCAGGGTCCCTCTGATCCTCTGTCCTTCCTAGGGTTCTACCATTCATTGTGTATTCCCTTGCCTTGTTAGTCCTCCCAAAATGCATCACCTCACACTTTTCAGGTTTAAATTCCATTTGCCACTGTTCTGCCCATCTGACCAACCCGTCTATATTGTCCTGTAGCCTGAGACTTCCCTCCTCGCTATTTACCACCCTACCAATTTTCGTGTCATCTGCGAACTTACTGATCATACCTCCTACATTCATATCTAAATCATTAATGTACACTACAAACAGCACCGATCCCTGTGGTACACCACTGGACACAGGCCTCGAGTCACAAAAACAATCTTCGACCATCACCCTCTGCCTCCTGCCACTAAGCCAATTTTGGATCCAATGTGCCAAGTTGGCCTGGATCACATGGGCTCTTACCTTCTTGACCAGTCTCCCGTGCGGGACTTTGTCAAAAGCCTTACTGAAGCCCATGTAGACCACATCAACTGCACTACCCTCATCCACACACCTAGTCACCCCCTCGAAAAATTCAATCAAATTGGTTAGACATGATCTCCCCCTGACAAAGCCATGCTGACTATCCTTGATTAATCCTTGCCTCTCCAAGTGGAGACTAATTCTGCCCCTCAGAATTTTTTCCAATGATTTCCCTACCACTGATGTTAAGCTCACTGGCCTGTAATTCCCTGGTTTATCCCTACTACCCTTCTTGAATAATGGTACTACGTTAGCTATTCTCCAGCCCTCTGGCATCTCCCCTATGGCCAGAGAGGTTCTGAAAATTTGTGTCAGAGCCCTTGCAATCTCCTCCCTTGCCTCACACAGCAGCCTGGGATACATCTCCTCTGGGCCTGGGGATTTATCCACTTTTAAGCCTGCTCAAATCGCTAGTACCTCCTCCCTCTCAATACTAATTTGTTCAAGTATATCACAGTCCCCCTGCCTGATTTCTATGCCTACATCGTCCTTCTCCATTGTTAACACAGATGCAAAATATTCATTTAAAACCCCACCTATATCTTCTGGCTCTACACACAGATTGCCACTTTGGTCCCTAATGGGCCCTACTCTTTCCCTGGTTATCCTCTTGCCCTTAATATACTTATAAAACACCTTGGGATTTTCCTTTATTTTGCCCGCCAGTGTTTTTTCATGCCCCCTCTTTGCTTTCCTAATTTCTTTTAGTACCCCCCTGCACTTTCTATACTCCTCTAGGGCTTCCACTGTTTTTAGTCCTTTGTATCTGCCAAAAGCCTCCCTTTTTTTCCCTAATCCATTCTCATATATCCCTTGACATCCAGGGTTCCCTGGGCTTGTTGGTCCCACTCTTGACCTTTACGGGAACATGTTGGCATTGTACTCTCTCTATTTCCTTTCTGAAAGACTCCCACTGCTCTGATGTGGATTTTCCTACATGTAGCTGATCCCAGTCCACTTTGGCCAGACCATGCCTTATCATATTAAAATCGGCCTTCCCCCAATTTAGAGCCTTTATTTCCAGTCCATCTTTGTCCTTTTCCATGACTACCGTAAATCTCACCGCATTATGGTCACTGTCACCAAAATGCTCTCCTACTAAGATTTCTACCACTTGCCCAGCTACATTCCCTAGAATTAGGTCCAGTACTGCCCCCTCTCTTGTAGGACTTTCTACATGCTGGCTCAAAAAGCTCTCCTGGATGCACTTTAAGAATTCCGCACCCTCTAAACCTTTCACACTGACTATCCCAGTTAATATTGGGGAAGTTGAAATCCCCTACTATTATTACCCTATTATTTCTACACTTCTCTGAGATTTGCCTACATATCTGTTCCTCTATCTCCCACTGACTGTTTGGGGGCCTATAGTGCACTCCCAGCAAAGTGCTTGCCCCCTTTTTATTTTTAAGTTCTACCCATATGGCCTCATTAGAGGAACCTGCTGAGATATCATCCCTCCTTACAGCAGTAATTGACTCCTTTATTAATATTGCGACACCCCCTCCTCTTTTACACCCCCCTCTGTCTCGCCTGAAGATTCTATACCCCGGAATATTGAGCTGCCAGTCCTGCCCCTCCCTCAACCATGTCTCTGTGATAGCAACAATATCATACTCCCATGTGTTCATCAACACCTGCAATTCATCTGCCTTACTCGCAAGACTCCTTGCATTAAAATAAATGCCATCCAGCCTTGCCATACTCCTTTGTGCCGTTACATATTTGCTCTGCCTTCCAGGCTGACTTGTTTTTTCCTCTATATTTGGCTGTGCATCACCCCCTACTATAGCTCCACTCCATATCCCATCCCCCGCCAAGTTAGTTTAAGCCCCCCAACAGTGCTAGCAAACCTCCTCACAAGGATATTGGTCCCATTCCGGTTCAGGTGCTACCCGTCCGATTTGTACAGGTCCCACCTTCCCCAGAAGCAGACTCACTGATCCAGGAAACTAAAGCCCTCCCTCCTGCACCAACTCTTTAGCCACGCATTAATCTGCTCTATTCTTCTATTCCTATACTCACTAGCACGTGGCACTGGGAGTAATCCAGAGACTACAACCTTTGAGGTCCTGCTTTTTAATCTGCTACCGAGCTCCCTAAGTTCTTGTTGCAGGTCCTCATCCCTCTTTCTACCCTTGTCGTTGGTACTAATGTGAACCATGACCTCTGACTATTTGCCCTCCCCCTTCAGAATGCCCTGCAGCCGTTCAGTGACATCCTTGACCCTGGCACCAGGGAGGCAACATACCATCCTGAAGTCACGTCTGCGGCCACAGAAACATCTCTCTGTTCCCCTTACGATAGAATCCCCTATCACTATTGCTCGCCCACTCTTTTTCCTCCCCTCCTGTGCAGCTGAGCCGTTCGTAGTGCCACGGACTTGGCTCTTGCTGCATTCCCCTGAGAAACCATCTCCCCCATCAGTATCCAAAATGGAAAATCTGTCGGAGAGGGAGATGGACCCAGGGGACTTCTGCACTACCCTCCTAGTTCTTTTACTCTGTCTGGTGGTCACCCATTCCCTGTCAGCCTGTGCACTCTTTACCTGCAGTGTGACCACCTTATTAAACGTACTATCCACAAAGATTTCAGCTTTGCAGATGCTCCACAGTGACTCCAGCCGCAGCTCCAGCTCCAAAATGCGTATTTTGAATAGTTGCAGCTGGAAACACTTCCTGCACATATATTCGCCCTGGACACCTAAAGTGTCCCTGACTTCCAACATAGCACAAGAGGAGCACGCCACGCTGCCGAGCTGCTCTGCCATGTCCTACCCTTAATTTACTCCCTTTAAATTAAAGAATATTAAATACACTAGGGACCTTACTTCACTTTAAACACTACTTACTCTAAACGAGAGATCTTACTTTTACTTTAATGACTGGAATGTAGAAATACTGTAGAAATACTCACCGCTGGTGCTCTGTCCCCTCTTGTGCAGCTTTTTAGTTCCTGCTCTCCTGGAAGCTGACAAAGATGGAAAAAGAATGGAACACCTCCCTCCCCGAACTCCCTCACTCACCAAACTCGCAGCTTAACACTCTGTTCCGATCTGCACTCCATGACAAACTGCACTTTAGCCTCCCTTATTTATACTGCTATGATTTAAATAAGTGAGCTCTCTGGCTGTTACAGAACCAGATTAGACCACTTAATTACTCTCACCTGCTCTCCAGCACAGAGCTTGCTTTTAGCCCTGCCCAAGCCTGGAAGAAACTTAAAACTTGAAACAGTAAATTTAAATGCTAATTGCAAGCACACAAGACTAGAATTTATAAAAATAAGAGATTAGCTTTTAAGATTTACTCCCTCACTCACCAAACTTGCAGCTTAACACTCTGTTCCAATCTGCACTCTGTGGCACCTTATCAAATGCCTTCTGGAAATCTGAGTACAGTACATCCACCGGTTCCCCTTTATCCACAGCACATGTTACTTCCTCAAAGAACTCCATTAATTTGGTTAAACATGATTTCCCTTGCACAAAACCATGTTGACTCTGCCTGATTACTTTGAACTTTTCTAAATGCCCTGCTATAACGTCTTTAATAATAGCTTCGAACATCTTCTCTATGACAGATGTTAAGCTAACTAGCCTATAGTTTCCTGCTTTCTGTCTCCCTCCCTTCTTGAATAAAGGAGTTACATTCGCTATTTTCCAATCTAATGGAACCTTCCCCGAATCTAGGGAATTTTGGAAAATTAAAACCAACGCATCAACTATCTCACTAGCCACTTCTTTTAAGACCCTAGCATGAAGTCCATCAGGACCCGGGGATTTGTCAGTCCGCAGCTCCAACAATTTGCTCAGTACCACTTCCCTGGTGATTATAATTTTCTTGAGTTCCTCCCTCCCTTCCATTTCCTGATTTACAACTATTTCTGGGATGTTACTTGTATCCTCTATAGTGAAGACCAATGCAAAATTCCTGTTCAATTCAACTGCCATCACCTTATTTTCCATTATTAATTCCCTAGACTCACTTTTTATAGGACCAGTGCTCACTTTGTTAACTCTTTTTATTAAATATCTATAGAAACTCTTACTATCTGTTTTTATATTTCTATCAAGCTTTCTCTCGTACTCTAATTTTTCTCTCCTTATTAATCTTTTAGTCATTCTTTGCTGTTTTTTATATTCTGTCCAACCTCCTGACCTGCCACCCATCTTTGTGCAATTATATGCTTTTTCTTTAAGTTTGATGCTATCTTTAACTTTTTTAGTTAACCACGGATGGTGGGTCCTCCCCTTGGAATTTTTCTTTTTTGTTGGGATGTATATATTCTGTGTATTTTGAAATATCCCCAAAAATGTCTGCCACTGCAACTCTATTGACCTATCCCTTAACCTAATTTGCCAGTTCACTTTAGCTAGCTCTGCTTTCATGCCCTCATAATTGCCCTTATTTAAGTTTAAAATATTAGTCTTGGACCCACTCTTCTCTCTCTCAAACTGAATGTAAAATTCAATCATATTATGATCGCTGCTACCTAGGGGTGCCTTCACTATGAGGTCCTTAATTAATCCTATCTCGTTGCACAATACCAGGTCTAGTACAGCCTGCTCTCTGGTTGGCTCCAGAATGTGCTGTTGTAAGAAATTATCCCGAAAACATTCCATGAACTCTTCATCTATGCTACCTTTGCCCATCTGATTTTTTTCAGTCTATATGCAGATTAAAATCCCCCATGATTATTGCCGTACCCTTCTGACAAGCTGCCATTATTTCTTCCTTTATACTCCATCCTACCATGTGGTTGCTGTTAGGGGACCTGTACACCACTCCCACAAGTGACTTCTTGCCTTTATTATTTCTCTTCTCTACCCAAACTGCTTCTACATCCTGGTTTCCTGAACTTAGGTCATCCCTCTCTATTGTGCTAATACCATCATTAATTAACAGGGCCACCCCTCCACCTTTTCCCACCTCCCTGTCCTTCCTAAATGTCATGTACCCTTCAATATTCAGGTCCCAATCTATGTCATCCTGCAGCCATGTTTCTGTAATGGCTATCAGATCATATTTATTTATTTCTATTTGCGCTATCAGTTCATTTGTTTTGTTTCGAATGCTATGTGCATTCAGATGCAGAGCTTTTAGTTTTGTCCTTTTATTATTTTTGTAACCTCTAGCCTTATCTGTTGATTTACTCTTAGAATTGTACTCTCTATTCCTTCCTGTCACGGTCTGTTTATCATTTCCCATATTAATACCTTTCTCTATTGCCTTGTCTCTAATCTTTGAATTACCACATCTTCCCAGATTTGATCCCATGCCCCCAATATTTAGTTTAAAGCCCTCTCTACCGCCCTAGTTATACGACTCGACAGAACACTGGTCCCAGCACGGTTCAGGTGAAGACCATCCCAACGATACAGATCCCACTTTCCCCAGTACTAGTGCCAGTGCCCCAGGAATTGAAACCTATTTCTCCCACACCAGTCTTTGAGCCATGCATTCATCATCTCTAATTTTATTTACCCTATGCCAATTTGCTCATGGTTCAGGTAATAATGCAGAAATTATTACCCTTGATGTTCTGCTGTTTAATTTAGCCCCTAACTGCTCATACTCTCTCAGCAGAACCTCTTTCCTAGTTCTACCTATGTCGTTGGTACCTACATGGACCATGACCACTGTCTCCTCCCCCTCCCACTGCAAGTTCCTCTCCAGCCCAGAGCAGATGTTCCGAACCCTGGCACCAGGCAGGCAACACAGCCATCTGGACTCTCACTATTGGCTGCAGAGAACTGTATCTATCCCCCTGACTATGCTGTCCCCAATTACCACTACATTCCTATTAACTCCCCCCGCTTGACTAGCTTCCTGTACCTCGGTGCCATGGTCAGTTTGCTCATCCACCCTGCAGCCACCGCTTTCATCCATACAAACTCAAACCTGTTGGACAATTGCAAAGGCTGAGGCTCCTCCACCTCCTGGGTCCCCATACCTGCCTCACTCACAGTCACATCCTCCTGTCCCTGACCACTGACCAAATCAGAAGACCCTATCCTAAGAGGTGTGACTGCCTCCTGGAATAAAATGTCAAGGTAACTTTCCCCCTTCCTGATGCATTGCTCAGTCTGCAGCTCGGCCTCCAGCTCATCAACTCTGAGCCGAAGCTCCTCAAGACCCTGCCTGCCTGCTTGCCTGCCTGTCTGCCTGCCTGCCCAAGCCTGGAAGAAACTTAAAACTTGAAACAGTAAATTTAAATGCTAATTGCAAGCACACAGACTAGATTTTATATTAAAAAAAAAGAGATTAACCTTTAAGATTCACTCCCTCACTCACCATACTCACAGCTTAACACTCTGTTCCAATCTGCACTCCGTGACAAACTCCTTCTCAGTCCTTCCTCTGCTTATTTCTCAATCCTTTAATCTCATTGGTTAAGGAGATACAGGGCTAAAAATTCGGTATCGCCGCGCCAGGTCTTTAGTGCCCGAAATTTTGCGCTCGCCCGGATTCCCGTAGCGCCCGCCTGAAATTCAGTTGCGCCGCCCCAAGACGGAGGCGGGCGCTATTGCAGGGTTTGGCCGCCTCGTTTGGGGCGATGAAAGTCAGTTTCAGGCGTCCAGCTGCCGCTGCGGCACCCGATGCGGTGCGGCAGGCTGGGGTACTGCAGGCCTCCTCCTTCTCTTAAGGAGGAGCTGCCTGCAGCCGTGAGATCGCCGCTGGATTCCCCCGGCAAATGAGCCCGGCACCACGGAGAAGTGCCGGGCTCGTGGGAGTCAGACACCAATGCTGCGGGGGGGTGGTGCAGGAGTCCGGGGAGGGAGGTGCGGCCAGGCGGCCGCCGGGAAAGCGGCCGGCCGCCCCTCCACCTTTATGCGCCCGCCTCTCGGAGCTGCAAGGCACCGTTTTTCAAACGCTGTTTGCGGCCGCTACGGGCGAGGCGGCCGCAACTGAATTTGGCCATCGGCACGGAATAGCATTGGAACCGGGGCGCTGCGCACACCGATGACGTCATCGGTGCCGGCGCAGCGCTACCGGCTAATGCCGATGTTAGGGACCAACTGAATTTCGGGCGCTAAAAAACTTCCGGCGCAAACCACTCTATAGCCAATAAGTGGGCGCAAACGCGACTGAATTTCTAGGCCACACTGTTTGTCCTGTTGTTCACCAGATCCCAGACGCCCTGTTGCCCTCGCTGCGACATTATCAGCTCGCACTTCCAGCAACTTTGTGGGTAAAAACTTCTAAAACCTAAACTTGCACGAAGGCGACTAACTAACGGGGCACACCACGAGATGCCCCGCTCCAGCAAAACCTGGTCCAATAATATTTACAGCAAAGGGCAATATTTGCTAAAGAGTGAGGGTAATTTTCACCCTGCCTGTTCAGCGGGAAGGGTGCAGGTGGAGGATTAAAATGATGGCCGGCGCTACACGCAGTGTTCGTGCCTGCCAATATTTTAAGTCCCAAGTTTTCGGGAGCATCAAGGCCGCTTGCCATAAGCAGGCAAGGGCTTTACTAATATGGAAATGTCAAGCACCAATGAAATCATTCAGACCCCAATGAGATTTTAACTGGGGATCACGAACTGCGATGCCCAGTCACGAAGTCGCGAGATGATAGACAGGACCCAGGACCAGAAGAGGCCCAGCTAAGTTATTTAAAATTGTTTTTTTAAAGGCTTCTTTACTGTCTCCACAAGGAATCCCTGTGCTTCTCCTGCTCCGGGCTTTCCTCCCCCTCTGACACCCTGCTTCACTTACTTTACTGGGTACAGTCTCCTTGGGTCCGCATCAGCAGCCTGCAGCTACGCGATTTCCAACTCCCGCACATTGGCCATTGCATCATTCCGGCCGGCTTCAGGTGGGAGTCAGCGGTGCCTAATTTTAATGAGGCCCGGGAGTTAAACTGGCCTGGGCTTCATACTGGCACTATCATGGGAACTTCACTCCTGCACCGGCCCTGCACACCTCACTTCTGCCCCAGGTTAAAATCCAGGCTTTTGGATCTTTGTCTATATATTATATTCCAACACGGTGGTGATTACTCGTAAGCCATGTTGCTTAGTATAAATCTCTAAGCCTGTTGTGCACAAATCCCTTCAGCTTTGTCTCAAGACTTTAATTCTCTTCAAAATCTCTGCATATTTTTACCAAATTACTTAACTCATTTTTCTTATCAACGACCCATATTCTAATAACTACCATCAGCCAAACACATTGACAGCAGCTTTACAGAGCAATATATGCCAGATAAAAATTTGAATGCACTCTATATTACGGACAAAGTAACTCCCAGTTATCTGTGTTTGAATGCAAATATGATCTTCTTATAATACCCTGACTGAAGCTGCCAGACCACCACGAGTACAAAAAGTACAGGTGATAATCCCGGCATTAAGGCAGCTCCGCTTCTGGCAATGGACTGACAACACGTAATGAATATAAGCTGTAACGATCCATACTGAAGCTGAACAACAAATGCAAGCAATATTGCAGGTACGTGACTGTATACCAGGACAGAAATGTTGGCATCAAATCACCTGTAATTTGTTTTACAACACCTCTGGAAAGGTAGTAAAGTGAACCACAACCCCTCGGGTTCTTGCAGCATTTGCACTACAGGAAACTTTGTGCTATCTGGCACCGACAGGACGGAGCTGTTGCCGTCCCATCAAAACTACCGGACAAACCAGCGCTAATGTTGAAACATACGGAGATTTTGAGCTCCGTATCTGGCAACAAACCCTGTTGCTTAGCAACAGCTTCTAACCAGCCGGCCGTACCTTGCAAGCGTCTCTGTAGCTTAGCAACAGCTTCAGCGAGACATTGCAGAGCCTGACTGGTGAAAAAAAAGCAAAAAAAAACCTAACGAAACGGCTCCTGATTTTTGCCGGTGGCTCGAGCATTCCGGACAGCTAACCTCCGGATAAACCAAAGTTTCCTGTAATAAGTTTAATCTTCAGTGTAGTTCATAAAAGGTCCAGAAATTGTGGTTGGAGTCTGGCAACCCGCATATGCCTCCGAACCACAAGTAAGCTCTGCACTTACCTGCTGTGTCCGGAGCTTCGGACTCTTGCGGTCCCGGGCCTGCAGGCATACGCCTGCGCAAAAGAAAGACTTGCATTTATATAGCGCCTTTCATGACCACCGGATGTCTCAAAGCACTTTACAGCCAATGAAGTACTGTTTGGAGTGTAGTCACTGTTGTAATGTGGGAATGCAGCAGCCAATTTGCGCACAGCAAGCTCCCACAAACAGCAATGTGATAATGACCAGATAATCTGTTTTTGTTACGTGGATTGAGGGATAAATTGGCCAGGACACCGGGGATAACTCCTCTGCTCTTCTTCGAAATAGTGCCATAGGATCTTTTACATCCACCTGAGAGAGCAGACGGGGCCTCGGTTTAACATCTCATCCAAAAGACGGCACCTCTGACAGTGCAGCACTCACTCAGCATTGTACTGCAGTGTCAGCCTAGCTTTATGTGCACAAGTCCCTAGAGTGGGACTTGAACCCACAACCTTCCACCTCAGAAACGAGTGTACTACCAACTGAGCCACAGCTGACACTGCATACAGTTTGCAAGCGTCCCTGGGATCATGTGGGCCAGGCCAACCAATGACAAAGGGGATTCCTATAATGACGATACAATTTCACAACACTGAAATAAAAATAAATGATCACAGGTTCAAAATTAATTGAAATACCATTTCATTAAACATTTAAAATAAAAATTTGATTTTTTGAAAAATAAATTTAATCATTTGTAACCGGGACAAAATTGACCTAAACTAATTTTGAATGTAAGTGAATGTGTAAATCATTCAAAAAAATGTATTTTAACATTTATTTAAACCCTTACGCTGGTAAAAGGTTTACGCCTGTTTTTACCAGGCGTAAGGGTTTGGTAGATATTTGCTGGGCAGTAGTTGGGCAAATAGCCCAACTCTGTGCCAGCAAAAGTGAATTTCCAGCGAATGGGTATGATTTGACAAGGAGAAACTTGTCAAGGAGAAACTTGACAGATCGCAAGTTCGGGTTTTTGCGCATGTGCCTCACATGCAGATACCCGGAACTTGTGTGGCACTTATGGCCGCTTACGCTACCGTATGTCGTCATAGGCCCTGTAAAATCCGGGCCATTGAATGAACTTTGCATTATAAAAGGGGTGTAGCACCCCCACTGCCAAAAATTGAGATACACTCCTCTTCCCAAGGCCATTTTATCGGTGGCCCAGCCAAGAACTCACAAAATGCTTTAGTGGCAAATGTGAATGTGAAACAAACAGAAAACATGAACACACAACTGTTAAGTTTTTGCATCTTTCTTGGCATTCTTACTCTAGTTTATTTGGCTTCTGCATTTTAGATTATTCCGAGTCCAAATTCGCTAAACTCTCAAGATTATCTTCACTAGCCCTGATATCTAGAGCAGCTTTTGGTAATGTGCCCAGGAGAACAAACAGAAAAATCTTTGTTAATTACTTTAGCTACTGGAGTTATCTTGTGTCTCTACAGGATCTTTCTCCCATTTAGGAAAAACAGGAGAGCATCACAACATCACACCTTGTTTCATACTTTAAGAATTAAGCACATTTATTTAAACAACAGAAGAACAAGCAAATAAATAACAGTAATATAACACATATACACTCCCCACCGCTTATTCCAGGCGTGCTGGTGTCAAGGTGATTTGCCCACTATGCGCGGTGGATGGTAAAACCATAGCAGATTGTAGCAATGAAACAGCATGTATTGGTTGAGCACAACAAACAGCACATCCACACCGAGAACCTCAAGAATCTCATCACTAAGGTACTTACACTTTAATGAGCTGCAAACAGCTAATTGAAGCTGCTTGAAGATCTGACTGCCTGAAATCAGCAGAGCTTTTAAATTGATAAGGAGAGGGATTAACAAGGTGCGAAGAATTTGCTGAACTGCCCAAAATACCTGCCACGCTTAATACATTATAAACGGCACTTTGTAATTGACTCCTATGGTAATGACAAATGGTCAGCGCTATTTGCCCGATAGAGGCGTGAGTGCAAAAGACAAGGCTGAAGCATTTGCAACCATCTTCAGCCAGAAGTGCCGAGTGGATGATCCATATCAGCCTCCTCCTGAGGTCTCCACCATCACAGACGCCAGTCTTCAGCCAATTCAATTCACTCCATGAGATATCAAGAAACGGCTGAGCGCACTGGATACAGCAAAGGCTATGGGCTCCGACAACATCCCGGCTGTCATGCTGAAGACTTGTGCTCCAGAACTAGCCGTGCCTCTAGCCAAGCTGTTCCAGTATAGCTACAACACTGGCATCTATCCGACAATGTGTAAAACTGCCCAGGTATGTCTTGTCCACAAAAAGCAGGACAAATCCAATCTGGGAAATTACCGCCCCATCAGTCTACTCTCAATCATCAGCAAAGTGATGGAAGGCATCATCGACAGTGCTATCAAGCGGCACTTGCTCACCAATAACCTGCTCACTGATGCCCAGTTTGGGTTCCGCCAAGAGCGCTTGGCCCCTGACCTCATTACAGCCTTGGTCCAAACATGGACAAAGGAGCTGAATTCCAGAGGTGAGGTGAGAGTTCTTATGTTCATTAATAAATAGACATTCTTATTATGAACACAGCTAGCTTTTGCTAGCTACTTTATTGAGCACATGTGGACTAGGTACAGTATCTGTAGAGGCATCCATCTTGACTGCTTCCTTGTGGGTAGCCTAGTGCCTCATGGGTAATGTAGTCTTAATATACATACAGCTGGGTAGTGTAGTCTTATATACATACAGCTATATACAGCTCTACACAGCTCTACGGCTCCACCTAGTGTCCACTATAGAATGATGTTATTGATCATTACATCCCCCTTTCTTTGAGGTTTAACAAAATCAATATCAATCAACTTTCAAGAAAACAATAAAGATAATATCAGTAACACTTTTGTTAGTGCTCTATAAACATAAACATTTTCAAAACAGTCAACACATTTTCAAAGCTTTACATTGTACTCAAAGATTAAGTCTATCAGGCATTTTTACTTCACGTGTGGATCTTCTCAACACGGGTAAGTCTGATGTGTCTTCATGAGATTGTTCTGGCGGTGAATGACAAGATGCAGTTGCGGCATTGTCATCAATCTGGTCTTGAATAGTCTCTTGTGTTTTTAGGAGGGAACGGTGGTTCCTCCTGAGAATCTGCCCTTCCTCAGTTCTAACAGTGGTGTGGAGATGCCGGAGTTGGACTGGGGTGAACAAATCGACGACATTTTCTTCCTATGGACCCACGGCGAAGAATCACTGAAAAGACTACACGATAACATCAACAAGTTCCATCCCACCATCAAACTCACCATGGACTTCTCCTCAGAATCGGTCTCATTCCTGGACACACGAATCTCCATCAAAGACGGACACCTCAGCACTTCACTCTACCGCAAGCCCACGGACAACCTCATGATGCTTCACTTCTCCAGCTTCCACCCTAACCACGTTAAAGAAGCCATCCCCTATGGACAAGCCCTGCGAATACACAGGATCTGCTCAGACGAGGAGGAACGCGATGGACACCTACAGACACTGAAAGACGCCCTTGTAAGAATGGGATATGACGCTCGACTCATCGATCGACAGTTCCGACGGGCCACAGCGAAAAATCGCATAGACCTCCTCAGAAGACAAACACGGGACACAACCAACAGAGTATCCTTCGTCGTCCAGTACTTCCCCGGAGCGGAGAAACTACGCCATGTTCTTCGCAGCCTTCAACATGTCATCGATGATGACGAACACCTCGCTAAGGCCATCCCCACGCCTCCACTACTCGCTTTCAAACAGCCGCCTAACCTCAAACAGACCATCGTCCGCAGCAAATTACCCAGCTTTCAGGAGAACAGCGACCACGACACCACACAACCCTGCCACAGCAACCTCTGCAAGACATGCCAGATCATCAACACAGATACCATCATCATACGTGAGGACACCACCCACCAGGTACATGGTACATACTCATGTGACTCGGCCAACGTTGTCTACCTCATACGTTGCAGGAAAGGATGCCCCGGAGCATGGTACATCGGCGAGACCATGCAGACACTGCGACAACGGATGAACGGACACCGCGCAACAATCACCAGGCAGGAGTGTTCCCTCCCAGTCGGGGAACACTTCAGCAGTCAAGGACATTCAGCCTCCGATCTTCGGGTAAGCATTCTCCAAGGCGGCCTTCGAGACACACGACAACGCAAAATCGTCGAGCAGAAACTGATAGCCAAGTTCCGCACCCATGAGGACGGCCTCAACCGAGATCTTGGGTTCATGTCACGCTACATGTAACCCCACCTGATGCAGGGTCATCCAGACTCGAGTCGACATTGGCTTGTTCTCTCTACACAGATGCGGCCGGATCTGCTGTGATTTCCAGCCAAAAAAAATGTTTTGTGTCTGTTTTTTTGTTTTTCATACAGACCCCAGCATCTGCAATATTTGACCCCTTGTGACCCCACCTCATTGTTCTTTGATGTAATGTTTCCCTGACTGACCTGTTTGGACACCATTCACACCTTTGACTGCTGTGATTATCTCTCTGCCGAGGTGTGATAAATGGCAGTTGGAAAGGTTACCTGTAAACATCTGACATGATTCTCTGACTATATAAGCTGTGTCTTTATGCATTTCTCCACTTCACCTGAAGAAGGAGCAGCGCTCCGAAAGCTTGTGATTTCAAATAAAGCTGTTGAGTTCTAACAGTGTATGACCTTGGTCCTACTGCCTCAAGAACTGTAGCTTTCCTGTTCCATGCATCTGGATCCTCAATCCTGACAACATCATCCCTTGTCAATGGTTTTAGAGTTTTGGATGACTTGTCATAGTATGATTTCTGTTTCAGCTTTAACAGTTGAAGTCTCTGTCTCAGTTCCTCACTTTGCTGTTCTTTTGCACAGCAGGGTAGCGTGGTGCGCAACTTGCGACCCATTAGTAGTTCAGCAGGTGAAGAACCACAGCCTAAAGGTGAGGCTCGGTAGCTCAGCAGGGCGAGATAAGGATCAGACTTGCTTTCTGTCGCTTTCTTCAGTAGCTGCTTGAGAACTTGAACACCTTTCTCTGCCTTACCATTTGACTGAGCATACAAAGGACTGGATGTAATGTGCTGAAAGTCATAATGTGCTGCAAACTGTTGCCACTCCTTACAGTTGAAGCACGGACCATTGTCGCTAACTGCAATCCTGGGAATTCCATGTCTGGCGAAGATGGATTTCACATGCATTATGACACTGCTTGCTGTGGTGCTTGAGAGCAGTGCCATCTCAGGATAGTTAGAATAGTAGTCAATCACTATTAGATAGTCTTTACCATTTAAATGAAAAAGGTCCATACCAACCTTTTGCCATGGTGCTGTTGGTATGTCAGCCACTATCATTGGTTCCTTTGCTTGTTTGTTTTGGTGTTTCTGACATGTCTCACATTTGCCTATCATGTTCTCAATGTCCTTATTTATGCCAGGCCAATAAACAGTGTCTCTTGCCCTCCTTTTGCATTTTTCAATTCCGAGGTGTCCCTCATGAATCCTTTTGAGCATGTCTTGACGTAGAGCCTGTGGAATTATTATTCTGTTCTGTTTTAGTAATAGTCCACTTGCGACACTCAATTCTGACCTAATGTGAAAATATTTTGGACAGGAACCTTTTGGCCAACCATGATGAATGTTCTCTATTACTGTTTGTAATACTGTATCTTTTACTGTTTCTTCTGCTATTTGCTTTGATTTTGTGTCTGACACGGGCAGCGCAGCAGTGACCATACTCACATGAACATCCACGTCTTCTTCAATAGAGCTCACATGACTCATTGTGGGTGCTCGGGATAGTGCATCTGCTAACACTATGTATTTGCCTGGTGTGTAGATCAGTTCAAAGTCATATCTTTGCAGCTTCATCATGAGTCGTTGAATCCTTGGAGACATCTCATTCAGGTTTTTTTTTATGATGGCAACCAGAAGGCTGTGGTCTGTCTCAACTGTGAAGGTGGGAAGTCCATATATGTAGCCATGAAACTTTTCTAGTCCAACTACCAAGACTAGACATTCCTTTTCAATCTGGGCGTATTGACACTCAGTATCAGTCACAGACCTGGAGGCATAGGCAACAGGCTTCCAATCTTCACCCTCTGCTTGTAGCAAGACCACACCTAGGCCATCTTTTGATGCATCCGTTGACACTTTGATTCTTTTTGTTGGGTCAAAGAAGGTGAGTACAGGTGTGGTTGTCAGCACTGTTTTGAGGTTTATCCACTCTTGTTCATGTCTTTCTGTCCATGCGAACTCATTTGTTTTATGTAGCAGGTCTCGCAGACAGGCTGTCTTGGCTGACAAGTTAGGAATGAACTTTCCAATGAAGTTTATCACCCCCATGATGCGTAGCACTCCTTTTTTGTCAGTGGGTCGGGGCATTTTGAGTATGGCATTTACTTTTTCCATATCTGGCTCTATTCCTTTACCAGATAGATTATCTCCTAGGAAAGTGACTTCCTGGATGCCAAACTGACACTTGGCTTTGTTGAGCTTCAGTCCATTCCGGCGTATGCTCTGTAGCACTTTAGTCAGTCTCTCATTGTGTTCTTTCAGTGTGGAGCCCCAGATGATGATGTCATCAACATAGACCCGAACCCCTTCCAGACCTTCAATTATGTGTTCCATCGCTCTATGAAAGATTTCAGATGCAGATATTATCCCGAAAGGCATTCTGAGGAAACAATACCTGCCAAATGGTGTGTTGAAGGTACAGTATTTGGTGCTCTCTTCATCCAGTTTTAGTTGCCAAAATCCTTGTGAGGCATCGAGCTTTGTAAAGGAACTGGCACCTGACATTTCACTGGTGATTTCTTCTCGCTTGGGAATCTGGTAGTGTTCACGTTTTATGTTTGCATTTAAGTCCTTTGGATCCATGCATATTCTTAGATCATTGTTCTTTTTCTTTACACATACCATGGAGTTAACCCAATCTGTTGGCTCTTCGACTTTCCTGATGACTCCTAGTGTGGTCATTCTGTCCAGTTCTTTCTTGAGCCGGTCACGCAGGGGTGCTGGAACTCTTCATGGAGCATGTACCACTGGCTGAGCATTCTCCTTTAGCTGGATCTTGTAAGTGAATGGTAGAACTCCAAATCCTTTGAACACATCCTGGAAATTACTTACTACAGAATCCACTGAGTCATCTGGTCTGCTTATGGCACAGTTTATACGGTAGACTCTCTTGACCAGTTCTAAGTCTTCACAAGCTTTGTCACCTAGTAGTGAATCAAGTCCTTCAGCCACAACAGAAAACATGAGATGATGCACTTTGTCTTTGACTGTCACTTTAAGTCTGCATACACCTAAGCTATCTATTTTCTGTCCATTATAGTTCTTCAGTAGTACTGACTTTTTCAGTATTTTGGGCTTTTCTTTCATATGTTTAATGTCGCTCATACTGATTAAGTTTGCTTTTGCCCCAGTGTCTAATTTCAATGTAACTAATGCTCCATTTACCTGCAGTGGGATCATCCATTTGTCCACTTTTACTGCATTGACTTTATGTTCAGCATTGTCCATATCTGAGGGCTGCACATTTTCTGTATCCTTTTTGATATTGTCACATGACACCATTCCTACAAAAAATGCCTCACTTAAATCAGTGTCCTCAATTACATTAACTCGTTGCCCTTTCTTAGTTTTTACGTTTGAAAAGCATTGTTTGGCAAAGTGATTCTTTCCATTACACTTTGTGCACATTTTTTCAAACGCTGGGCATTGTCTTAACTGGTGTTTGTAACCACAGTGTTTACAATTAAAAATTTCATCCTCCGATTGCTTTTCATTTCTGTTCTGCCCACGTTTCTTCCCCTTGTAGGACACAGCACCGACAGCAGCATTATCACTCATTACAATCGCATCATTATTGATTTCACTGAAAGTCTTTGCGTGCTTTTGAGCTAGCTTGCTGGCTTGGCATATTTTCACAGCATTTTCCAAATTTAGTTTGGTTTCTCTCAACAGACGTTCCCTGACTTTTTTATCATGAATACCAAACACAATCTGGTCACGAATCATGGATGCTTTGAGCTCAGAGAAATTACATGTCTGTGCTTTCAGTTTCAGATCAGTTATAAAGCTATCAAAAGTCTCATTTTGCTGCTGTGTCCGAGAACGGAAGATGTATCTTTCATAGGTCTCATTCTTTTTGGGAGAGCAATGTGCATCAAATTTTTTTAGCTCATCTTCTAATTTTTCTCTGTTCTCCTCTGGATTAAATACAAATGTATTAAATACCTCTATCGCCTGTGGGCCTGCAACCGTAAGCAGCAACACTATCTTCCTTGCGTCTGGCTTTGTACCGAATCCGATGGCTGCAATGTAGAGTTCGAATTGTTGTTTAAAAGTCTGCCAATTGTAGTCGATATTTCCTGTGAGTTTCAAATGCTCTGGTGGCTTCAAATTCTCCATGTTGCTTTTCACAATTTTCAGCAGATCTTCACCAATCCTGGTACCATCTTATGTTCATTAATAAATAGACATTCTTATTATGAACACAGCTAGCTTTTGCTAGCTACTTTATTGAGCACATGTGGACTAGGTACAGTATCTGTAGAGGCATCCATCTTGACTGCTGCCTTGTGGGTAGCCTAGTGCCTCATGGGTAATGTAGTCTTAATATTCATACAGCTGGATAGTGTAGTCTTATATACAGCTCTACGCAGCTCTACGGCTCCACCTAGTGTCCACTATAGAATGACATGTTATTGATCATTACAAGAGTGACTGCCCTTGACATCAAGGCAGCATTTGACCGAGTGTGGCATCAAGGAGCCCCAGTAAAACTGAAATCAATGGGAATCGGGGGAAAAACTCTCCACTGGCTGGAGTCATACCTAACACAAAGGAAGATGGTTGTGGTGGTTGGAGGTCAATCATCACAGCCCCAGGACATCGCTGCAGGAGTTCCTCAGGGCAGTGTCCTAGGCCCAACCATCTTCAGCTGCTTAATCAATGACCTTCCCTCCAACATAAGGTCAGAAATGGGGATGTTTGCTGATGACTGCACAGTGTTCAGTGCCATTCACAGTTCCTCAGATAATTAAGCAGTCCATGCCCGCATGCAGCAAGACCTGGATGACGTTCAGGCTTGGGTTGATAAGTGGCAGGTAACATTCGCGCCACACAAGTGCTAGGCAATGGCTATGTCCAATAAGCGAGCGTTTAACCACCTCCCCTTGACATTCAATGGCATTACCATCGCCGAATCCCCCACCATCAACATCCTGGGGGTCACCATTGACCAGAAACTTAACTGGACAAACCACATAAATACTGTGGCAACAAGAGCAGGTGGGAGGCTAGATATTCTGTGACGAGTGTCTCACCTCCTAACTCCCCAAAGCCTTTTCACCATCTACAAGGCACAAGTAAGGAGTTTGATGGAATACTCTCCATTTGCCTGGATGAGCGCAGCTCCAACAACACTCAAGAAGCTCAACACCATCCAGGACAAAGCAGCCTGCTTGGTTGGCATCCCATTACACCACCTTAAACATTCACTCTCTCCACCACCTGCAAACTGTGGCTGCAGTGTGTGCAATCTACAAGATGCACTGCAGCAACTCGCCAAGGCTTCTTCGGCAGCACCTCCCAGACCCGCAAACTCTTTCACCTAGAAGGACAGGGGCAGCAGGCGCATGGGAACACCACCACCTCCAAGTTCCCCTCCAAGTCACACGCTATCCTGATATAGAAGTATATCGCCGATCCTTCATCGTCGCTGGGTCAAAATCCTGGAACTCCCTACCTAACAACACTGTGGGCGTACCTTCACCACACGGACTGCAGCTGTTCAAGAAGGCGGCCCACCACCACCTTCTCAAGGGCAACTAGGGATGGGCAATAAATGCTGGCTTCGCCAGCGACGCCCACATCCTATGAACAAATTTTTAAAAAGCATGTTCGGTATGTGAAGTAGGGACTGTAATCTGTAGCTGCTCGAAAGAGAAACAACAAATGTTTGCAAACTCAATATTAGGTTATTAGTTTTTTTTTAATGAAGATTTTCTTCTTTATCTCTCAATTTTCTGCTGGTGGCCAGTAGCGCATATTTGGAAAATTGCTCCCTTACAATACAATTGATGTGTGTAATAAGACGGTAGGGGTGGGGTGGGGGATTTTAACTGGCAGATGTTTCTGGATGGGTGAGGGAGGATGCTGTGCCTGCTTGATGTCATCTGTGTGAGGGCCGGACCATTTTAACTGCCTGGCCTAAGTGATTGGCAGGCTTCCCACAGGATCATGTCGGTGATTTGCAGGGCGAGAATTCCTGTGGGGCATCCATTTCTGATTTATACAGTTTATAAAATTACTGACAGCAATAGTGCACAAACTCTGTTAAACGCAGAATCACTACCTCATTAAGGATATCTTATGTGCATAGGTGTCAGCAAGTAAGTTGCTTATGTTATATCCTCAATGCACTGCAGCTCTGAATAACAAATGTTAGCAAAACAGTTAAGAGTCAATTTTACAAGCCTGACTTGCATACCTCCAAGCAGATTGCAATACAATCAGCTGCTTGTAAAACATAAGAAGGCCTATATCCACTTTCCTGTGGCTAAGGCATTTTTCCATATGGTTGTATTAAGAATAGTTTTCCTCATTCCCTGTCAGCAGGTTTATTAAGCATAAAATCGAATCCTTCCCATCTGTGTTTAAGATTTTTAATTGTTAAAATTGACACCAGCAATCTGTCTTGCCTTCAATGATATTCCTTATTAACGATTTAGGAAAAATAGGGATTATTGTCAATATATGCTATTTCTAAAGTGTATAATGCAATCCCAAATCAATATATGTAACTACTATTGTGCATGTTAGGTGATAATAATTAAACATGACATACTTTTATATGAGAATCTCTTATATACATCTGTGCATCACATATGGTATGCTGTAGAAAATGGGGTGGTTGCCATCCATCTGATAAATGAATTTAACTCTGATTAGATACACATAATAAATTATGTCACTGTCCTACCCAGAAGTTTGTTTCACCTACCATCCATATTTGTAATACAGATTTAGTTAAGGGGTCTTTTTAAATAAAATCAGAAGCCTCAGCAGTAGTTACTGAGAAAAGAAATTGTGTAAAACAAATGAATTTTACCCAGTATTGAAGTTAAAAAAACCTCATTGTAAAATCTTACACAATACACAAAATCGTACCAAACCTGCCGCTGATATTGGTTGGATTAGGGTTGATTTTAACTTTCACTGATGGCGGGAAACAGATGGTAGTCGAAAGGCTATCCATTGATTTCAGTGGAAAGGAAAATTGGCAAGAGGAAAGTTAATCCACTACCGCTCCTGCTTTCCTTCACTCCCGAAAGTTAAAATCAGCATGACTTGTGCTGCCATCATCATCTGGAGTTATGCTGAGTGGCTAACTGTGTGTGGGGGGAGGGGGGCTGGTGTGGGCGAGTAGATTTCTTCTTTTTATTGTTTGTAGAGAAATTTTTAATGCATTCTTGATACTTGTGGTTGTAATATTACGGAGTGATTACTTGCCGGCATTTCTGACTCTCTGCGCATGCGCGGCCGTTTGGTACTGTGCATGTGCACTTGATCCGGTCGCACGTGCGCACTTGATCCGGTCGCACATGCGCAGTACCAAATGGTGCGGCGGCTGCGGCCTGTACCACCACACTTTCCTCGGCTCCGTGCGGAGAAGGTCAGGGGATTGGATGTGGGGGGCAGAGAAGTGAGGAGCTCAAAGGGCGGAGAGGAGAGGAGATCGAAGGGGAGGAGAGGAGAGGGGATTAGATGGGGGGAGAGGAGAGGGGATAGGATGGGTGGAGAGGAGAGGAGATCGAGGGGGAGAGGAGAGGAGATTGATGGGGAGGAGTGGAGAGGGGATTGGATGGTGGGAGGGGAGAGGAGATGAAGGGGGAGAGGAGAGGGGATTAATGGGGGAGAGGAGAGGGGATCGAGGGGGAGAGGAGAGGGGATCGAGGGGGAGAGGAGAGGGGATTGATGGGGGAGAGGAGAGGGGATTGATGGGGAGAGGAGAGGGGATCGAGGGGGAGAGGTGAGGGGATCAAGGGGGAGAGGAGAGGGGATCGAGGGGGAGAGGAGAGGGGATCGAGGAGGAGAGGAGAGGGGGTCGAGGGGGAGAGGGGAGGGGATCGAGGGGGAGAGGAGAGGGGATCGAGTTGAGAGGAGAGGGGATCAAGGGGGAGAGGAGAGGGGATTGAGGGGGAGAGGAGAGGGGATTGATGGGGAGAGGAGAGGGGATCGAGGGGGGAGAGGGGATCGAGGGGGAGAGGAGAGGGGATTGATGGGGAGAGGAGAGGGGATTGATGGGGGAGTGGAGAGGGGATTGAGGGGGAGAGGAGAGGGGATTGATGGGGAGAGGAGAGGGGATCGAGGGGGAGAGGAGAGGAGATTGAGGCGGAGAGGAGAGGGGATCGAGGCGGAGAGGAGAGGGGATTGATGGGGAGAGGAGAGGGGATTGAGGGGGAGAGGAGAGGGGGTTGATGGGGAGAGGAGAGGGGATCGAGTGGGAGAGGAGAGGAGATTGAGGCGGAGAGGAGAGGGGATTGAGGCGGAGAGGAGAGGGGATTGATGGGGAGAGGAGAGGGGATTGAGGGGGAGAGGAGAGGGGATTGATGGGGAGAGGAGAGGGTATCGAGGGGGAGAGGAGAGGAGATCGAGGCGGAGAGGAGAGGGGATTGATGGGGAGAGGAGAGGGGATTGAGGGGGAGAGGAGAGGGGATTGATGGGGAGAGGAGAGAGGATCGAGGGGGAGAGGAGAGGGGATCAAGGGGGAGAGGAGAGAGGATCGAGGGGGAGAGGAGAGGGGATCGAGGGGGAGAGGAGAGGGGATCGAGGGGGAGAGGAGAGGGGATCAAGGGGGAGAGGAGAGGGGATCAAGGCGGAGAGGAGAGGGGATTGATGGGGAGAGGAGAGGGGATCGAGGGGGAGAGGAGAGGGGATCGAGGGGGAGAGGAGAGGGGATCGAGGGGGAGAGGAGAGGGGATTGAGGGGGAGAGGAGAGGGGATCGAGGGGAAGAGGAGAGGGGATCGAGGGGGAGAGGAGAGGGGATTGATGGGGAGAGGAGAGGGGATCGAGGGGAAGAGGAGAGGGGATCGAGGGGGAGAGGAGAGGGGATCGAGGGGGAGAGGAGAGAGGATTGATGGGGGAGAGGAGAGGGGATCGAGGGGGAGAGGAGAGGGGATTGAGGGGGAGAGGAGACGGGATCGAGGGGATGGGGAGAGGGGATCGAGGGGGAGAGGAGAGGGGATTGATGGGGAGAGGAGAGGGAATCGAGGGGAAGAGGAGAGGGGATCGAGGGGGAGAGGAGAGGGGATTGATGGGGAGAGGAGAGGGGATCGAGGGGGAGAGGAGAGGGGTTCGAGGGGAAGAGGAGAGGGGATCGAGGGGGAGAGGAGAGGGGATCGATGGGGAGAGGAGAGGGGATCGAGGGGGAGAGGAGAGGGGATCGATGGGGAGAGGAGAGGGGATCGAGGGGAGAGGAGAGGGGATCGAGGGGGAGAGGAGAGGGGATCGAGGGGGAGAGGAGAGGGGATCGAGGGGGAGAAGAGAGGGGATCGTGGGGGAGAGGAGAGGGGATCGAGGGGGAGAGGAGAGGGGATCGAGTGGGAGAGGAGAGGGGATCGAGGGGGAGAGGAGAGGGGATCGAGGGGGAGAGGAGAGGGGATCGAGGGGGAGAGGAGAGGGGATCGAGGGGGAGAGGAGAGGGGATCGATGGGGAGAGAAGAGGGGATTGATGGGGAGAGGAGAGGGGATCGAGGGGGAGAGGAGAGGGGATTGAGGGGGAGAGGAGAGGGGATCGAGGGGGAGAGGAGAGGGGATTGATGGGGAGAGGAGAGGGGATTGAGGGGGAGAGGAGAGGGGATCGAGGGGGAGAGGAGGGGGGATTGAGGGGGAGAGGAGAGTGGATCGAGGGGGAGAGGAGAGGGGATTGATGGGAAGAGGAGAGGGGATCGAGTGTGAGAGGAGAGGGGATTGAGGGGGAGAGGAGGGGGGATTGAGGGGAGAGGAGAGGGGATTGAGGGGGAGAGGAGAATGGATCGAGGGGGAGAGGAGAGGGGATCGATGGGAAGAGGAGAGGGGATCGAGGGGGAGAGGAGAGGGGATCGAGGGGGAGAGGAGAGGGGATCGAGGGGGAGAGGAGAGGGGATCGAGGGGGAGAGGAGAGGGGATCGAGGGGGAGAGGAGAGGGGATCGAGGGGGAGAGGAGAGGGGATCGATGGGAAGAGGAAAGGGGATCGAGGGGGAGAGGAGAGGAGATCGAGGGGGAGAGGAGAGGAGATCGAGGGGGGGAGGAGAGGGGATTGATGGGGGAGAGGAGAGGGGATCGATGGGAAGAGGAGAGGGGATCGAGGGGGAGAGGAGAGGGGATTGATGGGGAGAGGAGAGGGGATCGAGGGGAATAGGAGAGGGGATCGAGGGGGAGAGGAGAGGGGATCGAGGGGGAGAGGAGAGGGGATTGATGGGGGAGAGGAGAGGGGATTGATGGGCAGAGGAGAGGAGATCGATGGGGAGAGGAGAGGGGATCGAGGGGGAGAGGAGAGGGGATCGAGGGGAGAGGAGAGGGGATCGAGGGGGAGAGGAGAGGGGATCGAGGTGGAGAGGAGAGGGGATCGATGGGAAGAGGAGAGGGGATCGAGGGGGAGAGGAGAGGGGATCGAGGGGGAGAGGAGAGGGGATCGAGGGGGAGAGGAGAGGGGATCAATGGGAAGAGGAGAGGGGATCGAGGGGGAGAGGAGAGGAGATCGAGGGGGAGAGGAGGGGAGATCGAGGGGGAGAGGAGAGGGGATTGATGGGGGAGAGGAGAGGGGATCGATGGGAAGAGGAGAGGGGATTGAGGGGGATAGGAGAGGGGATTGATGGGGAGAGGAGAGGGGATCGAGGGGGAGAGGAGAGGGGATTGATGGGGAGAGGAGAGGGGATTGATGGGAAGAGGAGAGGGGATCAAGGGGGAGAGGAGAGGGGATCGAGGGAGAGAGAAGAGGGGATCCAGGGGGAGAGGAGAGGGGATCAATGTGGAGAGGAGAGGGGATTGATGGGGGAGAGGAGAGGGGATTGATGGGGGAGAGGAGAGGGGATCGAGGGGGAGAGGAGAGGGGATCGAGGGGGAGAGGAGAGGGGATTGATGGGGGGTGAGGAGAGGGGATTGATGGGGGGAGAGGAGAGGGGATTGATGGGGAGAGGAGAGGGGATTGATGGGGTGAGGAGAGGGGATTGATGGGGAGAGGGAGGGGATCGAGGGGGTGGGGAGAGGGGATCAAGGGGGAGAGGAGAGGGGCTCAATGTGGAGAGGAGAGGGGATTGATGGGGGAGAGGAGAGGGGATTGATGGGGAGAGGAGAGGGGATCGAGGGGGAGAGGTGAGGGGATCAAGGGGGAGAGGAGAGGGGATCGAGGGGGAGAGGAGAGTGGATCGAGGAGGAGAGGAGAGGGGGTCGAGGGGGAGAGGAGAGGAGATTGATGGGGTGGAGTGGAGAGGGGATTGGATGGTGGGAGGGGAGAGGAGATGAAGGGGGAGAGGAGAGGGGATTAATGGGGGAGAGGAGAGGGGATCGAGGGGGAGAGGAGAGGGGATCGAGGGGGAGAGGAGAGGGGATTGATGGGGGAGAGGAGAGGGGATTGATGGGGAGAGGAGAGGGGATCGAGGGGGAGAGGTGAGGGGATCAAGGGGGAGAGGAGAGGGGATCGAGGGGGAGAGGAGAGGGGATCGAGGAGGAGAGGAGAGGGGGTCGAGGGGGAGAGGGGAGGGGATCAAGGGGGAGAGGAGAGGGGATTGAGGGGGAGAGGAGAGGGGATTGATGGGGAGAGGAGAGGGGATCGAGGGGGGAGAGGGGATCGAGGGGGAGAGGAGAGGGGATTGATGGGGAGAGGAGAGGGGATTGATGGGGGAGTGGAGAGGGGATTGAGGGGGAGAGGAGAGGGGATTGATGGGGAGAGGAGAGGGGATCGAGGGGGAGAGGAGAGGAGATTGAGGCGGAGAGGAGAGGGGATCGAGGCGGAGAGGAGAGGGGATTGATGGGGAGAGGAGAGGGGATTGAGGGGGAGAGGAGAGGGGGTTGATGGGGAGAGGAGAGGGGATCGAGTGGGAGAGGAGAGGAGATTGAGGCGGAGAGGAGAGGGGATTGAGGCGGAGAGGAGAGGGGATTGATGGGGAGAGGAGAGGGGATTGAGGGGGAGAGGAGAGGGGATTGATGGGGAGAGGAGAGTGTATCGAGGGGGAGAGGAGAGGAGATCGAGGCGGAGAGGAGAGGGGATTGATGGGGAGAGGAGAGGGGATTGAGGGGGAGAGGAGAGGGGATTGATGGGGAGAGGAGAGAGGATCGAGGGGGAGAGGAGAGGGGATCGAGGGGGAGAGGAGAGAGGATCGAGGGGGAGAGGAGAGGGGATCGAGGGGGAGAGGAGAGGGGATCGAGGGGGAGAGGAGAGGGGATCGAGGGGGAGAGGAGAGGGGATTGATGGGGAGAGGAGAGGGGATTGATGGGGAGAGGAGAGGGGATCGAGGGGGAGAGGAGAGGGGATCGAGGGGGAGAGGAGAGGGGATCGAGGGGGAGAGGAGAGGGGATTGATGGGGGAGAGGAGAGGGGATTGATGGGCAGAGGAGAGGAGATCGATGGGGAGAGGAGAGGGGATCGAGGGGGAGAGGAGAGGGGATCGAGGGGAGAGGAGAGGGGATCGAGGGGGAGAGGAGAGGGGATCGAGGTGGAGAGGAGAGGGGATCGATGGGAAGAGGAGAGGGGATCGAGGGGGAGAGGAGAGGGGATCGAGGGGGAGAGGAGAGGGGATCGAGGGGGAGAGGAGAGGGGATCAATGGGAAGAGGAGAGGGGATCGAGGGGGAGAGGAGAGGAGATCGAGGGGGAGAGGAGGGGAGATCGAGGGGGAGAGGAGAGGGGATTGATGGGGGAGAGGAGAGGGGATCGATGGGAAGAGGAGAGGGGATTGAGGGGGATAGGAGAGGGGATTGATGGGGAGAGGAGAGGGGATCGAGGGGGAGAGGAGAGGGGATTGATGGGGAGAGGAGAGGGGATTGATGGGAAGAGGAGAGGGGATCAAGGGGGAGAGGAGAGGGGATCGAGGGAGAGAGGAGAGGGGATCCAGGGGGAGAGGAGAGGGGCTCAATGTGGAGAGGAGAGGGGATTGATGGGGGAGAGGAGAGGGGATTGAGGGGGAGAGGAGAGGGGATTGATGGGGGGTGAGGAGAGGGGATTGATGGGGGGAGAGGAGAGGGGATTGATGGGGAGAGGAGTGGGGATTGATGGGGTGAGGAGAGGGGATTGATGGGGAGAGGAGAGGGGATCGAGGGGGAGAGGGAGGGGATCGAGGGGGTGGGGAGAGGGGATCAAGGGGGAGAGGAGAGGGGATTGATGGGGGTAAGGAGAGGGGATCGAGGAGGAGAGGAGAGTGAATTGATGGGGGGAGAGGAGAGGGGATTGAGGGGGAGAGGAGAGGGGATCGAGGGGGAGAGGTGAGGCAATCAAAGGGGTAACCCGGTGGGCCCGAACACTTTCCAGAGTAAAACTCACACTGAATCAACATGGCGAACAAGACTGTGCTGCCGGTGATATTTTCATTCCGATTTCTGTTAATGAAACACTGCGCTGAGTTTGAGAGTGCGAGTATTGAAAGGAGGAACGATGTGCAGAGGAGACTGAGAATGAGGCAGTATTTCCAACAGCGGCAGAGGAAAATGATTTTGGTAGAAGGAAGCAAAAGATGTGCGCAATGACACAAAGGCAAAAACTTTGACTGCCATCTGTGGTTGAATGGTGGGCATCCATGTGTTTACCTCAAATTTTGTAGCTCTGTAACCAAGGGCTCAAAAGAACAAGAGAATAACAAGATCTGTGCTGGGACCACTGTTGTTCACAATTTATATTAACGGTTTAGAATTTTGAATCAAAAACACAATTTCTAAATTTGCGGATGACACCAAATGGGGGGGATAGTCAATACTGAGGAGGACAGCAACAAATTACAGGAGGACATTAATAAACTTGCAGAATGGGCATATAATTGGCAAATGAAGTTGAACACAGATAAATGTGAAATATTACATTTTGGAAGGAAGAATAGGGAGCTCACTTATCACTTGGAGGGTGGGAGTCTAGGTGGGGTAGAGGAACAAAGGGATCTCGGAGTACAAGTACATAAATCACTAAAAGTTGCGACACAGGTTAGCAAGGTCATAAAAAAATAAAACCAAGAACTAGGGTTTATTTCTAGAGGTATAGGGCTGGATTTTCTCAGCCCCGAGGAGGCGGGTATGGAGGCGGGACTGCCAGTAAAGTAGCAGAAAGTGGGGGCGGATGGCAAACCCACCCCATCCCACCTCCATGCCCTTTTGCCAGGAGGCAGGAAGATGTGTTGCTTTGGGTTCCGTCTCCTGGCGGCGAGAAAGGCATTTAATCCTTTTAACTGCCTGTTAACATGTAGTTAACAAGCAGAAAAAAGGATTAGCTCCATTTTACCTTCACAGGGGAAGGCTTCCTGACCTTGGAGAACCCCGTCGGGTTGGAGGAGATGTGGAGGAGGTCTGCGGGGGTTGGAGGCACCTGGAAGTAAGATGTAGAGGTGGGTGATGGGTGCAAGTGTGGAGTGGTAAGTATGTAAGGTGACTGATAAGTTTTTTTAAATGTTCACTTACCTTGTTTTCTTCCTACAGCCTTCAGCCACGCTGGATCGGGAGACCCGACATCTTTCTTTTAGATTTCTCAGACTGGCTGTTGGATCCTCCAAACCAACAGCCATGTGAAATTTACAAAGTTGAAAGTTTTGATGAGTCCTGAACACAAGGACTCATCAAACTACAGCGAATGTCAGTGTTTGACAGCTTCACCGAGCTGTCAAACACTGACATTTCTTCTTTGAAGATGTCTTGACAGATAGCACATCTGACGTTGACGTGCTCTGTCAGTGACTTCCTCTCTAATTGGCCTGCTGAACCTGCAGGGCGGGCTTAACAAGGCCAATCAGGGGAAAATCCCTCTGGTTGGTCAGACGGGGATGGAGGCGGGGCATTGACACAACAAGCAGCAGTCCCGCCTCCAACTCATCTCCATTCACAAAATCCAGCCCATAGAATTGAAAAGGAGGGAAGTTATGCTAAACCTGTATCGAACCTTGGTTAGGCCACACTTAGAGTATTGCGCACAGTTCTGATCGCCATATTATAAAAAGGATATAGAGGCACTGGAGAGGGTGCAGAGAAAATTTACAAGGATGATACCAGAAATGCGAGGGTATACTTATCAGGAAAGGATGAACAGGCTGGGTCTCTTTTCTCTTGTAAAAAGAAGGCTGAGGGGTGACCTAATAGAGGTCTTTAAAATTATGAAAAGTTTTGTTAGAGTGGATACAGAGAGAATGTTTCCACTTGTGGGGAAGAGCATAACTAGAGGCCATCAATATAAGATAGTCACCAAGAAATCAAATAGGGAATTCAGAAGAAACTTCTTTACCCAAAGGGTGGTAAGAATGTGGAACTCGCCACCACAGGGAGTGGTTGAAGTGAAAAGTATAGATGCATTTAAGGGGAGGCTGGACAAGCATATGAGGGAGAAGGGAATAGAGGGTTATGCTGTTAGATTTAGATGAGGAAAGACGGGAGGAGGCTCGAGTGGAGCATAAACGCTGGCACGGACTGGTTGAGCCGGACAGCCTGTTTCTGTGCTGTATATCCTATGTAATCCTATGTAATAACGATTCAAAGCAGCCCTTTGGTGGTGCAGTTTTTCCAGCCTCACTATCTTATGCACCCATAACTGAAACCCAGCAGGAGTTTGTAATCTCAGTCAGATCTGCAATATCAGAGAGGAGAGAGGATCGAAGTGGGGAGGGGATCAAAGGGGGGAGACGGGCTTGCACGGGAGAGAGGGGAGAGAGGATCTTGAAGAGGGGTGGAGAAGGTCAAGAACTTGGCGAAGAAGGTTAGAAACTCAGGGGGAGGGGGAGAAGGTCAAGAACTTGGGGGGTACACGGTGAGAACAGTGGGTAGGGTGGAAGAACGTGGTCCAGGTATAAAGGAGGGGTGGGGGGTTGGAGGTAGTGGGGTGGATGAGAGCAAGAACGTGATCCAGATGGGAAGACAGATTACGTTCCCCTGCACTCTGTTAGGCCTGGATCACATTCTTCTACCCCCACCCCCTTCACACCTACACCATGTTCAACCTCTGCTCGCAACACACACCCCTGCCCCAGGCCGCAGCGGTTCAAAAAAGCAGCTCACTACCATCCTCTCAAGGGCAACTAGGGATGGGCACTAAATAAATGAATTTTTAAAAATGAGAGCGTATTCTGTGTTGGTCCTACAACATGCATAACATTACATTTATGTGTTATTTGCCGGACTCGATGTTCTCCTGGCCAGCCTCTCATCTTCCACTCTCAGTGAACTTGAGCTCATCCAAAACTCTGCTGCAGGTATCCTAACACGCAGCAAGTCCCATTTGTAATGATATCAGCAAATAGTGATGGTATTTGCCTGTTTGATTATGATGCCTTACCAGCATATTTGCCTGTTTGATTATTTATGCCTTACCAGCAGAGGGCATGTGAGAGAGGCAGAGTTTAGTTTTAGTTTCGTTTTAGATGGATCTCTAAGATGGTGTCTCCTGTAATGCTGTTAACCAGAGTTGAACATACTTTAGATTAAAAGACATTCTCTTTCATGAATGTGTCGTCATTGAACCCACATACAAATCAACACATGGTGTCAGAAGTGATTGAAAGAGATGAAGAGGAAAAATCTGAAGTTAAATCAGCTCTCCACATATTAGCAAGCCAAAAGAGAACATCGTTACTTACCATTGGAGAATAGCTAACGAAGTGAAAAAATGGAAGGTTTACACCCACCGGCGAAGCTTCAGTTGACAGGTAACGTGGCTGAAAATTGGAGGAGGTTCAAACAACGTTTGGAGTTGTATTTATCAGCAATCGGAGCTGACGAGAAAAGTGATAAAATGAAAGCGTCAGTGTTCTTACATGTCGTGGGTGATGAAGCGCTGGAGGTGTATAATAACTTCACATTCGCTGCTGATGGAGACAAAATGAAGCTAGATAACATAATGGAACAGTTTGAGGCCTATTGCATACCTAAATGTAACGTGACGTTTGAGAGGCACAGATTTTTCACATGTGTACAGAAAACGGGAGAGACTATTGACCAGTATGTGACTGAACTGAGAAACCAAAGCAAAACGTGTGAATTTGGAGGACTGACAGACTCGCTGATAAAAGACAGACTGGTGTGTGGTATTCCAGATAATGGTCTAAGGGAAAGACTGCTAAGAGAGCAAAATCTAGACCTGGGAAAAGCCATTGCACTGTGTAGGGCCACAGAGACTGTGAAGTCGCAGGCAAAGGAGCTGTTCAGTGACAGTAGCTGCAACGTGGATGCAGTGAGAATGAACGGACACAAACCGTTTAACAAAAAGAGCGCCAATGTGAAAAAAGAGGCGTGGCCAGCGAACAAAAATGAAAGGGGCAATCGAAAGTCATGTAGTCAATGCGGTACACAGCATACACCAAAAAAGTGTCCAGCATATGGTAAAACATGCAATAGTTGCAACAAAAACAACCGTTATGCCCGTTGCTGTAAGAACCAAGCGCAACAAAGCAAGGTCCATGCAGTAGATGAAAGCGAGATAGAGGAGTTCAATGTGGATGTCGTGTCTGAAAACAAAAAAGAAAAAAGAGACTGGATGTTGACACTAAAAGTGAATGACATACATATTCCATTTAAATTGGATACTGGAGCACAAGTTAATGTGATATCAGAGACTGATTTTAAGAAAATTAGACCCAGACCAAAGATACATGGAATAAAAGTGAAAGTGACAGGATACTCAGGTACTAATATACCAGTGAAAGGAAGATGCATTGTCAAAGTGACACACAAGGACAGAGAGCACACGCTAGCATTAATCGTGGTGCCAAAGGATGTGCAGGCCATACTAGGTTTAAAAGCCTGTGAGAGACTGAGCCTGGTAAAGAGAGTCCTCGTTGTGGAAAGCAAAGGAGAGACAGTCTATGATGAACTCATGAAAGAGTACAACGACCTATTTCAGGGTCTAGGCTGCCTTCCAGGAGAACACACAATCAGAGTAGATAAAAGTATGCCAACAGTCATACATCCATGCAGAAAAGTTCCGTTTGCTCTTCAAAAGCAACTGAAGGCAGAGTTGGACAGGATGGAAAGCCTGAACGTGATTCAGAAGATAGATGAGCCAACTGAGTGGGTGAGTTCCCTCGTCATTGTGGACAAAAAGAATGGAAAGCTCAGAATTGCCTGGATCCAAGAGATCTAAACAGAGCAATAAAGAGAGAGCACTTCAAGCTTCCTACACGTGAGGAAATCATGTCACAGTTTGCAAATGCAAAGTATTTCAGCAAGTTAGATGCATCATCAGGATTTTGGCAGATGAAACTGGACGAGGCAAGTTCAAGACAGTGCACGTTCAACAGTCCATTTGGCAGATACAGATTCCTAAGGTTACCATTTGGCATAGCCTCAGCTCCTGAAGTGTATCACAAAACTATTCATATGATCTATGAGCACCTGGAGGGAGTTGATACATCAATGGATGACATCATAGTATGGGGAACCACGAGAACTGAGCATGACGAGAGACTGAAAAAAGTGCTGGAAGCAACAAGGAAAACAAACCTGAAGCTGAATAGAGAGAAATGCCAGCTCGGGGTGACAGAACTGACATTCGTGGGAGATATCCTTAGCAGTGAGGGCATCAGACCAGATCCCAGAAAGGTGTCCGCCATTGAGAATATGCCAAAGCCACAATGCAAAAAGGACGTGCAGAGGTTTAATGGAATGATCAACTACATGGGTAAATTCATATCCAACCTCTCAGAAAAGATGGCGGCACTGAGAAGACTAACTGAAAAGAACATAGAATGGGAATGGAATCATGAGCATGAGAAGTCATGGAGCGATCTAAAGAAACTGCTCACAGAGGAACCAGTTCTGAGGTTTTATGACCCAGCGAGACCCATCAAGATATCATCAGATGCATCACAGAGTGGGCTCGGTGCCGTTCTTCTGCAACAATATGACTACTGGCAACCTATTGCATATGCATCGCGCTCAATGACAGATGCGGAGACGCGATATGCTCAAATAGAAAAGGAGCTGCTCAGCATCACATACGCCTGTGAAAGATTTCACCAGTTTGTGTCAGGACAAGCAATCAGTGTAGAGACTGACCATAAGCCCTTGATTGCATTGTTCCAAAAGCCACTAAATAGCTGTCCGCTTAGAATACAAAGAATGATGATCAGGCTGCAACGCTATACACTGAATGTTGCGTACACACCGGGTAAGCTGATGTATACAGCAGACGCGTTGTCCAGAGCTGTTGACCCAGGAGAGCCCGCAAACACCAAAATGGATGAAAAAGTGAACGCCTACATGGACATGATCACAAGTGCACTGCCCATAGCAGATGCAAAAATGGAGCTCATAAAGACTGAGACAAACAAAGATGAAATAATGAGATGACTGAGGAAAAGCATCTTGGATGGATGGCCCAACATGAAGCAAGACTGCTCACCTGACATGGCAGAGTACTGGAACTGCAGGGCGGAACTATCACTGGTCGAAGACATCATCTACAAAGGAAGTAAAATAGTTATCCCAAAGAGTCTGAGAAAAGAGATGCTAAAAAGGATCCATGGAGGACATCTGGGAATCGAAAAGTGTAAGAAAAGAGCATGAGAGGTGATGTACTGGCCACGAATCAACCAAGATGTGACAAATGAGGTGTCAAACTGCACAATATGCCTGAAATATCGAGCAAGCAATCCGGTAGAACCACTAAAGCCACACCCAGCGCCAGACAGACCTTACCAGAAGGTAGGCGCTGACCTATTTGTATGTCAAGGGAGGGACTATCTTGTAGTCACAGACTATTACTCCCTGTATCCAGAGGTTTGTAGACTGTACACCACCACTGCAGATGCTGTGCTAAGATGTATGAAAGCCATATTCTCCAGACATGGCATGGCAAGCGAGGTCTTCACAGACAACGGACCCCAGTTTTACAATGCAAGTTTCCGACACTTTGCCAAAGAGTGGGACTTTGTCCACACGTCAAGTCCTCACTTTCCACAGTCCAATGGACTAGTGGAAAAATCGGTCCAGACAGTGAAAAGACTGATGCACAAGGCAAAAGACAGTGGAACTGACTTCTACCAGAGCATGCTTGTATACTGCACAACGCCGCTCGAGTGTGGTATGTCACCAGCCCAACTCCTTATGGGACGTCTGCTAAGGTCAAACCTACCCATCCCGGAGAACCTCCTGAAAACAAAAGAGGGAGAAAGTGAGGAAGTTCAAAGAACAGCAGAAAGAAAAGCAAAAGTACTGCTATGACAGAGGGACACAAAACCTACCTGAACTCCACACTGGTGACCAAGTAAGGTTCAAAGACAAAAAAAAATATGGACTCAGAAGGGAACTGTCCTGAGTGAAGTTCAACCAAGATCATACACCATTCAGACAGATGAGGGTGCTGTTCTGCGAAGAAATCGTCGAGATCTTCTCATGGGACCAGCCACAGCAAGTCATAAGACTGATACTGTTGAACAACTTGATCACACAGCAGGTCAAAAGACTGATACTGTTGAACAACTTGATCACACAGCTGAGAAATCATCATCTGAGGCAACAACTCAGATTCAAGGACAATCAATCAGAAAATCCTCAAGACGCGTGAAGCCTCCTGAGAGACTCATTGAGCAAGTTTAAGGACTCTTGTTATAGAAGGAAGTAATGTTATCTTATTCTCGCTTCAAGTTTTAGTGTATTTACATATTTCATGTGAACACACAAAACAAGGTTAAAAAACCTTGATAATGATAATGATAATGTAAGTTCATTAAGTGTTACAGTTAAAATGCAGAGCAATACAAAGAAAACATGTTGTTAGATAAAAGTAAAATACTTTTGTTTTAAGAAAGGGAGATGTAATGATATCAGCAAATAGTGATGGTATTTGCCTGTTTGATTATGATGCCTTACCAGCATATTTGCCTGTTTGATATTTATGCCTTACCAGCAGAGGGCATGTGAGAGAGGCAGAGTTTAGTTTTAGTTTCATTTTAGATGGATCTCTAAGATGGTGTCTCCTGTAATGCTGTTAACCAGAGTTGAACATACTTTAGATTAAAAGACATTCTCTTTCATGAATGTGTCGTCATTGAACCCACATACAAATCAATACACCATTCACCCATCAGCCCTGTGCTCATTGACCTACATTGGCTCATGGTCCACCAACAACGTTCCCGCTAAGCTATGCAGCCACACAGCTGTCTGGAGGTCCCACACAGGCCACTTACTGGCTTTTAAATGGGAGATTTTGTGCATGCGTGAAATTTTGAAGGGCCCCACAGCCTGTTAAATGGACCGTGCACTCCCCCAAAAAATTAGGGGGAACATTGCCCACCAACACCTTGATTTTAAAATTCTCATCCTCAGGTTAAAACCCCTCCATGACCTCACACCTTCCTATTGAACTCTGCAGTGTGAGCACTGTGAGTGCTCCTAACCTGGGAGGGTGAGCCCTGTCTGTACTCTGAAAGCAGTGGTGTTAGCACTGTGAGCTCTGGAGCCTGGCTGTCACAATGAATGGATCAAATTACACATTGCAAAGATCTTGATTACCCTAGCAGGATCAAATTACACATTCCAGACAAACTGTTGGGTGTGTCTTGTCCTCCAAGGGGACCAATCAGAAATCTGGTCTTGTCCTCCAAGGGGACCAATCAGAATTTTGGTGTTGCAAATAGACACAACCTAATTTTGCAACAAATAGAAAAAGAAATCCCCTTTTTTGTAGCATAATGTTTATTTAAATATGTAGAATATTGATTGCAAGAAGGTGCAGAAATGTTTTACAATATGCTTCCTAAGTCATAAACTTTCAAGTTAATGGGTTTACTTCTTCTGAAGATGTTGGCCCAGAAATTCGGCTCTCCACGGGTGAGTACACACGGGGTACTCACCCGTAGGCCGAATGGAAATGCCGGTTTCCTGCATGCACTGCGCATGCGCGGGAAACCGGCACTTCCAATCCTCTGAACGAAGGGGTTCAGAGGTCGAACGCGCGTGCAGGGGAGGCTGCGTGTGCGCTTTGAACTTAGGTTTTTTTTGCAGGTTTTCACGCGAGGTTAAGCCTGCAGGATTTACACATTTAAAAAGCAGGCGTAAGGCTTGCTTTTTACAAGGTAAGTGGTCAATTAATTAAAATTAAAACATTTTTTCCACAGGTTTATTATTTTTAAATACTTTAAAGCAAGGTAAGTTTATTTTTAGCCCTGTTTTTTTATAAAATAATTTTTTTCAAAAATGTAAATTATTGTTTAAAATAGTTATTTAATGTAATTTATAGTTTATTTAAAAAGTGTGATTAAAAAAAAAATTATTTGAAGGTTTACTGCTATTTTGGGGCCCGTAGTATTCATAAGTTTTCACAGGTCTTCCTGTCAATCTTATGAATGGGCTTTTCCCTCCTCCGATTGGCTGCCCATGGCTCACGTGATCCCAGGGGACGATCGCACTAACTACGCTCCTGGGACACGCAAGCACAGCGCGCCGGCAGCTGGGCCAGGCCCCGGAGCGGAATTCCACGGGGCCCTAGAGCTCAACTGCCGGCATGCAAGGTAAGTGCAGGTCAGGGGCTTGCACCCGCGGGAAGCCCCCGACCCGAATTTCTGGGCCGTTAATTTTTTTGATGAATTTGTGTAGAAATCTGTGACAAGTTTCAGACATATTACTGAAGCAGAGTACAAAGCAGAGAAATCTGAATAGGTGACATCGTATATGTATATCTTTTGTGGAAGACTGGGGGGGGGAAATTTCCCTCCGGGTTCTTCTACTTCTCTCCTGTAACTTTGCAGCAGACAGAATAAATTCAGAGTAATTTGAATTTTTATGACCGTTCAAGAATCTGCCTAGTTAGATGTACTTAATAACCTGGAATCAGCATCCCCATACAAATAATTCAGCCAATTCGATTCACTCCACATGATATCAAGAAATGACTGATTGTACTGCACACACAAAGGGTAGGGGTCCCGACAACATCTTGGCTGTAATACTGAAGACTTGTGCTCCAGAACTAGCCGCGCCTCTAGCCAAGCTGTTCCAGTACAGCTGCAACGCTGGCACCTATCCGACAATGTGGAAAATGGCCCAGGTATGTCCTGTCCACAAAAAAAGGTCAAATCCAATCAGGCCAATTACCGTCCCATCAGTCTACTTTCAAATATCAGCTAAGTGATGGAAGGAGTCATCAACAGTGCTATCAAGCGGCACTTAGACACCAATATCCTGCTCACTGATGCTTGGTTAAGCCAGGACCACTCAGCTCCAGACGTCATTACAGCCTTGGTCCAAACATGGACAAAAGTGCTAAATTCCAAAGGTGAGGTGACAGTAACTGCCCTTGACATCAGTGCAGCATTCGACCAAGTATGGCACTAAGAAGCCCTAGTAAAACTGAAGTCAATGGGGATTGGGGAAAACTCTCCACTAGCTGGAGTCATACCTAGCACAAAGGAAGATGGTTGTGGTTCTTGGAGGCCAATCATCTCATCCCCAGGACATCAGTGCACGAGTTCCTCAGGGCAGCGTCCCAGGCCAAACCATCTTCAGCTGCTTCATCAATGACCTTCTCTCTTTTATAGTGTCAGAAGTGAGGCTGTTCACTGATGGTTGCAGTGTTCAGCTCTGTTCACAATTCCTCAGATAATGAAGCAGTCAAAGCCCGCTTTCAGCAAGACCTGGACAACATCTAAACTTCGGCTGATAAGTGGCAAGTAACATTCACACCACACAAGTAGCAGGCAATAACCATCTCCAACAAGAGAGAGCATAACCACCTCCCCTTGACACGCAATCACATTACCATCCCTAAATTCCACACCATCAACATCCTGGGGGTCGCCATTAACGAGAAACTCAACTGGACTAGCTACATATATGCCTCAGCTGCTAGAGCAGGTCAAAGGCTATGTATTCTGTGGTGAGTTGCTCACCTCCTGACTCCCTAAAGCCTTTCCAGAACGTACAAGGTACAAGTCAGGAGTGTAATGGAATACTCGCCACTTGCCTAGATGGGTGCAGCTACAACAACATTCAAGAAGTTCAACATCTTCCAGGGCAAAGCAGTCCTCTTAATCAGCAGCTCATCCACCACCTTAAACATCCACTCCCTCCACCACCGGTGCGCCATGGCAGCAGTGTATGCTGTCCACAGGATACACTGCAGCAACTCACCTAGGCTTCTTCGACAGCACCCCCAAAACCTGGGACCTCCACCACTAGAAGGACAAGGGCAGCAAGTGCATGGGAACACCGCCACCTCCAAGTTCTCCTCCAAATGAGACACAATCCAGACTTGGATATATATCGCCATTTCTTCATCATCGTTGGGGTAAAATCCTGGAACCCCTATAACAGCATTGTGGGAGAACCTTCACCACACGGACTGCAGTGGTTCAGGAAGAAGGCCCACCGACACGTTCTCAAGGACAACTAGGGATGTGCACCAAATGCTGGCCTTACCAACGACGCTCATATTACAAGAATTAATTAAAAAAAATATAGAAGTTGCAACTAAACATTCTTTCATGCCCAGGATGGAAGATCCAAGAAGAGGGTAGAGGAGTGCCAGAACTGTGTGGTGGTCTGTGTGAATAATGTGAGGTGGTCTCTGTAAAGTCAATGGGCTAAAAATTCAAGTGCTTAATGCCATCTGTTACCAGCATAATATGGCGAAAAACGATGGCTGGTGGCGGGACCCACGGCAGCCGCCATTTTGCGAGGGCCAGCAGCACTGCTGATAAAAGTGCTGGCCCTGGAAATGTAAATGGGGAGAGGGTGACGTCAGTCGGCGTGCAACGCCGACTTAACATCACCTTGGCGTACTTGGACCTTAGCGCTGAGTTCAGCGCTGGGTCCTATGCTTGCAATGAAAACCCAGTGTGCAAGCAGACTCACAGATGCACTGACACACACATCTTTTAGGTAAGTTTGCATTTAAGCTTCTGGACTGGATTTAAAAATTTTTATTGAAGTAGTGGCTTGGTGCAATACATGTTAAAAGTTTTTAAGTGTGCAGGGAGTGCTGCTGGCTGCTTGCAAGGCCTTGGATGGTAAAGCAAGGCTTCTGAGAAGACAGAAAATGCTGCAAATGCTCAGCAGCTCAGGCAACATCTGTGGAGAGAGAAACAGAGTTCACATCTGTGGTCGAGGAGCTGCCTGACCTGCTGAGTATTTTCAGCATTTTATGCTTTTATTTTAGAATTACAGCATCCACTCACAGAGGGAAAAGGAAGACGCAGAAGAGGAAGAAGCAGAAGAGGAGGAAGCAGAAGGAAGGATGCAACCCAAACACCCCCTTTCAGGCCGGTATATCCGGGATGGAATCATCCGCCTGTGGTACCAGTGACCACATCCCCAATTCCCCTTTCAACATTTGTCCCACACTTTATCCATCCCTCTGTTACTGACCATCACAGCATCCTCTTGGCCACAATGCTGAAGTAAAAGCTACCACAAAGCAAACTTTACAACCCAACTTTATACATCTATCCATCCAATATGACATGAAGAAATCGACTCATCACCCTTATGCATTCCCTTAGTGGCTGTCTTGTGTGTGCCTTTGCCTTTCCTACTGATGTCATGCAGTGCTATCCCAGTGGCTGCAGCATGGCTGGTGGAAGGCTGCTGACTTTCAATGGGGGACACTGCAGATGGCCTTGCTGGTGGACCTTGAGAAGCTGGTGGCTGGGAGTATCAAATCGAGTGATGCTGTTTCTTCTTCTTCTTCACTCTCCTCTCCCTCCTCTTGGTCATCCACTGGCGGGGCAAGGCTGCATTTCTTGGGTGTGTGAAATGAGGAAGGCACAAAATGGAGTTGTGGTGAGGGGAGGGCGGGAAAGCAAGAGGTGCATGCGAGAAGGAGGATAACGTATAAGGATACCAGCATTGTGTATCCTTTCAGCCCCACTGCTGGCCAAGGGCTCAGCTGTGCCACTGCCAAGAATGGCCAGCACTGTCTCCTCCAAGGAGGTGAGCTGAAGCTAGGAGTGGGAAGTGTGCCTCTTGTTTGGTACAGATTGTTGTTAGGTGAGTGTTTGGGTGGGCGGTGGAAGTCGTGCATTGAGAAGTGTGTGAGGCTGGTGAAGCAGTTGGTCGGAGACAGCTTTTGAAGATGCACTTACTGACCTTGAGCACTGGTCTGAGGTCATGAAGCTTCTTTGGGCACTGGAGCCAGGTGGTGGGGGCGACACTGCTGGCAGTGACAGAATCGGTGATGTGGTCCCACATCGTTCTTTCTGGAGGGCCTCCTGGCCCTGTGGGTAGAGGACCTCTCTTGCAGTGTTGACCCCCCTGCACAAAGCTGGAGTGCTGCGTGCGAGACCCTGGGTGCCCTTTCCCTGGCTCGCTGAGCCATTTGTGTTGGCGCTGAAGCACTTTTCCCATTTTTGTAGGTGCGGAAGGGAATTCAGCTTGAAGAGCTGAAGACTCCCATTTGGGAATTTTTTTTTTTAATGTTAATTTTTTTTTCAGAAGGCAGTTGAGCTGTAAGGGCTGAAAACTGCATAATTTTACATCATTTTTATTTTTATCATTTCAGAATGCATTGCCCTTTTAAGAAAACAACATTGTTTTGCCCTTTTAAGATCCCATAATGCTTTGCAAAATCACAGCCCCACTTTCAGAGGCTGTTCGAAGCTGCAACGCTGCTTGTAGACGTCACATTGGGGCCTGATGCCGGGATGAATGCCACCAGGAGGGTGTTACACGGTGCGTTTAGCGCTGGGCAAATAATCATTAGTCCCCAGCGCCAACTTTTCAGTCCTACCGATGCCACCATTTTCAGAGGTCGTTAACCAGCAGCTGTGGTGGCATCGGCAGCTTTCGTGTTGCACTCGAATTTTTAGGCCAATGAATTTTCTGATTTTACTGCCATGAATAGATCAAAATAACTCAGGAAGCAGACATCAAAATGCAGAACAGGATTTAGGAGTTTAGTAAAAGCATGAGGGGCACTGGTTAGCCAAATTCATAACTGACACCCTACCAACAGAACAGAGAAACTGTCTGAAGTCCAAATTCATGAGGTATATTCTAGTTGGCACTGCTCAAAATAACTTTAGTATCAATTCATCAAGGCCATTACTGAGAGATCCTTGGGATTATTGTTTTGCATTTTTTAGACTGAAAACAAATAGCTGATTATATAACTAATAGCCAACAGGAATTTAAAAGATGAGCAGCTTGTCTGGCACTAGATCTGAGTGCATCAAGGTTGTCTGTTTGAAGAGCTGATGACTGAGCCAATAGATCTGTGACTGAAAGAATTCTCACCCCCTCCCTGACATCCAATACATTTGATGACTTCATGAGCAGATAATCAGTTGCAAATGCTTCCTTGTTCAGATCGAGAAAAGTATCAGTAAGTAGTGCTGAATAGATAATGGAAGACTGTTGAAAGGGCCTGACTGGCATTCTGCCTTATTTTGTTTATTCTGTGTTTATATTTTTGCTGTCTGCTCCAAAGAAGGGTACAGTAGGAATTTCACAATAATCTTTGTGCAAGAACTATGGTTAAATTTTCTATCAAAACTTCTTAAACAAAAACTTTAATGATTTCTTCAATTTAATTGAACTTCTAAGCCCATTCTCATACCAAGTCTAGAAAGTTACATATAATTTTATTCAATGCAATCTGTTCTACAATTGCACGACTGCCATAGGCAATGCCTTGATGTATAATGAAGGTACTGAAATTAAACAAAGGCGCTGAATTTTCATATTTCATTCATTTGGCTAAAAGCTGGATTGCCCCCGAACATGGGTACAGGAATCGTGATAAGCATATGCCCTGTGCCCATTGAAAGGAATGCAGACAGCATGCAACCTTCGTGCTGCCTGGTATTTATGAGTGTAGCATTCAGCCCAGCGCTGAACATGCTGCTGAATGTCTGAATGCTCAGCAGGGGGCCAAGGTTCATACGAGGCTAGCACCAATGAAAGCTAGCCTCCACTTCTGAAAGGCAGTCTGCACCTCTTAAAGGGGAGATGCTTTCTACCTGCAGCAGCTCATTGAACAGGCTGGGGGAGACAGTGCAAAACAACTACTGATGTCACAATAGGGGAGAAAGTGTGCACCAAGGTTCTCTGATGCAGCATTTGAGGCCTTGGTGCAGGCGGTAGAAAGGAGGAGAGAGGTCCTATTTCTACAGGGGGCCAGGATGCCCTCCAGGCAACATCAAAAACAGCAATGGAAGCAGATAGCCATAGCTGTCAATGTCATCCCGAGGACCTGGCTGCAGTGCAGAAAGATGTTTAATGACATCACACGAGTGGTCAAGGTCAGTGAATTAACCTTCAAATGCCTTAACCCACCAACGGCACCACTAGCCTCATACACTGCTCAATGTACCACACCCCAATCACTCACCTACCAACAATCTCTACCAAGCACAACTCATACCTCACATTCATAGCTTCACCTCACCCTCACGCACTTACCACTGCTACAAGTCTCACACCCACATCTCACAGCTTGCACACACAGTCAGCTATTTAACCATGACAGGCACATCACCCAAACACATTGCATCACACTCACTGACACACTTCCCTTTCTCTTGCAGAGCAAGGTGGCTCACAATCGGAGCCAGCAGGGGCTACCCGAAGGGGCACAGGCACGCCTGCATAATCTTACCCCCATGCAGGAGATGGTGCTGCCCATTCTTGGGAGGGCAATTGCAGAGCCCATGGCAAGCAGCGGCGGGGCTGAAGCAATCCAAGATGATGGTCTTTTCACATCCCACTTCCCCCTTATCCCACTATCCCTTCTGATTTACAAGTTGCAGATGGTGTAAGCATGCACCACTTGCTTCTCCCCCCTCCCATCCCCACCACCCTCACCACAACCTTACCCTGTGCCTTTCTCCTTTCAGATAGTCAAGAACTGCCACCTGGCCAGGCACTGGTGGAGGAGCAGGAAGACAGCGATCATGAAGACATGGCGTCACTCGATTTCACACTCCCAGCCACCAGCTCAGATACTGACACTGTGCATACTTTAGGGGTTGGATTTTGTCAGCCCCGAGTGTAGTGTCCGAGGATCAATAATACTCAGACTGCAGGAGAACAATAAAACAGGTATTTACTGAACAGAGAGTAATTCAAGACTGAAGTACAGAAGCCTGCTATGGCTTTATATACAGGGGTGGTCACTGCCGGTACTGCAGTATAGAATCAGTTCTTCTCTTAAAGGTACATACACAACAATTCCTCCCCTTTTAGATAAACAGTACATAACATTCATTTAACAACTAAATAATAACTAATTACAATTACAATTTTCTCTGTACTATATACATCAACTGAAATAATCATTTATAAGTTCAGTCTTTGAGGAGGCTTCCTGATCCTGACTGGATAACGCCTTTCTCGAGTATCCTGTTCTTGCGGCGGAGTTGATTCTGGCTCATTGTCATTGGTTGGTTCGTCAGCTTCCAATACCACTGATTCTGAGGTAGACGCAATCTGTACTTCGGGTTGATTACCAGGTGCACCTGCTCGTGGTATGGGTTTGGCTTGTTCCTGTGACTCTAGAATCTGGTCAGCATGGCGTCTCACGATGCTCTCTCCAACGTCCACTGTATACATTAGTGGTCCCTGCTGTGTGCATATCATTCCTGGCTGCCATTTTTCTGTTCGGTAGTCGTGGGCCAAGACTGGTTGCCCTATCTTGAAGCTCCTGGTTGGCTTCTCATTTATGTGCTGGAATTGCTTATCCTCAACATCTCGTCTTATGTTTGGTTTGAGCAAATCCAGGCGACACCTTAGCCTTCGGTTGAAGAACATTATGGCTGGAGTTTGGTTGGTGACTGCATGTGTCGCATTCCGGTAAGCAAACAAGAAATTATCCACCATGTGTTGTAGTGGTATGTCGTCATTATGCATTGCCTTTATTGCCTTTTTAAAGGTCTGAACAAACCTCTCAGCCGATCCATTTGTGGCTGGATGATATGGGGCAGATGTGTAATGTTTCACCCCATTATTCCTCAGAAACCTCCGGAAATCCTCGGACACAAACTGTGGCCCATTGTCGGAGCAAATCTGTTCTGGCAAGCCATTCCTGGCGAAGATGGTCCGTAGGACTGCAATAGTTTTCTCCGTGGTGTTGGAGGACATTTTGATGATCTCTGGCCATTTTGAATGGGCGTCCACAGCGATTAGGAACATTGAGTCCATAAATGGGCCAGCAAAATCAATGTGTACCCATTGCCATGGAGATGAGGGCCACTCCCATGGATGTAGCGGGGCCTGTGGTGGAGCGTTTTGGACCTTCTGGCATCCTGTGCATCTCTTGGTCATAACCTCGATTTCTTTATCGATTCCCGGCCACCACACAAACGCCCTGGCTAGGCTCTTCATTTTTACCCCTCCCAGATGACCCTCATGAAGCTCATTGAGCACTCTATCTCTCAACTTGGAAGGAATTACCACTCGGGATCCACACATCAAGGTCCCCCGGCACACTGACAGCTGTTCTCTCCTTGGCGAGAACGCTGGCAACAGTGAGTCGCCATGTGCTGGCCATCCCTTCACCGTCAAATCATAGACCCGAGAGAGTGTCGGGTCATTTCGGGTTTCCTTCTCTATACTTGAGTTTGTAACAGGTAGACGTTCGACTATGGTCGCATGGAATATCTCAACAGGGTCCACTGCAGGTGCTTCCTCTACCATAGGCAACGGTAGGCGCGACAGCCCATCAGCGTTTCCATGCTGTTTCGTACCCTTGTACTCTATGTCGTACTGATGTGCCCCTAGAAAAAGTGACCATCTTTGCAGCCGTTGCGCCGTCATCACCGGAACGCCCTTCTTTGGGTTAAAAATGGAGACCAGGGGCCGATGATCAGTCAGTAGGGTGAATTTCTGCCCGTGCAGATAGTGATTGAACTTCTTCAACCCCCACACCAGGCTAAGGGCCTCCCTGTCAATCTGGGCGTAGTTACGCTCGGCTGAGGTTAACGAGCGCGATGCAAAGGCTATTGGCCTCTCTGAACCGTCAAGGAATTTGTGTGACAGCACCGCTCCGATGCCGTAGGGAGACGCATCACATGCTAACCGAATCAGTAGTGTTGGATTGTAGTAGGCCAATACTTCTTTTGAAGTGATTAGGCATTTACATTTCTGAAAGGCACGCTTACACTCATCACTCCATTTCCATGTTACTCCAGTTTGCAGTAGGGCGTTCAGTGGGTGCAGAATTGTAGATAAATTCGGCAAGAACTTATGGTAGTAGTTCACCAACCCGAGGAACGACCTCAGTTGCGACACATTTTCCGGTGCTGGAGCCTTGATTACAGCCTCAATCTTGTCCGGCGACTTATGCAACCCTTCCTCATCAATCATGTGGCCACAATACGAGATTTGTCTCCTGAAGAACTCACATTTGGGGCGGTTGGCTCGTAGCCCATATTCCTGTAATCTCGTGAGCACCTGCTCCAGGTTGGCAAGTTGTTCACTGTCATTTTCGCCCGTAATCAGGATGTCGTCCAAATAACACTGGGTCCCCGGGATTCCTTGCAGGACTTGTTCCATCACCCTCTGCCAAATAGCCGGGGCTGATGCTACCCCGAATACCAGTCGATTGTACTGGTAAAGGCCTTTGTGAGTGTTTATCGTGAGGTATTTCCTAGATGCTTCTTCCACCTCCATTTGTAGATATGCTTGGGCCAGATCAATCTTTGTAAAGCGTTTCCCTCCAGATAGTGAGGCGAAAATATCTTCTATCCGTGGAAGTGGATATTGTACTGTGTGCAGGACTGGGTTCACAGTTACCTTGAAGTCCCCACAGATGCGAACCTTCTTCGGTTCCCCAGGCGTGCTGCTCAATGATTTCTTCATTACAGGAACGATGGGTGTGGCCCACTCGCTCCAGTCCACCTTGGACAGCACACCCGAACGCTCCAGACTCTCCAGCTCTGCTTCAACGGCTGGGCGGATCGTGTAAGGTACCGGTCTGGCCTTAAAAAATTTTGGGTTTGCGTTATCTTTGATTTTTATCATTGCCGTTACTCCTTTTAGAGTCCCAAGTCCTTGTTGGAACATCTCTTTCGCGTCAGTTAGAATTTTTGACAGTCGTCCAGGAGTGACGTCATCATCCTTTTTATCAGTCACAGTTAGCGCCTGAATGGAATGCCAATCCAATTGTATTTTTCGGATCCATTCACGTCCCACTAGTGGTGGTCCTCCATCCGGTAGTATATATAGATACAGTTTCTGTGTTTCCTTGCCGTTGTATTCAACTGGCACCCTTATTTTTCCTCTGGGGTAGACTTTTTGCCCCGTGTATGTCTTCAATACAATGGATGTGTCCTTCAAGGGTATGTGTGAGAATAGCCGCTCATAGTCTCGTCGATTCATGACAGTTAGGGCTGATCCTGTATCCAATTCCATCTTTACTTGGGACCCTGCTATCATGAGGGTGACCCAAATGGTTCGGTGATCGTCCTTTGCGATCACGTTGTGTAACTTTAGACAACTTAGTCTCCTGCTCCCGGAGTCATTATCACTCTCCTGATCTTCCGAACTACTGTCTGTCATTTTTTTTACTTTCTTGTACTTTTCCTTAGTAGTTCTTGTAGTGTTGGTTTTCTTTCCTGACCTGCAGACTCTTGCTATATGTCCCATTTTCCCGCATTGCCTGCATACTTTGTCCTTAAACCAGCAGTCTTTCTGATCATGGGTTGTTCTGCTGCAGCGATAGCACTTTTCTGCTCCATACGCCATTTCGTTAGTGCTGTATTCTTGTGGTTTCTGTTGTATTTCTGCAGCTCCCCGTGCTGCTGCTTCGTAGGACACTGCCACACTGAAAGCCTGTTCTAGCGTCAGGTCCTTTTCCGAAAGTAGTCGTTTCTGGGTTCCTTCACTCTGGAGCCCGCAGACAAACTTGTCCCGTAAGGTGTCTGCCAGTCCTGCTCCGAACTGGCGTAGTTCCGTAAGATAGTCAGCATTGTTCTCATCTTTGTGCTGGTTTCTTTTATGGAACTTGAATCTTTCTGCTATCAGCAGCGGTGTAGGGTTTAGGTGTTCCTGTAAGATATTAACAATCTCCTCAAAACTTTTCTCCATTGGTTTAGCTGGGGTAATTAAATTCCGCAATAGGCCGTACGTTGTCGCGCCCATCAAATGTAATAATACCGACGCCTTCTTTCCATTGGCCACCTCATTGGCATTGCAGTACACTTCAATTCTTTCCACATACGTGGTCCAGTCTTCTACCTCGTTGTCGAAAGCAGTGATACTGCCACTCTTCGGCATCTTGGGTGATTTAAAATGGCGCCTCCCGCGCTTTTTCTTCTTCCCCAATGTAATAAAATGGCACCTCCCGCGCTTTTCCTTCTTCCCCAATGGAATAAAATGGCGCCTCCCGCGCTTTTCCTTCTTCCCCTTGCTGCCACGCTGCTCCTAGCATTCTACAGGGTAATGGTGGTGACCCGCGGCTTCGGCGCGTCTCACTTTTCCTTCCCCGCGTTCTATCCTCTCCACGCTGCCCTGTTCTTGAGCACCAACCGCGCCCTGTGCGCTCCACCCTCTCTCTCTCTCTTCCTCCCGACGACGCTGCACGGCCCCTTTGCAGAGCCGCTCGATCGAGCCCGAGCCCACCGCAGTCCGGAAGGGTCAGCACACTACCTGCTACCAGCACGACTTGCTGGAACACCTCGACTGGGGAGCCAGGCCCAGCTCTCCACAGCCTCCCCTGCAACTCTCCGATGGATCCCTGGGCGGTTGCCCGCGATCGACGCCCGCCGTTCTGACTTCGACCTCCAAGAAGCTTCTCTTCAGGGAAAAGATCCCCGTGAGGTGATGCAGTACTGCAGGTGAGTTCAAACCTGCCCGTCGCCAGTGTAGTGTCCGAGGATCAATAATACTCAGACTGCAGGAGAACAATAAAACAGGTATTTACTGAACAGAGAGTAATTCAAGACTGAAGTACAGAAGCCTGCTATGGCTTTATATACAGGGGTGGTCACTGCCGGTACTGCAGTATAGAATCAGTTCTTCTCTTAAAGGTACATACACAACACCGAGGAGGCGCGTATGGAGGCGGGACTGCCGGTAAAGTTGCAGAATTTGGGGGCGGGTGGCATACCCGCCCCCAACCCGCCTCCGTGCCCTCTTGCTAGGAGGTGGGAAGCCGTCCTGCCTGGGTAGTTAACAGGCAGAAAATATGATTATCCCCATTTTTCCTTCCGAGGTGCAGGCTTCCCGACCTCGGGGAACCCCGCCAGGGTGTAGGAGATGAGTAGGAGGTCTGCGGGGGTTGGAGGGGTCTGAAAGTGCGATGTAGAGGTGAGTGATGGGTATAAGTTTAGCGTGGTAAATATGTAAGGTGAGTGTAAAGTGTTAGAAAATGTTCACTTACCTTTGTTTCTGTCTACAGTCTTTAGCCGCTGTGGAGCCGGAGTCCCGACATCTTCATTGTAGATATCACAGACTGGCTGTTGGATCCTCCGAACCAACAGCCAGGTGATTTCTGCAAAGTTGAGAGGTTTGATGAGTCCTGAACACAAGGTCTCATCAAACTACACAGAATGTCAGTGTTTGACATCTTCACAGAGCTGTCAAACGATGACATTTCTTCTTTCAAAAGTTCTTGACAGATGGCACATCATACGTTGACGTGCTCTGTCACTGACTTCCCCCTAATTGGCCTGCTGAGCCCGCTGGGCGGGCTTAACAAGGTCAATCAGGGGAAAATCCTGCTGGTTGGTCAGAAGCTGATGGAGGCGGGATTGAAAGCTGACAATCAGCAGTCCCGCCTCCAAAAGCTTTCCATTGAGAAAATTCAGCCCTAGAGGATTGGTGAGACACCGGGCACGAGTGGCTTGCAGCCAGGGCAGGGGGAAAGGTCAGCACAGGTGCCAGCTCCTCGGAGGGCAAGGTCGCACACGAGTTCTGCTGCAGAGGACTCAGATGAGGACTTCGATGGGACAGCCTACAGAAGAAGGCTGATGGGTATGCATAATGAAATGCTTGGTGCATTGGCCAGAAATTCTGAGTGCAATGTCAAGGAGCATGGAGGAGTCCGACACCAACCTTGCACAGGGCTTTGCACAGAGCTTGGAGCCCATCCTTTCCAGCATGGAATTGATGGTCAGCTGTATTATCGCACTTGTGGACCCGACCATGATGCCGTGTCTGATGGCCATTGTCGCAGCTTCCATTGCAGCACAGGTAGAAGTGACCCAATGTCATGGTGCTGTAGTGGAAGCTCAGACTTCTGTCATGCAGGCTTAGTTTGCTGCCATCATGGCTGCATTTACCAGTGTAGAAAGGCGCTTTCAGGGTTTCACAGCAGTCCAGTGATCTGTCCTCCAACAGGTTACTAGGATTGCTGAGGTGCCACCCCAGGGGAGTGGCAGTGGCTGCATGGAGCACGAACCTACCGTCCTCGCTCAGGATGACAGCATTCGTGCTCCCACCACTGCCACTCCACCAGTGGCTGTTGCCTGTCAGCCAGCCAGCCCAGAGTGCTGCCGCCCATTCCGAGGCGGTTCAGTCTAAAACCGGGCCTTCTAGGCCCAGAGCTGCTCAAGGTCGTCCTGCAAGGCTATCTGCAGTCTCCCCCACGGAAAGTCAGCAGCCTTCCACCAGCCATGCTGCAGCCACTGGGGGTAACACTTCATAGGAGCACTAGGACAGGCAAAGGCACACAGGGTGATTAGTTGACTTTTTACTGTAATATTGGATGGATTGATGTATAAAGTCGAATTTGAATGTTTGTTTTGTGGTGTCTTTCATTTCTGCATTGTGGCCAAGAGGACGCTGTGATGGTCAGTAACAGAGGAAAGGTAAGGTATGGGGCTATTGGTGAATGTGGAATTTGGGTTGCGTTCACTGGAACCGCGGTCGGACAGCCCGGGCAGAAAGGGACTGTCTGGGTTGACTCCTCCCTTCTGCTTCCTCTTCTTCCGTTTTCTCCTCCTCCTCTTCCGCTTCCTCCTCCTCCTTCTCTTCCTCCTCCTCCTCTTCTTCCTTCTCCTCCTTAGCTGGTCACCATATGCCTGGAGGCGAAGTTGTGGAGCATGCAGCAGACCACGATGAATCTTGAGACGCCCTCTGGTGAGTGCTGCAGGGCTGCTCCAGAGCGGGCCAGGCAGCGGAACCGTTGCTTCAGCACCCCAATGGTCTGCTCTATGATGTTTCATGTGGCTGCATGGCTCTCACTGTACGCACGTTGGCCACGTGTGGTTGGGTTGCGGAGTGGAATCATGAGCCAGGTGTTCAGTGGATAGCCCTTGTTGCCCAGCAGCCAGCCTCTGGTTTGACATGGTGGCTCAAAGACTGAGGGAACAGCGGACTGGCGCAGAATAAAAACATCATGACTGCTGCCAGGATACCGGGCATTCACCATCATGATGTGCTGAGCTTGGTCGCACATCAATTGCACATTCAGCGAGTGGAAACCTTTGCAGTTGCGGTACATCTCAGCATTTAAAAGAGGAACCCGCAAAGACGAGTACGTGCAGTCGATGGCGCCCTGCTCCATGGGGAAGCCTGCTATCCTGACAAAGCCACGTGCATGCTCCACCTGCTTCTCTTTGGTCAGAGAGAAGGGAATGAAGTCCCCTTTCCTGGCATAAAGAGCATCTGTCACCTCTCTTATGCAGCAATGGACGCCGAACTGCGAGATGTTACAGCCTGCTCCAGCCTGGAAGAATCCCGACACAAAGAAAGTCAGGGCCACGGTCACCTTCACAGCCACTGGCAGCACTGTTCTTGCCCTGGAGTGAGGCTGCAGGTCTGTTTGCAAGAGATAGCATAGTTCTGTGAGCACTTCTGTTGTAAAGTGCAGATGCCTCCTGGCTCAGGCTGAGGTTAAATAATTTCTCTTGGAAGACCCTAGGTGGGTAAGGCATCCTGCTGAGAGTCCTTCTTCTCATTCTCCTCCTCCCTCAGCGAGCAGCTTCTCCTCGGTTTTACGGCCTCTGCTCCATAGAATCATAGAATCATAGAATGGTTACAGCACGGAAGAAGGCCATTCAGCCCATCTAGCCCTTGCCAACTCTCAGTTAGTGCCACTACCCTGCCCTTTCACCATAGCCCTGCAAATTTTTTTCCTTCAGATACTTATCCAACTCCCTTTTGAAAGATAAGATTGAGTCTGCCTCCACCACCCTTTCAGGCAGTGCATTCCAGATCTGCTCCATCTCCAAGTCATGCTGTAGGCCAAGGGGGATTGCGACTACAGTGCCCTGACTGGCAGCAAGTGATTTGACCGGAACCCTTGAAGTCAGAAGCAAGGCCTTCTCCACTTGCAGCACCACTCCCTGTCACCTCACCAACTTTAAACAACTCTGGAAAGCTGCAACAGTTCCACAAACTTACACAGAGTCAGCAGAAATCATAAAGCAAGTTACCTGAAAATTGGTGAGGATCCACTTAAATACGCTTGTGGGGGGTCCTTCCTGCTGCTGAACACATGTTCAGCTTTGCGAGGTTAACACAGGGCGCTAGCTCCAGCGATGACGACAAAAATGGCAGCGCTGGCGTCAAATATGTGTTACACGCTGATTGACATCACGATCTAACTACTTACCATACTTCCAGTGCATGCTCCTAACACCCACCCGACCGCCCTCACCAATGTGCCGTCTGGCGCGGCATTCTTCTTGATTAGATGAATGTCCAAGGAATGGGATTTCGACCCTAAACAGAAATGCCCCCTTTACCTGGCCAACTTTCTGGCCCACATTAATTATCATATTGGAGTCCTGCTGAAAGGAAGACAGTGTTTTAACATGGTTAGCCCTGGGGTGCCTACTGCAGCATCTGATTGCAGGTAGCATCGATGTTGCCTGCAAAATGGCTCTTTGGTTGGGTAAATTTTTAACCCTTCATGCCCCCTTTGAATGCTTGCACAAGCCCTGGTTGTAAAATGATCTCTTCTTCCCCTTCCGCTTCTATTACATGCTGGATGCTTGGGCCAAACAGGCAGCTCTTGCATCCAGCATTTAAACAGAGCTTCCTCCTCTTCCGCTTCCTCCTCCGACTCTTCCTCTTCCTCCTCCGACTCTTCCTCTTCCTCCTCCTACTCTTCCGCTTCCACCTCCGACTCTTCCTCCTCCTCCTCCTCCTCCGACTCTTCCTCCTCCGACTCTTCCTCCTCCTCCTCCTCCTCCTCCTCCTCCGACCCTTCCTCCTCCTCCTCCTCTTCCTCCTCCTCCTCCTCCGACTCTTCCTCCTCCTCCTCCTCCGACTCTTCCTCCTCCTCCTCAGCTAGTCTATGTATGCCTGGTGGCAAGGGCTGTGCCTTCATGATGGCAAGGTTGTGGAGCATGCAGCAGACCACGATGAATCTTGAGACGTGCTCTGGTGAGTACTGAAGGGCTCCTCCAGAGTGGCCCAGGCAGCGGTACCAGTGCTTCAGCCCCAACGGTCTGCTCTATGATGTTTTGCATGGCAGCTCGCGTGCTGGCCACGTGCGGTTGGGTTGCAGAGCAGAGTCATGAGCCAGGTGGCCAAGGAATAGTCCTTGACACCCAGCAGCCAGTCTCTGTTTTGACGCGTTGGTTCAAAGACTGAGGGAACAGCGGGCTGGCATAGAATAGAAATATCATGACTGCCACCAAAATAACAGGCATTCACTATCATGACGGGCTGAGCATGGTCGCACACCAACTGCACATTCAGTGAGTGGAAACCTTTGCGATATGTCTCATAGAAACATAGAAGATAAGAGCAGGAGTAGGCCATTCGGCCCCTCGAGCCTGCTCCACCATTCAATGCGATCATGGCTGATCATCCAAATTCAGTACCCAGTCCCTGCTTTCTCCCCATACCCCTTGATCCCTTTAGCCTTAAGAAATATATCCAACTCCTTCTTGAATATATTTAATGTATTGGCCTCTACTGCCTTCTGTGGTAGAGAATTCCACAGGTTCACCACTCTCTGGGTGAAGAAATTCCTCCTCATTTCTGTCCTAAATGGCCTACCCCTTATCCTTAGACTGTGACCCCTGGTTCTGGACTCCCGGACCATCGGGAACATCCTTCCTGCATCTGGTCTGTCCAGTCCTGTCAGAATTTTATAAGTTTCAATGAGATCCCCTCTCATTCTTCTAAACTCCAGCGAGTACAAGCCCAATTGACCCAATCTCTCCTCATACATCATTCCTGCCATCCCAGGTAGCAGCCTGGTGAATCTTCGCTGAACTCCTTCCATGGCAAGAACATCCTTCCTCAGATAAGGTGACCAAAACTGCACACAATACTCAAGATGTGGTCTCACCAAGGCCCTGTATAACTGCAGCAAGACATCCTTGTTCCTGTACTCAAACCCTCTCGCTACAAAGGCCAACATACAATTTGCCTTCTTAACCGCCTGCTGCACCTGCATGCTTACCTTCAGCGACTGGTGCACAAGGACACCCAGGTCTCGTTGCACTTCCCCTTCTCCCAATCTATTGCCATTCAGATAATCTGCCTTCCTGTTTTTGCCACCAAAGTGGATAACCTCACATTTATCCACGTTATATTGCATCTGCCATGCTTTTGCCCAACCTCCCAACCTGTCCAAATCATCCTGGAGTTTCTCGGCATCCTCCTCACAGCACACACGCCCACCCAGCTTTGTGTCGTCTGCAAATTTGGAGATATTACATCTAGTTCCCTTGTCTAGATCATTATTATATATTGTGAATAGCTGGGGTCCAAGGACCGATCCCTGCGGTACCCCACTAGTCACTGCCTGCCACTCGGAAAAAGACCCGTTTATTCCAACTCTTTGCTTTCTGCCTGCCAACCAGTTCTCTATCCAAGTCAATACCTTGCCCCCAATCCCATGTGCCTTAAATTTACACGCTAATCTCTTATGCGGGACCTTATCGAAAGCCTTCTGAAAGTCCAAATACACCACATCCACTGGTTCTCCCTTATCTATTTTAACAGTTACATCCTCAAAAAATTCCAGTAGATTAGTCAAGCATGATTTACCTTTTGTAAATCCATGTTGACTTTGTCCGATCCTGTCGCTGTTTTCCAAGTGCTCTGCTATTACATCTTTTATAATGGACTCTAGCATTTTCCCCACTACCGATGTCAGGCTTACCGGTCTGTAATTCCCCGTTTTCTCTCTACCACCTTTTTTGAATAGTGGGGTAACATTAGCTACCCTCCAATCCATGGGTACTGTTCCAGATTCCATCGAATGCTGGAAGATGATCAGCAATGCATCTACTATTTCTAGGGCCACTTCCTTAAGTACCCTAGGATGTAGATTATCAGGCCCTGGGGATTTATCGGCCTTCAAGCCCATCAATTTCCCTAACACCATTTCCCTACAAATACTGATTTCTTTCAGTTCCTCCCTTTCATCAGACCCTATGTTCCCCGACATCTCTGGGAGGTTATTTATGTCCTCCTTTGTGAAGACAGAACCAAAATGTGTATTTAATTGGTCTGCCATTTCTTTGTTCCCCATTATAAATTCCCCTGATTCTGACTCAGCATTTAGATGCAGTGCCCGCAAAGCCACATGCCTGCATTCAACGGCACCCTGCACCATGGGGAAGCCTGCTACCCTGGCAAAACCACGTGCATGTTCCGTCTGCTTCTCTCTGGTCAGGGAGAAGACAATGAACTCCCCTCTCCTGGCATAAAGAGTGTCTGTCACCTCTCTTATGCAGCAGTGAATGGCGAACTGCGAGATTTTACAGCTTTCACCTGCTCCAGCTTGGAAGGATCCTGACTCAAAGAATTTCAGGGCCACTGTCACCTTCACAGCCACTGGCAGTGCTGTCCTTGCCCTGGAGTGAGGCTGCAGGTCTGGTTGCAAGAGGTGGCAGAGTTCTGTGAGCACCTGCTTCGTAAAGTGCAGACTCCTCACACACTGCTCCTGGCTCAGGCTAAGGTAAGAGAATTGCTCTCGGAAGACCCTAGGTGGGTAAGCCCTCCTGCTGAGAGCCCTTCTCCCCCTCCCCCTCCCTCTGCGAGCAGCTTGTCCTCTTCTTTGCTGCCTCTGCTCCATCTCCCTGTCATGCTGCAGGCCAAGGGTGATGACAACTAGAGCCCCCATGACTGGGAGCACGTGGTCTAACCAGAACCCTTGAAGTCAGAAACAAGGCCTTCTCCACTTGCAGTACCTCTCCCTGTCACTTCACCAACTTTAAACAACTCTAGTAAGCTCCAAACAGTTCCACAAACTTACACAGAGTCAGTAGAAATCAACCAGTAACTAACTCTAGAGTGGTTGCTGACCCCTTTAAATATTTCTGGTGGGGTGTCATTGCTGATGCTGTACACATGTTAAGCTGTGTAAGGTTAACACAAGGCATTAGCTCCAGTATTGATGACAAAAATGGCAGTGCTGGCATCAAATCAGCGTTGTACGCTGAATGAGGTCACGATCTCCGCACTCTGTATACTTCCAGCACACGCTCCTAATGCCTGCCCTACTGCACTCAGCATTAATATTAGGGCCTGTGATTTGATACAGCACAGCATTCCACGACCTGTGAAATTCTAGCTTCCCCTTAAATGAATCTATGGCACCCACTTTGGATCCAAAACTTTCTACTACATCCCTCACCTGATAATCTAATAATCAGAATTTAAGTCAAAAATGTGCGCCTATAATTCGTCCAAGCAGGGCCTGTTTTCCAGTCTCTAACTGGCCTACTAAGCCCCAAATATGGCAGACAGGAAGTACATGTGCATTTAGGGCGGAGTACGCCACCCACCATATTGGGAAAGGTGGGTGCGCTGGTGACAGGAGTGCACGCTGCCAACATTAAACTGTAGAATAATTTATGTAAATTAGAGTCCTTCACTTCTTGCAATGCTTGTGACACTCTGCTCTGGAGGCAGTTAAAGCGGCATTGGGGTCTGATGTACATCATAACGGACACCTCAGCTGTTCAGCGGAATGCCTTGGGAAATATGACAGCGGAGCAGCAGGTGGCAGCATGCAGGTGCAGCAGGCGGTTAAGAAGGCAAATGGTATGTTGGCCTTCGTAGCGAGAGGGTTTGAGTACAGGAACAAGGATGTCTTGCTGCAGTTGTACAGGGCCTTGGTGAGACCGCATCTTGAGTATTGTGTGCAGGTTTGGTCGCCTTATCTGAGGAAGGATGTTCTTGCCATGGAAGGAGTTCAGCGAAGATTCACCAGGCTGCTACCTGGGATTGCAGGAATGACGTACGAGGAGAGATTGGGTCAATTGGGCTTGTACTCGCTGGAGTTTAGAAGAATGAGAGGTGATCTCATTGAAACTTATAAAATTCTGACAGGACTGGACAGACTAGATGCAGGAAGGATGTTCCCGATGGTCGGGGAATCCAGAACCAGGGGTCACAGTCTAAGGATAAGCGGTAAGCCATTTAGGACAGAAATGAGGAGGAGTTTCTTCACCCAGTGAGTGGTGAACCTGTGGAATTCTCTACCACAGAAGGCGGTGGAGGCCAATACATTAAATATATTCAAGAAGGAGTTGGATATATTTCTTAAGGCTAAGGGGATCAAGGGGTATGGGGAGAAAGCAGGGACCGGGTACTGAATTTGGATGATCAGCCATGATCGCATTGAATGGCGGAGCAGGCTCGAGGGGCCGAATGGCCTACTCCTGCTCCTATCTTCTATGTTTCTTTTTTCTATGTTACCACCTTCATTTTAACTCCGCTACCGCCCCATTTCTCGAGGTGGAGTGGGATAAAATGTCCCCCTTGGAGTTTATGTTTCTGGATTTTGTGAGAATTCTTTACTCTGCTGTTAAGAGAGATTATATAGTAATCTCGGATGTAATACTTAAGTTATCCACCAGAGGGAGACAAATGTTAATGGTTCATGGGTTTATTTACCTATAACCGCTTGCCATTTGGTGTCTCATCTAGTCCAGCTATCTTCCAGAGAACAATCGAGGGTGTACTGCAAGGGATTCCACATGTTTCCATCTATCTGGATGATATTCTGGTGATGTGAAGAACCGACCAGGAGCATCTGAGCACTCTGAGAGAGGTACTGTAAAGATTGGATAAGGCTGGGTTACGGCTCAAGAGGCGTAAGTGTACTTTCATGGGGAATGAGGCCGTGTTCCTGGGACACAGAGTGGACGCCATAGGGCTCCATCCAATCAAGGAGAAGGTAAAAGCACTGCAGGAGGCACCAGAACCTACAAATGTGACTGAGTTATAAGCTTACCTGGGACTGCTAAACTATTGTAACAGGTTTTTGCCAAACTTGTCAACAGTGTTAGCACCTCTTCACAAACTACTGCGCAAGGAGACACATTGGCAGCGGGAGGAGGAACAGAGGGTTTCATTTGAACAGTCCAAGAAACTGATGCTGTCCTCAGATGTGCTGGTTCACTACAATGCAGAGAAAGACATCATTCTCTCTTGTGACGCTTCACCTTATGGGGTGGGGGCAGTTCTTTCACACTGTATGGAAGATGGAACAGAAAGACCGATCGGGTTTATGTCTCGAACTCTGACCCCAGCGGAAAAAAACTATTCCCAGTTGGATAAAGAGGGATTAGCAGTAGTGTTTGGGTTACAGAGGTTTCATAAGTACATATATGGCAGGAAATTCACCATATGCACCGATCATAAACCTCTTCTATCTCTTTTTAATGAGATGAAAGCAGTACCACAGATGGTGTCACCCCGAATCCAGAGATGGGCAGTGACGTTGAGGGCATATGAGTATGTCATCGTTTACAAAGCGGGCAAGTACCATGGGAACGCGGATGTCTTGAGCCGTCTTCCACTACCAGGTACACCTATCCGTGCAGCTCCAGAGGACAGAGTTTTGTTGTTGGGAACTGGTCAGGTAGTACGCAGACATGTGAATCAGATACTCACCAGACAACGGGAGATCGAACTAGAGGTTCCAGAGGAAATGTTGGAGGACAGGTTGGTCCCCGATTATCCAAATGCCTTGGTGGTACCAACACCATGAACAGAGACAGTTATACCTGGACCCCTTAATCAAGAGGAAACCATCGTAGCAGAGTCAGATACTCTGAATACTGCTCAGGAGCAGCAGGTGGCTTTACCACAACCAAGCAGGGACTTGACTGTAAGATGTTCAACAAGGTCTCATAAGCCGCCAGAGCGATTGATCACGACCTGCTAGATTGTTCAGGATGGACTATCGTTAAAGGAGTTTCCTTATGGACTTTTTAAGAATGTTGTTAAGAATTATTGTAACTTAAGACGGGGGGGATATAGTAATCTCGGATGTAATGCTTAAGTTATCCACCAGAGGGAGACAAATGTTAAGGGTTCATTTACCAGTGTTTTAAGGTAATGTTGCATTGTGGGAATGACTCATAGGATCATCCATCTTGGATGTATCGTGCAGTAGAATTAGAAGTGCATGCCTCTAGCTTATAAGAGCTCTGTTCTCTCCTTATTCTGTGTAAATTAAAAGTAAAGTTTTGAGTTCCTGAAGTCTCACTTATATCAATTAATTGGACCTTACTACTCGGATATAACAGATTAAACTGTAGCTTTTTAAATTGTAGTTTCGAACCTGACCAGATTTTACATTTGTGGTAGAGCACACTAACCTAAGAATTCTGCATCTGATAAAAACAGTGCAGTAAATTTTTGCCTTCACCGCATGTGCAGTAATCTGGCAGAGCAGTTTGCCTGCCTGTTATAGAACCCGTCCAATTGGAATGAAAATTGGGCAGGTTCTAAATCAGGCAGGCAATACGCTCCACCAGATTACCAGCCATGCGATGAAGATGGAAATTTACGCTGCTATCGTTTACATTATTAGATAACCTCTTTTGAGCAAAAAAAAAGTAAGATGGAACAATCTTGTTCCACACTCGATCTGCCGTGGGCCTACAGATGTAGGCTGAGGTAGGGTAGGAGTCCATGCACTACAGCCTGGTACACTGATAATACCCAGTTGGATTGATTGGAGGCCATTTTTATTTATGATTCTGTTGAGTTGTAATGCTGTTAAGCCTAGAACAATACCCTGAAATAGAAACATGCAGCCACTTAAATCTTATCTTTGCATAGAAGTGATCAAGTCTTCAGGCCACACTCTTGAACAGGAACAGCTGCAAATTCTGTGATCATGCATTCTAAAATTGTATTAGATTACCAGCGTGTCTTCACTATGTGTTAAAACAGATTGTTGTACTTCAAACAAAACTTGTAAAAATGTGTTAATTGCAGAATTATTCTGTCATTATAGTGGAGTTCCCCTGTGTACCTGGAATGAAATGTTTACTCACTGTTCAGAAATCATATTGTTGTCTGTCGTAGTGATCCTGATATTCTTTCCTACAACATTAGTTCATCAGCTATATTGGGAATGTGAGGCTAATGGCACTTGCCGTTATTTAAGCGTAATTGGTATAGCAAGTTCAGGCTAGGGGGCAGATGCGCAGTTAAATGCCAATACCCGAAGGTTGCTGTCTGAGTTGCATCGCTCCGCAGTGAACTTTGCAAAAACAGTATTTTGCTGTCTGCCTCACCAATGAAATGCATTGAATGGCATGAAGTTGCTGTATTTGCATGGTAGATAAAAGTTAAACTCGCCACAGAAAGTTAAGTCATGTCATTACAAGCGCAAGTACCCTTTTAACGATGTGATAAGTGTTAATTACTGCCAAACAATCCCTCTGGCACTGAAAATTAACTATTACAAATGTGGAGTCTCATTCCTTCAGGTATTCATTGTTGTTGGAGGTTTTTGTTTAAATTACTTTTCCTTTCTGTCTCTTTTTTTCTCTCCATCTTAATCCAATCTTTCTTTCCCTTTCTTTATTTTCCTTTCTGAACCTGATTTGACATTGAGTTCACCCACTCTAACTTACACTTCCTGCTCAGTCCTTGCACTGTTAATTTCAAATCCATCAATCTGATTGGTTAATGAGATACACAGTTGCTTTCCCTGTTCACTCAGGTCCCAGATGCCCTATTTCTCTCGCTACAATGTTATCAGCTTGCGCGTTTAGCAACTTGTCACTCAAAAAATTAAAAAACCAAAGATTGCTATGGCTAGTCTAATTAATGGCAGACACACTTGCTACAGCAAAATCTGGGCCATTTTTCTAAACTACTGATGAACTCATCTGGTACTTTGGGAAAATGGTTTACTTTAGATATGTGCAATAAGAATGTTAATAGTTTTTACAGCTTGATATTTTTAAAGGAATTACATGGCAACATGTTACTGCTCCCATACAGAAAATACTACTGTTCCAACAGTATCTGTACTAGCGAGGGAGGAATTAGGAGTAACTAGGCAGTGTAAAATAAACAATATACATTAGCAACAGTAATATTAATAGATGGTTGTGCTTTGAGTAAAGAGAAAAAGCCAAAGTTAGTGATAGCAGTCTCCAGCACAAAACGGGCTTCACTTGGCCAGTGCTGGGACTAGAGTCCTGGCGGATCATATAACTAGGGCTGTAGAGAGGGCTTTAAACTAACTAGTGGGGGGGAGGTTCCAAGAGAGCAAATAATAAAAATGACAACAGAGAAGCTCATAGACTTAGGTAGCAGTGGGGAAATTAAAAACCAGAGCGTGTCAGGAAGGGGCAGAAGGTATGGAGTAAAAGGTAAAGTAATAAAAAGGGCAAAAGCAGGAACTAAGTGTCACAAAACATCTTTGAAAGTTCTCTGTCTGAATGCACGTAGCATTCGTAACAAAATAGACGAGTTAATGGCACAAATAACTACATATGGGTATGATCTTGTGGCCATTACAGAAACATGGCTGCAGGGTGACAATGCCTGGGAATTAAACATACCAGGTTATTTAACGATCAGGAAGGACAGGCAGGAAGGAAGGGGAGGTGGGGTGGCTATGTTAATAAAGGATGGAATCACTGTAATACAGAGAAATGATATTGGGTCAAAAGATCAGGATAATGAAACAGTTTGGGTGGAGGTAAGGAATAATAAGGGGAAAAAAACACTAGTAGGCATAGTCTATAGGCCTCCGAACAGTTGCAACTCTGTTGGACGGAGTATCAATCAAGAAATAGTTGAGGCTTGTAATAAGGGAGCATCTATAATTATGGGGGATTTTAACTATCATATTAATTGGACAAATCAAATTGAGCAGGGCTGCCTTGAGGATGAGCTCATTGAGTGTATTAGGGATGGGTTTCTTGAGCAGTATGTAACTGAACCGACCAGGGGGCAAGCAACCTTAGATCTGGTCCTGTGTAACGAGACAGGATTAATTAAAAATGTCCTAGTAAAGGATCCCCTTGGAATTAGTGACCATAACATGGTTGAATTCCATATTCAATTAGAGGGTGAGAAGGTTGGATCTCAAACAAGCATGCTAAGCTTGAATAAAGGAGACTATGAAGGTATGAGAGCAGAATTGAGTAGAGTGGATTGGGAAAATAGATTAAAGGGTAAGACGATACATGATCAGTGGTGTACATTTAAGGAGTTATTTTACAACTTCCAAATATATTCCACTGAGAAGAAAAGGGTGTAAAAGAAAAGACAGCCATCCGTGGCTAAGTAAAGAAATTAAGGATAGTATTCGACTAAAAACAAGGGCATATAAGGTAGCCAAATCTAGTGGGAGGATAGAGGATTGGGAAAACTTTAAAAGACAGCAAAAAATAACAAAAAGATTGATTAAGAAAGGGAAGATAGATTATGAAAGTAAATTAGCAAAAAATATAAAAACAGATAGTAAGAGTTTTTATAGTTATATAAAAAGAAAAAGGGTGGCTAAAGTAAATGTTGGTCCCTTAGAGGATGAGACTGGGAAATTAATGGTGGGAAATATGGAGATGGCAAAAACACTGAATGAATATTTTGTTTCAGTCTTTACAGTAGAAGACACTAAGAATATCGCAGCACTGGACAAACAGGGGGCTATAGGGGGGGAGGAGCTAAACACGATCAAAATCACTAAGGAAGTGGTACTCGGTAAAATAATGGGACTCAAGGCAGATAAATCACCTGGACCTGATGGCTTATATCCTAGGGTCTTGAGGGAAGTGGCGGTAGGGATTGTGGATGCATTGGTAATAATTTTCCAAAACTCCCTGGACTCAGCAAAGGTCCCGGCAGACTGGAAAACTGCTAATGTAATGCCCTTATTTAAAAAGGGCAGTAGACAGAAGGCTGGAAACTATAGACCGGTTAGCCTAACATCTGTGGTAGGTAAAATTTTGGAGTCCATTATTAAGGAGACAGTAACAGGACATTTGGATAATTATAATTTAATAGGACAAAGTCAGCATGGTTTTATGAAGGGGAAGTCATGTTTGACAAATTTGCTGGAGTTCTTTGAGGAAGTAACATATAGGGTGGATAAAGGGGAACCAGTGGACGTAGTGTATTTAGACTTCCAAAAGGCATTTGACAAGGTGCCACACAAAAGATTATTGCTTAAGATAAAAAATCACGGGATTGGGGGTAATATTCTGGCATGGATAGAGGATTGGCTATCTAACAGAAGGCAGAGAGTTGGGATAAATGGTTCATTCTCAGACTGGCAATCAGTAACTAGTGGTGTTCCGCAGGGGTCAGTGCTGGGTCCCCAACTCTTTACAATCTATATTAACGATTTGGAGGAGGGGACCGAGTGTAACATATCAAAGTTTGCAGATGATACTAAGATGGGAGGGAAAGTAGTGAGTGAGGAGGACATAAAAAACCTGCAAGGGGACACAGACGGGCTAAGTAAGTGGGCAGAGATTTGGCAGATGGAATACAATACTGGAAAGTGTGAGGTTATGCACTTTGGCAGGAAAAATCGTAGAGCAAGTTATTATCTTAATGGCAAGAAACTGGAAAGTACTGAAGTACAAAGGGATCTGGGGGTCCTGGTGCACGAAACTCAAAAGGTTAGTATGCAGGTGCAGCAAGTGATTAAGAAGGCCAATGGAATGTTGGCTTTCATTGCTAGGGGGATAGAATATAAAAATAGGGAGGTATTGCTTCAGTTGTACAAGGTATTGGTGAGACCGCACCTGGAATACTGCATACAGTTTTGGTGTCCATACTTAAGAAAAGACATACTTGCTCTCGAGTCAGCACAAAGAAGATTCACTCGGTTAATCCCAGGGATGAGGGGATGGACATATGAGGAGAGGTTGAGTAGATTGGGACTCTACTCATTGGAGTTCAGAAGAATGAGAGGCGATCTTATTGAAACATATTAGATTGTGAAGGAGTTGGATCGGGTGGATGCGGGGAGGGTGTTCCCGATGATGGGTGAAACTAGAACTAGGGGGCATAGTCTTAGAATAAGGGGCTGCTCTTTCAAAACTGAGATGAGGAGGAACTACTTCACTCAGAGGGTGGTAGGTCCATGGAATATGCTGCCCCAAAAAGCTGTAGAAGCTACATCGTTACATAAATTTAAAACAGAAATAGACAGTTTCCTAGAAGTAAAGGGAATAAAGGGTTATGGGGAGCGGGCAGGAATTTGGACATGAGTCTAGGTTCGGATCGGTCATGGCCCTATGGGTAGCGGAGCGGGCCCAGGGGCCGTGTAGCCTGATCCTGCTCCTATTTCGTGTGTCAAATTCTGTTAGATTCAGGAGATGGTTCTGTGATAGTAGATTGGCGGTTAGGATCAGATCAGCCATGATCTTATTGAATGGCGGAGCAGGCTCGAGGGGCCGATTGGCCTACTCCTGCTCCTATTTCTTATGTTCATATGTTCTTATGTAACACTTAATCATTAGTTAAGAGGAAATGCATATTTTGGTCCTGGGTAGAAAACTATGGAATAGCTAAACTGTTCAAAATATCACCGTCAAACTGGATTACCTTGATTGTGGAAACTCTTTTCCTGACTGCTACAGTCCATCTGTTTCTTTAATGATTCATCAGTATAGCATTCCCATTTTTAAATTGAGCTGATCATGATTCACGGCTAGTAACTAGTCACTGACCAACATGCAACCAGCTATGTGACACTATAAAAGCTAAGAAGCTGCCAATTTTAAATTATTAAAAAGGTTCAGCGCTCATTAAAAAGTTAATGATGGAAAAATTGCTGTTGTGATACTTTCACGCATATCATGTTTGCAGTTTCCCTTTCCTTTGCACCAACAGGACACAGATTTTGGAATCAGATGTCAATCAAATGATTAGGTTGATCTTGCAATTAGGCTCAAAGATAATCAAATATAGTCGGGCACATTACCTGAAAGACACCTGCTTACATTCCAAGGACCAAGGTACTGTGTACATTACTTGATGGAAAATGAAATTTAAGTCTTCTATTTATATGTGGTAGACTGAGTGTCTTCAACTATTCAAGTAGCTATTTAAACTAAATAATTACATCGACTAGCACAATTACACAATACTAACAATACAACTGAACTGCACTTGTATTCGGATTCTAATAATTTGTACTCTAGTTCAGTTCTCATTCTAATCTATCCCTGCGTCACTATCTTGAAGGTGTCACACTTGAAAATGAAGCCCATTGTTTTCTTCCAAAGCTTAGCCAAGAATTAAATTTGGTTTTCATTTTAGAATTTACCTCTGAAGTTCACTGTTATTGGATTAGTGAGGTCAGTAAGTACTAGTTGTCTGTCAAAAGAAACATGAGACTCATTAGTGAAGGCTAAGATTAGAGGAAGCATATGTGATGGCATTATTAATTTATTTGGGGCTTATTTTATATTTCAGCATTTTTATTACTAAATGGAAGTTAAGTAGCAGGATTGGAATGTAAGTTTGGTAACAGTGAAATAAAACTTCTCAGCTTGACTGCTTTATGTGTACCCTCACATTGACATTTATATGATTCTAATCTGATAAGGAGCTGAAAATTCTCAAGTTTTTTTCTTTTTGCTTAGATATTGCTGTTGGACACAAGCTTTGATATCCACCAATACCAGGGAGACCAGCATTCTGAAATTATGTATCCTGCAAATTCAAAAGATTCAGAAAATGAGGGTGAGGTATAAAATTTGAGCCTTCTGTTTGTAAATTTTGATTATATTCGAATGCCCAAATTACCATTTAAACTGAACAAATGTAAAAACAAGTGTAATCATACTATACTGACGATATGAATAAATATGAATTTGAACCTTGCTTCAAAAAATCAAGTCACATGCAGCATAATTTAGTTCTTTGAAAATATAGATAAAACAACACCAGCTTTATAACTTTATAGCTCACCTGAGAAATGCATCTAAAAGAAATATGTTGTGTATTAAACCAACATGTGTCTTTCCACAGTTAATACCTATATTGTATTCTTTTTACACTGTTAACAGGTATTGGATTAATGAGAAATCAAACTCAGAACTTTGATGGTAAAACATAGAGCTGGCGGTGCACCACCTCAGGATATGGCTTAAGAATCTCTGATTGCTCAATATTTTTGCTGATCGTAAGTCACCCAGTTTAAAATCTAGTATCAATAAGAATACATATTTATTCAATCATTTAATACCTGGATAGTTAAACCCTATAATCTAACGGTGCCGCACCAATGGACTATATAACTCAGGCTAAAAATGTATTTTTTAAGTAAAATTAAACAGTAGACTGAATCAGCAGCTAAACATAACAAAACTCACATGAGAAACAGGGTGCCAGACTGGTTTCACTTTGCTTTGATGTCCAAAGTAGCATAATTTAAAAAAAGGTATTCTTCCCAATTAATCAAAACTGACCCACCTCAAATGACTTCCTGCAGTGAAAGATCAAAGTCAAAAGGGATTTCGCAAGTTTAAACAACTTCAACCAGTACAAAGGCTTGCCAAACAAGATTTGACTTAATTAAATTTGGATCCTAGATAGTTTGTGGAATTCCAGCATATCTTGCTCATGGTGGGGGATGTATTTCTGTTGATGATGTGTTTTTGTTGTTTGTTATGATATACTCTCCTCCCTCCCTTTCCCCACCCCCCAACATATATCAGGGGATATATTGTGCGTTCCCTGTCACTTCAGGCAGGAGATGCGAGAAGTAGCAAGGACAGCGAGGAACCAACAGACATTTTCTACTTCAATCTGCTCGAGCAATGCCAGGGAACCGGTGGAACTCGAATGTAAAATCTGCCTTTTGTTTGTGCATATGCCTCTGAAGACTCACAAATCGGTCACTTCTTTTTAACAATGTAGTTGACAAGGCCAATTTAAATTTGTCATTATTATACATTGCTCATAAATGGAGGTGCATTTTATGCTGCACCTGCTGCCTCCAAGCTAATCACAGCAGCCAAAGCAATTCCATTAAACTTTCCAGGGCCTCGGCTAAGCTATAAATATACATGAAAGGACAAAATACATTGGGCATAAAATTGGGATTGTTAGCACCCTTTTTTTGCAGTTCATATACACATCAACCGCACTACCTTCATCAACCCTCTCTGTTACTTCATCAAAGAGCTCGATCAAGGTATTCCAACACGATTCGCCTTTCAACAAATCCATGCTGACTTTCATTTATTAGCCCATTCTTTTCCAAATATCAATTAATTTTGTCCCGGATTATTGTCTCTAAAAGTTTCCCCACCACAGACGTTAGGTTGGCTGGCCTATAGTTGCAGGGTTTATTCCTCTCCCCTTTTGAAAACAGGGGTGTAACTTTTGCAATCTTACAGTCCTCTGGCACCACCCCCATATCTAAGGAGGATTGGAAGATTGTGGCCCGAGCCTCTGCAATTTCCATCTTTACTTCCCTCAGCAACCTAGAATGCATCCCATTCGGAGCTAGTGACTTTTCTACTTTGAGGATTGCTAACCTTTTAACTACCTCCTCTTTATCTATTTTTATCCTATCCAATATTGTGACTGCCTCCTCCTTTTATTGGCAGCATCCGCTTCTCTAGTGAAGATAGAAGCAAAGTACTCATTTAGTACGATAGCAGAATACTGCAGATGTTGGAAATCCGAAATACATGCCCTCTGCCTCCACAAGAAGATCTCCTTTTTGGTCCCTAATCAGCCCCACCCTTCCTTTGACTACCCTTCTACTATTTATGTGTTTTAAAAAGACTTCTGGGTTCCCTTTTATGTTAGCTGCGAATCTATTCTTATACTCTCTCCTTGCTCCTCATTCTTTTTTTTAGATTTCCCCTGTACTTTCTATATTCAGCTTGGTTCTCTACTGTATTATGAACCTTACATTTGTCATAAGCCTCCTTTATCCATCTCATTTTAACCTCTATATCTTTAGTCATCCAGGGAGCGCTAACTTTGGATGCCCTTCCTTTCCCCCTCATGGGAATGTCTACACTGTACGCAAACCACCTCCTCCTTGAAGGCCTCCCATTGTTCAAGTACTGTTTTGCCTACCAATTTTTGATTCCATTCCACCTGGGCTAGATCCCTTTTCACTCACAGTTAGCCCTCCTCCAGTAAATTATTTGTATGCATAATTGTTTCTTGTCCTTCTCCATAAATATTCTAAACCTGATGCTATTATGATCACTGTTCCCCAAATTCTCTCCCACTGAAACATGCTCCACTTACCCCACTTCATTCCCCAGAACTAGATCTAGCACTGCTTCCTTCCCCATTGGGCTGGAAACACACTGATCATGAAAGCTCTCTTGTACACATTTCAGGAATTCCTCTCCCTCTTTTCCCTTTACACATTTACTATCCCAGACTATATTAGGATAACTGAAGTCTGCCATTATCATTAATCTGTAGTTCTTGCATCTTTCTGTAATTTGCCTGCAAATTTACTTTTCTGTCTCCTTTCCACTATTTGAGGGCCTATAGTATATACCTAGTAGCATAATAGCTCCTCTATTGTTCCTTAATTCTATCCAAATAGATTCTGGCCGGTATTTTACTGGCCCTCAGAGTACGGGTTTGCAGGCGGGTCCGCTGTCAAAATCACAAAGATTGACAGCGGCTCGGTATCCCGCTGTAAACCCGCCTCCTTGTCAGTTTCCCAAGTATCGGGTCTGTCATCCCTGAACAGCCCGACACCAAGCGGTGGGTCAGCCAATTTAGATAGTTAAAAGCTTATTGAAAGGTAGTTAAGAACCATTTTCCCATGTACTTACCATTTTACCAGGTTTGCAACGCAGTTCCTGGAGAGTGGCTATCACGTCAGGTAAGTATGTCGGGTTCTCAATGACTGTGGATTGCTGTGAATAGGTGAAAGTTGCAAAAGTGGTCTAAAACCTACCATTTCACAGCTGTTCACTTCCCAATCTTAGAAGCTGGATAATTAATGATTTGGAACCCACTTTTGAGCTTTATGCACTTCTGAAGTGTTTGCAGTAATCTCTCTATCCACTGTCACCTCCTTGGAACAACCTATCTCAACATTGACAGATTACTTCTGTCATCTCAACCTCACCTGCCATCTATTCAATCAGCGTCAGTGCCCTTGAAAAAATCTCACCTTGGTCCTCAGAATCCCAACACGATCAGCCCCAATGCCAGCATCACCGGGTACACCAGCAGCACCAGCATCCATATCATCCTTCTCTGCAATCAACTGATGCTGCACTGGACACAGGGCATCATCACCCATGCACATTGCTACCCGGGACGCCAGCGATGGCCTCATGTCCAGATTTGCTTCACTTAACGCTGTACACCCTGGCTGCCACATGATGCACCAGGTTGGCACCACCCCACACCAGCACCATAAAGCATCCTTACAATGTCCAAGCCATTCCTTTCACACTCATCACAATTGGCAGGGGGTGGGGGATGTTATGTCTCACCATTCACTGCAAAGCCACTTCCAAAGGTGCACACAAATCTGTCCAAGAACGCAAAGTGTTCAAAATAAAGATTTCAATGTTTGAGAGCACATTACCAGAAACACCACATGGACATTGGCTGAACCACCCAAGTGCCTACCCTTGTGTGTTCTTAGTTGGTATGCTTGCAGTAGGATAAGGGTGAGTGTGAGGGGTGGCTAGTGAGATGGGGAAGTGATAATGTAGATAGAAAGGGATGGGTGGAGGTGCAAGGTAAGTTGGTGTGTGTAAGGATGTGCAGGAGTAGGGTAGGGAAGGCAGAATGATGGAGATGTGATGAGTGGCACAGCAGGATGAAGTTGAGTGTGGCTTGGCAGTAACATTTCGTGATCTACTGAGATCATTGAAAGATTTGTGCCACTGCAACCTGGCCCTCCGGACGACATCCCTGCTTGTGTCCTCCTGTGCAATGTGCAACCAGGCTGCGTTGGTCTCCTGGGGAGGTGTCTTCCACTCATTGGAAGGGAAGAGAACCTCCCTGCATGCTGTGGCTCCCTGCATAAGCATATGGAGGGAGTAATGGGAGAGCCTGGGTGCAGCCGTGCACCTTTGTGCAGTGCTCCTTCTCTATCTTTCCTGAATACCTTCAGGAATATTAAGTTCCCAATCCTCCCCTTCTTTGAGCCAGGTCGCTGTTACTGCCACTATATCATGGTTCCATGTGGCGACTGTGCCTGCAGCTCACCAACTTTATTTACCATGCTACGTGTATTTATGCACATGCACTCCAAACCAATCTTAGACTGCCTTGCATTTGCCCCCTGTCTGATCCCTCCTATTTCTGAATTATTATTTCCTCTAGTGCTAGTTGTCTCTCCCAGTCCTCTGTGAACCTTGTTTCTCCTCTCTAATGTTTCATCTTGGTGCCCAGCCCCCTGCCAAATTAGTTTAATCCCTCCCCCACAGCACTAGTTAACCAGCACTAACACAGTGAAATACCATGGTGTAGTAAATTAGTGTTCCATTAGGCCATTGATAAATTACAACTTTTAACATTATTTAAAATTAATTAGAATAGGCTTATTAACTGTTCACTGTGTCGTTGGTCCTGGGTTTTAAATGACACTTCAATTTATTGTGTTTATATAGGCAGCTGCAGTAGCAACAACAGCAGTACAGTATTGATCCATGTTTCACTGATAAATCACCAGAAGACAACACTGACTTTTCTATTTAATATCATTAGCCACATAATCCTGACCTTTTCTTTGATGATAAACAACTACACTTATTTAGTTTTCAATTACAACTGTCAGTGGGCCAAAATAAATTAATTTGGTTCGTAAGCACAATTTCTCTTCACTTTTACAATAATGGATAGTGATACCATGTCAATATCGTTTATGGAAGGAGAACCCTAGTAGAAGTAGCTATTAACAGCAACATTATGATTCTGTGTGACCTCGGCCATTTCTCAAACTTTAATATAGCTTCCAGGTTGCTTGCAAGCAACAGGTGATTATAGGGAACATTTTGTAAGGCTGTGCCCATGACAAGCGTATGTTTGATTAGGAGTTCCTTTGAAGTTAAGAGACATAAGTATTTATTAGATTATCTTGTTCCAATTGAGTTAGGCCTTCTGAAGCCAGCAAAGAGATATATAGACCAGAGAGACATCATGGATGGCAAGCAGCAAACCAGCAAGTAAAGGTTAATATTCACAAAATGAAGCCAGATAGAAAATCGAGTGCAGAAGGATTTGGGTGCAAAACATGCCTAAGGCTCACTTGGCCAATCTTTTTATCACTTGCGCCCATTCTGTTCCTGATTAGCGCAGAACTAGCCACAAAATGAATTTAACATCCTGATTCTATTCTTCAAACAAATATCCTACATTTCTATAAAATCCATGCATGAAAACAACTTCATCATTTGTGAAATAAACCCCAAATTACTGATGAAATTATTTCCATATCCCACAGAAGAAACTTATGATAGAATGTTATTTGTCTCTTTAACTATACTGTCAGATTAATAATTATAGCCTAAACATTGCTGCTAGGATATTAGAAGACAGTTTAACATGTTTGAATGATGTTCCTTTGTTCACTATTTCAGCAGAGCAGAGGGTTAATGCTTCTGTTAAAATATGGTTAGAGGAATGTCATGGAAACACATTCATTTAATATTGCCAAGAGTATTTCTAGGTTTATTCACTTTAATCCATACATTCAAACTAAAATTTAACACTGAAAATAGTCATATCCATCAGTACAACCAACAAAAATTCAGAGGAAACAAATTCAACAGATATATTCCTGCAATAAATTAAATTTCTGTAGCATCACTGAAATCCAGGCCACTGGAGTACTGTAATTTGCTTTCATTGCTGTATGCATGAATGTGTGGTTGCAAAAAATAGGTAAGCTCTTTTTTATGTTTTTACTTTTAAAACTTGAGATTTTGAGCAGCTCAAAATCTCATGTTTTAAAAGTACAAATTCCAACATGTAAAGTATCATTCAGTACATTTGCTTAATTTAACTTTCTATTCACCCACTTCTGTTGTGACTATCACCTGGCCATCATACTGGTTGGTGCATCTGGGTTTCTGCCACTTAGATTTGTGCCTCACAAATTCAATAATCTCCCTTCAGCTATGAGCACATGTTTGCATTGGTGGTCAGTTTCATACTTCTCATGCAGTGAAATCATCAGTACTTCTGAACAAGCTGTAAAAATACAGCTGATCGGTGAGGAAATCAGAAAGCATAGGCAACAACATTCCAATTTTCTGACCAGGATCTCACCACAACAAAAAAAGATGATCACCTGCTAGCAAAGTTTGTGTCCAGGCTGCCTGGATTTAGACTACAGATCATATTAATGTTGGCTCAGAAACTCAAAGCCATGAAAGTGTGAGGAAGAAATACCATGACCTTAAAAGTGGATAAATCCCCAGGCCCAGACGAGATATATCCCAGGTTGCTGTGTGAGGCAAGGGAGGAGATTGCAGGGGCTCTGACATAAATTTTCAGAACCTCTATGGCCACAGGGGAGGTGCCAGAGGACTGGAGGACAGCTAACGTAGTACCATTATTCAAGAAGGGTAGTAGGGATAAACCAGGGAATTATAGGCCAGTGAGCCTAACATCAGTGGTAGGGAAATTATTGGAAAAATTTCTGAGGGACAGAATTAGTCTCCACTTGGAGAGGCAAGGATTAATCAAGGATAGTCAGCCTGGTTTTGTCAGGGGGAGATCATGTCTAACCAATTTGATTGAATTTTTCAAGGGGGTGACTAGGTGTGTGGATGAGGGTAGTGCAGTTGATGTAGTTTACATTGACTTCAGTAAGGCTTTTGACAAAGTCCCACATGGAAGGCTGATCAAGAAGGTAAGAGCCCATGGGATCCAGGGCAATTTGGCACATTGGATCCAAAATTGGCTTAGTGGTAGGAGGCAGAGGGTGATGGTCGAAGATTGTTTTTGTGACTGGATGCCTGTGTCCAGTGGTGTACCGTAGGGATCGGCGCTGGGTCCCTTGCTGTTTGTAGTGTACATTAATGATTTAGATATGAATGTAGGAGGTATGATCAGTAAGTTCGCAGATGACACAAAAATTGGTGGAGTGGTAAATAGCGAGGCGGTAAGCCTCAGGCTACAGGATGATATAGATGGGTTGGTCAGATGGGCAGAACAGTGGCAAATGGAATTTAACCCTGAAAAGTGTGAGGTGCTGCATTTTGGGAGGACTAACAAGGCAAGGGAATACACAATGAATAGTAGGACCCTAGGAAGGACAGAGGATCAGAGGGATTTTGGTGTGCATGTACATAAATCCTTGAAGGCAGCAGGACAGGTAGATAAGGTGGTTAAAAAGGCATATGGGATACTTACCTTCATTAGCCGAGGCATAGAATATAAGAGCAGGGAGGTTATGATGGAGCTGTACAAAACGCTAGTTAGGCCACAGCTGGAATACTGTGTGCAGTTCTGGTCGCCACACTATAGGAAGGATGTGATTGCATTGGAGAGGGTGCAAAGGAGATTCACCAGGATGTTACCTGGGCTGGAGCGCTTCAGCTATGAGGAGAGACTGGACAGGCTGGGGTTGTTTTTCTTGGAGCAGAGAAGGTTGAGGGGGGACCTGATTGAGGTGTACAAAATTATGAGGGGCATAGATAGGGTAGATAGAAAGGAACTTTTCCCCTTAGTAGAAGGGTCAATAACCAGGGAGCATAGTTTCAAGGGAAGTGGCAGAAGGTTTAGAGGGGATTTGAGGAAAAACTTTTTCACCCAGAGGGTGGTTGGAATCTGGAACTCACTGCCTGAAAGGGTGGTTGAGGCAGGAACCCTCACAACATTCAAGAAGCATTTAGATGAGCACTTGAAACGCCATAGCATACAAGGCTAAGGGCCAAGTGCTGGAAAATGGGATTAGAATAGACAGAACTTGATGGCTGGTGCGGACACGATGGGCCGAAGGGCCTCTTTCTGTGCTGTATAACTCTATGACTCTATGACCTGAAGATGGCCAGCAATATAAAATGGAAATGGAGCTGCAACTGTTGCAAAATTTACTACGCACTGTATTCAATTTTTTCTGTTTTATAACTTAAGGATTCTGCAACCATTACTATTAAATTTATATTTCACAATGTAATGATGTTGATATTGCATAAAAATGTCACAATGAAGATGGTGCCTTTTTTGAAAAGGTATCTCTTAATATTTCCATATGTAAGCCATTAGAGTACTACAGTTCTAACATAGTATTTTATGACTTTTGCTGAATGGGCCTGGCAATTAATACTTACTGATGTCACTTTTGCAGAAATTAGTGACATATAACAACAAGGTATGCAATGATATTGGTGGGGATAGAAACACATTGGAGCCTGGTGAACTTTGAACAAAGAATATTGACCTACATCTATATGGAGACAGCAGAACGTGGAAGGAAGATACTTTGGTGCCCAGATGACCTAGCAAGAAAAGGAGGATGTTTACACTGTGTTAAATGGGAACGGTAGCATAGTGGTAATGTTAGTAATCCAAGAAGTCCTGGACAAATGATCCAGAGACGTGAGTTCAAATCCCACCACGATAGCTGGGGAATTTAAATTCAGTTAATTAAATAAATCTGGAATAAAAAAGTAGTATTAGTAATGGTAACCATGAAACTATCAGATTTTTGTAAAAACCCATCTGGTTCACTAATGTCCTTTAGGGAAAGAAATTTGCCATCTTTACCTGGTCTGGCCTATATGTGACTCCAGACCCACAGCAATGTGTTTGACTCTTAACTGCCCTCTGAAATGGCCTAGCAAGGCTCTCAGTTGTAACAAACTGCTACGAAACACAATAATAAGAATGAAACTGGACGGACCACCCGGCATCGACCTCGGCACCGGCTACGGACACGGCAATGGCACACCCAGCCCAGTTGACCCTGCAAAGTCCTCCTCACCAACATGTGGGGACTTGTGCCGAAAATTGGGAGAACTGTCCCACAGACTAGTCAAGCAACAGTCTGACATAGTCATATTCACAGAATCATACCTTTCAGCCAATGTCCCGAACTCCTCCATCACCATCCCTGGGTATGTCCTGTCCCACCGGCAGGACAGACCCACCAGGGGTGGCGGCACAGTGGCACACAGTTGGGGAGGAGTGGCCCTGCGAGTCCTCAATATTGACTCCGGACCCCATGAAGTCTCATGGCTTCAGGTCAAGCATGGGCAAGGAAACCTCTTGCTGATTACCACCTACCACCCCCCTCAGCTGATGAATCAGTACTCCTCCATGTTGAACACCATTTGGAAGAAGCACTGGGAGTAACAAGGGCACAGAATGTACTCAGGGTGGGGGACTTCAATGTCCATCACCAAGAGTGGCTCGGTAGCACCACTACTGACCGAGATGGCCGAGCCCTGAAGAACATAACTGCCAGTCTAGGCCTGCGACAGGTGGTGAGAGAACCAACACGAGGGAAAAACCTACTTGACTTTGTCCTCACCAATCTACCTGTCACAGATGTATCTGTCCATGACAGTATTGGTAGCAGTGACCACCACACAGTCATTGTGGAGACAAAGTCCCGTCTTCACACTGAGGACACCCTCCATTGTGTTGTGTGGCACTACCACCGTGCTAAATGGGATAGGTTCAGAACAGATCTAGCAGCTCAAAACTGGGCATCCAGGAGGTGCTGTGGGGCATCAGCAGCAGCAGAATTGTATTCTACAATCTCTAACCTCATAGCCCTGGTTCAATAAGGAGTGTACAGGAGCAGCACCAGGCGTACCTAAAAATAAGGAGCCAACCTGGGGAAGCTGCAACACAGGACTGCATGCATGCTAAAAAGCGGAAGCTGCAAGCTATAGACAGGGCCAAGTGATCCCACAATCAACGGATCAGGTCAAAGCTCTGCAGTCCTGCCACATCTAGTCATGAATGGTGGTGGACCATTAAACAACTAACGGGAGGAGGAGGCTCCATGAATATCAATGATGGTGGAGCCCAGCATGTGAGTGCAAAAGACAAGGCTGAAGCGTTTGCAACCATCTTCAGACAGAAGTGCCGAGTGGATGGTTCATATTGGCCTACTCCTGTGGTCCCCACCATCACAGAAGCCAGTCTTCAGCCAATTCGATTCACTCCACATGTTGGGCCAGAAATTCCAGAACGGGGCTTGCAGCGCGTGCAAGCCCCGTATTTGCACTTACCCCGCGCTCCTGCCGATCAGCTTCTGGGACGCCTGAACTTGGAGAAATAGAAAGCACATTCCCGGGCAGCGTATGACGTCACGCCGCCCAGGAGTGCAGCCAGCGCAGACCCAGGAGCGTGCAGTGTAAGTGAGACACGCCCCTTGAGGTCTCAGTTTCACTGGACACGCCCCCAATGTTTCTGTCACGCTGCTTTGCTTTTTTACATGCAAAGCAGCAGTTTAAATAGGTTTTTGGAAGTTTTTTGAAGATTTTGTTAACTTTTATAAACTTTTTAAAATGTTTACATTATTTTGAGTAATCTGATGTAGTTTTAAAGAGATTTAAAGCAATTTAAAGACTTTTAAAAGCCCTAAAAGAATTTTTTAAATTCCATTTATTTATTTAGCAATGTCGTCGTCATACGTGTCTTCACACTGTTCCCTTTGGGGAACTGTATGAAGTGGTGGAAGGATTTATGGCCGTGATTAACGCTCATTCCGTGACCATAACCATCTTTGAACCAGCCATTAGGGCGGTTAGTCCTATGGCGGGAGGGTTTTACGGGCTCCCACAAGCTATACAAGGAGGGGGGGCCACCCACACCCACGGATGCAAATATCCCACTGGATGTCAACCCAGAATTTAGAGCCGGAGCTCCGACTCCACTTGCCGGGACTGTCTGGAGCGGGGTTCGAAACCCTACCCTGATCTGGCCCAGCGGCGGGGATCCTACCGCTATGACAAACGCCCAATCCGATTAGCAACGTGAAATGGCAGCATAGGGCTCCAGTCACGGGGAGGGAAAAGGCGCAGGAAACGTATGGGTGTCACCTTTTGTGCGGAGTGGGCCTTTTGCGTAGCAGTAAGCATCCCCGCCGCTGGGCCAGAAGGAGTAGGGTTTTGAACCCCACTCCAGACAGTCCCGGCAAGTGGAGTCGGAGCTCCAACTTTAAATTCTGGGTGGACATCCAGCGGGATACTTGCGTCCGTGGGTGTTGGTGGCCCCCCCCCCCTCAGATGGGTTGTGGGAGCCCGTAAAACCCTCCCGCCATAGGACTAACCACCCTAATGGCTGGTTCAAAGATGGTTACGGTCACGGAATGAGCGTTAATCACGGCCATAAATCCTTCCACCACTTCATACAGTTCCCCAAAGGGAACAGTGTGAGGATACGTCCGATGATGACCTCTTGCGCAATGCACCTCCTTGGACCCTCAGTTGCAGATGCGAGGGGGCAAGTCGTGCAAGTGTTAAATTTTTTATTTTATTGACATGTAAAATGTTGGCCCAGTAATTCCCTTCCAAATGCGCTAGTACGGTCGGGGTACTTACGCATCTGGCCGGATGAAATGCCGGTTTTCAGCATGCACCGTGCATGTGGGGAAAACCGGCATTTCCTGTCCTCTGAACGAAGGGGTTCAGAGGCAGAACGCGTGCGACTGCACATGCAGCGCGTGCGCAGTATAATTCGCCGCTTTCATTAATGCTTTCAGTGAGGTCCAGTCATTACAACTTACACATGAAAAAAGCATGGGTACAGTTGCTCCACAGGCTGCGGAGGAAGATATTTCTTATCGTGGAGCTTCTGAAAGTATGTATGTCTGTATATATTCCTTTGCGTGTTATGTATATATTCCTTTACTTATGTGTATGAATGTATTATTTAATTATGACTTTCAGAGAAAGTAACTTATTGGAAAATCATAATTAAAAACATACATTCATAGTAAAGGAATATAAAACATATACATACATATACGTAAAGGAATATATGTGGACATACATACATAACTCATTCTCACATTCCATTCACACAGCCACAATTGCTCCTTCTACCTACCGTTCTGAAAACCCTTTAAAAAAAAAAAAATTTTAACTTTAAAACTTACTTAAAATTTCTTAAAATAACTTCCCTCCCTTTCCCTAACAAAAATATTGCATTTCAAAAGCTCCACGATAAAATATATCTTCCTCCGCAGCCAATGAACCACTTTACACTTGCTTTTTTTCAGTGTAACTTCTAAGGACTTAACCTCACGGATTTCATGAATGAAATCCACGAAGTTCACTGCGCAAGCGCTGCCTGTGCAGTCGCACGCGCTCGAGGTCTGGAAATGCCGGCGTTCCCCGCATGCGCTGTTCATGCTGAACGCCGGCATTTCCAATGGCCAGAAGCGTGAGTAAGCCGACCGTACTCACGCTTCTGGCCTGGAATTTCTGGCCCGTTATCAAGAAACGGCTGAGTGCACTGGATACAGCAAAGGTTATGGGCCCTGACAATATCCCAGCTATCGTGCTGAAGACTTGTGCTCCAGAACTAGCCGCGCATCGAGCCAAGCTGTTCCAGTACAGCTACAACACTGGCATCTATCCGACTATGTGTAAAACTGCCCAAGTATGTCCTGTCCACAAAAAGCAGGACAAATCCAATCTGGCCAATTACTGCCCCATCAGTCTACTCTCAATCATCAGCAGAGTGATGGAAGGTGTCATCAACAGTGCTATCAAGCGGTACTTACTGACCAATAACCTGCTCACTGATGCCCAGGTTAGGTTCCTCTCGGCCACTCGGCTCCCGACCTCATTACAGCCTTGGTCCAAACATGGACAAAGGAGCTGAATTCCAGAAGTGCGGTGAAAGTGACTGCCCTTGACATCAAGGCAACATTTAACCGAAAGTGGCATCAAGGAGCCCTAGTAAACTGAAGTCAATGGGAATCGGCGGGAAAACTCTCCACTGGCTGAGTCATACCTAGCACAAAGGAAGATGGTTGTGGTAGTTGAAGGTCAATCATCACAGCCCCAGGACATCGCTGCAGGAGTTCCTCAGGGCAGTTTCTTAGGCCCAACCATCTTCAGCTGCTTCATCAATGACCTTCCCTCCAACATAAGGTCAGAAATGGGGATTTTCGCTGATGATTGCACAGTGTTCAGTACCATTCACAATTCCTCAGATAATTAAGCAGTCCATGCCTGCATGCAACAAGACCTGGATGACATTCAGGCTTGGGCTGATAAATGGCAGGTAACATTCGCGCCACAGAAGTGACAGGCAATGACTATCTCCAACAAGCGAGAGTCTAACCACTGCCCCTTGACAATCAACGGCATTACCATCACCAAATCCCCTAACATCAACATCCTGGAGGTCACCATTGACCAGAAAATTAACTGGACCAGCCACATAAATACTGTGGCAATAAGAGCAGGTCAGAGGCTAGGTATTCTGCAGCGAGTGTCTCATCTCCTGACTCCCCAAAGCCTTTCCACCATCTACAAAGTACAAGTAATGAGTGTGATGGAATACTCTCCACTTGCCTGGACGAGTGCAGCTCCAACAACACTCAAGAAGCTCGACACCATCCAGGACAAAGCAGCCTGCTTGATTGGCACCCCATCCACCACCTTAAACATTCACTCCCTCCACCACCGGCATACCGTGGCTGCAGTGTGTACCATCTACAAGATGCACTGCAACAACTTGCCAAAGATTCTTCGGCAGCACCTCCCAAACCCGCGACTTCTTCCACCTAGAAGGACAAGGGCAGCAGGCGCATGGGAACACCACCACCTCCAAGTTCCCCTCCAAGTCACACACCATCCTGACTTGTGTATACACAGCAACAGCGGCGTTGATTCTCACAGGTACACAGGTGGCGTGCTGAATCACTGTTCGACAGGATTGGGCCAATCATGGCCACACCTGTGGGATTCATCAGAAGCCTTGGCATGTATGACTGAGTTCGCAAACTATTCAGTTCTTACTTTGAGCGGGTGGAGATGTTTTTTTAGGACCAATAATATTTATGAAACCAAAGGTGCAGATTAGAATGTTAAAGCTCAAATAAAGTAATTTGTGAATGGAAGAAAGCAATTTTTCTAACCGAGATCGGGCCAGAATTCTACGGAACGCTGACAAACCTACTCGTACCAGGGATGCGCCGTTTGAAGACATTGTCATGAAACTCGAGGACTATTTCCACCCAAAGCTATTAGAAATAGCAGAGAGCTATAAGTTTGGTACCAGAAACAAAGTGAAACCATCAGTGAGTACATTGTAGCTCTCCTGTCTTTGCATTGTAACTTTGGCACATTTTTGTATCGTGCGTTGCAAAATCAGTGTGTGTGGACTGGTGGATGAGTGCACACAGTCCAAGTTACTGAACACTCCGAAAATAACGTTTGACATAGCATGCAAAATTGTCCTATCTATGGAGATGGCATCTAAGAATGCTAGGGAGCTCTGCTCAACTCAAGTGACAAGTACAACTGAGGTCTACAGTCGTAAAGCCACCGCCAAACCTAAAGCTGTGAAACCAAGTCAAAAGCATGTCAGTGAGAGCAGTTCAGTGAATTGTTATTGCTACAATGGAAATCACTCGCCACAGTCCTATCAATACAGAAATGTGAAGTGTTATCACTGCGAGAAGCAAGGCCATATTTCAACAGCTTGCAGAGCTAGATCAAAAGCAAGAAGTAAGAACCATTCTAGTGGCAATGTAAAGCAGTGACAACAAAAGGGGGGACTTCACAATATTGAAGTGAACAAACCTGATGTTGAAGAACTAGGCATCTACAATATCTGTGGCAATGCTAGCAGTCATGAGAAAGACTTCCATACAAAACTTTTGATCAATGAGCAATATATTGATGTGTATCGATGTGGCGGCGGACTGCTCTATCACGAGTAAGGACACATATGAGAGTAACTTTAATCAAATACCACTTACAAAGAGTACCATAGAGTTAAAACCTGTTATGTATGTACCTTTAAGAGAATAACTGGTCTCAGACTGCAGTACCGGCAGTGACCACCCCTGTATAAAAGGCGCTAGTAAGCCTCTGTATTTTCAGTTTCCCGATTGACTCCTTTTAGTAAAGACTTGTTTTGTTCAACTCCTGCTGTCCATGTCTCAATCATACACGGACATAATACTGGCGACGAGCAGATACGAACTTACCTACAGTCTGCACCACCTCCTGGGATCCATTCCTGAAGCGAAGTGAGCCGAGGTCGAGGCCAGAAGGAAGAAAGAAGCAGTAGAAACGGGCGTCGACCATGGGCATCCGCCCCTGAGTTAGCGGAGTTGAAGGTTGCTGGAGAAGCTGTCGAAAGCGGGGCCTGGTTCCTGTCGACGGTGCTTCAGCTAATCGGGCTGGTGGCAGGTAGTACACTGATCCTTCCTGGGCTGCGGTGGTCGTGAACTCGAGCGGGTGGCTTGCAACGGGGCCGAGAAGCGTTGTCGGGAAGAGGAGAGAGAGAGGGTGGAGCACACAGGGCGCGGCCGGTGCTACGAAGCCGGGCTGCGTACAGACCCGAGAAGAGGGAGGCAAGAGTCCCACAGGGTTGTTCCACGACGGGAAAATAATTAAAAAAAAAAAAGAAATATTAATCGCACAGGAAACCGCGAGGAGCTGCAGGTTACAACGGAAACCGCGGAAAGTAGCGCTAGCAACAGCGGGTAAGAAGGCAAAGCGTGGGAGGCGCCATCTTAATCAGCGGGGAAGAAGGCAAAGCGCGGGAGGTGCCATTTTGTTAAATCGGGGAAGAAGGCAAAGCGTGGGAGGCGCCATTTTAGATTTGCAAGATGCCGAAGACTGGCTGTATCACTGCCTTTGATAATACAATAGAGGACTGGACCACGTATGTGGAAAGAGTCGAGGTATATTGCGAGGCAAACGAAATAGCCGATGAGAAAAAGGCATCGGTATTGCTAAACTTAATGGGCGCTAGAACGTACAGCCTATTGCGGGACCTGATTACTCCAGCCAAACCGAAGGCGAAGAGTTTTAACGAAATTGTTGCTGTCCTACAGGAACACCTAAACCCTGCACCACTGCTGATAGCAGAAAGATTTACATTCCACAGGAGAACTCAGCATAAAGATGAGAGCAATGCTGAGTACCTTACGGAACTACGCAAGCTATCAAAGCACTGCCAGTTCGGAGCAGGACTGGCAGATACCCTACGGGACAAATTTGTCTGTGGACTCCTGAGTGAAGGAACACAGAAGAAGTTACTCTCAGAGAAAGAGCTGACGCTAGATAAGGCTTTCAGTGTGGCAGTATCGTATGAAGCAGCAGCCAGGGGAGCTGCGGAAATACAACAAAAGCCATAGGAATACGGCACCCACGAAATGACACGGGGATTTGCAAAATGTTATCGCTGCGGCAGAACTAACCATGACCAGAAGGACTGCTGGTCCAAGGACAAAATATGCAGGCAATGTGGAAAGATGGGACACATTGCACGAGTTTGCAGGTCTGGGAAGAAGACCAGCGACAACAAAAAGGCTACTAAGGAACCGTACAAGAAAGTACAAAAGATGACGGACAGTAGTTCCGAAGACCAGATGAGCGATAGTGAATCTGGGAACAGGAGACTAAGCTGTCTCAAACTTCACAATGTAATCGCAAAAGAGGATCACTGAACCATTTGGGTCACCCTCACGATAGCAGGGTCCCAAGTTAAAATGGAATTGGATACAGGATCAGCGCTAACCGTCATGAATCGACGAGACTATGAGCGGCTATTCTCACACATACCCTTGAGAGAGACATCCATCGTCTTGACGATGTATACGGGGCAAAAAGTATACCCCAGAGGAAAAATAAGGGTGCCTGTCGAATACAACGGCAAGAAAATACGGAAATTGTATCTCTACATACTGCAAAATGGTGGACCACCGTTATTGGGATGTGAATGGATCAGGAAGATAAGCTTAGATTGGCACTCCATTCATGCAATGACGATGGATGGTAAAAAAGATGAAGACGTCACTCCTGGACGATTGTCAACAACCTTAGCTAACGCCAAAGAGGTATTTCAACAAGAACTGGGCACTCTTAAAAGCGTAACCGCCTCGATAAAAATAGAAGAGAATGCAATTCCCAAGTTTTTCAAAGCAAGACCGGTACCATATGCAATTCGCCCAGCTGTCGAGGCAGAGCTGGAGAATCTGAAGAAGGCAGGCGTGTTGTCTAAGGTCGACTGGAGCGAGTGGGCGACACCCATCGTTCCTGTCATGAAGAAAACGTTAAGCAATAAGTCTGAGGAGCCAAGGAAGGTTCGCATCTGTGGGGATTTCAAGATGACGGTGAACCCAGTCCTTCACACAGTACAATATCCTCTGCCAAGGATAGAAGACATCTTCGCCTCACTATCTGGAGGGAAGCGTTTTACAAAAGTTGACCTAGCACAAGCATATTTGCAGATGGAGTTTGAAGAATCCTCTAGGAAGTATCTCCCGATAAACACTCACAAAGGTCTTTACCAGTATCATCGATTGGTATTCGGAGTAGCATCGGCTCCGGCGATATGGCAAAGAGCGATGGAACAAGTCCTGCAAGGGATTCCGGGGACTCAGTGTTACTTGGACGACATCCTTGTGACAGGTGAAGATGACAGTGAACACCTTAACAACCTAGAACAGGTGCTCACTAGACTACGGGAACATGGGCTACAAGCCAACCGCCCCAAGTGCGAGTTTTTTAAGAAACAGATATCGTGTTGTGGCCACGTGATTGATGAAGAGGGGTTACATAAGTCCCCTGACAAAATTGAAGCGGTTGTTAAGGCCCCAGCGCCTGAAAATGTGTCGCAACTGAGGTCATTCCTCGGATTGGTGAATTACTACCATAAGTTTTTGCCGAATTTGTCGACAATTCTGCACCCACTGAACACCCTACTACGAATGGGAGTAGCATGGAAATGGAGCAATGACTGTCAGCGGGCCTTTCAAAAGAGTAAGGACTTAATCACTTCAAAAGAAGTATTGGCTCACTACAACCCAGCACTGCCGATCAGACTGGCGTGTGATGCTTCTCCCTAAGGCATTGGGGCGGTGCTGTCACATAAATTCCTTGATGGTTTAGAGAGGCCGATAGCTTTTGCGTCACGCTCATTAACTTCTGCCGAGCGTAACTACGCCCAGATTGACAGAGAGGCCCTCAGCCTAGTGTGGGGGGTGAAGAAGTTCAATCACTACCTGCACGGTCAAAAATTTACTCTACTAACCGATCATCAACCTCTTGTCTCCATTTTCAACCCTCAGAAGGGCGTACCGATAATGACAGCGCAACGGCTGCAGAGGTGGTCCCTTTTCCTAGGGGCACACCAATATGACATCGAGCACAAAGGAACTAAACAGCATGGGAATGCTGATGGATTGTCGCGCCTACCGTTGCCGACGGTGGAAGAAGAAGACCTTGCAGTGGATCCAATGGAGTTATTCCACTCGACCATAGTCGAATGTCTCCCTGTGATGAATGCAAACATAGAAAAGGAAACACGGAATGACCCGACACTATCACGGGTCTATGATTTAACGGTGAAGGGATGGCCAGCACATGGCGAACCACTGCTGCCAGCATTCTCGCCGAGAAGAGAACAGCTGTCAGTGTGCAGAGGAACCTTGATGTGTGGATCCAGAGTAGTAATTCCACCTAAGTTGACGGATAGAGTGCTCAATGAGCTTCATGAGGGTCATCTGGGTGGGGTAAAAATGAAGAACTTAGCCAGAGCGTTTGTGTGGTGGTCGGGAATCGATAGAGAAATCGAAGAGATGACCAAGAGCTGTGCAGGATGCCAGAAGGTCCAAAACGCCCCACCACAAGCTCCTCTACATCCATGGGAGTGGCCCTCATCTCCATGGCAAAGGGTGCACATTGATTTTGCTGGTCCCTTCATGGACTCGATGTTTTTAATTGCGGTGGATGCACATTCAAAGTGGCCAGAGGTAATAAAAATGTCCTCAACCACCACAGAAAAAACTATCACAGTTTTGCGAACCATATTCGCCAGGAATGGGCTGCCTGAACAGATTTGCTCTGACAATGGACCACAGTTTGTGTCTGAAGAGTTCCGGAGGTTCTTAAAGAACAATGGTGTTAAGCATTACACATCTGCCCCATATCATCCAGCCACTAATGGATTGGCCGAGAGGTTTGTTCAAACATTCAAGAAGGCTATCAAGGCAATGTGTAATGAAGAGATACCCCTACAACACAAGGTGGACAACTTCTTGTTTGCCTACCGGAATGCGACACATACGGTTACCAACCAAACTCCAGCCATGATGTTCTTCAATCGAAGACTACGATGCCGCTTGGATTTGGTTAAGCCAAACGTCCGAAGAGATGCGGAGAACAGGCAGTTTCAGAATATGAATGAAAGGCCGACCAGGAGTTTTAAGATAGGTCAACCAGTTTTGGCCCGGGACTACCGCACTGAGAAATGGCAGCCAGGAACGATTTGTACACGGCAAGGACCTCTCATGTATACCGTGGACATTGGAGAGAGCATTGTAAGATGCCATGCTGACCAGATTCTAGAGTCACTGGAAAACGTCAACTCCACACCACGATCTGATACACCTGGCAATGAAATCGACGTACCAATTGCAGCTACCGCAGAATCGGTGATATTGGAAGCAGATGAACCAAACAACGACATTGATCCTGACTCAACCTTGCCAGAAGAACCTAATACCCCAAAGAGGCGTTATCCAGACAGAATCAGGAAGCCTCCTCAAAGACTGAACTTATAATTGCTTAAACTCAACCAATGTATCTAGCAACCATAATTGTGATTGTAATTAGTTATCATTTAGTTGTTAAATGAATGTTATGTACTGTTTATCTAAAAGGGGAGGAATTGTTGTGTATGTACCTTTAAGAGAATAACTGGTCTCAGACTGCAGTACCGGCAGTGACCACCCCTGTATAAAAGGCGCTAGTAAGCCTCTGTAGTTTCAGTTTCCCGATTGACTCCATTCAGTAAAGACTTGTTTTGTTCAACTCCTGCTGTCCGTGTCTCAATCATACATGGACAAAATAAAACCCTACTCCGGAGAAATCCTAGAGACATGTGGACAAATGGAATGTACAGTTCAGCACAATGGTCAGCCAGTAAAGCTGCCTATTAGCGAGCTACAACAACAGGCCAACCCTCATGGGCGAAGACTGATTGAGGAAGTATGGAATCAATTGCAAGAAGTTTTGATTACTGGCCTGAATTGGACAGTGATCTTGAAACACTTGTCAGCAAATGCAACACTTGCCAAAATTGCAGAAACAAACCACCCAAAACTCCACTACAACCCTGGTCATGGCCAAGTAGACCTTTTCAGAGAGTACATGTAGACTTCTGTGAGAAAATAGATGATTAGTTCCTGGTACTTGTAGATCATCACTCAAAGTGGATCGAAGTGAAACACATGGGTTCAAATACTACAAATGAACATACCATAGATGAGTTGAGAACTATCTTTGCATGTCATGGCTTACCTGAAGAGTTTGTTTCTGACAATGGCCCTCAGTTCTGTTCTGTTCTCTTCCAAGAATTCATGAAATGGAATGGTATCAAACACACTTTCGTTCCACCATATCATCCAGCTTCAAACGGAGCAGCCGAAAGGTCAGTCAGAATAGTAAAAGAAGCTCTCAAAAAGCAAGTGTTGCAGGGTTGTTCGGGACTCAGCATGAAGCAGCGTTTGGCAAATTTCTTGATTAAGTACAGAACTACTCCACACACCACAACTGGATATACCCCAGCAGAACGCTTGATGAAGAGGAGATTGAGAACACGATTGAGTCTTGTTCAATCAAATTTGGCCTCAAGAGTTGAACAGAAACAGTTGAGTCATAAACGTTATTATGACAGCATCAGAAAGAACGCAGTTTCAAACAAAATGTGAGTGTTTGTGTTCTCAGGCCCCCTGGTAAGTCGAGTTCACACAAGTGGGATGTAGGAACCATAGTAGAGGTTGGTGGAACCAAGAGATATTTGGTTGAAATTGGTGACAACATCTGAAGTGTTCATGTAGATCAAATGATCTCTGCTAGAGATGAACCAAGGCGTGATCTTGAACCATTTGATCATTAACTCATACATGAGCTTGACTCAGTTCAGACTTCAGTAACTGAAGTATCAGGTTCAAACAAGTCTGAGATAGAAACAGGATCATCTTTAAGTTTGGAAACAAAACAGCACCAAAACCTTTAAGGAAATCAGGATGGCTCTGCAAACCTGTTATTAAACTGGATTTGTAGTTCATTTAAAAGAAGAAAAGCCAGGAGTTTTTGTTGTGTGGTACATGTAATGTTGGGAAAGGTGGGACCATAGTTTTGTTGTATTTGAGAGGGGAATACCAACATTTTTTATAAGGGGGGAAACAGTGTAATGTATTATCACATGGTTTGTCACATGGTTTAGTATGAGCATGCTCAGTTCACTCTGGCCTAATAAACAAGCACATGGACTCGCTACTCATTGTGTCTCTGTCCTTCATTTGTTCTACTCATATATATTACAACCTCCATCCTCCCAATCACCTTTCCCCACTCCCGATCACCTCCCCTTTACCAATCACCTTTCCCCACTCCCGATCACCTCCCCATCCTGATCACCTCACCCGATCGCCTCCTCTTCTCTCGATCGCCTTCCCTTCTCTCGATCGCCTTCTCTTCTCTCGATCGCCTTCCCTTCTCTCGATCGCCTCCTCTTCTCTCGATCGCCTTCCCTTCTCTCGATCGCCTTCCCTTCTCACGATCGCCTTCTCTTCTCTCGATCGCCTCCCCTTCTCTCGATCGCCTCCTCTTCTCTCGATCGCCTTCTCTTCCCTCGATCGCCTTCTCTTCCCTCGATCGCCTTCCCTTCTCTCGATCGCCTTCTCTTCTCTCGATCGCCTCCCCTTCTCTCGATCGCCTTCTCTTCTCTCAATCGTCTCCCCTTCTCTCGATCGCCTTCTCCTCTCTCAATCGCCTTCTCTTCCATCGATCGCCTTCCCTTCCCTCGATCGCCTTCTCTTCTCTCGATCGCCTCCTCTTCTCTCGATCGCCTCCCCTTCTCTCGATCGCCTTCTCTTCCCTCGATCGCCTCCCCTTCTCTCGATCGCCTTCTCTTCCCTTGATCGCCTTCCCTTCTCTCGATCGCCTTCCCTTCTCTCGATCGCCTTCTCTTCTCTCGATCGCCTTCCCTTCCCTCGATCGCCTTCCCTTCTCTCGATCGCCTTCCCTTCTCTCGATCGTCTCCCCTTCTCTCGATCACCTTCCCTTCTCTCGATCGCCTTCCCTTCTCTCGATCGCCTTCTCTTCCCTCGATCGCCTTCTCTTCTCTCGATCGCCTTCCCTTCCCTCGATCGCCTCCCCTTCTCTCGATCGCCTTCTCTTCACTCGATCGCCTTCCCTTCTCTCGATCGCCTTCCCTTCTCTCGTTCGCCTTCTCTTCTCTCGACCGCCTTCCCTTCTCTCGATCACCTTCCCTTCTCTCGATCGCCTTCTCTTCAATCGATCGCCTTCTCTTCTCTCGATCGCCTTCCCTTCTCTCGATCGCCTTCTCTTCCCTCGATCGCCTTCTCTTCACTCGATCGCCTCCCCTTCTCTCGATCGCCTTCTCTTCTCTCGATCGTCTCCCCTTCTCTCGATCACCTTCTCTTCACTCGATCGCCTCCCCTTCTCTCGATCGCCTTCTCTTCACTCGATCGTCTCCCCTTCTCTCGATCGCCTTCTCTTCTCTCGATCGCCTTCCCTTCTCTCGATCGCCTTCTCTTCTCTCGATCGCCTTCCCTTCTCTCGATCGCCTGCTCTTCTCTCGATCGCCTCCCCTTCTCTCGATCGCCTCCCCTTCTCTCGATCGCCTCCCCTTCTCTCGATCGCCTTCTCTTCTCTCGATCGCCTTCCCTTCTCTCGATCGCCTTCCCTTCTCTCGATCGCCTTCTCTTCCCTCGATCGCCTTCTCTTCTCTCGATCGCCTTCCCTTCTCTCGATCGCCTTCCCTTCTCTCGATCGCCTTCCCTTCCCTCGATCACCTTCCCTTCTCTCGATCGCCTTCCCTTCTCTCGATCGCCTTCCCTTCTCTCGATCGCCTTCCCTTCCCTCGATCACCTTCCCTTCTCTCGATCGCCTTCCCTTCTCTCGATCGCCTTCTCTTCTCTCGATCGCCTTCCCTTCTCTCGATCGCCTTCTCTTCTCTCGATCGCCTTCCCTTCTCTCGATCGCCTTCTCTTCCCTCGATCGCCTTCCCTTCTCTCGATCGCCTTCTCTTCCCTCGATTGCCTTCCCTTCACTCGATCGCCTTCTCTTCTCTCGATCGCCTTCCCTTCTCTCGATCGCCTCCCCTTCTCTCGATCGCCTTCTCTTCTCTCGATCGCCTTCTCTTCTCGCGATCGCCTTCTCTTCTCTCGATCGCCTCCCCTTCTCTCAATCGCCTTCTCTTCTCTCGATCGCCTTCTCTTCCATCGATCGCCTTCCCTTCCCTCGATCGCCTCCTCTTCTCTCGATCGCCTCCTCTTCTCTCGATCGCCTCCCCTTCTCTCGATTGCCTTCCCTTCTCTCGATCGCCTTCCCTTCTCTCGATCGCCTTCTCTTCCCTCGATCGCCTTCCCTTCTCTCGATCGCCTTCTCTTCCCTCGATTGCCTTCCCTTCACTCGATCGCCTTCTCTTCTCTCGATCGCCTTCCCTTCTCTCGATCGCCTCCCCTTCTCTCGATCGCCTTCTCTTCTCTCGATCGCCTTCTCTTCTCGCGATCGCCTTCTCTTCTCTCGATCGCCTCCCCTTCTCTCAATCGCCTTCTCTTCTCTCGATCGCCTTCTCTTCCATCGATCGCCTTCCCTTCCCTCGATCGCCTCCTCTTCTCTCGATCGCCTCCTCTTCTCTCGATCGCCTCCCCTTCTCTCGATCGCCTTCTCTTCCATCGATCGCCTTCCCTTCCCTCGATCGCCTCCTCTTCTCTTGATCGCCTTCTCTTCTCTCGATCACCTGCCCTTCTCTCGATCGCCTTCTCTTCTCTCGATCGCCTTCTCTTCTCGCGATCGCCTTCTCTTCTCTCGATCGCCTCCCCTTCTCTCAATCACCTTCCCTTCTCTCGATCGCCTTCTCTTCCCTCGATCGCCTTCCCTTCTCTCGATCGTCTCCCCTTCTCTCGATTGCCTTCCCTTCTCTCGATCGCCTTCCCTTCTCTCGATCGCCTTCTCTTCCCTCGATCGCCTTCCCTTCTCTCGATCGCCTTCTCTTCCCTCGATGGCCTTCCCTTCACTCGATCGCCTGCTCTTCTCTCGATCGCCTTCTCTTCCATCGATCGCCTTCCCTTCCCTCGATCGCCTCCTCTTCTCTCGATCGCCTCCTCTTCCCTCGATCGCCTCCCCTTCTCTCGATCGCCTTCCCTTCTCTCGATCGCCTTCTCTTCTCTCGATCGCCTCCCCTTCTCTCGATCGCCTTCTCTTCTCTCGATCGCCTTCTCTTCTCTCGATCGCCTTCTCTTCTCTCGATCACCTCCCCTTCTCTCGATCGCCTTCTCTTCTCTCGAACGCCTTCTCTTCCATCGATCGCCTTCTCTTCCCTCGATCGCCTTCTCTTCTCTCGATCGCCTTCTCTTCTCTCGATCGCCTTCTCTTCTCTCGATCGTCTTCCCTTCTCTCGATCGCCTTCCCTTCTCTCGATCGCCTTCCCTTCCCTCGATCGCCTTCTCTTCCCTCGATCGCCTCCCCTTCTCTCGATCGCCTTCTCTTCACTCGATCGCCTCCCCTTCTCTCGATCGCCTTCCCTTCTCTCGATCACCTTCTCTTCTCTTGATCGCCTTCTCTTCACTCGATCACCTCCCCTTCTCTCGATCGCCTTCCCTTCTCTCGATCACCTTCTCTTCTCTTGATCGCCTTCTCTTCCCTCAATCGCCTCCCCTTCTCTCGATCGCCTCCCCTTCTCTCGATTGCCTTCCCTTCTCTCGATCGCCTTCTCTTCACTCGATCGCCTTCCCTTCTATCGATCGCCTTCTCTTCACTCGATCGCCTTCCCTTCACTCGATCGCCTCCCCTTCACTCGATCGCCTTCCCTTCTCTCGATCGCCTTCCCTTCTCTCGATCGCCTTCTCTTCACTCGACCGCCTTCTCTTCACTCGATCGCCTCCCCTTCTCTCGATCGCCTTCTCTTCTCTCGATCGTCTTCCCTTCTCTCGATCGCCTTCTCTTCACTCGATCGCCTCCCCTTCTGTCGATCGTCTCCCCTTCTCTCGATCGCCTTCTCTTCACTCGATCGCCTTCCCTTCTCTCGATCGCCTTCCCTTCTCTCGATCGCCTTCCCTTCTCTCGATCGCCTTCTCTTCCCTCGATCGCCTTCTCTTCACTCGATCGCCTCCCCTTCTCTCGATCGCCTTCTCTTCTCTCGATCGTCTCCCCTTCTCTCGATCGCCTTCTCTTCACTCGATCGCCTCCCCTTCTCTCGATCGCCTTCTCTTCTCTCGATCGTCTCCCCTTCTCTCGATCGCCTTCTCTTCACTCGATCGCCTCCCCTTCTCTCGATCATCTCCCCTTCTCTCGATCGCCTTCTCTTCACTCGATCGCCTTCCCTTCTCTCGATCGCCTTCCCTTCTCTCGATCGCCTTCTCTTCTCTCGATCGCCTTCCCTTCTCTCGATCGCCTTCTCTTCTCTCGATCGCCTTCTCTTCTCTCGATCGCCTTCTCTTCACTCGATCGCCTTCTCTCGATCGCCTTCTCTTCACTCGATCGCCTTCTCTTCTCTCGATCGCCTTCTCTTCTCTCGATCGCCTTCCCTTCTCTCGATCGCCTTCTCTTCACTCGATCGCCTTCCCTTCTCTCGATCGCCTTCCCTTCTCTCGATCGCCTCCCCTTCTCTCGATCGCCTTCTCTTCTCTCGATCGCCTTCTCTTCTCTCGATCGCCTTCCCTTCTCTCGATCGCCTTCTCTTCTCTCGATCGCCTCCTCTTCTCTCGATCGCCTTCTCTTCTCTCGATCGCCTTCTCTTCATTCGATCGCCTTCCCTTCTCTCGATCGTCTTCCCTTCTCTCAATCGCCTTCTCTTCACTCGATCGCCTCCCCTTCTCTCGATCGCCTTCTCTTCTCTCGATCGTCTTCCCTTCTCTCGATCGTCTTCCCTTCTCTCGATCGCCTTCTCTTCTCTCGATCGTCTTCCCTTCTCTCGATCGCCTTCTCTTCACTTGATCGCCTTCTCTTCACTCGATCGTCTCCCCTTCTCTTGATCGCCTTCTCTTCTCTCGATCGCCTTCCCTTCTCTCAATCGCCTTCTCTTCTCTCGATCGCCTTCCCTTCTCTTGATCGCCTTCTCTTCACTCGATTGCCTCCCCTTCTCTCGATCGCCTTCTCTTCACTCGATCGCCTTCTCTTCACTCAATTGCCTCCCCTTCTCTCGATCGCCTTCTCTTCACTCGATCGCCTTCCCTTCTCTCGATCGCCTTACCTTCTCTCGATCGCCTTCTCTTCACTCGATCGCCTTCCCTTCTCTCGATCGCCTCCCCTTCCCTCGATCGCCTTCTCTTCACTCGATCGCCTTCCCTTCTCTCGATCGCCTTACCTTCTCTCGATCGCCTTCTCTTCTCTCGATCGCCTTCCCTTCTCTCGATCGCCTTCCCTTCTCTCGATCGCCTTCCCTTCTCTCGATCGCCTTCCCTTCTCTCGATCGCCTTCCCTTCTCTCGATCGCTTTCCCTTCTCTCGATCGCCTTCTCTTCCCTCGATCACCTCCCCTTCTCTCGATCGCCTTTTCTTCTCTCGATCGCCTTCTCTTCCCTCGATCACCTCCCCTTCTCTCGATCGCCTTCTCTTCCCTCGATCGCCTTCTCTTCTCTCGATCACCTTCTCTTATCTCGATCGCCTTCCCTTCTCTCGATCGCCTTCTCTTCACTCGATCGCCTTCCCTTCTCTTGATCGCCTTCCCTTCTCTCGATCGCCTTCTCTTCACTCGATCGCCTTCCCTTCTCTCGATCGCCTTCCCTTCTGTCGATCGCCTTCTCTTCACTCGACCACTTCCCCATCTCCAGTTCGCTTCCCCCATCTCCCGATCACCTCCCCCATCTCCCGGTCACTTCCCCCCCTCCCAATAATCTCTCCCCATTGCTTTGCCCCACCCGATCTCAGAACTTTATTGTCCTTTTGTCAGGAAATGTGTCAATTGTTCTGCACACAGCAAATTTTCAAAACGATTCCACTCATCATTAGGCTAACTTAATACTTGTGCAATCTTTTATTTTGTTTGTGCCTTGCCTTAATTGTGATTATCAAATTGGAAAAATCATTCATTAATATTTAGAACTTGATACTGTGCATTATTAGAATGTGATAATTTTAATTTGCATATTCATTTCAGAGGAAATCTATTTTAATATGTGTTTAATACTGTATATGCATTTCCCTATAAATGCCTTAGAGTAAGTGAAGTGCGTAGGCCTAGAAATTCAGTTGGGCGTGCCAGCCGTTAGCGCCTTAGGAGGAGTAGATCTCGAGCGCTAGGCGCTTATCGCCCAGCGTGCAGATCATGACGTCATTTAATAGTGCAACGCCCTTTGTGCGCCCCAAACCGGAACTTCACTCGCGCTGGCCCATTGTGCGCCGGGCGGCCCGAGCGACTGTGAAGTGGAACGGTACACAGGCCAGCCGGGCCGCGGGGAGTGCTAATTAAAGGGCACTTACCCAGCAGTATAAAGGCCAGCCATTTTGCAGCATTCACTCTTGTGCAACGGTTTTTTGGACAGAGACCAAGGAGGAGAGTTTACTGGTTTGGACCAACACTTGGACAGGTATTTTTGGCTCAGGCCAGAGCTTACCAATTATCTTTGCCTTCATTCAGAGCTCAGTGTTTGCCAGCATATAATGGGGGCTGCATTGGGTGGCAACGCTGAATTTCAGCCTTATGCCAGAAGGGCTTACAGACGCCGTGAGAGAGTGGCAGCCCTGGCTAGACGCAGAGGGGGCAACAGGCGTCGCCAACTGAGGCCTTACCCACGCAGGGTATACCGCCAGCAGACCTCCTATTTGACCATGTCTTATGCGATGTGTGTTAGGAGGCTGCAATTCCGAAGGGAGGTGGTTGCAGACATCTGCCGGCTGCTTCAGAGAGATCTGCAGCCACAGCTGATGCGCAGGACGTCTCTGTCGGTGGCAGTGAAGGTGACGGTGGCTCTCAACTTCTATGCCTCCGGCTCCTTCCAATCCGCAACTGGGGACATCGCTAACATCTCCCAGTTCGCCGTGCATTGCTGCATCCGCCAAGTGACCGAAGCCCTTTTCAGAAGGAGACATCAATTCATCTCCTTCCCCATGACCCTGGACAAGCAGCAGCAGCGTGCAGTGGGGTTTGCAAGAATAGCGGGCTTCCCCATGGTGCAGGGCGCCATTGACTGCACGCATGTGGCTTTGCGGGCACCTCTTGAGCATGCCGAGGAGTACCGCAACCGGAAGGGCTACCATTCCCTCAATGTACAGCTGGTGTGTGACCACAGGCAGCGCATCCTAGCTGTCAATGCCCGCTTTCCAGGCAGCAGCCACAATGCCTTTATCCTGCGACAGACAACTGTGGCTGACATGTTCCAGGCACAGCCTCCCCCAAGAGGATGGCTTATCGGGGACAAAGGCTATCCTTTGTGTACCTGGCTCATGACCCCGCTCCGCGCGCCCACGACCCCTGCTGAAGAGGCATACAACGAGAGCCATCAAGCGACGAGGAACCTCATAGAACAAACAATCGGCGTGCTCAAGCAACGGTTCCGCCGTCTCGATCGCTCCGGGGGAGCCCTCCAGTATTCGCAGGATCGAGTCTCCCAATTCGTCGTCGTTTGCTGCATGCTGCACAACCTGGCTATCCGCAGGACTCAGGCACTGCCGCCTCACGTTGGACCACCACCTCAGGAGGAGGAGCAGGAGGAGCATGAGGATGACGAGGACGAGGAGTACCAGCCCAGGAGGGACGCACAAGGTCCAAGGGCCGCCCGTCGGCGGCTTATTGAACGTCACTTCTAGGCCCCCTGTCAGGGAATGGCTTGTGCCAATGATAGAACATGATTGCAGCCGCTCCGCAAGCCCTCAGCCGGTTAAGGCAACAAACACTTCAAAGATCAAACATGGACAATGTGAATAAATAAAATGCTTTATTTTACAAACTCTGGGCCCTTCCCACATGAAAACCAAAAACAGACGAAACCCCCAAAAAACACTCAAACACATTACTCGCTCCCACAACCTGGAGAGGATTAACAAAATAGGGCAACTAAAATGGCCGTCATTCTCGGCCTTCGTCAAAAACAAACATCACATCATCGGCCTTCAAAAAACAAACATCCAATTCTCGGCCTCAAGAAACAAACACAAATGGCCACACATTCGACTATTTGGCCCGCTAGGGCGATGCCTTGGCCATCTTTGGGTGGCCCCTGCCCGCCCTACTGCTCCGCCTCAAAGTAAGGCCATTGGCTGCTGCAAGGCTGGGGGTAGGCTCCTGAGGGGCACATGTCGTGACGGCAGATGCCCTTGGGGGTCGGCCTAGTCGAGGTCTGGGCGTCGAGCGGCCGGCTGTTGATTGCTGATTCTGTGGTTGGCCAGCATCAGTTGCTGCAGCAGCTCCTGGCAGCTCCACTGGGGGAGTGGCAGTGGCGGCTGGAGGAATGGCGACAAGCTGGCGGATGGCAGGCGCTCGCTGGTCGCCTGAGACACTGGCACTCGCCCGGGCCAGTGCTGCAGCCTGCGCACCAATCTGCCGAGGGACAGACCGCTGTGCTGCTGCAGCGCGCCGGGTGCCCTGGCGATGCCTGGCTGACACAGCGAGTGTGGCAGCAGTGAGTGCCCGTGTTGACCTGTTCACTGACCGCAGCAGAGCAGCCAGTGACTGGACGGCACCACTGATCACCTGGCCAGTCGCTGACAGATCTGCCCGGTATTCCGCCCGACTGGTGGCCTCTAAGGGCCCGAACTCGGCCACACTCCGAGAGAGGGAATCGATGGACTCAGGCAACCGTGCCACTGCCGCATGAGCTCCGTGTGCCGGCGCTCCGAGTCCGCGGACAAGTCTTCGAGGCGTTCCATCTCCTCGGCGAAGAGCATCTCCTGACTGGAGGCCGGACTCTCCCTCTGGGGAGAAGGCCGCCGAGCTGGCCGACCCTTCCTGCGTTGCTGGAGGCCGCTGGGCCCAGCAATTGGACTCCCCTCCGACGCATCCCCCCTCTGGGGAGAAGGCCGCCGAGCTTCCACCCCCCTCCCGCCTTTCTGCAGCACGCAGGTCCCAGGAGCTCCCCTCCCCTTCGACACTTCCGCCACGCTGCCCTCCAGGGAAGACGTGTCCCCTACATTGGCCTGGGTGGCCGCGGCTGAGGGTTCCCCTGATGGGCCGCCTTCCTCTTGCTCCTCCTCCTGCTCCTCCTCGGAGGGTCTGTCACTGGCAAGTTGAGGGACCTCCTCTTGACCATCTGAAAGCAGGAAGGCACAAGAGTAGCTTTAGAGTGAGGAGAGGGCGTCAGTGCGGGATGCATGAGTGGTGGCATTCATCGCATTGGTCGGACAGTGGCAAAGGATGTAGATCTGATGCGCAAGTGGGACGAGAGAGGTGCAAAAGGTGATGTCCTTACCATTGCTGCCCAGAACAGGGTCGGCATCTCCACATGCAACGGGCCCAATCACCCGGCCACCCATGAGGCGCTCCACGCGATGTTGCAGGTCGGTGAGTGGCTGGATATGGGGTCGGCCTCCCCCGGTCGCAGTCCGGCTCTTGCGATTATTCGCCAGCTTGGCCTGCAAGAGAAAGGACGGCCTCTAAGTACAGTGTATCGCCGTGATCTTGTGTGCACTGCCTCCCATGGTGGAATAGCCTGGCCAGTGTGTCGCCATGATCTGGTGTGCACTGCCTCCCATGGTGGAATAGCCTGGCCAGTGTGTCGCTATGATCTGGTGTGCACTGCCTCCCATGGTGGAATAGCCTGGCCAGTGTGTCGCCATGATCTGGTGTGCACTGCCTCCCATGGTGGAATAGCTTGGCCAGTGTGTCGCCATGATCTGGTGTGCAATGCCTCCCATGGTGGAATAGCTTGGCCAGTGTGTTAAGTGCAGAATGTGCAATTGATGCTCATGCCTGTCCCATAGCTGCTGGATGAAGGCTGGCCATTAGAGCTTTCAGGTCCCTTTGCCCATAATATGAGGTGCACATGCAAGGATGAGGAGGTCATTGGAAAGGGTACTCACCCTGACAATGCGTGTGAGGTCATTTAACATTTAACATTTAACTGGGGACGTCGCTGTTGGCTGACAGCTTGCTGGCGACATGCCTCCAGGCTCTCCTGTAGACGCGGACCGTCGCCTTCTTGCCATTGTCCGGGTACAAAACATGGCGCCTCTTCTCCACAGCAGCAAGCAGCACACTCAGATCACGCTCTGAGAAGCGCTGCGCACGTTCACGGGCCTTCTCCATGTCTTCAGGCGCTATTTGGGTCCAGCAGCAGTGTTCAGGCCTAGCTGGAGGGCTCCACTATCCAGGGCGTGGCAGCAGACACAGTCGACCCTTCCCCCTTAAGAGCTGGCCGGCGCCAGGGTGTCTGCTGTCAATCACGAGATGGCCGCACCTGCGCTGCGCCCGGCCTCAGCGCTATCGATCACCACCTCCGGCTTAGCGCCCAAAGAGAGGTGTCCAGCAGCAGTTTTAGCGCTCGCCCGAACTAGTAGGGCGAAGCTAATGAATATCGGAGAAGTGGCCTAGATTTGGCGGCGGCCGCAAACTTTAGCGGACGCCCCACTTTTGCGCCCCAAAAGTGGCGTCAATGAATTTCTAGGCCATAGTCTTTATAATTTAAATAACTTGCATATATGATCCAATTGTCTACAGATTTAAGTAGTTAATCTCTTTAACAGCTACTTCGTTATGATTGTTTCAGAAGAAATCAAAGCAGTTAAATTATTTGGGGACAGATATTCAATGCAATGCAATGCCAGAAACAAGCCATACACAAGCACAGAGCCATTTTGGGTTAGAAGCAGGAGCACATATAAGATTTGTTTTACAATTGATGGGCATTACATTGATGCTTTTAAACTTTCAAATTTATAGAAATCTCTATGAATGGCTTCAAATTTTTCAGTGCTATGTGCAATCACAACCCCATACTCTGAAAAAATATGCTGGCGGTGTTAATGATCTTTAAATACCCTGAGAGTATGAGTAAAAAAATTACAAGTATGCTGCAGCACTTTCAGCTCTGTCATGCATGTGATAGAGTATTGTTTTGTGCCATTGTGTACTGCATTTAGGGTTAGCAATAACAGTGATCAATTATGCACATTAATGATACAAAGTATACTTTTCCCATGCAGTCAATGCCAAATCAGTCCATTGAATTTACTGAACAATAGTTCCAAATTAGCTATGGATTGTTCTGATAAAAACAACAAAAAATTACTAACGTAATGCAGCATAACCACAAACATTACAAATTCTTCAGTGATATATACAAATAAATTGCTTTGAACTTTGGAATCAGATTTAACCTAATGCAATTCAGAATGATAAAAATGAAGGTATTAATACATAAATAATGTTCACAGTCTGTTTTTATTTTATGCTTGGCAGATCTCCAAGAGCTATATATAGTTTTGTCATGGCAACGTATGACACAGTTTGTGCAGAGACATTGCAAACCTCAGCAAGTTTATAAAATTACTTTCAGACACCACACTTGCAGTTTTTGTGCCAATGTTCCAGTATTTCATTTTCTATTGGGAATGATGTTTATAACCTAATCTTCCTTGTGCTCTGTTTCCATTGTGTTCCCTTCTGTTCTACAATTCAATATATGGAAAGTCGTACCTGGTGATATTAGCTGATGAATAAAATAATTATTTTAGACAAATTGCAAAGGGTAATTCTCTACTCCAAGAATTAAAGTAGTGGTTCAGATTATGTTACCGAATCAATGACCAACCTAAAAAATGTAAATTGTTTCTAATATCACTTACAAAGAGGAGCTTCTATAACAAATCACCAGACATCCGTTTTTAACTTAATGTCTATGTAATTAAATGAGATGACTCATTTTGTCTTCAACTAGTCAATTACTTGCATTATGATCAAAAATGGTGAGATACAAAGCAATGTATAACATAAATATTACTTAAAGCACATTATGATATAGTAGCGCAGTGGTACACAACAGCAACAGCAACACCAACTTGCATTTATTTAGTGTCTTCATGTAGAAAAAAATCCCAAGGTGCTTAAAAATGGGCACCATTCCAACGAAAGAGATATGAGAAGGGGTGACCAAAACCCTGGTCAAAGTAAGGAGGGCCTTAAAGGAAGACTGGGTGATGGAGAGGCAGAGTGGCTTAGAGAGGGAATTCTACAACCTGGAGCTTGGGTGGCTGAAGGCCAATGGTGGGGTGAAGGGATTGGGAGTGGGAGTGGAAGATCCACAATAGCTTGGAATCAGAGGAATGGAGAATTCGGGGGAGGGGAAGTTCGCAATAGAGGATGTTTTAGGCATAGGGAGGGACAAGGCCATGGAGGGATTAAAACCCAATATGTGAATTTTAAATTTGAGTTGTTATTGTAGGGGGACAGACGGAATGGGTGAGCAGAACTTGTTGTGGGACAGGATGTAAGCAGCAGAATTTTGGATGTGCTGATGTTTATAGAGAGGGGAGGATGCCAGTTAGCAAAGCAGTGAAGTAATGAAGTCTGGAGGTGACAAAAAGAGTGCATGACAATTCCAGCAGCAGATGGGCTGAGGTAGGGGAGATGGCTGGCAATGTTATGGAGGTGGAGGATGGGAATATGGCTCCAGGGGGACCAAGGCTGGGAACTCAACATCCAGGAGTATTCAATATTCAGGAAAGATAGGCAAAAAGGAAAAGGAGGTGGGGTAGCATTGCTGGTTAAAGAGGGGATGAACACAATTGTAAGGAAAGATATTGAAAGATATTAGCTCTGATGATGTGGAATCTGTATGGGTAGAACTGAGAAATACCAAAGGGCAGAAAATGTTAGTGGGAGTGGTGTATAGACCCCCAAACAGTAATGCAGAGGTTGGGGATGGCATTAAAAGGGAAATTAGAGAAGCGTGCAATAAGGGCACAGCAGTCATCATGGGTGACTTTAATCTACATATAGATTGGGCTAACCAAATTAGTAACAATACTGTGGAGGAGGAATTCCTGGAGTGTATATGGGATGGTTTCCTGGACCAATATGTCGAGGAACCAACTAGGGATCGGGCCATCATAGACTGGGTATTATGCAATGAGAAAGGATTAATTAGCAATCTTGTTGTGCGAGGCCCCTTGGGTCGGAGCGATCATAATATGATAGAATTCTTCATTAAGATGGAGAGTGAAGTAGTTGACTCAGAGACTAAGGTCCTGAATTTAAATAAAGGGAACTATGATGGTATGAGACGCGAGTTGGGTAGGATTAATTGGGTAATGTCACTCAAAGGGTTGACGGTGGATAGGCAATGGCAAACATTCAAAGATCGCATGGATGAACTACAGAATTTGTTTATCCCAGTTTGGCATAAAAATAAATCAAAAAAGGTGACTCAACCATGGCTAACAAGGGAAATTAGGGATAACATAAGATCCAAAGAGAGGACATATAAATTGGCCAAAAAAAGCAGCAAACCTGAGGATTGGGAGCAGTTTAGGATTCAACAAAGGAGGATAAAGGGATTAATTAAGAGGGGGAAAATAGATTATGAGAGTAATCTTGCAGGGAACATAAAAACTGACTGTAAAAGCTTTTCTAGATATGTGAAGAGAAAAAGATTGGTGAAGTCAAGCGTAGGTCCCTTACAGTCAGAATCAGGGGAATTTATAATGGGGAACAAAGAAATGGCAGACCAATTAAATACATATTTTGGTTCTGTCTTCACAAAGGAGGACACAAATAACCTCCCAGAGATATTGGGGAACATAGGGACTAATGAGAGGGAGGAACTGAAAGAAATCAGTATTTGTAGGAAAATGGTGTTGGGGAAGTTGACGGGATTGAAGGCCGATAAATCCCCAGGGCCTGATAATCTAAATCCTAGGGTACTTAAGGAAGTGGCCTTGGAGATAGTAGATGCATTGCTGGTCATCTTCCAGAACTCGATAGACTCTGGAACAGTACCCATGGATTGGAGGGTAGCTAATGTTACCCCACTATTCAAAAAAGGTGGTAGAGAAAAAGCAGGGAATTATAGACCGGTAAGCCTGACATTGGTAGTGGGGAAAAAGCTAGAGTCCATTATAAAAGATGTAATAGCAGAGCACTTGGAAAGCAGTGACAGGATCGGACAAAGTCAACATGGATTTACAAAAGGTGAATTGTGCTTGACTAATCTACTGGAATTTTTTGAGGATGTAACTGGTAAAATAGATAAGGGAGAACCAGTGGATATGGTGTATTTGGACTTTCAGAAGGCTTTCGATAAGGTCCCGCATAAGAGATTAGCTTGCAAAATTAAGGCACATGGGATTGGGGACAAGGTATTGACTTGGATAGAAAACTGGTTGGCAGATAGAAAGCAAAGAGTTGGAATAAACAGGTCATTTTCCGAGTGGCAGGCAGTGACTAGTGGGGTACCGCAAGGATCGGTCCTAGGACCCCAGCTGTTCACAATATATATTAATGATCTGGACGAGGGAATTGGATGTAGTATCTCCAAATTTGCAGATGACACAAAGCTGGGTGGGAGGGTATGCTGTGAGGAGGATGTTGTGAAACTCCAGTACGATTTGGGTTGGGTGATTGGGCAGAAACATGGCAAATGCACTATAATGTGGATAAATGTGAGGTTATCCACTTTGGTGGCAAAAACAGGAAGGCAGATTATTATTTGAATGGCAATAGATTGGGAGAAGGGGAAGTGCAAAGAGACCTGGGTGTTCTTGTGCACCAGTCGCTGAAGGTAAGCATGCAGGTGCAGCAGGCGGTTAAGAAGGCAAATGGTATGTTGGCCTTCGTAGCAAGAGGGTTCGAGTACAGGAACAAGGATGTCTTGCTGCAGTTGTACAGGGCCTTGGTGAGACCACACCTTGAGTATTGTGTGCAGTTTTGGTCGCCTTATCTGAGGAAGGATTTGCTTGCCATGGAAGGAGTGCAGCGAAGATTCACCAGGCTGATACCTGGGATGGCAGGAATGACGTATGAGGAGAGATTGTGTCAATTGGGCTTGTACTCACTGGAGTTTAGAAGATTGAGAGGGGATCTCATCGAAACCTATAAAATTCTGTCAGGCCTGGACAGACTAGATGCAGGAAGGATGTTCCCAATGGCCAGGGAGTCCAGAACTAGGGGTCATAGTCTAAGGATAAGGGGTAAGCCATTTAGGACTGAGATGAGGAGGAATTTCTTCACCCAGAGAGTGGTGAACCTGTGGAATTCTCTGCCACAGAGGGCGGTGGAGGCCGGTTCATTAAATATATTCAAGAAGGAGCTGGATATATTTCTTAAGGTTAAATGGATCAAGGGATATGGGGAGAAGGCAGAGACAGGGTACTGAATTTGGATGATCAGCCATGATCTCATTGAATGGCGGAGCAGGCTCGAGGGGCCGAATGGCCTACTCCTGCTCCTATCTTCTATGTTTCTATGTTTCTATGAATTAGCCAGGAGAGCATTGGAATAATCAAGTTTGGAGGTGATAAATGCATGCATGAGGGTTTCAGTGGCAGATGGGCTGAGGTCGGGATGGAGGTGGACAATATTATGGAGGCTGAAGTCGGTGATTATTGTGATCAAGAGCTCATAGTCAAATAGGACACCAATCTTGTGAAGAGTGGATCAGCCTGAGACAGTGGGTGCGGGGTGGAGCTGGTAGTGAGGGCACAGAATTTGTGGCGCGGGCTGAAGATGCTGGCTTCAACCTTCTCAGTGCTTAGCTAAAGGATATTGTGTCTCATCCAAGACTGGATTTCAGACATGCAGTCTGACAGTACTGAGGCAGTGGAGGTGGTGGAGAGTCATGCCATCAGCATACATGTGGAAATGGATCTCATATTTATGGGTGATGTCACCAAGGGGTAGAATGTAGATGAGGAAGAGAAGGCCAAGGATGGATCCTTGGGTATTCCTGAGATGACAGCATGGGATGAGAAGAAATGCCATTGGTAAAGATGCTCTGGCTACGACCTGATATGTAAGACTGTAACCAAGTAAGGGCCATCCCACCGAGCTGAACAACAGAGTAGAGGCGTTGGAAGAGTATGGTGTGCTTGACTACAGATAGGTTGAGAAAAATGAGGAGTGATAATGCACCACGGTTACAGTCACAGACAATGCCGTTTGTGGCTTTGATTAGGGGGCTGCGGGAGGGGAAGAAAACTTGCTTAGAGGGATTCAAATAGAGAGTTGTGGGAGAGATGGGCATGAATCTGAGAGGCAGCCGCGCACCTCTCTGCCAGACCCGCACAGCCTGGGACCAGCTTTTTCAATGTAAAGTTTTACGCATGCGCAAATGTGTGAGTGGGCCGTGCAGCCCCTTAAAGGGGCCATGCACCCAAAAAAATAAGAGGGAACATTGGTAGCAACATGTCGTTGGGAAAATGCTGGAATCTATTATTAATGAAGTGGTAACAGGGCACTTAGAAAATCATATGATTAGGCAGAGTCAACATGGTTTTTTGAAAGGGAAATTGTGTTTAACAAATTTATTGGAGTTTTTTGAGGATGTAACTAACAGGAGATAAAGGGGAACCAGTGGATGTAGTATATTTGGATTTCCAAAAGGCATTCGATAAGGTACCACGTAAAAGGTTGCTACACAAGATAAGGGCTCATGGGGTTGGGGGTAATATATTAACATGGATAGAGAATTGGTTAGCGGACAGAAACCAGAGAGTAAAGATAAACAGGTCAATTCCAGTTGGCAGGCTGTAACTAGTGGGGTGCCGCAAGGATCAGTGATTGGGTCTCAGGTATTTACAATCTAGAGTAATGACTTAGATGAAGGGACCGAGTGCAATGTATGCACGTTTGCTGACGATACAAAGCTAAGTGGGAAAATAAGCTGTGAGGAGGATACAAAGAGCCTGCAAAGGGATATAGACAGGTTAAGTGAGTGGGAAATAAGGTGGCAGATGGAGTGTAATGTGGGGAAATGTGAGGTTATTCACTTTGATAGGAAGAATAGAACGGCGAGAAACTATTAAATGCTGGTATTTAGAGGGATTTAGGTGTCCTCGTACAAGAAATACAGAAAGCTAGCATATAGGTACAGCAAGCAATTAGGAAGGCAAATAGCATGTTGGACTTTATTGCAAGGTGGTTGGAGTACAAAGCAAAGGAAGTCTTACTACAATTGTACAGGGCTTTGGTGAGACCACACCTGGAGTACTGCGCACAGTTTTGGACTCCTTATCTGAGAAAGGACATACATGCCTCAGAGGATGTGCAACAAAGGTTCACTAGATGAAAGGGTTGTCCTATGAGAAGAGATTGAGTAGATTGGGCCTATACTCTCTGGAGTTTAGAAGAAGGAGAGGTGATCTCATTGAAACATATAAGATTCTGAGGGGGATTGACAGGGTAGATGCTGAGAGGTTGTTTCCCCTGGCTGGAGTGTCTAGAACTAGGGGGCATAGTCTCAGAATAAGGGGTCGGCTATTTAAGACTGAGATGAGGAGGAATTTCTTCACTCGGGGTTGTGAATCTCTACCCCAAAGGGCTGTGGATGCTGAGTCGTTGGGCAGGATTTTCATTGTGCCGTGGAGTCGGGATTGGAGGCATGTGGGGTGGGGGGGGGTTAAAAACCTGAAATCAGGGGTCCCGACCCCATCCCACACCCAAACCTGCCTCCATGCCTGTTTCAAAGGAGGCGGGTACCCACCCCGCACTGGGGCCCGCCTACCCCAAGCGAGAAGGGATTAGTGCCAATTAACTGCCTGTTAACAGGTAGTTAACAGGCAGTTTTTAGTCTAATCCCTATTTTGAAGGTTGAAGTGTGGGATTCCCAATGGCTCCAAACCACGCCAAGTTAGAGGAGGCGGGCCGTCGGGTTGAAGGACTTGGAGGGGTCGAGATGTTGGTGTTCAGGTGAGTGATGTGTGCATGAGTGCAAAGGTAAGTGTGTTTGGTGTGTCTAAAGTAATTAAAGAAGTGTAAATTACCTTTTCTTACCTTTTCAGTCTTCCTTCCTTTAGGTCCCGGGAGTCCCTCATCTCACCGGCACAGAAAGCAGAATGGCCGCGAACTGTCAAAAGTGACAGCCTGCAGCTTTCTGTGCAGGAGAGATTTCTAACTGAGTCTGTGGAGAAGGACTCGGGTTAGAAGTAAGACTGTCAGTGTTTGACAGCTTCAAACAGCTGTGAAACGCTGATATTTCATCTGTCAGAACCTCTTGACAGGTGATGTCACCTGTTGCCGGGTGGCCTTTAATTGGCCTGCTGAGGGGCGGGCTCAACAAGGTCAATCAAGTTAAAATTGCGTGGATTGGCCGCATCTCGATGGAGGCGGGACTACACCCCGAAAGTTGTAGTCCCGCCTCCAACCCGACTCCTGAATGAAAATCCTGCCCGTTGAATATATTCAAGGCTGAGATAGATAGATTTTTGGACTCTCGGGGAATCAAGGGAGATGGGGATCAGGCGGGAAAGTGGAGTTGAGGTCGAATATCAGCCATGATCTTATTGAATGGCAGAGCCATATGGCCTACTCCTGCTCCTAATTCTTATGGTCTTATGTTCAAGTATTTTGGAGAGGAACATGAGGTTGGAGTTGGGATGGTGATTTGCAAAGACAGAGGGGTCAAGGCGGGCATGTTTTTACTATCATCATCTCCCTCGATCCCTCCACATCCTTCATGTTGTCAGACTGCTTGTCTGACATCCAATCCTGGATGAGCCACAATTTCCTCCAATTAAACATTGGGAACACCAAAGCCATTGCCTTCAGCCCCCACCACGAACATAATCTAGGCTGACACTTCAGTAGGAAATGTAGGAAAGCAAGATTGGTGTATTTGAGTCTCCATAATACTCTCCCCAAAGGAGAAATGCATAGGAAGGAGGCAGTCCAGTGTCTAACACCCAAATGACAAGAGAGCAGATGAGGGAAAAAATTATAGCCTCAGGAAGATGCCGATGTAAGGCTAGACATCTTTCCTTCTACCAAGTAAATGGGCAAAGTATGTATGCCACAAGGAGTTTCCTTTTTAATCTTACACCATGACTGAGATTGCTTGCTAATCCCTCAGAAAACAAATGTCAAAGCTTCACCCATAGTGCAACAGGGTACACTTTGTTACTGCCACTTAAACCTGGAACTATTGTCACATTTATATTTGGAAAGGTTAGCTCACAAATCAAATTTACAACTTACCCATCTGCATGATGTTTGTTTACTCAGACACAAGCTAGGATGCAGGTTGGACATTTGGGTTTCACCCAATGAGCTCTTCAAACTTTCAGCTTCTTAACACTACTTCTTTGCTTACAGGACAAGGCAGTCTACAACAGATGGGAACAAGCTTGAACAGGAGGGCCGTGTAATTTGGAAACAAGTTCCTTTGAGAGCTGGCCCATGCTGGACATCCTGGAGCAGAGAATAGCAAGGGGGTGAGCTAGAGTGCTCCCTGATGCTTAGAACTAGTACCCTCCTTTTTCAGCTAATCTTTCTTCATTCATTCACTCACTCACACACATGTACTCCAGCAAATTACCATCACATACACCATCTGCAATAAAGCTTCCAGTGACAGATCATTCACACAGTGGGAAGTTCTCCCATGAATGCTCATACTGCTGATACATAGGTCTTGAGCTCCAATCTCCAAAAGGCTGTCTTGTTCGGCTTCAACATGCTGGGGAATTGGATGAAGAAAGCCGTTTTGCAAGCTTCGCTGCTCTCATTATTAGCACAGATCAACCGACATGCTGAGGCAGTGCCCAGCAACAATGGAATGGTTAGAGCAGACACAGGCTGCTGTCTCTCAAAGTGAATCTACATCCAGACCATCCAATCCCTCTGCTCAGATGATAGCTCTTCCTTTCAACATAAGGACATTGAGAATTTTGACCAAGAATGACTGAGTGCTGGTGCTTCTAGAGATTCATTCATGAATCTTTCATTTCAACTCAGCATCGGCATTTATAGAAGATGGCTTTCTATGTTTGCTATTGCCCATTTCATAGTATCACCCAAAGACAAAATTACCACCTGAATTTGGACTTTAATTCATACTTTTACTCTTTCCTCTATGTGCAAAAAAACATTTAAACTGATTTCAAGCATATGATTTTTTTCTTTCGATGAAAAAGCTCTATGTCAATCACCAACTCCCTCATAGTTCTTTTCCACACAGAAACATTCATAATTTTCAGCCTTTGTGTAGCAAAAATAAATACATTTCCTTCATATATGGTCGCCTTTGCTATATGTGTTCTTGGCTCCAATATTACTGGTCTGTTATTGGTTTAACTTGGTGCTTCTCTTGAGACTGTGAAACATTCTGAGCCTTCTTCGAAACCTGGACTATTGTTGAGACCGAGTTTACCTTACCACACACTTTGCCTGTGGGCTTCAGTAATTATAACTTCAAAAAGATCATTGGTCCACAGCAAACTCAACCAGTATTTCAATGATCATGTCAGTGAACTGGGCCTTTTGATTTCACTGCTGAGAGTTTTAGCATGCTTCGCAGCTGGTCTCAATAACCTTTGCTATTATTTCTACTAGTTTAATGACTGCTAAGCCATTTGAGAAGTGAGACTTGACAATGGCCCAAAATTTGCGATCGGATGCCTCCGACCTGTAAAAAATCTACGCATTTACCTGGTGGCCCGGGAGGTATGGAGACTTACAATCCTGGGCCTCTCCGGGTCCGCGCGGGCAGAGGCCCACGTATCCCAGGGTTGCAGGCAGTTCGCAAGCGCTCCTGGGATCACGTGGGCAGGCCCAACCAACAAAGGAAGGGAATTCCCATTCATACTTATGGGAGTTCCGTATGTAACTCCAATAAGTATGAATGGGAATCACTTAAAAAATACACCAAAACATGAAATTAAAAAAAAATTATATATTTAAAATGCCATTTAATTAAATATTGTAAACAAAAATTTAATTTTTTGAAATTTTGTTTTATATGTTTTAACGCGGCTAAAAATAAACTTACCTTATTGAACAGGATTTTTAATGTATAAATGAATGATAACATTTTATTTTTCTATTTTTAAAACTCTTATTCTGGTAAAAGCAGGCCTTACGCAGGCTTTTACCAGGCGTAAGAATTTCACGGGCATTCAGTGGGCGGAAGTTGGGCAAATAGCGCAACTCTCCAGCGCAGAGGCCCTTCTCCCGGGGATGCGGAGGATCTGTCAAGAAGATCTACGCATCCATAGGGGTCGCAAAATACAGCCCATTATTTACAGTTGGCACTAACCTCAGTGGAAAAGTCTTTCACAAAATCATTCAGAAGGAAAAAGTTGAGATATCATTTTAACTCACTGCCATATAATTCTACAATTGGGACATAACGCCTTTCTTTCCAAAAACAAAAAATAGACTGAAGAATTTCCAAGGTCCTTGAGCAGTGTATGTAGCACCACCTAGTGGCTTTTTCTTTCTTGAATGACAGTGAACTGCTGCTTTATGTTTGCTCTGTCATATTTCTTTTCCAGTGCTTCCACATGCAACTTACTTAATTATAAAATGCTATTGTCAACCCAGTATATGATTGCAACAAAGTCTTGTGATTCCTGAGCTCCAGCATAGCATTGACCTCATTTATATTTCTGTTACAGGTTCACAATGCAATAAACTTCCATCATATTAATTTAATTAAATTATATTTATGTCTGTTATCCTTCAGAAGCTGTACTTTCGCCCAAGCATCTCTGTTCAGTAACAGCAGCAGTTACTGATACTGAACGTAAAATATTAAAGCTCCAGTGAAGACAGCCCAAATTTATCAAGTCTCTCATCCCTGGTATGAACCTAGTAAATCTACTTGGGACTTTTTCCATGACTCCAACATCTTTTATATAATGGGATGCCTGAACTGTACATATTCCAACTGTGATCTAGCCAATATCTTGTATCATTTGACCACCACTTCCTTACTTTAATAATTAAAATCCCAAAATACATTTCAGAATCTCAATTGCCTTTTTTATGACTTTTTCCTCCTTCAGTCCTGCTTTTGAATACCTATGTATCCACACCCCTAAAACACCTTGGCCTAGAAATTCAGTGGGCTTTGCACCCAGTTACCGCCCAAAGAGGGCTTCTGCGCCACTTGAGGAGTTTGCGCTGATATTCAGCGCTGCGGTAATGGCGGCGGTAGCCGGTAGCACTGCGCCGACACCGATGACGTCATCGGTGTGCGCAGTGCCCCGGTCCCGCCCCGCTACCGGCCCGACCCCCATATTTAGTTGTGGCCGCCTCTTCCGCAGCGGCCGCAAACAACGATGTGAAGACGGGGCCGTCCTGCAGCCTTAGTGGGGCGAGTTAAGGCGGAGGTGCGGCCGCCTGCCCGCACCTCCTTCCCCGGCCTCCTCCACCGCCACCCCCCCCCGGCATTGCCGGCTGTTTTCCGGGAGCCCGGCACTTCTCCGTGCTGCCGGGCTCATTTGCCGGCACTATCAAGCGGCGATCTCCCCGTTGCAGGCACCTCCCCCTTAAGAGAAGGAGGAAGGCCTGCAGTACCGCAGCCTGCTGCTCTGCAGCGGGTGGCGCTGCGGCACCTAGCGCGCCGAAATTCAGTTTCAGCGCCCCAAGCGGGGACGGGCACACCCTGGAATAGCGGCCGGTTTCAACTTGGGGCGCAGAAACTGAATTTCCGACGGGCGCAACTGGCTCCGCGCGCAGCGCTAACTTCTGGGCGCTAGCCAGCTGGCGGGCCCAAAGTGAATTTCTAGCCCATTATTCCTCCACTCTACTGAAATGTTTAACATTTAGCATATATTTTCATTGGTTGTTCTTTTTCCCAAAATGTACCCTTTTCTCCTTCACTTCTATTTTACTAGCTCGCTCCTCCTTCACTTTTACTGTCCTTGTCTATACCTTCCTCACTTCATATTCCCTAGTCTGCTCTGTGCTCACCTTTCCTCTTTCATTTTCATATCTTCAAGCTCTCCTCCCTCACTTTTTTGTCTCCTCTCCTCCTTGCTTTTTTTTCCTTCACCTAGTTTCTGTAATGTATATACCTTTAAGGGGGGAACTACTTTTTACAGCTCATGTCACAGAAATCACAGAAACCCCACAGTGCAGATAGAGGCCATTTTGGCCCATCGAGCCTGCACCGACACATATCCCACCCGATCCCCGTAACCCCTACACCAACACATATCCCACCCTATCCCCGTAACCCCACGTATTTAATCCCCCTAACACTAAGGGTCAATTTATCATAGCCAATCATCCTAACCCGCACACCTTTGGACTGTGGGAGGAAACCGAAGCACCCGGAGAAAACCCATGCAAACACGGGGAGAATGTGCAAACTCCACACAGGCAGTCACCCGAGGCCGGATTCGAACCCGGGTCCCTGGTGCTGTGAGGCAACAGTGCTAACCACTATGCCACCGTGCTGCAGTACCGGCAGTAACCACACCTGTATATAGCACTGAGTAGTAATCTGTACAGTTCAGTTCCAGAGTGAGCCACGTTGAGTAAACACCTGTTGTACCGTTCCCCCTGCAGTCTTGTGTCTTATTACTCTCGGACACAACAGTTTCCTTCACTCTTTTCTTTGCCTAATCCTATTTCGTTTCTTTTTCCTGCTCCTCTTCTCCTTCACTAGTCTTTTGCTCAAACTCTTGCCTTTCACTTCTCTATTTCATTTCCTTTACTTCAGCCTGTGCTCTTAATTTTTTTTCCGCCCTCTCCTTCACTTTTCCTTATCTCTCCCTCTCCTTCTTTACCTCTCTTTCCCTCATCCTTTCCTTTACTTTTGCTTTCCCCTTCTCCTTCACTTCTCTTTTCCCTATCCTCATGTCTTTCAGTCTTGAGTAGTTCACATCTCTTTCACTCACCCTCTGCTGCTTCACTTCTCTTTACATATGTCCATTACTTCTTTCCTCGTTCTCTCCACCTTCACTCCTTCATTTTTCATTTTTAGTCCCTCTCCTCATTAACTTCTCTTTTCCTTGCCCTCTCCTTTTCATCCTTATTTTACTCCAACTTTAACTTCTTCTTTCTGTACTTTATCTTCCCCCATGCCTGGATTCCTCATCTTTCCACCATCACCTCACGTTTCCTTGCCCATTCTTTTCCTAGCTCTTCTCCTTCATTTCTCTTTTCCTCACACTGACTTCCTGCATTTTTCTTTTACTCATCCTTTCCTCCCTTACCTTGCTCTCTCCTCCTTTACATACCTTTCCCTCATCCTGTACTTCCTCGCTGTCTTTCATCACACTGTCCTTCCTCACTTCTCTTGCTTGACCTTGCCAACTTCACTTCACATTTCCTCCTGCTCCTCTCCTACACTTACTCTCAATGTCAATTCATTTTCTTCTTTTCCTTGCTAGTTCAACCCCACCTCTGATTTCCTCACCATTTCAACCTTTGCTTTGCTTTTCTATACATTCTCCTTCTTCACATCTCTTTTTCTCTTCTTCTTCTCCTTCACTCTTGATTCCTCTTTTTTCATCTTTACGCGCAAAGAGAAGTGAAGAAGGAGAGGAAAAGGAAAAAAGAGGGTAAGAAAAAGAGCAGTGAAGGAGGAAAGGTTGAGAAAAAAATAAAAGGATGTGGAGAAAAGGCGGGTAAATTGAGTTGCAGTACAGATCAGCCGTGATCTAATAGAAAGGTGAAACAGGCTCAAGGGGCTGAATGGCCTATTACTATCTTATACATTCTCTCCACCTTTAATTTTGTTTTTCTTGCCCTGTTATTGTTCACTTTTTTTCCCAATCTACTCCATCTTCACTTTCCTTTTCTCATCCATTTTCCTTCAGTTATCTTTTCATCGTCTTCTTCTCCTACATTTCTCTTTTCTTTAACCTTTCACTTGTCTTCCTTACTACACCTCTCCTGTTTTTTCTTCTCTTTTTATCCTCTGTGTTATTTCTTTTCATTTTCTTATTTCTTCCCTTCTTACTTTCTATTTCACCCTTCCTTCCCATTTATTTCTGCAACAATTTTCCAGCTCTTCTTACTGCAGTGTCTGCACTGTCACATGGGAAACTCAGTGAGGGGGGTGGCCCATTAAAATAACATGGAAAGGTCTAGAGTTACTGACCACAGAAGCAGCAGGGAGAGATAGAGATGAACCAAGCTATGGTAGTCTCATTGAGGGATGCTCCAGAGAATTGTAATCGTGGGATTTAAATTAAGAGGCAGACGAATAAACTCCAGCAGACAGACTCCTGGGCATGCTATGGCAGAAAGGGGCATGCTTATGCTGTGACATCTGTGAGGTTTAATGCTAAAGACAGTCACGGTGGCTCCTGAACGTTGTACTCCTGGGGACAGGCAGATTTAATACAAGCTTTGCTGGATTGTTTACTAGTGAAGAATGCGTGTGGCCATTGGTAACAGTATACCTTGAGTTCCAGTTGTTCACAGGTCCAGTAAGATGTGTTGTGCTGCTTCTGGACCCCAAAGATTTGTTGCAGCCAAGTTTATTGAAAGATTGGAGATGCTTTGATGTATCAATTTTATTTTTAGGAATATACCGTGGAGTGGGTGAGGAACTATTGTGGTTTCTGCGCCTCATAGAATTTATTTTTGTCATAATATGATGGTGTACAATTCTTTAGGCAGAATATCTTATGAGAACAAATTGAAGTAGAGGAGATTTCCCTGCTGAACACTATTGTGGGAGCACCATTACCACAAGGACTGCAGTGTCCAAGGATAAGGCCCACCAGTGCCTTCTCAGGGGTACTCGAGATAGGCAATAAATGCGGCTTTGCCAGCAATGCCCACATCCCGAGAACAAATTTTAAAAATGATTTTACAGAATATGATAAGTGAATAACAAATGTGGAAATTGACAATTAGAAAAAAGAAAAAAACACATGGGGCCATATTTTGCGATCCCTACAGATGCGTACGAGGTGTGCACGTGCCCGTAGGAGCCGTGCAAATTCCGGGGTTTAGGCGTGCGAAGCGCATGCACTGAAACCCGGCACTTGCGATCTGTCAAGAATCTTCTTGACAGATCCTCCGCATCCCCGAGAAAAGGGCCTCTGCGGGTGGAGAGTTGCGCTATTTGCCCAACTTCCGCCCGCTGAAAGGCTGTGAAATTCTTACACCTGGTAAAAGCAGGCCTGCTTTTACCAGCATAAGAGTTTTAAAAAATATAAAAATAACATTTTATCGCTCCCTTGTACATTAAAAACCCTGTCCAATCAGGTAAGTTTATTTTTAGCCGCATTAAACATATAAATTTTTCAAAAAATTAAATTTTTGTTTAAAATATTTAATTAAATGCCATTTTAATTAATTTTATATAGGTAATTTTAAAAAATGTATTTCATGTGTTCATGTATTTTTTAAGTCATCCCCATTCATACTTATGACAGTTCCGCCCGTGGGAAGCCTCCAATCGCAAATTCAGGCCCATGAGACTTAACCAAAAAGGAAGAAGAAAATTAAAACACAGGCTCAACAGTCATGATTGACATAGGCATTTTATTATAAAGGTATAAAATAATTTGTTTGTTGCAAGTGATAAAATAAAATGAATCAGTATTTGGTTAAACACTTCCCCACATTGGCAGCATCAAGTCTCATTGCAAGCATTACTGCTATATACGAATATTCTATAGACTTCTTTATGATGGTTCCAAGAAGAACTTGGCGGCGAAATTTGGGGTTGCAGCACCGGCTGTTGAAAAATCGGCAGCCACCTTGCTTCCACCCGCTACCAGCGCGGAACATGGCGGCCGCCGTTTAGGAGAGGTCGGCAGCGCTGCTGTTGCCTGCGCTTGTCTCTCACATGTAAATATGCAGATCATGATGCCAAACAGCGTGCAACACCTGAATTGACGCACAACTGAGATTTTGGATGTCGCCGCTCTCCATACTGCCCTCTCCTAACCATGCACAGAAGAACGTGTGTGCAGCAGTTGTGCAGAGACGCTGTCAGCGCTTCTTAAAGGGATTCTCCTTCACCACACAGACTGCAGCAGTTCACCACAACCTTCTCAAGGGTAATTAGGAATGGGCAATAAATGCTGGCCTTGCCAGTGACACCCACATCCCAGGAATGAATAAAAAAACACACATCTTTCAGATAAGTTTCGATTTCAGGTTTTGGACTTTATTTTACATTTTAATCGAGTAGTGGCTTGGTGCAATACATTAAAAAAGTTGTTAAAGTGTGCGGGGAGTGCTACTGGACGCCTGCAAGGCTTTGGATGTTAAAGGAAGGCTCTGAGAACACCACTTGCTCACAGTGCTGGGTGCTATAATTGCAATCCCCCTTGGGCTGCAACTTCACATGGAGATCAAGCAGTGGCAGCAAAGGGGATCAGCTGCTTGCAGAGGGAAGAGGTTGAAGCAGAAGAGGAGGAAACAGAAGAGGAAGAAGCACAAGAGGAAGAAGCAGAAGAGGAAAAGGCAGAAGAGGAAAAGGCAGAAGAGGAGGAAGCAGAAGGAAGGAGGCAACCCAGACAGCCCCTTTGTGGCCGGGATATCTGGGATGGAATCATCCGCCTACAGTACCAGTGACCACAACCCCAATTCCCCTTTCAACATTTGTCCCACACCTTCCCTTCCCTCTGTTACTGACCATCACAGCATCCTTTTGGCCACAATGCTAAAATAAAAGCCACCACAAAGCAAACTTTCCAATTCAACTTTATCCATATATTACATCAAAAGATCAACTAATTATCCTTGTGCATTCTCTTAGTGAGTGTCTTGCATCTGCCTTTGCCTACCCTAGTGATGTTACGCAGTGCTACCCCAATGGCTACAGCATGGCTGGTGGAAGGCTGCTGATTTTCAGTGAGGGACACTGAAGATGGCCTTGCAGGACAGCCTCGAGGAGCTGTGAAATCGAGTGACGGTGTTTCTTCTTCTTCACTCTCCTCTCCCGCTTCTTGGTCAACCATTGGCTAGGCAGGCTGGATTTCTTGGGTGTCTGAAATAAGGAAGGCACAAGGGTAGGATTGTGGTGAGGGAAGGGCAGGAAAGCAAGAGGTGCATGCTTACACCATGTGTAGCTTGTACATCAGAAGAGATTGTGGGATGAGGGGGAAATGGAACGTGAGAATGAGGATACATATGAGGATACCAGCATCTTGTATTCTTTCAGCCCCACCGCTGGCCAAGGGCTCAGCCATGCCCCTGCCACTCCACTACCAAGAATGGCCAGCACTGTCTCCTCCAAAGGGGTGAGGTGACGCTAGGAATGTGAGGTGTGCCTCATGTTTGGTAGAGATTATTGGTAGGTGAGTGATGGGGGGATGTGCATTGAGCAGTGTGTGAGGCTAGTGGTGCAGTTGGTAGGAGTCGGCTTTTGAAGATGCATTCACTGACCTTGACCACTCGTCTGATGTCATGAAACTTCTTTGGGCACTGGAGCCAGGTCCTGCTTGGGGGAGGGGGGGGGGGGAAACACTGCTGGCACTGTCAGCCTCAGCGATCAAGTCCCACATCCTTTTTTCTGGAGAACCGCCTGGCCCCCTGTGGGTAGAGGACCTCTCTTCCAGTGTTGACCCCCTGCACAAAACTCGAGTGCTGCATGCGAGACCCTGGTGCCCTTTCCCTGGTATGAGCCAGATTCCCTAGAGCAGTCATGATGCATTCCTACTGCGGCAATCCAACATTCCAGACCTTTTTGTTCCCGGAAGCAGACTTAAGGACTGACTCGTAGTACCCCCTTCAAACTTGGCTCATGACACCTGTGAGGAACCCCATCAATGAGGCACATAAACAATACAATGAGAGCCAGATGACCACCAGATGTGTCATGGAGCAAGCCATCGGAATGCTGAACATGCGCTTCAAGTGCTTAGATAGCTCTGGAGGTGCCCTTCAGTACTCGCCAATGAAGGTGACCAGACTAATAGTGTCTTCTGCGTCCTGCACAACATTGCCCAGCAGAGAGGATTGCGGGTGGAGGAAGACGAAGGTACTCATCACTCATCTTCGGATGATGAGAACATTGAAGAGGAGGAGGAGGAATATGAAGATGGGGCACACATTGTCATACCAGCCATGAATATTGCTGCTCGAGATACCAGGCATGCCCTAGTAGCTCAAAGGTTCAGCTAGCGGTGACTCATGCAGGAAAACATCACAAATAAAATGCCACGGCCCGCTCCCCACCCCCTTTGCACTAAACAGTCCTTCAGCCACGCATCCAGCCATTGCACATCTGCCTAAGGGGTCCAATCGTGTATTGACATTCATCATAAAACAAGTGAAAGGGCGAGTTGGCACACGGGACGCAATAATGGGCAAGATGTGTTAGTGGGGCTAAGCAAAAGATTTAGGCCTAGAAATTCAGTATAGCCACGTTTGGGGCGCTACAGCCCGGCGTTCGCTAAATTTTGCGCCCGGCGCAACTTAGCGCCACCTTCGCCGATATTCAGTTGCATCACCCCAAGAGGTTGCTGCTGCGCTAAAGCAGGCAACGCACGACTATCATTAGGCGCTGAGCCGGCGATCCGGGGCGCTAACACCGAGGGCGGGCGCAGCGCAGGTGCGGCGAGTTGCTCAAAGAAGGCAGACACGCTGGAGCCGGTCAGCTCTTAAAGGGGGAGGGTTGACTTGTTTGGCTGCCATGCCCTGCACACTGCAGCCCTGAAGCAAGGCCTGACCATTGCTGGTTCATCAATTCTACGCCCTGAACCATGGGGAAGCCTGCTATTCTTCCAAATCCCATTGCACGCTCTTGCTGCTTGTTCAGGGTCACGGGGAAGGAGATGTACTGATGTCTCCTTCTGAAAAGGGCATTGGTGACCTGGCGGATGCAGCAATGCACCGCGAACTGGGAGATGTTGGCAATGTCCCCAGTAGCGGATTGGAAGGAGCCGGTGGCATAGAAATTGAGAGCCACCGTCACCTTCACTGCCACCGACAGAGACGTCCTGCTCCTCAGCTGTGGCTGCAGATCTCTGCGAAGCAGGTGGCAGATCTCAGTGACCACCTCCCTTCTGAATCGCAGCCTCCGAACACACCGCTCCTCAGACATGTTCAGATATGAGAACTTCTGGCGGTATACCCTGAAAGTAAGGCCTCCTGTGCCGACGCCTGTTGGCCCTTCTCCGTCTGGCCATGACGGGCACTCTCTCACGGCATCTCTGAGCCCTTTGAATGCAATGCAGAAAGCCAACGTTTCCACCCATTGCAGCCCCCATTATATGTGGCGACTCAAGGCTATGGCACTGAAAGTTAAATCCAAGTGCAAAGCTCTGGCCTGAAGCCAGAAGTACCTGTGCGAGCGCTGAGTCAAAGCAGAAAGCTCTCTGCCTTTGTCTCTCTCCAAATATCCGTATCTCACAGAAGGATTGCCACAAAATGGCTGCCACTTATAATGCAGGAGTCGTCCCCTTTAATTAGCACCCCCCGCGCCCCACAGCGACTGGGAACCGTTCCCCTTTACCAGTCGCTGGGGGCGCCAGGCGCACATTAGGCCGACGCCACTGAAGTTCTGGTCCGGGGTGCACCAAGGGCGTTGCACCATGAAATGACGTCAGGATCTGCGCGCGCAGCTGAGTGGGCGCTGCGGTTTTGTGCCGGCACTAAATCTTAACTGAATTTCGCGAGAGGCGCAGATCGCGCCGCGCCCGGGCGCTAGCCACTTCACGCCCCACTTCTCCTCCTCCTAAGGCGCTAGCGGCTGGCGCTAACAACTGAATTTCTAGGCCCTTATGTGTCATTATAAGAAAAGAAAACTTAACAACATAACATTTTGTCAAACATCCAGGTGCATACCCTTGGTGAATTACAGTAGCTTTCTTTTACGCTTCCTACCGCTTCTATTGGCTTCAGCAGAGGTAGAGGCAGGCTGCTCAGATCCCTGCCCTGATTGATGACTTACGTCCTTTGGGTTTCAGAGCCCCTGGGGGCCCTGCCAAAGACTGCTCCAGCTGCACCTCGGCGGCGAGGCAGCATGTTGGGTACTGGCTGGTGGGGCGGTGGGGGGAACAGGTGAGAAATTGGAGTGCTTTGAGTGGATTCCCACTTATATGTCCCCTTTTGCCATCATCCCTCTCCTCACCACTGCCACATTACTCCTACCACTCAATTGTAGACTAGCTTGGTGAAGATCAGTGACTCAGTGTAAGGCCACGGATAAGGTATCTATCATCCTGTTTAAGACAGACAACTTGGCACCCAAAGTCTGCACAGCCATGGTCATGGCCATTTCAGAGCTGTGCCTGAAGCTCCATGGGAGTGGACTCTCTCTCCATGGCAGACATTCTCCCAATTCCCTGCACCACCGATCCGCTAGTGATCGAGTTGGACTCCTCCATCCTCTCCGTTATTGTGGCACGTTTCTCAGCACCTGGCTAAGTTGCTGCTGCACCTCTAGCATTCTCCTTCTCAACAATAGCTGCCAGGTTTCAGCATCTGTGTCCAGCTGAGCAGAGCTTGGAGAGGTTTGTGCCCCTCGACACGGACTCTCCACAGCTCTCCCCGCCACCTGTGTCTGCTCATGGTCACTTGTGAGTTTGAATCACCAGGTGAAAACCCAACTAACTCTCTAAGTGGTCCCACCAAAGTGCGAGCATCTGAAGGGATTCGCAAAATTTCATATGTCCCCCCCCCGAAGATTAATTGGAGTTATTAAAGAAACCTTGGAGTGACTGTGTTTTAAAAATCCAGGGCCTCTCAAAATGGCTGCGGTCAGACACGTAGCCAAAGGGCCTGCGGCATCCATATGGATTTTCTGATAGCTTCACAGACTGCATGTTTAATTTGAACAATGCAGTGAGGCAAGCTCAGTTGTATTCACACCCTGAGGCAGGTTATCAATTGTTTGCCTACACAATCTAAGTTCGGGCGGAGATAGTCCCAGTTGCTTGAGGAACATTCAGAACAATTGAGGAACATTCAGAACAATTAAGGACATTCAGAAAACAATGGAAAGGCAGTTGTGGTACTGATCGGTGCCATCAACGTAAATGGGCCAAAATCAAGGTCCTCTTGTCTTACATTTTCGAGCCCAAATCGAACAATGGAACGGACTGATGAGGCGCGATAATGACCCATTGCCGAGAGGATATAACTGGGGCGGCCCAGCACCTCTCTCTCTCTCTCTTCACCTCGGCCCAGTGTCCTGTTTGTCTGCTAGCAACCAAGAAGGAAAACCATCTAGAAAGCATCGCAAGCACATTTCGACGGCAGCAGCGGGGCACAAGGGCCAGGCCTTTTCATCTGTTTCACCGGTGAGCATTATCTTTCTGGCCATCATAAGACAACCTAGCTAGGTGTAAGGGTGGGAGTTAAAGGGGTATTACAAAATTGTGATTTTAGAATTTTTCCCTCGTTGTGTCCGTTTCTTCTCCCGTTAAGTGTAAAACTGTATTGCATCCATAGCGATTTCTTTTATCTTCTGTATAATGCTGTTTTTCTTGTAGTGTTAGCTTTTCTAATTAATAAACATTGTTTTTCCTTGCACCAATCCACTGGTCTGTTCGTTTGTCCTTGTTACCACTCGATAAGTCCTGAGCTCAGAATCAGGAAGGGGAAAGCGATTCGCAACCGCACAGCGGGCAGGGCAGCTCAGGAAAACATAACTGGCTGACATACAATAAGCCCCTGGAACAAAACCCCCTACACATCTGCTCTGGTGCATGGCTGTACGTCCTGTGACAGTGCACCCTCAGAAGGAATGAGGTTCTCTGAGGAATCATCCTCATGGATGTCCTGCGACACTTGCTTTACATGTGAAGGTCCTGGAAGACAAAAGAAAGGAATATGATTTAGTTGTGGCAAAGTCACAATCATAATCTTAATCTTCGCATAGTTCAGTCATTGATGAAATCCAGTCAGCCTGTGTGTATCAGAGACATTTGTAATTCTGTCACCAGCTATTCCACTCCAGAGACTTGAGCACAAAATCTAGGCTGACACTCCAGTGCAGTGCTGAGGGAGTGCTGCACTGTTGGAGGTGCTGTCTTTCGGATGAGACGTTAAACCGAGGCCCCATCTGCTCTCTCAGGCGGACATAAAAGATCCCATGGCACTATTTCAAAGAAGAGCAGGAAAGTTATCCCTGGTATCCTGGCCAATATTTATCCCTCAATCAACATCACTAAAAAAAAAGTTTATCTGGTCATTATCACATTGCTGGTTGTGGGAGCTTGCTGTGTGCAAATTGGCTGCCACATTTCCTACATTACATTACACTACTGTTCAAAAAAGTACTTAATTGGCTGTAAAGCGCTTTGGGACACCTGATGGTCATGAAAGGCACTATATAAATGCAAGTCTTTCTTTCTTTCTATCTGCGAGCTCACTGTCTCTCCATCTCCGATGGAGAGGGACGCAGATGTGTCACTTATCTCCAGGGCATCCTACTCTGCATCTATGAGCTATGCTATTTGTGGCGGTCCCTCTCCCTTGCGTTTTACACTCTCTCGTCCTATAAGGGGCGAAAAACAGACCTGTGAGTGACTGAAGGTCAGGTATTCACCCGATGGATGCAGTGCATTCGGTGAGGATGACTATGTCACAGATGCATCGCACTGAATAAGGATTGGGGTGAATGTCAATGGTGGATGGATTAATGGGGAGGCGATGAAGTGCATAGGAAGTAAAAGCTGGGTGTTGCTGAAAATTGACTGGATATGAGGAGTAATGTAGCAAGACAGAGTGAAGGGGCGGGGCTTAAAGCACAGGATGTAGGTGAATCAGCAAATGTACTCACTTGTACTGGCCTGGCTAGGTCATTAAACTGCTTCCTGAACTGCATCCAATGCACAACGCTCCTACTGCTCACCTCCTCAGCTACCTCCAGCCATGCCTTCTTGCTGAGAGCCGCAGGTTTCTTCTTCCCATTGCTGGGGAAAAGTATGTCCCTCCTGCTCCTGACTGCACCCAGCCGTAATTCAAGAGAAGCATCTTTGAACTTGGGTGCTGTCTTTGCTCTTTGAGCATCCATCCTAAACCCCTCCTGGCTCCTCCAAATGCCATTTCTGCACTGGCCCTTTAAATAGCGGACTTCAGATCGCATCATGCGGGTCTGCATCGCACCCAATGTGCAGCTTGGAGACGCGAAATCCGGAAGTCAAAATTTATTGCCTCAATCAAAGCTGAAGCCGGAGAATCAGTACCGGTGACTTCTGGTTTTCGCGCACGCAATCTCCCCACCCCGGCTCAGAACCCACCTTTACATTAATATTGGGGCCGATAACTGCACCATTTATATTAGACATGTCACTGTGAATCACTTGTGAATTTACAACAAATATAAATTTGCAGCTAAAGTATAACCAGGGTATTTGACTCATTTACCCTCAAATAATCACGTTTATTGGTTGTGTACTAGACATGACATTGATTGTACAGGAAGGTAGGATGAAATCAGGCATCCAGTGCATCCTGACGTTGTACTAGGCCATTAGTAGCACTTGAATGAAAATCAAGCAATTGCTGGGTATACTAATGAGCTGAAAAGCTCCCTGCAACACACGGACAATGCTGCAGGAATGAGAATCAATCGAGAAAATGTAGGCAAACCCACAAATTTATGTCATCATTTCAAATCACTTCAATAGCAAACCTAATACCAACAACATATGACATTTTGACACTTAAATAATATGAACATTAATAAGGTGGGGTTTTTTTAAACTTTAAAATGTATTCTGGCCAAAAATCACAATTTTTTTCTATCCTGTCATGTACTTCATACAATCTCCACAAGATGGCACCACTGGCTTAATACAAAGTATTATTTTTAATTTAGTCCGCACTAGTTGATGAAATGTCATTGTGATTTGTCAGACAATAAATGTTTATTTTTAATCCTTCTCATTAGTAGTTAAACTGCAGTAACAATAATATATTTACCCACAGCTCCTTATCTGTAGTATTGTACTTAGGATCCCCACATATTTAATGAAAAACTTATTAAACAAAAGGAAAGCTTATTGCAAGCACTGCTCAAAATAGGAACCGCCTCACTATTTCTCACTGATAGGAATGCAGCATCAAATGAGCACTAATCTCTACATAAGATAGATGTAGTGACAACATCTGGTGACTTTAAACAATAAGGCCTAGAAATTCGGTATAGCCGCGTTTGGGGCGCTAGTCCTGGCGATGCGCAAAGTTTAGCACCAGGCGCAATTTAGCACCACCTAGCGCGATATTGGGTTGCAGCGCCCCTAAAGGTGATTGCAGCGCTAAATCAGGCGCTGCACACTACTCTTAAGGCGCTAACCCGGCGGCGCAACCCAATTTCGCGGCGGTGGGTCGCAGCGACGGTGCTGTCAATAATCACTTTCCCTGAGACACACTGGCGCCGGCCAGCTCTTAAAGGGGCAGGTCAATTGGCACCACCAGACACACTCACTGCCTTGTAGGCCTTCAAAGCGGTGGGAGCCTACCTGTGGCGCACCAGCCTAGCAAGACATGGAAAGGGTGAGGCAGAGGGCGGAACGCATCACTGATGGGGCATTGGATGCTTTGGTTGGCGCAGTGGAATCAAGGCCAAGGAAGATGGTCGGAATATGATTTATATTTTGGACAGTCTCCCGGGTGTGAGAGTCAGTTATGTGTCAGTGTATTCGTTTTGCTTTCTGTTGCCATAGCTTTCTCATGTTTGAAGGAACCACATTTTGTGTAATGAAACACTTTCTTCATTTACAATGGCCATGCCTGCTATTTACATGCATCTTGCCCTTCACAGGCTTGGGGGTATCAGACCGGTTCCATTCCTGTTCTTGGAATGGCAGCAAGCATTCCGTGAGAGGGGCCTCGAAGCTACTTCTGATCAGCCTCTGACGCGCAGCCTGAGAAGAGCCACTCGCGTAGAAGTTCAGGCCAGCAGGCATCTTCTCAGCCACCGACAGAGATGTCCTGCACCTTATCTGAGGCTGCAGATCTGGCTGAAGCAGCTGGCACAGCTCAGTCACCACCTCCTTTCTAAATCGCAGCCTTCTGACACACTGCTCCTCCGGCATGTTCATGTAGGAAAACTGCTGTCAGAAAACCCTGCCAGCATAAGGTCTGCTGTGGCAACGTCTGCTGGGTCTCCTCCATCTGGCCATGCCTGCCCCCCTCTCCCAGCGTCTCAGTGTCCTTTCCAGATGATTCAGCAGCAGGACGTTCCCCTCCAATGCAGCCCCCATAATAAGTGCCCACAGGAAGGTTCCCCGTTGTCAAGTCTCACTGTGGTGTATGTAACCAGTTCCACCTTAAGAGAACTTAAGCCTGTTCCACCTTAAGAGATGTACTACTTTCTCTGGCTGCTGTATACGTAATACCGGTGGTGACCACCGGTATATAAGCACTGTGTAGTAAGATTGTATTTAGTATAGTCCTGACCTCCAACCAGTAAAGACCTGTTGAACTTTAATCTTGTAGTCTGTGTGTTATTAATTACAACTAGAACACACAGACTTTACAGTGGCGACGAGTCAGATTCTTACCCTGCGGCAGTTATATCCACGGCGGCTTCGTCCACAGAACAGACATCGAAGAGAGGCTTCCACCCTCATCACCCTGCTGGAAGACACGTCGCGCGGCAGACATCGAGAAACCAGAGTGCAGAAGACATCCTGAACTCGAAGCCTCCATCAGCGGCTGTCAGCTATCTTCTTTCTACCTCGGTAGTGGGTAAGCCGGGCAGCGACGCGACCAGAAAGTCGGCCGCGTTGGCTGTACAGACGGGGAGGGAAGACGGAGGAATAAGGGCAGTGAGATCGATCGCGGCTGGTGATAAGGGCCAGGCCGCATTCGGGCTAAAAAGGTGCAGCGTCTGGGGGCAACTGAAGGCGCGAGAGCTGCGGTGAAGCGGAGACAGCATCGGGGGACGGGTGAAGACCGCCAAGCGCGGGAAAACCGCCATTTTGTAGGCGGAGGACGAAGACAAGAGGGCGGAAGCCGCCATCTTGGATAAAAATTAAAATAAATTAAATTGCAATGATGCCTAAACATGGGACCATTAATACCTTTGATAGCGACATCGAAGATTGGGCTATGTATGTAGAACGCATACAAAATTATTGTAAAGCAAATAAAATCCCAGATGAAGAGAAAGCACTAACATTATTAAACTTAATGGGTGCGAAGACATTCGGGCAATTGAAACACCTTTTATCACCAGATGAACCGGCGGATAAGACGTTCGAGGAGATTGTTACTGTCCTGAAAAATCACCTAAACCCCACGCCGCTGATGCTAGCGGAATGATTTAAATTTTACAGCAGAAGGCAGCTGAAGGATGAAAGCAATGCTGAATATTTAATGGAATTGCGTAAGCTAGCAAAGTACTGTCAATTTGGAACAAGACTGACAGAGGCGCTACGAGATAAATTTGTGTGTGGTTTATTAAAAGAAGATACACAAAAGCGATTGCTCGAGGAGAATGAGCTGACGCTTGAGAAAGCGGTCACTATGGCAGCAGCACACGAAGCCGCAGCGAGAGGCACGGCAGTAATGCAGCTACGGTCACCGGAACTCAGTACAAATAAATTGGGTTTGAGTACTGTAAAATGTTATCGTTGCAGAAAGACAACGCACGATCAGAACCAGTGTTGGTTTAAAAACCAAGAATGCAGAACGTGTGGCAGGCTTGGCCACATAGCTAAAGTATGCCGGTCAGGAAAGAAGACCAGCAACAAAAAGTCACCGCAAGGAAAATACATAAAGGTACACAAGGTGACAAAGAACAGTTCGACTGAACAGAAGTCAGATTCAGACGCTAGCAGTAATGAACTGGGTAGCTTAAGAGTACACAACGTTGGTAAGGATGCAGATCTCCAGACAATTTGGGTCACCCTTCAGATAGCAGGAGTCCAAGTAAAGATGGAATTGGACACTGGATCGGCATTGACGGTCATGAATAAGAAAGATTACAAAAGGTTATTCCAACATATTCCCCTACGGGATACGGAGATTATATTGAAAACATACACGGGGCAAAGAGTGTACCCCATCGGAAAGATAGAGGTAAAAGTGGTCCACAAGGGCGAAGAAAGCCAAGTAATGGACTTATATGTGCTACCTGAAGGAGGTCCACCACTACTGGGACGGGAGTGGGTTAGGAAAATGAATATGGACTGGCACTCCTTGAAGGCACTAACGGTAGATTCCAGGGAAACAGATGTCAAACCTAAACGATTGTCCAGAATATTGGATGATGCTAAAGAGGTGTTCCAGCAGGGACTGGGAACACTGAGAGGAATTACGGCAAACATCAAGATTGATGAACATGCACACCCAAAATTTTTTAAAGCCAGACCGGTACCCTATGCAATACGACCTACTGTAGAAGCGGAACTGGAAGCGCTAGAATGTTCAGGTGTACTGTCTAAGGTAGATTGGAGTGAGTGGGCTATGCCCATTGTTCCCATTATGAAACGTCCTTCGAGCAACAAGCCAGGAGAACCAGGGAAGGTTCGCATCTGTGGAGATTTCAAAATCACTGTTAATCCGGTGCTTCATACGGTGCAGTATCCGCTTCCGCGGATTGAGGATATTTTTGCTTCGTTGTCTGGCGGGAAACACTTCACCAAGATAGACCTGGCGCAGGCATACTTGCAGATGGAGGTTGAAGAAGAGTCACGCCAATACCTCACGATCAACACGCATCGAGGTTTGTACCAGTACAATAGGCTGGTTTTTGGAGTGGCATTGGCTCCAGCAATTTGGCAGAGGGCCATGGAGCAGGTATTACAGGGAATTCCAGGCACACAATGTTACCTGGATGATATTCTGATTACAGGTGATGGTGATGAAGAACACCTCGCAAACTTGGAACTGGTGTTCAACAGACTGAAAGAGTATGGACTTAGAGTTAATCGGCAGAAATGTGAGTTCTTCCAGAAGCGGATCTCGTACTGTGGTCATGTCATTGACCGGGAGGGGCTTCATAAGTCTCCTGACAAGATAGAGGCAGCTGTAAAGGCTCCCGCTCCGGATAATGTCTCTCAGTTGAGGTCGTTTCTAGGATTGATTAACTATTACCATAAATTTCTACCAAATCTATCCACGGTACTGCACCCGCTAAACGCTCTTTTACAGAAGGGGGTACCATAGGAATGGAGCGAAAACTGTAAGAAGGCATTTCGCAAAAGCAAAGAATTGATCACCTCAGAGGAAGTGTTGGCTCACTTCAACCCGACACTGCCTATTCGGTTGGCTTGTGATGCTTCTCCATATGGTATTGGGGCAGTACTCTCACACAAGTTGCCAAATGGCACGGAAAGGCCAGTCGCGTTTGCATCCAGATCATTGACCTCCGCTGAGCGCAACTATGCGCAGATCGATAGGGAGGCTCTCAGCCTTGTATGGGGAGTGAAGAAGTTTAATCATTACCTGCAGGGCCAAAAATTCACACTTCTGACAGACCATCAGCCGTTGGTATCCATTTTTAACCCTAAGAAGGGTGTTTCAGTGATGACAGCACAGCGTCTCCAGAGATGGTCCCTTTTCCTAGGGGCACATCAATATCAAATAGAATTCAAAGGTACGAAGCAGCATGGCAATGCTGATGGGCTGTCGCGCCTGCCACTACCTGACGAAGAAGAAACGACGAAAGTTGACCCTGTTGAGTTATTTCATTCGACCATCATCGAGTGTTTACCAGTCACCAATGCAAGTATTGAAAGAGAAACCAGGAATGACCCGACACTGTCCAGAGTCTACGAGGTGACAGTGAAAGGATGACCAACACGTGGTGATCCTCTGTTACCGGCATTCTCGGCAAGGTGAGACCAGCTGTCCGTCTGCTATGGTACTTTGATGCACGGGACAAGAGTGATTATTCCTCCCAAGTTAAGGGAAAGAGTTCTAAAAGAACTGCATGAAGGTCATCTGGGGGGAGTTAAGATGAAAAGTCTTGCTAGGGCTTATGTATGGTGGCCGGGTATTGACCAACAGATAGAGGAGTTGACGAAAAGCTGCGCTGGGTGCCAAAAAGTGCAAAATGCACCTCCGATCGCACCACTACACCCATGGGAATGGCCTTCAGCCCCATGGCAACGCGTACATATAGACTTTGCTGGTCCATTCATGGACTCCATGTTCTTAATTGCGGTGGACGCACATTCCAAATGGCCAGAAGTGATCAAGATGAATACCACTACTTCAGAAAAGACAATTGCGGTGTTAAGAACAATATTCGCAAGGAACGGATTGCCAGAACAGATCTGTTCGGACAACGGACCACAGTTCGTGTCGGAAGAATTCCAAAAATTCTTAAAGAAGAATGGGGTGAAACATTATACCTCTGCCCCATATCATCCGGCGACAAACGGGTTGGCCGCGAGATTTGTCCAAACATTCAAAAAGGCAATAAAGGCCATGAACGATGATCAGATTCCGCTACAGCACAAGGTGGACAATTTCCTAATGGCGTATCGAAACGCCGCTCATGCAGTGACTAACCAAAGTCCTGCCATGATGTTTTATAACAGGAGGTTGCGGTCCAGGTTGGACTTGTTAAAACCAAATGTGCGGAGGGAAGTGGAAAACAAACAGTTCCGGCATATTAATAACAAGTCCACTCGAAGTTTTGAAGTAGGACAACCAGTGTTGGCAAGGGGCTATGGAAACGAAAAATGGCAGTCCGGAACAATTCGGGCCAGACAAGGACCTCTGATGTACACAGTAGATATTGGTAACAATGTGATAAGGCGTCATGCGGATCAACTGGTAGAATCAAGAGCAAGGGTCGAACCCATGGTTGCGACAGAGACAACTGTGGAAGACGTTAATGAACCTGAAGCATCTACCTCGGCAGGGACTGTACCTGATGATGACGTCCAATACATAGGAAACCAACAAGAAGAGTCACCTCAGCAACAAGAATCAGAGACCACTGAAAGGCGTTATCCAGACCAAATCAGAAGGCCTCCTGAGAGACTGAACCTTTGAACTGTTTATACCTGAAGTTATATATGTATATATGTTATGATGTTATGTTAAATGGGGATATGACTATTAAGCTAAAAAGGGAGGATTGTGGTGTATGTAACCTGTTCCACCTTAAGAGAACTTAAGCCTGTTCCACCTTAAGAGATGTACTACTTTCTCTGGCTGCTGTATACGTAATACCGGTGGTGACCACCGGTATATAAGCACTGTGTAGTAAGATTGTATTTAGTATAGTCCTGACCTCCAACCAGTAAAGACCTGTTGAACTTTAATCTTGTAGTCTGTGTGTTATTAATTACAACTAGAACACACAGGCCTAGAAATTGGGTTTTGGCGCAGCGACGGCTTTAGCGCCGGAAGTTAGTGCCGGAGCTAAGTCGCGCTGGGCGGGCCAAAAATTCACTACTTCTGCGCCCAAACGGCTGCCGGCGCTGCTGAAAGCTGTTAGCGCCTGAAAACTGGCGCTATGCGCTGAATTTCGGCGCTATTCTGGCGCTGCAGCACCCGCTGCGGTGCGGCAGGTTCGGGAAGTGCAGGCCTCCTCCTTCCCTTAAGGAGGAGCTGCCTGCACCCGGCCGCGGCCCGCGATAATCTTTTTAAAAATGAGCCCGGCACCTCGGACAAGTGCCGGGCTTGCTTCTGTTCCGGGGGGGGGGGGGGGGAAGTCCGGGGAGGGAGCTGCGGCCAGGCGGGCGGCGGGAAAGCGGCCGGCCGCCGCGGGGCCTTTAATGCGCCGGCGCAACGTTCTGTAAGGCACCTCTGCCAGAACGTTGCTTGCGGCTGCCACGGGCGAGGCGGCCGCAACTCAATTTCCGAGTTCGGGCGGGTTACCATGGCAACTGGGACGCTGCGCACACCGATGACGTCATCGGTGCCGGCGCAGCGCTACCGGCCTAACGCCGATTTAGGGCCCCTGTCAATTTCAAAACTTGCCATAACTTCGCCGCTAGGCCCTCTAGCGCCTCAAAAGCTGCGCTAAGGCCAGTGAATTTCTAGGCCACAGATTTTACACTCACCAGCAGCAAGGTGATGGTCAGAAGACTGAAGATCATCTGCCTGCGCTGGCTCAGTGGTCAAATGGCTCTCAGTGTGCAGCTCAGCAACTCTTTGTAGCTCTCGAGGAAGTTGTGCTCCAAAAATGGCTGCCGCTTTTAAACCACACCAGTCCCCTTTAAATAACGCTCCTCCAGTCCGAGAGTGACTTGGTAAGGTTCCAGGTAAGCTGTCACTATTAGCGCCAGGCGCTACGGAGGAGGGCGCCACTGAATTTCCGGTCCGGGGCGCCCAAAAGACGTTGCACACTCAAATGACATCATAATCAGCCTGCGCCCATGAGCGGGCACTAAGATTTAGCGCCGGCGCTAAATGCATGCTCAATATGGGGCGAGGCGCTAGGCACCCTGCGCCCACCCCGAAATTGGCTAGCGCCCCACTTCTCAGCCTCTTTAGGCATTAATCAGTGGCACTAACAACCGAATTTCTCCCCCTAACACTTTTGTTTGCTTGATACTTTAAAAAATACTTTAAAAATACTTAAAAAAATATAGAGGACAATTTTCCTCCTGTTTGCAAGTGGAAATACGGGGAGCGATTTTGCCAGCCCTGGGGAGGTGGGTTTGGAGGCGGGACTGCCGGGAAAATGGGACTGCCCAGAAAATGGCTGGGTCCCGTCTCCTGGAGGCGGAAGGGGATTACAGCCACTTAACTGCAGTTAAGAGGATTATCCCCATTTTTCCAGCAGAGGTACAGGCTTCCCGACATCGGGAAACCCCGCCAGGGTCAGCAAGACGAGCAGTGGGTCTGCAGGGGTCGGAGGGGTCCAAAAGTACGCTGTAGAAGTGAATGATGGGTGCAAGTATGTGAGGTGAGTGAAAAGTGATAGAAAATGTTTACTTATCTTTGTTTCTTCCTGCAGGCTTCAACAGTTGGGGAACCGGAGAGTCCTGCATCTCACCAGCAGAAATGACAGATGGCTCCTGCATTCTCCGATGCAACCGCCATCTGATTTCTGCTCAGCAGAGAGGTTTGATGAGTCTTGAATACAAGGACTCAAACAACAGAGAATGTCAGTGTTTGACAGCTTCACAGAGCTGTCAAATGATGACAATTCATCTGTCAAAATTTTTTGACAGATGAAACGTCATACGCTGACATTCTCTGTCACCTGCTTCCCCTTAATTGGCCTGTTAAACCAGCTGGACAAGCAGCAGTCCCTCCTCCAATGCACCCCCATTGGCAAAATCACCCCGGGATGTCAGTGCGTGGAAAATGGCAGTGCACTACTTACTGCTCATGATCTGCCTGCCGCCACTTCCATCCAGTCCTGGAAATAGGCGGCCAGATCCCCCGCCAGTTTCAGATCACCGGGCCTCTCATTAAGGTATGCAAACCTGGGTCCTATGATGCTCTGTCCATTGGTACTTGGCATAGAGCAGCCTAACCAGCTGCCTTTAAAAGGACCGCTGCGAGCTGGTCAAAAAACAGTAAGTAAATTTATTTCGAATGATTTTTGTGAGGTCAAGCATTAATGCTCCTTCTAGCCTCACAAAAATCTTCCAAGATGATGTTTGTTACCCCCCCCACCCCCCTCCAACTACTGGATTGCAACCCTAGTCCATTCCTCTATCACCCCCAGCACCCTTCCCCTTCGCCCGGCACCTTCCCGTACAAGCGCAGGAGATGCAACACCTGCCCTTATACCTCCCCTCTTCCCACTGTCCAGGGCCCCAAACACCCCTTCCAGGTGAAACAGCGATTTACTTGTACTTCTTGCAATCTAGTATACTGTATTCGCTGCTCGCGATGTGGTCTCCTCTACATTGGGGAGACCAAACGCAGATTGGGTGACCGCTTTGCGGAACACCTCCGTTCAGTCCGTAAGGATGACCCCGAGCTTCCAGTCGCCTGTCATTTTAATTCACCGCCCCATTCCCACCCGGACCTCACCGTCCTCAGCCTCTTGCATTGTTCCACGGAAGCTCAGCGTAAGCTCGAGGAACAGCACCTCACCTTCCGATTAGGCACTTTACAGCCTTCCGGACTCAATATCGAGTTCAACAATTTCAGATCATAACCTCGGCCCCCATTACATTTTTACTTATATTTTTTATCCACACCTTTGTTTTGGCCCTCCCCCCTTTTTCGCTCTCCCACATGGCAGCTGTCTCCCATTCTGCCAGCACATTTCACACCTAATCTAGGGCCGTCTTTTGTCTCTTTACTAGTCCTATCACCATCTCGTCTCATTTTGAATACCTTTTAATGTCTCTTCACTTCTCTTTTGTTCTCTCCCAGCCTCCAAACTGGCCTTTTAATTTGTTTCATTTCCTGTGCTTTTTCAGTCTTGACAAAGGGTTTTGACCTGAAACGTTGACTCTATTTCTCTCTCCACGGATGTTGCCTGGCCTGCTGAGTTTTTCCAGCATTTTCTGTTGTTATACTGGATTGCAACCTTCTGACTCAGAGGTGTGAGTGCTCCAACTGAGCCAAGTCTGTCACTATCAGCCAGTGTGTCAATGTTGTATCACCGACCATCTACCAATACCAGCAACCCATATAGCAGTATGCAGCCTGTAGCATTTTTTTCTGGGGTAAGGGAGCCTCCACGTTGGGTCCTAAGCTGCTCTAAAGTTTTTTTTACCACATTAGATGAATGGAGCTGCTCCAGGATGAAGGTGTCTCTTTCCATCAATGACATCACTGGAGCAGTTCTGGAGGGAAGGAGACGAGAAGTGACAGGTAGAGACATTGGGTTGGGGCGCCAAAGTGGCGCAAAAGTCGGCTAAACGCAGGTGTGATACCGATTGCCAGAAATTCAGTTTCAGTGCCCCTCGGGGGACACGGGGCGAGGCTCGAGGCACTCCGCGTCCCTCTTAGGGCGCTGAAACTGAATATCGCAGCGCAACATGCCGCAGCGCCACATGCTGCGGCACGGCACGCTGCAGTACTGCAGGCCTTCCTCCCACTGTTAAGGGGGAGGTGCCTGCAACAGCGCGATCCCCGCTCGCGAGTGCCGGCAAATTAGCCCGGCACCAAGGAGAAGTGCCGGGCTCTCGGGAAACAGCCGGCAATGCCGCGGGGGGGGGGGGGGGTTAGGAGGCCGGGGACGGAGGTGCTGGCAGGCGGCCGCCGAAAAAGCGGCCGCCCCGCACCTCCACCTTAACTTGCGCCGCTGCCGGCACTGTAAGGCCCCGTGAACCGGGCGCGGGTAGCGAGCGGCGCAACTGCGGCGTTCGCTACCAAATATCGCGAACGGGGCACGAATGGGGCGCTGCGCACACTGATGACATCATCGGTGGCGGCGCAGCGCAAATGCCTAACGCCACCATTAGCGCCCCTACTGAATATCGCCGGAGACGCAGCCAGTGGTGCTACAGCCACTGACTGCCTCTTTAGGCACTAACAGGTGGCGCTACTCACCCAATTTCTCCCCCAACAAGTTTGAATGTTTTTAAACACATATATAGTTGGGATGCTATTTTCTTTTACATAGAGAGTTGGAAAGGTTTTTGAGTAGTAATTACTTCTCTAGACTTTCCTTCCCCTTTAATACAATGCGGACATTTTAATCTAGATTTGAATGAATATTTTAATCACTAGCCTGTATCAGGCCATCAGAACCATACTGCAGTCTAACATTTTATAAGCTAGGTGTGAAATGAAAAGGATCCATTGAGTTCAGATGTTCAATCCGCCTCCTCCTACTTCTTCTTCAACTAAGCTTAAATTGAGCTGGTCACAATACAATCAATAATAAAAATTCAAAGTGCAAACAAAAATGCAATGGTTTTTCTTTTAAGCCAACTGCAATTTTTTCTAAGACTCTGTTACACATGCATGATGTTTTATTTTATAACCCTCTGTTACACATGCATAACATTTTAGTTGATGCTGAAGATTTCGGCCTGGAGTTTCCGCTCGATTACACTGGGTTTTTTTCGGCACAATTCCCCCGATATTTGCGTAATTGGCGTAAGAGATTGCGGAATTTTAAGTGCAAATTGCAATCGGTGCAACTCAAATTTGCGCAATCCTTTGCGCTAGTTTTAAAAAACATCACGCTAGAAGCAGGCCCCGCCCATAAAACTGGCCGTGCCCCAGGGTGAATTAATCATCATTGGGAGTTTCCACTAATTGCGCTCAATTGCAGGCCTTTGAGGAGGCTCCAAAAATTAAGCTGCAACATTTGGGCGCCAGGACACTAATAGGCACCTTTTAAAAGGTTTAGAATTTTTTTTTATTTACTAAGGAACTGATTACTGTACCCCAATCTAACTAGAACATAATTTTGCATATTTTTTAAACGTCATTTTCAGTCATTTAAAATCGGGTTACTCACAGATAGTGCATTAACACTACGATTTAAAATGCTTACTTTTGTGGTAAACCCATTTTCAGCTGTATTAATCAAATGTTACCAAGTTACCACTCTTAAATATATCAAGGAATATTTTTTAAAGCAATTTTTTTTTAAATTCCATTTTAAAACCTAAACCCATGTGAAATCATCAAAAGCTTGGATTCCCTTATTTCAAACAACCCTCTTGGAGTTCAAGTGAACTTCGGTCTGGGATTTGCACTGAACACCAAGCTTCCCCACAGATTTATTAATATGAGGCAAGAACATTTGCATTAACTAATCCGGACAGTTTTTCTGTCTTTTATTACTGCACACACTGAATTCCTTTTAAATGAATAATCTATTTCTGCAACATTTCATTCATATATTAGAAGTATTCACTTCTGTGGAATTAACAGTAAAATATTAATAACAATTCCCTGATGCACATTTTTTATCACCTTTTTACTGAACTGGAAAAATATCTGAAATATGAATTGTTTGCTATGGCCTTCAGATACTTACAGTAATTTGAAGTTTAGAGTTTTTTAAGCTGTGGCTATACAGTGCTACTGACCTGGGGCCAGTATCTCTAGAATCGATCTGCAGCTAGCAACACATGATTTACACTGTCAGGTAGCAATCCCACTCTCACAGCCAGGCGAAAGCTCTGCAAAGTGCTTACCAGGATACACAGAATTCCACATCCTGGCTGGTTAATTTTAAATATTTTGAAAGGATGGACAGCGGCATCTGCTTTCTCAAAATATTTTTTAAAACCTCAGCTTTACCTCATAAAGTACAAACACTTAACAGAAGTAGTCGCTCATCACGTATTATATGTGTTGGCTGTATTTCTGTTTCAGTGGCTTCACTATTTTGAACCCTTAACTGTACCAACCCCATTACCTACCCTTATTGTATTGAACATATTTTGCACATCACTTTGGCTTTAATTGTATTTGTGTTGTCTCTAATACACTGGCAAATTCTAGGTAGTTTTTTTTTCCCTTTCATCATTTGCACACATCTATTAAGAAGCTTTATTATTAAAATGATAAAAAGTTTTATCTTATGGCATGCCTTCTCTAGTAAACATCAGTTAAAGATATTAGTGAACTAGCAGCGAGTATGACATTCAGTGATTGATTAAAGCACTTCTTGTTGCCTTATTTAAATATCCAGCACAGTTGCAGGGACAAATACGTGTTTCTGTGATTTGTCCTATGCTCTTGTAGACTATCAGGATTGTAGTAGCAGGATTTGACCTCTGGTTGAACCTGACTGCCCTTTGAAGCAGGTTGGAAATGAGTCCTTGGTGTCCCACGACAGCTACGTTACATGCAATGCCATCTGCAGTTCTGCACTGGTCATCTGGCCGGGAACCGAGGCAGCGCCTTGTTAAACATGATACCCTGAGATCTAAATTTTAAGAGCTTCTTTTAGGATGAAATTTGCCCTTCAAGGTCAATCTTACTCCTGCTAGTTCTTGACTTCCACAGCCAATGGATATGAGTAACAGAGTGGTAGGGGTTCATGAACTCTGACCCTATCACTTACACTAAATCAGGGGCTGAATATAACCTCGGTTGTGACAGCTAATGACCAGGGATGGGGGTGGGGTGCAATGGGGGAGTGTACATTGACACTATATTTGTCTTGCCTTCGTCTTTTGGCAAAAGTAATCATTACTAGCATTTCTTTATACAATCACTAACTCGTTCCTTTTTCAGTATTAATGACATATGGGTAAAAAGGGAATGTTTATAAATATACGGATAATAATGAACATCTGGGAATTATTATAAGATGACAATATAAACACGTAAAACTTTGAATTTTGAGATGAAACTACTATCGTATAATTATTTCTGGTATCTATTATTAGCTGCACTTCTTACATGTTATGCGGGGTGAAGCTTTTGGTCAGTTTTTGCAGTAAATGCTGGTGCAAAAATTAACTGTCAGCTTGTGCCCAATGTTTTGGATATGTGGTGAAATTTAAACAAGAAGATTAACAATTCTGCTTTTATTATTATTGCAGGTTAATCAAAAATAATCTGCAGCTGGAATTCTATCTATTATACAGTTATTGGTACATATCAGTATATCTAAAAGTTGAAACAGGAATTGAATTAGAGATAACAAGACCCCTTGATCACTAAAATATCCATTTTCCCCACACTTTCAGGTCAATATTAGCCAATCTTTGTTTCTTAAGTTCTGGTAGTCAGTTTAAAATTAACATTTAAATATCATTTAAACAATTAAATAGAACGTGAACTAAAATGGGATCATGTATGTTTTTATCGATTCAATTTTAAATCATTTAGAAGAGGGTTGCTGCAATTTTTGTAATTGCTTTCAACAGCTTCTTATTAAGAAGCAAAATCCCTTTATGTTCTACAATGGGCAATGTGAAATATTTCAGATGAGGATTTTGTTTCATTAATAATGTATTTACACATGTTTAATGTTGTTTATTCTACACCATGTTCGAGAAAGGATTCAGCAGAAAATAATGATGTGCCACAGAAATGATTATTAATTAACTATCTTTTATTAATTTAAAACTGAAACAGTCACTCCTCACCTGTTTATCTGCAGGGTCTGGTCTTTTAATAATAATTTTGACTGGAAAACCTCCATTCCCAGAGGTCATTTTGCCCAGAGATGATCATTATACTTACACCGAAGCACTGCTGCAAAACCTTCTTGGTTTCTTTTTCACTAATGTGTTGGTCTATACATTTTTGCTACACGCATAACTAATAATAATTTTTAAAAGTCTGAATAACGTCATATTTCTCTTTACTATGGGGAAGCAAATTCAAATACTTTCACTTCCTGAAGAGAGGTTAACATTGAAGAAAAAGTCTTAGTCACAATGCTAGCTCCCCAGAGATGCTTGACATGCATGATGTGGAGATACAGAACTAGCAAGGGAGATACTCCAGTACTTTTTGACAGATGGAATGACTATTGTGTAGTGGGGATATGTAGGAACAGGTGTGGTGCAATAATGTGATGTGCAAACTCCATCCCCATTATCATCAGCGTCTGGGAGAGCAGATGGGCACGGAAAACCATCAGAGACTGGAGCTTGTCAGTCACCAGGTGGCGCCAGGTAATAAACTGTGAAGCAGGAGCCTCGGCATCTCCTGTGAAATCACTGTCAGGTCCTGGGCTCTGCATCTGAAGGCAGACAAGTGGATTATCTGCCGCCTGTACTGTTGGGCGCACTATATAACATGCTCATTAGGACTGCTGAGCTATAGCTCCCTGTTAGAATAAAGGCAGGGATCACAGCAGGAAAGCGATGGCTCAGACTTCTCACATTCCCGCTCTACTTCAGCATTGCCTTGCACAGCCTTTCCTGTCAGCTCATTAGTAGGTGCACTGATGCATAAGAGACAGTCATTAGTGGAGTTTTCAGCACTGGCGTCTGATCAGGTGACTGGAGAAAACGCAAGGAAAAAAAATCCTCTACATTGTCGTCAGTGAAGTCACTGCCCTTCCTAGCATATTGAGTGTAGGTGGGTAGCATATCCAACGGGTTCCAAGTTTTTCCCTAAGGATAGCCAGGTCTTTGTATGATAATACCAACATGAGAATTATCTATTTGAAGTAATCTGCCCTTAGATGTTATCAGGGTTGCAACAGAGCAAGCACTATTCCTATTACTTCAACTCCTGTCAACCGTCAGGTAAAACATCAGTCACTATGTCTGAAATTATGATAAGGATACATAAACGAAGAGCTAGGAGAACAAATCAGTAGTATCAACATTTTTCAAATCTTTTCCAATGATCTTATAAATTGAATCTATTCAGAATAAATCTGTCAGTAATCTTTGTGTCTGAAGATTACTTTCACTAAATAGATTAATGCAATATAATATCAATAATTTTGTAAAAATGATCCAGGTAAATGAATTTTAGGAATTTAAATGGCGACGATGTGCACTTCATTTTGTTGTAAGATTTCACATAGGTCTAGAGATCTAAAAATTGAGCGTGTATATTCAGACCTGCACTTGAGTGGGTTTCACAAGCAGGAGTCATTTTAACTTGGTGTATATGTGGACAAGAAGAACTAATTCAAATCAGCACAAGTAGTTACAAATTCTGAAAGCAATCAAGATGAGCCGATCTGAAATTATTAATGACCAGAGTTACCTACTGCAATCTATACTTGCCGTTATATTTACTGGAATATATATTAATTCTAAAATGAAGCAAACCAAAAGAAACCAATTATGGGGTTAAACCTATATTACAGATAATGCTAACAAAGCAATCTCAGAGGACTGTAATTGTTTCCTAATTTAGAATCTATTTGAAACAATTTTAATCAGTTTGAGAGCCAAATTGAAATGTGTGCTCTCTGCACCCTTCCTTTTCATGCTTCTAAACAAAGCTCCTAGTGTGGAGAAAAAGTGATTCCTTGCCGATGAATAAAATAATAATTAGTGCTTGATTGCTTAATGATTGAGAAAGAGAGACAGATTTGTTCTGAATTCATGGTTCAAAGTCTTTATTTTCTGAAGAAAACATCTTTTCATAGTTAGGAATTTTGGGCATTTCTTGTTTCTATCCAAAGTATAAGTAAAAGTGGCTTTAAGTTCAGTCCTTTCCCTAGACTTGCTGTAATTTGGCAGTCTGTCCTTGTCTTGACCCCTTCCACTTGTAGGCACTTCATTTTCACAGTTTTTCCTTTTGTGCCAAACTGGAGAAGTGCTTATAAATTTAATTGGGGTCAGGTTGGGCCCATTTCTTTGACAAAAGGAAAGAGTCATAAGTTAACACAGTATGACGTGAAAGCAGATGAGAAGGGAAAAGCCCTCTTTGTAAAAGTTTACCGAAACAAATCACATCAGCTTAATCAGGTCCGGCGCTGCTATGTTAGAAACTTTACATGCCAATTACATAAAGTTCCAACTGCATCTAACCTCCTGCTGACTAATTCGCTGTTGATTGTTTTCCGCTACATGGCTTTCAGCACTTGTTAAAGATAGAAAAGACACACCACAATCAGAAGAATTCTCCACTTCCATTAAACTGTCTTATGATCGGCAACAATTAGTTAAGCTTCTTGGCAGTAAAATGACAAGATGAGACTTGGTCAAATACAATGTGTAAAGCACATAGGCATCTGCCCCAGCTGAAAGACTTTACAATGTTTGTTAACCTCATGGGTCAGTCCTGATTCACTTCTGTAGACAGAAAACAAGATTTATATAACGTAGATCAATACATGCTCGAAGACTTTCACCATTGAAGATGCTGGATCTAGGCACTTCTCTTTATCAGTTTACCATGACATTAATGTATTTTTTCCTATTTACCCAGGCAGTGATGAATCTGTTGGCAGCAAAAGCAAATAAGTTCTGTTGTTGAGAGACATTCTGTTCATGATTTTGCTCGACAGACATGCTACCCTGCTGGACAATTCATTGGCCATTTACTTCAAGTGGTGTATTTTTCTTCCTCTCACAGTTAGGTCTTTTATCTACTGTACACAACAATGCCAGATTAACCCAGTTTACCTTCCGTCTCTCAGCAATGGCCTGATTATATATATATACAGTATAGGAGAATTGAAAGCTATTCATTTTTGTACTTAAAATGGGAAAATACATTAAATATATTATCAAACAATCAATTTCTGGACTCTAACCTGCTATCCAAATAAGTGATATACTATTAACAGCAAATTCTGTGTTCATTTTGAGAGTTTAAAAAAAATGAAATTCTGCAACAGTCAGATAAATCTGATAAATATATTTTCTGCCAATTTATCCTTTTTGTTTCAGTTTTTTTTAAACATTCCCATATGCTCTGAAACATTTGAAATCTCCATCCAGGTAGTCCGAGAACAAGACACTGATTACACTGGAGTGGGATTCTGCAATGGGTAAATTTATCATATTAATGAAATGAACCAGAAAGAAGATCTTAGATTCAATCATTAGTTGATTTCAGCCAGGGCAGTAATGGCAAAACTAGAACTGGTGTCAATGTACTTGAGCTAAGGAAGAAAAAAATCAGCCAGCATTTTCTATTCTGATCACTTTCTAGTGACCCGTGCTGGATAGTTAACATGTAACATCTCATGAAGACAGGATATCGGTTAGGCTAGGATAGGGGGAAAATTGATCGCCATTACACCTGTTTTTTGGGTGAAGGGTCAATTTCCATGAGGCAGTCTCTGCACCCATTCCCCCACAGAAGTGTGCCAGCAGTCGGCGACTTCTAAGTGGCTGGGCACTTGCCTAAAACAGTCACTAGGCCGTGGGAGTATAATAATCAGGGCACTGATGCCAAATTGGGAAAAACGGACTGGAGCATGCTCCGTTCAGTTTCCCCAGGTCTACACCAGCCTATCAATGGCCCTTAAATAGTCCACTGGAGGATTGCGAAGAAAAAGTCTTTTTTATCTGTTTTCTTGAAGGCACGAGAAGCCAGGAGGAGTGAAAGAAGTCAGGGGGAGTGAGAGCAGTCAGGGGGAGTGAGAGAAGTCAGGGGGAGTGAGAGGAGTCAGGGGGAGTGAGAGAAGTCAGGGGGAGTGAGAGCAGTCAGGAGGAGTGAGAGAAGTCAGGGGGAGTAAGAGGAGTCAGAGGGAGTGAGAGAAGTCAGGGGGAGTGAGAGAAGTCAGGGGGAGTGAGGGAAGTCAGGGGGAGTGAGAGAAGCGAGGAGGAGTGAGAGAAGTCAGGGAGAGTGAGAGAAGTCAGGGGGAGTGAGAGAAGTCAGGGGGAGTGAGAGAAGTCAGGGAGAGTGAGAGAAGTCAGGGGAGAGTGAGAGAAGTCAGGGGAGTGAGAGAATTCAGGGGGAGTGACAGAAGTCAGGGGGAGTGAGAGAAGTCAGGGGGAGTGAGAGACGTCAGGGGGAGTGAGAGAATTCAGGGGTAGTGAGAGAAGTCGGGGGGAGTGAGAGAGGTCGGGGGCAGTGAGAGAAGTCCGGGGGAGTGAGAGAAGTCAGGGGGAGTGAGAGAAGTCAGGGGGAGTGAGAGAAGTCAGGGGGAGTGAGAGAAGTCAGGGGGAGTGAGAGAAGTCAGGGGGAGTGAGAGAAGTCAGGGGGAGTGAGAGAAGTCAGGGGGAGTGAGAGAAGTCAGGGGGAGTGAGAGAAGTCAGGGGGAGTGAGAGAAGTCAGGGAGAGTGAGAGAAGTCAGGGGGAGTGAGAGAAGTCAGGGGGAGTGAGAGAAGTCAGGGGGAGTGAGAGAAGTCAGGGGGAGTGAGAGAAGTCAGGGGGAGTGAGAGAAGTCAGGGGGAGTGAGAGAAGTCAGGGAGAGTGAGAGAAGTCAGGGGGAGTGAGAGAAGTCAGGGGGAGTGAGAGAAGTCAGGGGGAGTGAGAGAAGTCAGGGGGAGTGAGAGAAGTCAGGGAGAGTGAGAGAAGTCAGGGGGAGTGAGAGAAGTCAGGGGGAGTGAGAGAAGTCAGGGGGAGTGAGAGAAGTCAGGGGGAGTGAGAGAAGTCAGGGGGAGTGAGAGAAGTCAGGGAGAGTGAGAGAAGTCAGGGGGAGTGAGAGAAGTCAGGGGGAGTGAGAGAAGTCAGGGGGAGTGAGAGAAGTCAGGGGGAGTGAGAGAAGTCAGGGGGAGTGAGAGAAGTCAGGGGGAGTGAGAGCAGTAAGGGGGAGTAAGAGGAGTCAGGGGGAGTGAGAGAAGTCAGGGGGAGTGAGAGCAGCCAGGGGGAGTGAGAGAAGTCAGGGGGAGTAAGAGGAGTCAGAGGGAGTGAGAGAAGTCAGGGGGAGTGCGGGAAGTCAGGGGGAGTGAGGGAAGTCAGGGGGAGTGAGAGAAGCGAGGAGGAGTGAGAGAAGTCAGGGAGAGTGAGAGAAGTCAGGGGGAGTGAGAGAAGTCAGGGGGAGTGAGAGAAGTCAGGGAGAGTGAGAGAAGTCAGGGGAGAGTGAGAGAAGTCAGGGGAGTGAGAGAATTCAGGGGGAGTGACAGAAGTCAGGGGGAGTGAGAGAAGTCAGGGGGAGTGAGAGAAGTCAGGGGGAGTGAGAGAATTCAGGGGGAGTGAGAGAAGTCGGGGGGAGTGAGAGAAGTCAGGGGGAGTGACAGAAGTCAGGGGGAGTGAGAGAAGTCAGGGGGAGTGAGAGAAGTCAGGGGCAGTGAGAGAAGTCAGGGGGAGTGAGAGAAGTCAGGGGGAGTGAGAGAAGTCAGGGGGAGTGAGAGAAGTCAGGGAGAGTGAGAGAAGTCAGGGGGAGTGAGAGAAGTCAGGGGGAGTGAGAGAAGTCAGGGGGAGTGAGAGAAGTCAGGGGGAGTGAGAGAAGTCAGGGGGAGTGAGAGAAGTCAGGGGGAGTGAGAGAAGTCAGGGGGAGTGAGAGAAGTCAGGGGGAGTGAGAGAAGTCAGGGGGAGTGAGAGAAGTCAGGGGGAGTGAGAGAAGTCAGGGGGAGTGAGAGAAGTCAGGGGGAGTGAGAGAAGTCAGGGGGAGTGAGAGAAGTCAGGGGGAGTGAGAGCAGTCAGGGGGAGTAAGAGGAGGCAGGGGGAGTGAGAGAAGTCAGGGGGAGTGAGAGCAGCCAGGGGGAGTGAGAGAAGTCAGGGGGAGTGAGAGAAGTCAGGGGGAGTGAGAGAAGTCAGGGGGAGTGAGAGAAGTCAGGGGGAGTAAGAGGAGTCAGAGGGAGTGAGAGAAGTCAGGGGGAGTGAGAGAAGTCAGGGGGAGTGAGAGAATTCAGGGGGAGTGAGAGAAGTCGGGGGGAGTGAGAGAAGTCAGGGGCAGTGAGAGAAGTCAGGGGGAGTGAGAGAAGTCAGGGGGAGTGAGAGAAGTCAGGGGGAGTGAGAGAAGTCAGGGAGTGTGAGAGAAGTCAGGGGGAGTGAGAGAAGTCAGGGGGAGTGAGAGAAGTCAGGGGGAGTGAGAGAAGTCAGGGGGAGTGAGAGAAGTCAGGGGGAGTGAGAGAAGTCAGGGGGAGTGAGAGAAGTCAGGGGGAGTGAGAGAAGTCAGGGGGAGTGAGAGAAGTCAGGGAGAGTGAGAGAAGTCAGGGGGAGTGAGAGAAGTCAGGGGGAGTGAGAGAAGTCAGGGGGAGTGAGAGAAGTCAGGGGGAGTGAGAGAAGTCAGGGGGAGTGAGAGAAGTCAGGGGGAGTGAGAGAAGTCAGGGGGAGTGAGAGAAGTCAGGGAGAATGAGAGAAGTCAGGGGGAGTGAGTGAAGTCAGGGGGAGTGAGAGAAGTCAGGGGGAGTGAGAGAAGTCAGGGGGAGTGAGAGAAGTCAGGGGGAGTGAGAGAAGTCAGGGGGAGTGAGAGAAGTCAAGGGGCGTGAGAGAAGTCAGGGGGAGTGAGAGAGGTCAGGGGGAGTGAGAGATGTCAGGGAGAGTGAGGGAAGTCAGGGGGAGTGAGAGAAGCGAGGAGGAGTGAGAGAAGTCAGGGAGAGTGAGAGAAGTCAGGGGGAGTGAGAGAAGTCAGGGGGAGTGAGAGAAGTCAGGGAGAGTGAGAGAAGTCAGGGGAGAGTGAGAGAAGTCAGGGGAGTGAGAGAATTCAGGGGGAGTGACAGAAGTCAGGGGGAGTGAGAGAAGTCAGGGGGAGTGAGAGAAGTCAGGGGGAGTGAGAGAATTCAGGGGGAGTGAGAGAAGTCGGGGGGAGTGAGAGAAGTCAGGGGCAGTGAGAGAAGTCAGGGGGAGTGAGAGAAGTCAGGGGGAGTGAGAGAAGTCAGGGGGAGTGAGAGAAGTCAGGGAGAGTGAGAGAAGTCAGGGGGAGTGAGAGAAGTCAGGGGGAGTGAGAGAAGTCAGGGGGAGTGAGAGAAGTCAGGGGGAGTGAGAGAAGTCAGGGGGAGTGAGAGAAGTCAGGGGGAGTGAGAGAAGTCAGGGGGAGTGAGAGAAGTCAGGGAGAGTGAGAGAAGTCAGGGAGAGTGAGAGAAGTCAGGGGGAGTGAGAGAAGTCAGGGGGAGTGAGAGAGGTCAGGGGGAGTGAGAGAAGTCAGGGGGAGTGAGAGATGTCAGGGGGAGTGAGAGAAGTCAGGGAGAGTGAGAGAAGTCAGGGGGAGTGAGAGAAGTCAGGGGGAGTGAGAGAAGTCAGGGGGAGTGAGAGAAGTCAGGGGGAGTGAGAGAAGTCAGGGGGAGTGAGAGAAGTCAGGGGGAGTGAGAGAAGTCAGGGAGAATGAGAGAAGTCAGGGGGAGTGAGAGAAGTCGGGGGAGTGAGAGAAGTCAGGGGGAGTGAGAGAAGTCAGGGGGAGTGAGAGAATTCAGGGGGAGTGAGAGAAGTCAGGGGGAGTGAGAGAAGTCAGGGGGAGTGAGAGAAGTCAGGGGGAGTGAGAGAAGTCAGGGGGAGTGAGAGAAGTCAGGGGGAGTGAGAGAAGTCAGGGAGAATGAGAGAAGTCAGGGGGAGTGAGAGAAGTCGGGGGAGTGAGAGAAGTCAGGGGGAGTGAGAGAAGTCAGGGGGAGTGAGAGAAGTCAGGGGGAGTGAGAGAAGTCAGGGGGAGTGAGAGAAGTCAGGGGGAGTGAGAGAAGTCAGGGGGATTGAGAGAGGTCAGGGGGAGTGAGAGATGTCAGGGAGAGTGAGAGAAGTCAGGGGGAGTGAGAGAAGTCGGGGGAGTGAGAGACGTCAGGGGGAGTGAGAGAAGTCAGGGGGAGTGAGAGTAGTCAGGGAGAGTGAGAGAAGTCAGGGAGAGTGCGAGAACTCAGGGGGAGTGAGAGAAGTCAGGGGGAGTGAGAGAAGTCAGGGGGAGTGAGAGAAGTCAGGGGGATTGAGAGAAGTCAGGGAGAGTGAGAGAACTCAGGGGGAGTGAGAGATGTCAGGGAGACTGAGAGAAGTCAGGGGGAGTGAGACATGTCAGGGAGAGTGCGAGAAGTCAGGGAGAGTGAGAGAAGTCAGGCGGAGTGAGAGAAGTCAGGGGGTGTGAGAGAATTCAGGGGGAGTGAGAGAAGTCAGGGGTAGTGAGAGAAGTCAGGGGGAGTGAGAGAAGTCAGGGGGAGTGAGAGAAGTCAGGGAGAGTGAGAGAAGTCAGGGGGAGTGACAGAAGTCAGGGGGAGTGAGAGAAGTCGGGGGAGTGAGACAAATCAGGGGGAGTGAGAGAAGTCAGTGGGAGTGAGAGAGGTCAGGGGGAGTGAGAGAAGTCAGGGGGAGTGAGAGAAGTCAGGGAGAGTGAGAGAAGTCAGGGGGAGTGAGAGAATTCAGGGGGAGTGAGAGAAGTCAGGGGGAGTGAGAGAAGTCAGGGGGAGTGAGAGAAAGGGGGAGTGAGAGAAGTCAGGGGGAGTGAGAGAAGTCAGGGGGAGTGAGAGATGTCAGGGAGAGTGAGAGAAGTCAGGGGGAGTGAGAGAAGTCGGGGGAGTGAGAGACGTCAGGGGGAGTGAGAGAAGTCAGGGGGAGTGAGAGTAGTCAGGGAGAGTGAGAGAAGTCAGGGAGAGTGCGAGAACTCAGGGGGAGTGAGAGAAGTCAGGGGGAGTGAGAGAAGTCAGGGGGAGTGAGAGAAGTCAGGGGGATTGAGAGAAGTCAGGGAGAGTGAGAGAACTCAGGGGGAGTGAGAGATGTCAGGGAGACTGAGAGAAGTCAGGGGGAGTGAGACATGTCAGGGAGAGTGCGAGAAGTCAGGGAGAGTGAGAGAAGTCAGGCGGAGTGAGAGAAGTCAGGGGGTGTGAGAGAATTCAGGGGGAGTGAGAGAAGTGAGGGGGGGTGAGAGAAGTCAGGGGGAGTGAGAGAAGGTAGGGGGAGTGTGAGAAGTCAGGGGGAGTGAGAGAAGTCAGGGGGAGTGAGAGAAGTCAGGGGGAGTGAGAGAAGTCAGGGGGAGTGAGAGAAGTCAGGGGGAGTGAGAGAAGTCAAGGGGAGTGAGGGAAGTCAGGGGGAGTGAGAGAAGTCAGGGGGAGTGAGAGAAGTCAGGGGGAGTGAGAGAAGTCAGGGAGAGTGAGAGAAGTCAGGGAGAGTGCGAGAACTCAGGGGGAGTGAGAGAAGTCAGGGGGAGTGAGAGAAGTCAGGGGGAGTGAGAGAAGTCAGGGGGAGTCAGAGAAGTCAGGGAGAGTGAGAGAACTCAGGGGGAGTGAGAGATGTCAGGGAGAGTGAGAGAAGTCAGGGAGAGTGAGACATGTCAGGGAGAGTGAGAGAAGTCAGGGAGAGTGAGAGAAGTCAGGCGGAGTGAGAGAAGTCAGGGGGAGTGAGAGAAGTCAGGGGGAGTGAGAGAAGTCAGGGGGAGTGAGAGAAGTCAGGGGGAGTGAGAGAAGTCAGGGAGAGTGAGAGAAGTCAGGGGGAGTGACAGAAGTCAGGGGGAGTGAGAGAAGTCGGGGGAGTGAGACAAGTCAGGGGGAGTGAGAGAAGTCAGTGGGAGTGAGAGAGGTCAGGGGGAGTGAGAGGAGTCAGGGGGAGTGAGAGAAGTCAGGGGGAGTGAGAGAAGTCAGGGAGAGTGAGAGAAGTCAGGGGGAGTGAGAGAAGTCAGGGGGAGTGAGAGAAGTCAGGGGGAGTGAGAGAAGTCAGGGGGAGTGAGAGAAGGGGGGAGTGAGAGAAGTCAGGGGGAGTGAGAGAAGTCAGGGGGAGTGAGAGAAGTCAGGGGGAGTGAGAGAAGTCAGGGGGAGTGAGAGAATCAGGGGGAGTGAGAGAAGTCAGGGGGAGTGAGAGAAGTCAGGGGGAGTGAGAGAAGTCAGGGGGAGTGAGAGAAGTCAGGGGGAGTGAGAGAAGTCAGGGGGAGTGAGAGAAGTGAGGGGGGGTGAGAGAAGTCAGGGGGAGTGAGAGAAGTGAGGTGGAGTGAGAGAAGTCAGGGGGAGTGAGAGAAGTCAGGGGGAGTGAGAGAAGTCAGGGGGAGTGAGAGAAGTCAGGGGGAGTGAGAGAAGTGAGGGGGAGTGAGAGAAGTCAGGGGGAGTGAGAGAAGTCAGGGGGAGTGAGAGAAGTCAGGGGGAGTGTGAGAATTCAGGGGGAGTGAGAGAAGTCAGGGGGAGTGAGAGAAGTCAGGGGGAGTGAGAGAAGACAGGGGGAGTGAGAGAAGTCAGGGGGAGTGAGAGAAGTGAGGGGGAGTGAGAGAAGTCAGGGGGAGTGAGAGAAGTCAGGGGGAGTGAGAGAAGACAGGGGGAGTGAGAGAAGTGAGGGGGAGTGAGAGAAGTCAGGGGGAGTGAGAGAAGTCAGGGGGAGTGAGAGAAGTCAGGGGGAGTGAGAGAAGTGAGGGGGAGTGAGAGAAGTCAGGGGGAGTGAGAGAAGTCAGGGGGAGTGAGAGAAGACAGGGGGAGTGAGAGAAGTCAGGGGGAGTGAGAGAGGTCAGGGGGAGTGAGAGATGTCAGGGAGAGTGAGGGAAGTCAGGGGGAGTGAGAGAAGCGAGGAGGAGTGAGAGAAGTCAGGGAGAGTGAGAGAAGTCAGGGGGAGTGAGAGAAGTCAGGGGGAGTGAGAGAAGTCAGGGAGAGTGAGAGAAGTCAGGGGAGAGTGAGAGAAGTCAGGGGGAGTGAGAGAAGTCAGGGGGAGTGAGAGAAGTCAGGGGGAGTGAGAGAGGTCAGGGGGAGTGAGAGATGTCAGGGAGAGTGAGGGAAGTCAGGGGGAGTGAGTGAAGCGAGGAGGAGTGAGAGAAGTCAGGGAGAGTGAGAGAAGTCAGGGGGAGTGAGAGAAGTCAGGGGGAGTGAGAGAAGTCAGGGAGAGTGAGAGAAGTCAGGGGAGAGTGAGAGAAGTCAGGGGAGTGAGAGAATTCAGGGGGAGTGACAGAAGTCAGGGGGAGTGAGAGAAGTCAGGGGGAGTGAGAGAAGTCAGGGGGAGTGAGAGAATTCAGGGGGAGTGAGAGAAGTCGGGGGGAGTGAGAGAAGTCAGGGGCAGTGAGAGAAGTCAGGGGGAGTGAGAGAAGTCAGGGGGAGTGAGAGAAGTCAGGGAGAGTGAGAGAAGTCAGGGGGAGTGAGAGAAGTCAGGGGGAGTGAGAGAAGTCAGGGGGAGTGAGAGAAGTCAGGGGGAGTGAGAGAAGTCAGGGGGAGTGAGAGAAGTCAGGGGGAGTGAGAGAAGTCAGGGGGAGTGAGAGAAGTCAGGGGGAGTGAGAAAAGTCAGGGGAGTGAGAGAAGTCAGGGGGAGTGAGAGAAGTCAGGGGGAGTGAGAGAAGTCAGGGGGAGTGAGAGAAGTCAGGGAGAGTGAGAGAAGTCAGGGGGAGTGAGAGAAGTCAGGGGGAGTGAGAGAAGTCAGGGGGAGTGAGAGAAGTCAGGGGGAGTGAGAGAAGTCAGGGGGAGTGAGAGAAGTCAGGGGGAGTGAGAGAAGTCAGGGAGAATGAGAGAAGTCAGGGGGAGTGAGAGAAGTCAGGGGGAGTGAGAGAAGTCAGGGGGAGTGAGAGAAGTCAGGGGGAGTGAGAGAAGTCAGGGGGAGTGAGAGAAGTCAGAGGGAGTGAGAGAAGTCAGGGGGAGTGAGAGAAGTGAGGGGGAGTGAGAGAAGTCAGGGGGAGTGAGAGAAGTCAGGGGGAGTGAGAGAAGTCAGGGGGAGTGTGAGAATTCAGGGGGAGTGAGAGAAGTCAGGGGGAGTGAGAGAAGTCAGGGGGAGTGAGAGAAGTCAGGGGGAGTGAGAGAGGTCAGGGGGAGTGAGAGAAGTCAGGGGGAGTGAGAGAAGTCAGGGGGAGTGAGAGAAGTCAGGGGGAGTGAGAGAAGACAGGGGGAGTGAGAGAAGTCAGGGGGAGTGAGAGAGGTCAGGGGGAGTGAGAGATGTCAGGGAGAGTGAGGGAAGTCAGGGGGAGTGAGAGAAGCGAGGAGGAGTGAGAGAAGTCAGGGAGAGTGAGAGAAGTCAGGGGGAGTGAGAGAAGTCAGGGGGAGTGAGAGAAGTCAGGGAGAGTGAGAGAAGTCAGGGGAGAGTGAGAGAAGTCAGGGGAGTGAGAGAATTCAGGGGGAGTGACAGAAGTCAGGGGGAGTGAGAGAAGTCAGGGGAGTGAGAGAAGTCAGGGGGAGTGAAAGAATTCAGGGGGAGTGAGAGAAGTCGGGGGGAGTGAGAGAAGTCAGGGGCAGTGAGAGAAGTCAGGGGGAGTGAGAGAAGTCAGGGGGAGTGAGAGAAGTCAGGGGGAGTGAGAGAAGTCAGGGAGAGTGAGAGAAGTCAAGGGGAGTGAGAGAAGTCAGGGGGAGTGAGAGAAGTCAGGGGGAGTGAGAGAAGTCAGGGGGAGTGAGAGAAGTCAGGGGGAGTGAGAGAAGTCAGGGGGAGTGAGAGAAGTCAGGGGGAGTGAGAGAAGTCAGGGGGAGTGAGAGAAGTCAGGGGGAGTGAGAGAAGTCAGGGGGAGTGAGAGAAGTCAGGGGGAGTGAGAGAAGTCAGGGAGAGTGAGAGAAGTCAGGGGGAGTGAGAGAAGTCAGGGGGAGTGAGAGAAGTCAGGGGGAGTGAGAGAAGTCAGGGGGAGTGAGAGAAGTCAGGGGGAGTGAGAGAAGTCAGGGGGAGTGAGAGAAGTCAGGGGGAGTGAGAGAAGTCAGGGAGAATGAGAGAAGTCAGGGGGAGTGAGAGAAGTCAGGGGGAGTGAGAGAAGTCAGGGGGAGTGAGAGAAGTCAGGTGGAGTGAGAGAAGTCAGGGGGAGTGAGAGAAGTCAGGGGGAGTGAGAGAAGTCAGGGGGAGTGAGAGAAGTGAGGGGGAGTGAGAGACGTCAGGGGGAGTGAGAGAAATCAGGGGGAGTGAGAGAAGTCAGGGGGAGTGTGAGAATTCAGGGGGAGTGAGAGAAGTCAGGGGGAGTGAGAGAAGTCAGGGGGAGTGAGAGAAGTCAGGGGGAGTGAGAGAGGTCGGGGGAGTGAGAGAAGTCAGGGGGAGTGAGAGAAGTCAGGGGGAGTGAGAGAAGTCAGGGGGAGTGAGAGAAGACAGGGGGAGTGAGAGAAGTCAGGGGGAGTGAGAGAGGTCAGGGGGAGTGAGAGATGTCAGGGAGAGTGAGGGAAGTCAGGGGGAGTGAGAGAAGCGAGGAGGAATGAGAGAAGTCAGGGAGAGTGAGAGAAGTCAGGGGGAGTGAGAGAAGTCAGGGGGAGTGAGAGAAGTCAGGGAGAGTGAGAGAAGTCAGGGGAGAGTGAGAGAAGTCAGGGGGAGTGAGAGAAGTCAGGGGGAGTGAGAGAAGTCAGGGGGAGTGAGAGAGGTCAGGGGGAGTGAGAGATGTCAGGGAGAGTGAGGGAAGTCAGGGGGAGTGAGAGAAGCGAGGAGGAGTGAGAGAAGTCAGGGAGAGTGAGAGAAGTCAGGGGGAGTGAGAGAAGTCAGGGGGAGTGAGAGAAGTCAGGGAGAGTGAGAGAAGTCAGGGGAGAGTGAGAGAAGTCAGGGGAGTGAGAGAATTCAGGGGGAGTGACAGAAGTCAGGGGGAGTGAGAGAAGTCAGGGGGAGTGAGAGAAGTCAGGGGGAGTGAGAGAATTCAGGGGGAGTGAGAGAAGTCGGGGGGAGTGAGAGAAGTCAGGGGCAGTGAGAGAAGTCAGGGGGAGTGAGAGAAGTCAGGGGGAGTGAGAGAAGTCAGGGGGAGTGAGAGAAGTCAGGGAGAGTGAGAGAAGTCAGGGGGAGTGAGAGAAGTCAGGGGGAGTGAGAGAAGTCAGGGGGAGTGAGAGAAGTCAGGGGGAGTGAGAGAAGTCAGGGGGAGTGAGAGAAGTCAGGGGGAGTGAGAGAAGTCAGGGGGAGTGAGAGAAGTCAGGGGGAGTGAGAGAAGTCAGGGGGAGTGAGAGAAGTCAGGGGGAGTGAGAGAAGTCAGGTGGAGCGAGAGAAGTCAGGGGGAGCGAGAGAAGTCAGGGAGAGTGAGAGAAGTCAGGGGGAGTGAGAGAAGTCAGGGGGAGTGAGAGAAGTCAGGGGGAGTGAGAGAAGTCAGGGGGAGTGAGAGAAGTCAGGGGGAGTGAGAGAAGTCAGGGGGAGTGAGAGAAGTCAGGGGGAGTGAGAGAAGTCAGGGGGAGTGAGAGAAGTCAGGGAGAATGAGAGAAGTCAGGGGGAGTGAGAGAAGTCAGGGGGAGTGAGAGAAGTCAGGGGGAGTGAGAGAAGTCAGGGGGAGTGAGAGAAGTCAGGGGGAGTGAGAGAAGTCAGGGGGAGTGAGAGAAGGGGGGAGTGAGAGAAGTCAGGGGGAGTGAGAGAAGTCAGGGGGAGTGAGAGAAGTCAGGGGGAGTGAGAGAAGTCAGGGGGAGTGAGAGAAGTCAGGGGGAGTGAGAGAAGTCAGGGGGAGTGAGAGAAGTCAGAGGGAGTGAGAGAAGTCAGGGGGAGTGAGAGAAGTCAGGGGGAGTGAGAGAAGTCAGGGGGAGTGAGAGAAGTCAGGGGGAGTGAGAGAAGTCAGGGGGAGTGAGAGAAGTCAGGGGGAGTGAGAGAAGTCAGGGGGAGTGAGAGAAGTCAGGGGGAGTGAGAGAAGTCAGGGGGAGTGAGAGAAGTCAGGGGGAGTGAGAGAAGTGAGGGGGAGTGAGAGAAGTCAGGGGGAGTGAGAGAAGTCAGGGGGAGTGAGAGAAGTCAGGGGGAGTGTGAGAATTCAGGGGGAGTGAGAGAAGTCAGGGGAGTGAGAGAAGTCAGGGGGAGTGAGAGAAGTCAGGGGGAGTGAGAGAGGTCAGGGGGAGTGAGAGAAGTCAGGGGGAGTGAGAGAAGTCAGGGGGAGTGAGAGACGTCAGGGAGAGTGAGAGAGGTCAGGGAGAGAGAGAGAAGTCAGGGGGAGTGAGAGAAGCGAGGGGGAGTGAGAGAAGTCAGGGGGAGTGAGAGAAGCGAGGGGGAGTGAGAGAAGTCAGGGGGAGGGAGAGAAGCCAGGGGGAGTGAGAGAAGTCAGGGAGAGTGAGAGAAGTCAGGGAGAGTGAGAGAAGTCAGGGGGAGTGAGAGAAGTCAGGGAGAGAGAGAGAAGTCAGGGGGAGTGAGAGAAGTCAGGGGGAGTGAGAGAAGTAAGGGGGAGTGAGAGAAGTCAGGGGGAGTGAGAGAAGTCAGGGGGAGTGAGAGAAGTCAGGGGGAGTGAGAGAATTCAGGGGGAGTGAAAGAAGTCAGGGGGAGTGAGAGAGGTCAGGGGGAGTGAGAGAAGTCAGGGGGAGTGATAGAAGTGAGGGGGAGTGAGAGAAGTCAGGGGGAGTGAGAGAGGTCAGGGAGAGTGAGAGAAGTTAGGGGGAGTGAGAGAAGTCAGGGGGAGTGAGAGAAGTCAGGGGGAGTGAGAGAAGTCAGGGGGAGTGAGAGAATTCAGGGAGAGTGAGAGAAGTCAGGGGGAGTGAGAGAAGTCAGGGGGAGTGAGAGAAGTCAGGGGGAGTGAGAGAAGTCAGGGGGAGTGAGAGAAGTCAGGGGGAGTGAGAGAGGTCAGGGGGAGTGAGAGATCTCAGGGAGAGTGAGAGAAGTCAGGGGGAGTGAGAGAAGTCAGGGGGAGTGAGAGAAGTCAGGGGGAGTGAGGGAAGTCAGGGGGAGTGAGAGAAGTGAGGAGGAGTGAGAGGAGTCAGGGGGAGTGAGAGAAGTCAGTGGGAGTGAGAGCAGTCAGGGGGAGTAAGAGGAGTCAGGGGGAGTGCGAGAAGTCAGGGGGAGTGAGAGCAGTCAGGGGGAGTGAGAGAAGTCAGGGGGAGTAAGAGGAGTCAGAGGGAGTGAGAGAAGTCAGGGGGAGTGAGAGAATTCAGGGGGAGTGAGGGAAGTCAGGGGGAGTGAGAGAAGCGAGGAGGAGTGAGAGAAGTCAGGGAGAGTGAGAGAAGTTAGGGGGAGTGAGAGAAGTCAGGGGGAGTGAGAGAAGTCGGGGGGAGTGAGAGAAGTCAGGGGGAGTGAGAGAAGTCAGGGGGAGTGAGAGAAGTCAGGGGGAGTGAGAGAAGTCAGGGGGAGTGAGAGAAGTCAGGGGGAGTGAGAGAAGTCAGGGGGAGTGAGAGAAGTCAGGGGGAGTGAGAGAAGTCAGGGGGAGTGAGAGAAGTCAGGGGGAGTGAGAGAAGTCAGGGGGAGTGAGAGAAGTCAGGGAGAGTGAGAGAAGTCAGGGGGAGTGAGAGAAGTCAGGGGGAGTGAGAGAAGTCAGGGGGAGTGAGAGAAGTCAGGGGGAGTGAGAGAGGTCAGGGGGAGTGAGAGATGTCAGGGAGATTGAGAGAAGTCAGGGGGAGTGAGAGAAGTCAGGGGGAGTGAGAGAAGTCAGGGGGAGTGAGAGAAGTCAGGGGGAGTGAGAGTAGTCAGGGAGAGTGAGAGAAGTCAGGGAGAGTGCGAGAGCTCAGGGGGAGTGAGAGAATTCAGGGGGAGTGAGAGAAGTCAGGGGGAGTGAGAGAACTCAGGGGGAGTGAGAGATGTCAGGGAGACTGAGAGAAGTCAGGGGGAGTGAGACATGTCAGGGAGAGTGAGAGAAGTCAGGGAGAGTGAGAGAAGTCAGGCGGAGTGAGAGAAGTCAGGGGGTGTGAGAGAATTCAGGGGGAGTGAGAGAAGTCAGGGGGAGTGAGAGAAGTCAGGGGGAGTGAGAGAAGTCAGGGGGAGTGAGAGAAGTCAGGGAGAGTGAGAGAAGTCAGGGGGAGTGACAGAAGTCAGGGGGAGTGAGAGAAAGGGGGAGTGAGAGAAGTCAGGGGGAGTGAGAGAAGTCAGGGGGAGTGAGAGAAGTCAGGGAGAGAGAGAGAAGTCAGGGGGAGTGAGAGAAGCGAGGGGGAGTGAGAGAAGTCAGGGGGAGTGAGAGAAGCGAGGGGGAGTGAGAGAAGTCAGGGGGAGTGAGAGAAGCCAGGGGGAGTGAGAGAAGTCAGGGAGAGTGAGAGAAGTCAGGGAGAGTGAGAGAAGTCAGGGGGAGTGAGAGAAGTCAGGGAGAGAGAGAGAAGTCAGGGGGAGTGAGAGAAGTCAGGGGGAGTGAGAGAAGTAAGGGGGAGTGAGAGAAGTCAGGGGGAGTGAGAGAAGTCAGGGGGAGTGAGAGAAGTCAGGGGGAGTGAGAGAAGTCAGGGAGAGAGAGAGAAGTCAGGGGGAGTGAAGAAGTCAGGGGGAGTGAGAGAAGTCAGGGGGAGTGAGAGAAGTCAGGGAGAGTGAGAGAAGTCAGGGAGAGTGCGAGAACTCAGGGGGAGTGAGAGATGTCAGGGGGAGTGAGAGAAGTCAGGGGGAGTGAGAGAAGTCAGGGGGAGTGAGAGAAGTCAGGGAGAGTGAGAGAACTCAGGGGGAGTGAGAGATGTCAGGGAGAGTGAGAGAAGTCAGGGGGAGTGAGACATGTCAGGGAGAGTGAGAGAAGTCAGGGAGAGTGAGAGAAGTCAGGCGGAGTGCGAGAAGTCAGGGGGAGTGAGAGAAGTCAGGGGGAGTGAGAGAAGTCAGGGGGAGTGAGAGAAGTCAGGGGGAGTGAGAGAAGTCAGGGAGAGTGAGAGAAGTCAGGGGGAGTGACAGAAGTCAGGGGGCGTGAGAGAAGTCGGGGGAGTGAGACAAGTCAGGGGGAGTGAGAGACGTCAGTGGGAGTGAGAGAGGTCAGGGGGAGAGGGAGGAGTCAGGGGGAGTGAGAGAAGTCAGGGGGAGTGAGAGAAGTCAGGGAGAGTGAGAGAAGTCAGGGGGAGTGAGAGAAGTCAGGGGGAGTGAGAGAAGTCAGGGGGAGTGAGAGAAGTCAGGGGGAGTGAGAGAAGTCAGGGGGAGTGAGAGAAGTCAGGGGGAGTGAGAGAAGTCAGGGGGAGTGAGAGAAGTCAGGGGGAGTGAGAGAAGTCAGGGGGAGTGAGAGAAGTCAGGGGGAGTGAGAGAAGTCAGGGGGAGTGAGAGAAGTCAGGGGGAGTGAGAGAAGTGAGGGGGGGTGAGAGAAGTCAGGGGGAGTGTGAGAAGTCAGGGGGAGTGAGAGAAGTCAGGGGGAGTGAGAGAAGTCAGGGGGAGTGAGAGAAGTCAGGGGGATTGAGATAAGTCAGGGGGAGTGAGAGAAGTGAGGGGGAGTGAGAGAAGTCAGGGGGAGTGAGAGAAGTCAGGGGGAGTGAGAGAGGTCAGGGGGAGTGTGAGAAGTCAGGGGGAGTGAGAGAAGTCAGGGGGAGTGAGAGAAGTCAGGGGGAGTGAGAGAAGTCAGGGGGAGTGAGAGAGGTCAGGGGGAGTGAGAGAAGTCAGGGGGAGTGAGAGAAGTCAGGGGGAGTGAGAGAAGTCAGGGGGAGTGAGAGCAGTCAGGGGGAGTGAGAGAAGTCAGGGGGAGTGAGAGAAGTCAGGGAGAGTGAGAGACATCAGGGAGAGTGAGAGAAGTCAGGGAGAGAGAGAGAAGTCAGGGGGAGTGAGAGAAGCGAGGGGGAGTGAGAGAAGTCAGGGGGAGTGAGAGAAGCGAGGGGGAGTGAGAGAAGTCAGGGGGAGTGAGAGAAGCCAGGGGGAGTGAGAGAAGTCAGGGAGAGTGAGAGAAGTCAGGGAGAGTGAGAGAAGTCAGGGGGAGTGAGAGAAGTCAGGGAGAGAGAGAGAAGTCAGGGGGAGTGAGAGAAGTCAGGGGGAGTGAGAGAAGTAAGGGGGAGTGAGAGAAGTCAGGGGGAGTGAGAGAAGTCAGGGGGAGTGAGAGAAGTCAGGGGGAGTGAGAGAGGTCAGGGAGAGAGAGAGAAGTCAGGGGGAGTGAGAGAAGTCAGGGGGAGTGAGAGAATTCAGGGGGAGTGAGAGAAGTCAGGGGGAGTGAGAGAATTCAGGGGGAGTGAAAGAAGTCAGGGGGAGTGAGAGAAGTCAGGGGGAGTGAGAGAAGTCAGGGGGAGTGAGAGAAGTGAGGGGGAGTGAGAGAAGTCAGGGGGAGTGAGAGAAGTCAGGGGGAGTGAGAGAAGTCAGGGGGAGTGAGAGAAGTCAGGGGGAGTGAGAGAAGTCAGGGGGAGTGAGAGAAGTCAGGGGGAGTGAGAGAAGTCAGGGGGAGTGAGAGAAGTCAGGGGGAGTGAGAGAAGTCAGGGGGAGTGAGAGAATTCAGGGGGAGTGAGAGAAGTCAGGGGGAGTGAGAGAAGTCAGGGGGAGTGAGAGAAGTCAGGGAGAGTGAGAGAAGTCAGGGGGAGTGAGAGAAGTCAGGGGGAGTGAGAGAGGTCCGGGGGAGTGAGAGATGTCAGGGAGAGTGAGAGATGTCAGGGGGAGTGAGAGAAGTCAGGGGGAGGGAGAGAACTCAGGGGGAGTGAGAGAAGTCAGGGGGAGTGAGAGAAGTCAGGGGGAGTGAGAGAAGTCAGGGGGAGAGAGAGAAGTCAGGGGGAGTGAGAGAAGTCAGGGGGAGTGAGAGAAGTCAGGGGGAGTGAGAGAAGTCAGGGGAGTGAGAGAAGTCAGGGAGAGTGAGAGACGTGAGGGGGAGTGAGAGAAGTCAGGGGGAGTGAGAGAAGTCAGGGGGAGTGAGAGAAGTCAGGGGGAGTGAGAGAAGTCAGGGGGAGTGAGAGAAGTCAGGGAGAGTGAGAGAAGTCAGGGGGAGTGAGAGAAGTCAGGGGGAGAGAGAGAAGTCAGGGGGAGTGAGAGAATTCAGGGGGAGTGAGAGATGTCAGGGGGAGTGAGAGAAGTCAGGGGGAGTGAGAGAAGTCAGGGGGAGTGAGAGAAGTCAGGGGGAGTGAGAGAAGTCAGGGGGAGTGAGAGAAGTGAGGGGGGGTGAGAGAAGTCAGGGGGTGTGAGAGAAGTTAGGGGGAGTGAGAGAAGTCAGGGGGAGTGAGAGAATCAGGGGGAGTGAGGGAAGTGAGGGGGAGTGTGAGAAGTGAGGGGGAGTGAGAGAAGTCAGGGGGAGTGAGAGAAGTCAGGGGGAGTGAGGGAAGTCAGGGGGAGTGAGAGAAGTCAGGGGGAGTGAGAGAAGTCAGGGGGAGTGAGAGAAGTCAGGGAGAGTGAGAGAAGTCAGGGAGAGTGGGAGAAGTCAGGGGGAGTGAGAGAAGTGAGGGGGAGTGAGAGAAGTGAGGGGGAGTGAGAGAAGTCAGGGGGAGTGAGAGAAGCCAGGGAGAGTGAGAGAAGTCAGGGGGAGTGAGAGAAGTCAGGGGGAGTGAGAGAAGTCAGGGGGTGTGAGAGAAGTCAGGGGGACTGAGAGAAGTCAGGGGGAGTGAGAGAAGTCAGGGGGAGTGAGAGAAGTCAGGGGGAGTGAGAGGAGTCAGGGGGAGTGAGAGAAGTCAGGGGGAGTGAGAGAAGTCAGGGGGAGTGAGAGAAGTCAGGGGGAGTGAGAGAAGTCAGGGGGAGTGAGAGAAGTCAGAGGGAGTGAGAGAGGTCAGGGGGAGTGAGAGATGTCAGGGAGAGTGAGAGAAGTCAGGGGGAGTGAGAGAAGTCAGGGGGAGTGAGAGAAGTCAGGGGGAGTGAGAGAAGTCAGGGGGAGTGAAAGTAGTCAGGGAGAGTGAGAGAAGTCAGGGAGAGTGCGAGAGCTCAGGGGGAGTGAGAGAATTCAGGGGGAGTGAGAGAAGTCAGGGGGAGTGAGAGAACTCAGGGGGAGTGAGAGATGTCAGGGAGACTGAGAGAAGTCAGGGGGAGTGAGACATGTCAGGGAGAGTGAGAGAAGTCAGGGAGAGTGAGAGAAGTCAGGCGGAGTGAGAGAAGTCAGGGGGTGTGAGAGAATTCAGGGGGAGTGAGAGAAGTCAGGGGGAGTGAGAGAAGTCAGGGGGAGTGAGAGAAGTCAGGGGGAGTGAGAGAAGTCAGGGAGAGTTAGAGAAGTCAGGGGGAGTGACAGAAGTCAGGGGGAGTGAGAGAAGTCGGTGGAGTGAGACAAGTCAGGGGGAGTGAGAGAAGTCAGTGGGAGTGAGAGAGGTCAGGGGGAGTGAGAGAAGTCAGGGGGAGTGAGAGAAGTCAGGGGGAGTGAGAGAAGTCAGGGAGAGTGAGAGAAGTCAGGGGGAGTGAGAGAAGTCAGGGGGAGTGAGAGAAAGGGGGAGTGAGAGAAGTCAGGGGGAGTGAGAGAAGTCAGGGGGAGTGAGAGAAGTCAGGGAGAGAGAGAGCAGTCAGGGGGAGTGAGAGAAGCGAGGGGGAGTGAGAGAAGTCAGGGGGAGTGAGAGAAGCGAGGGGGAGTGAGAGAAGTCAGGGGGAGTGAGAGAAGCCAGGGTGAGTGAGAGAAGTCAGGGAGAGTGAGAGAAGTCAGGGAGAGTGAGAGAAGTCAGGGGGAGTGAGAGAAGTCAGGGAGAGAGAGAGAAGGCAGGGGGAGTGAGAGAAGTCAGGGGGAGTGAGAGAAGTAAGGGCGAGTGAGAGAAGTCAGGGGGAGTGAGAGAAGTCAGGGGGAGTGAGAGAAGTCAGGGGGAGTGAGAGAAGTCAGGGAGAGAGAGAGAAGTCAGGGGGAGTGAGAGAAGTCAGGGGGAGTGAGAGAAGTCAGGGGGAGTGAGAGAAGTCAGGGAGAGTGAGAGAAGTCAGGGAGAGTGCGAGAACTCAGGGGGAGTGAGAGATGTCAGGGGGAGTGAGAGAAGTCAGGGGGAGTGAGAGAAGTCAGGGGGAGTGAGAGAAGTCAGGGAGAGTGAGAGAACTCAGGGGGAGTGAGAGATGTCAGGGAGAGTGAGAGAAGTCAGGGGGAGTGAGACATGTCAGGGAGAGTGAGAGAAGTCAGGGAGAGTGAGAGAAGTCAGGCGGAGTGCGAGAAGTCAGGGGGAGTGAGAGAAGTCAGGGGGAGTGAGAGAAGTCAGGGGGAGTGAGAGAAGTCAGGGGGAGTGAGAGAAGTCAGGGAGAGTGAGAGAAGTCAGGGGGAGTGACAGAAGTCAGGGGGAGTGAGAGAAGTCGGGGGAGTGAGACAAGTCAGGGGGAGTGAGAGACGTCAGTGGGAGTGAGAGAGGTCAGGGGGAGAGGGAGGAGTCAGGGGGAGTGAGAGAAGTCAGGGGGAGTGAGAGAAGTCAGGGAGAGTGAGAGAAGTCAGGGGGAGTGAGAGAAGTCAGGGGGAGTGAGAGAAGTCAGGGGGAGTGAGAGAAGTCAGGGGGAGTGAGAGAAGTCAGGGGGAGTGAGAGAAGTGAGGGGGGTGAGAGAAGTCAGAGGGAGTGTGAGAAGTCAGGGGGAGTGAGAGAAGTCAGGGGGAGTGAGAGAAGTCAGGGGGAGTGAGAGAAGTCAGGGGGATTGAGATAAGTCAGGGGGAGTGAGAGAAGTGAGGGGGAGTGAGAGAAGTCAGGGGGAGTGAGAGAAGTCAGGGGGAGTGAGAGAGGTCAGGGGGAGTGTGAGAAGTCAGGGGGAGTGAGAGAAGTCAGGGGGAGTGAGAGAAGTCAGGGGGAGTGAGAGAAGTCAGGGGGAGTGAGAGAGGTCAGGGGGAGTGAGAGAAGTCAGGGGGAGTGAGAGAAGTCAGGGGGAGTGAGAGAAGTCAGGGGGAGTGAGAGAAGTCAGGGGGAGTGAGAGAAGTCAGGGGGAGTGAGAGAAGTCAGGGAGAGTGAGAGACATCAGGGAGAGTGAGAGAAGTCAGGGAGAGAGAGAGAAGTCAGGGGGAGTGAGAGAAGCGAGGGGGAGTGAGAGAAGTCAGGGGGAGTGAGAGAAGCCAGGGGGAGTGAGAGAAGTCAGGGAGAGTGAGAGAAGTCAGGGAGAGTGAGAGAAGTCAGGGGGAGTGAGAGAAGTCAGGGAGAGAGAGAGAAGTCAGGGGGAGTGAGAGAAGTCAGGGGGAGTGAGAGAAGTAAGGGGGAGTGAGAGAAGTCAGGGGGAGTGAGAGAAGTCAGGGGGAGTGAGAGAAGTCAGGGGGAGTGAGAGAGGTCAGGGAGAGAGAGAGAAGTCAGGGGGAGTGAGAGAAGTCAGGGGGAGTGAGAGAATTCAGGGGGAGTGAGAGAAGTCAGGGGGAGTGAGAGAATTCAGGGGGAGTGAAAGAAGTCAGGGGGAGTGAGAGAAGTCAGGGGGAGTGAGAGAAGTCAGGGGGAGTGAGAGAAGTGAGGGGGAGTGAGAGAAGTCAGGGGGAGTGAGAGAAGTCAGGGGGAGTGAGAGAAGTCAGGGGGAGTGAGAGAAGTCAGGGGGAGTGAGAGAAGTCAGGGGGAGTGAGAGAAGTCAGGGGGAGTGAGAGAAGTCAGGGGGAGTGAGAGAAGTCAGGGGGAGTGAGAGAAGTCAGGGGGAGTGAGAGAATTCAGGGGGAGTGAGAGAAGTCAGGGGGAGTGAGAGAAGTCAGGGGGAGTGAGAGAAGTCAGGGGGAGTGAGAGAAGTCAGGGGGAGTGAGAGAAGTCAGGGGGAGTGAGAGAAGTCAGGGAGAGTGAGAGACATCAGGGAGAGTGAGAGAAGTCAGGGAGAGAGAGAGAAGTCAGGGGGAGTGAGAGAAGTCAGGGAGAGTGAGAGACATCAGGGAGAGTGAGAGAAGTCAGGGAGAGAGAGAGAAGTCAGGGGGAGTGAGAGAAGCGAGGGGGAGTGAGAGAAGTCAGGGGGAGTGAGAGAAGCCAGGGGGAGTGAGAGAAGTCAGGGAGAGTGAGAGAAGTCAGGGGGAGTGAGAGAAGCCAGGGGGAGTGAGAGAAGTCAGGGAGAGTGAGAGAAGTCAGGGAGAGTGAGAGAAGTCAGGGGGAGTGAGAGAAGTCAGGGAGAGAGAGAGAAGTCAGGGGGAGTGAGAGAAGTCAGGGGGAGTGAGAGAAGTAAGGGGGAGTGAGAGAAGTCAGGGGGAGTGAGAGAAGTCAGGGGGAGTGAGAGAAGTCAGGGGAGTGAGAGAGGTCAGGGAGAGAGAGAGAAGTCAGGGGGAGTGAGAGAAGTCAGGGGGAGTGAGAGAATTCAGGGGGAGTGAGAGAAGTCAGGGGGAGTGAGAGAATTCAGGGGGAGTGAAAGAAGTCAGGGGGAGTGAGAGAAGTCAGGGGGAGTGAGAGAAGTCAGGGGGAGTGAGAGAAGTGAGGGGGAGTGAGAGAAGTCAGGGGGAGTGAGAGAAGTCAGGGGGAGTGAGAGAAGTCAGGGGGAGTGAGAGAAGTCAGGGGGAGTGAGAGAAGTCAGGGGGAGTGAGAGAAGTCAGGGGGAGTGAGAGAAGTCAGGGGGAGTGAGAGAAGTCAGGGGGAGTGAGAGAAGTCAGGGGGAGTGAGAGAATTCAGGGGGAGTGAGAGAAGTCAGGGGGAGTGAGAGAAGTCAGGGGGAGTGAGAGAAGTCAGGGGGAGTGAGAGAAGTCAGGGGGAGTGAGAGAAGTCAGGGGGAGTGAGAGAAGTCAGGGAGAGTGAGAGACATCAGGGAGAGTGAGAGAAGTCAGGGAGAGAGAGAGAAGTCAGGGGGAGTGAGAGAAGCGAGGGGGAGTGAGAGAAGTCAGGGGGAGTGAGAGAAGCGAGGGGGAGTGAGAGAAGTCAGGGGGAGTGAGAGAAGCCAGGGGGAGTGAGAGAAGTCAGGGAGAGTGAGAGAAGTCAGGGAGAGTGAGAGAAGTCAGGGGGAGTGAGAGAAGTCAGGGAGAGAGAGAGAAGTCAGGGGGAGTGAGAGAAGTCAGGGGGAGTGAGAGAAGTAAGGGGGAGTGAGAGAAGTCAGGGGGAGTGAGAGAAGTCAGGGGGAGTGAGAGAAGTCAGGGGGAGTGAGAGAGGTCAGGGAGAGAGAGAGAAGTCAGGGGGAGTGAGAGAAGTCAGGGGGAGTGAGAGAATTCAGGGGGAGTGAGAGAAGTCAGGGGGAGTGAGAGAATTCAGGGGGAGTGAAAGAAGTCAGGGGGAGTGAGAGAAGTCAGGGGGAGTGAGAGAAGTCAGGGGGAGTGAGAGAAGTGAGGGGGAGTGAGAGAAGTCAGGGGGAGTGAGAGAAGTCAGGGGGAGTGAGAGAAGTCAGGGGGAGTGAGAGAAGTCAGGGGGAGTGAGAGAAGTCAGGGGGAGTGAGAGAAGTCAGGGGGAGTGAGAGAAGTCAGGGGGAGTGAGAGAAGTCAGGGGGAGTGAGAGAAGTCAGGGGGAGTGAGAGAATTCAGGGGGAGTGAGAGAAGTCAGGGGGAGTGAGAGAAGTCAGGGGGAGTGAGAGAAGTCAGGGAGAGTGAGAGAAGTCAGGGGGAGTGAGAGAAGTCAGGGGGAGTGAGAGAGGTCAGGGGGAGTGAGAGATGTCAGGGAGAGTGAGAGATGTCAGGGGGAGTGAGAGAAGTCAGGGGGAGGGAGAGAACTCAGGGGGAGTGAGAGAAGTCAGGGGGAGTGAGAGAAGTCAGGGGGAGTGAGAGAAGTCAGGGGGAGAGAGAGAAGTCAGGGGGAGTGAGAGAAGTCAGGGGGAGTGAGAGAAGTCAGGGGGAGTGAGAGAAGTCAGGGGAGTGAGAGAAGTCAGGGAGAGTGAGAGACGTGAGGGGGAGTGAGAGAAGTCAGGGGGAGTGAGAGAAGTCAGGGGGAGTGAGAGAAGTCAGGGGGAGTGAGAGAAGTCAGGGGGAGTGAGAGAAGTCAGGGAGAGTGAGAGAAGTCAGGGGGAGTGAGAGAAGTCAGGGGGAGAGAGAGAAGTCAGGGGGAGTGAGAGAATTCAGGGGGAGTGAGAGATGTCAGGGGGAGTGAGAGAAGTCAGGGGGAGTGAGAGAAGTCAGGGGGAGTGAGAGAAGTCAGGGGGAGTGAGAGAAGTCAGGGGGAGTGAGAGAAGTGAGGGGGGGTGAGAGAAGTCAGGGGGTGTGAGAGAAGTTAGGGGGAGTGAGAGAAGTCAGGGGGAGTGAGAGAATCAGGGGGAGTGAGGGAAGTGAGGGGGAGTGTGAGAAGTGAGGGGGAGTGAGAGAAGTCAGGGGGAGTGAGAGAAGTCAGGGGGAGTGAGGGAAGTCAGGGGGAGTGAGAGAAGTCAGGGGGAGTGAGAGAAGTCAGGGGGAGTGAGAGAAGTCAGGGAGAGTGAGAGAAGTCAGGGAGAGTGGGAGAAGTCAGGGGGAGTGAGAGAAGTGAGGGGGAGTGAGAGAAGTGAGGGGGAGTGAGAGAAGTCAGGGGGAGTGAGAGAAGCCAGGGAGAGTGAGAGAAGTCAGGGGGAGTGAGAGAAGTCAGGGGGAGTGAGAGAAGTCAGGGGGTGTGAGAGAAGTCAGGGGGACTGAGAGAAGTCAGGGGGAGTGAGAGAAGTCAGGGGGAGTGAGAGAAGTCAGGGGGAGTGAGAGGAGTCAGGGGGAGTGAGAGAAGTCAGGGGGAGTGAGAGAAGTCAGGGGGAGTGAGAGAAGTCAGGGGGAGTGAGAGAAGTCAGGGGGAGTGAGAGAAGTCAGAGGGAGTGAGAGAGGTCAGGGGGAGTGAGAGATGTCAGGGAGAGTGAGAGAAGTCAGGGGGAGTGAGAGAAGTCAGGGGGAGTGAGAGAAGTCAGGGGGAGTGAGAGAAGTCAGGGGGAGTGAAAGTAGTCAGGGAGAGTGAGAGAAGTCAGGGAGAGTGCGAGAGCTCAGGGGGAGTGAGAGAATTCAGGGGGAGTGAGAGAAGTCAGGGGGAGTGAGAGAACTCAGGGGGAGTGAGAGATGTCAGGGAGACTGAGAGAAGTCAGGGGGAGTGAGACATGTCAGGGAGAGTGAGAGAAGTCAGGGAGAGTGAGAGAAGTCAGGCGGAGTGAGAGAAGTCAGGGGGTGTGAGAGAATTCAGGGGGAGTGAGAGAAGTCAGGGGGAGTGAGAGAAGTCAGGGGGAGTGAGAGAAGTCAGGGGGAGTGAGAGAAGTCAGGGAGAGTTAGAGAAGTCAGGGGGAGTGACAGAAGTCAGGGGGAGTGAGAGAAGTCGGTGGAGTGAGACAAGTCAGGGGGAGTGAGAGAAGTCAGTGGGAGTGAGAGAGGTCAGGGGGAGTGAGAGAAGTCAGGGGGAGTGAGAGAAGTCAGGGGGAGTGAGAGAAGTCAGGGAGAGTGAGAGAAGTCAGGGGGAGTGAGAGAAGTCAGGGGGAGTGAGAGAAAGGGGGAGTGAGAGAAGTCAGGGGGAGTGAGAGAAGTCAGGGGGAGTGAGAGAAGTCAGGGAGAGAGAGAGCAGTCAGGGGGAGTGAGAGAAGCGAGGGGGAGTGAGAGAAGTCAGGGGGAGTGAGAGAAGCGAGGGGGAGTGAGAGAAGTCAGGGGGAGTGAGAGAAGCCAGGGTGAGTGAGAGAAGTCAGGGAGAGTGAGAGAAGTCAGGGAGAGTGAGAGAAGTCAGGGGGAGTGAGAGAAGTCAGGGAGAGAGAGAGAAGGCAGGGGGAGTGAGAGAAGTCAGGGGGAGTGAGAGAAGTAAGGGCGAGTGAGAGAAGTCAGGGGGAGTGAGAGAAGTCAGGGGGAGTGAGAGAAGTCAGGGGGAGTGAGAGAAGTCAGGGAGAGAGAGAGAAGTCAGGGGGAGTGAGAGAAGTCAGGGGGAGTGAGAGAAGTCAGGGGGAGTGAGAGAAGTCAGGGAGAGTGAGAGAAGTCAGGGAGAGTGCGAGAACTCAGGGGGAGTGAGAGATGTCAGGGGGAGTGAGAGAAGTCAGGGGGAGTGAGAGAAGTCAGGGGGAGTGAGAGAAGTCAGGGAGAGTGAGAGAACTCAGGGGGAGTGAGAGATGTCAGGGAGAGTGAGAGAAGTCAGGGGGAGTGAGACATGTCAGGGAGAGTGAGAGAAGTCAGGGAGAGTGAGAGAAGTCAGGCGGAGTGCGAGAAGTCAGGGGGAGTGAGAGAAGTCAGGGGGAGTGAGAGAAGTCAGGGGGAGTGAGAGAAGTCAGGGGGAGGGAGAGAAGTCAGGGAGAGTGAGAGAAGTCAGGGGGAGTGACAGAAGTCAGGGGGAGTGAGAGAAGTCGGGGGAGTGAGACAAGTCAGGGGGAGTGAGAGACGTCAGTGGGAGTGAGAGAGGTCAGGGGGAGAGGGAGGAGTCAGGGGGAGTGAGAGAAGTCAGGGGGAGTGAGAGAAGTCAGGGAGAGTGAGAGAAGTCAGGGGGAGTGAGAGAAGTCAGGGGGAGTGAGAGAAGTCAGGGGGAGTGAGAGAAGTCAGGGGGAGTGAGAGAAGTCAGGGGGAGTGAGAGAAGTGAGGGGGGTGAGAGAAGTCAGAGGGAGTGTGAGAAGTCAGGGGGAGTGAGAGAAGTCAGGGGGAGTGAGAGAAGTCAGGGGGAGTGAGAGAAGTCAGGGGGATTGAGATAAGTCAGGGGGAGTGAGAGAAGTGAGGGGGAGTGAGAGAAGTCAGGGGGAGTGAGAGAAGTCAGGGGGAGTGAGAGAGGTCAGGGGGAGTGTGAGAAGTCAGGGGGAGTGAGAGAAGTCAGGGGGAGTGAGAGAAGTCAGGGGGAGTGAGAGAAGTCAGGGGGAGTGAGAGAGGTCAGGGGGAGTGAGAGAAGTCAGGGGGAGTGAGAGAAGTCAGGGGGAGTGAGAGAAGTCAGGGGGAGTGAGAGAAGTCAGGGGGAGTGAGAGAAGTCAGGGGGAGTGAGAGAAGTCAGGGAGAGTGAGAGACATCAGGGAGAGTGAGAGAAGTCAGGGAGAGAGAGAGAAGTCAGGGGGAGTGAGAGAAGCGAGGGGGAGTGAGAGAAGTCAGGGGGAGTGAGAGAAGCGAGGGGGAGTGAGAGAAGTCAGGGGGAGTGAGAGAAGCCAGGGGGAGTGAGAGAAGTCAGGGAGAGTGAGAGAAGTCAGGGAGAGTGAGAGAAGTCAGGGGGAGTGAGAGAAGTCAGAGAGAGAGAGAGAAGTCAGGGGGAGTGAGAGAAGTCAGGGGGAGTGAAAGAAGTAAGGGGGAGTGAGAGAAGTCAGGGGGAGTGAGAGAAGTCAGGGGGAGTGAGAGAAGTCAGGGGGAGTGAGAGAAGTCAGGGAGAGAGAGAGAAGTCAGGGGGAGTGAGAGAAGTCAGGGGGAGTGAGAGAATTCAGGGGGAGTGAGAGAAGTCAGGGGGAGTGAGAGAATTCAGGGGGAGTGAAAGAAGTCAGGGGGAGTGAGAGAAGTCAGGGGGAGTGAGAGAAGTCAGGGGGAGTGAGAGAAGTGAGGGGGAGTGAGAGAAGTCAGGGGGAGTGAGAGAATTCAGGGGGAGTGAGAGAAGTCAAGGGGAGTGAGAGAAGTCAGGGGGAGTGAGAGAAGTCAGGGGGAGTGAGAGAAGTCAGGGGGAGTGAGAGAAGTCAGGGGGAGTGAGAGAAGTCAGGGGGAGTGAAAGAATTCAGGGGGAGTGAGAGAAGTCAGGGGGAGTGAGAGAAGTCAGGGGGAGTGAGAGAAGTCAGGGAGAGTGAGAGAAGTCAGGGGGAGTGAGAGAAGTCAGGGGGAGTGAGAGAGTTCAGGGGGAGTGAGAGATGTCAGGGAGAGTGAGAGATGTCAGGGGGAGTGAGAGAAGTCAGGGGGAGTGAGAGAACTCAGGGGGAGTGAGAGAAGTCAGGGGGAGTGAGAGAAGTCAGGGGGAGTGAGAGAAGTCAGGGGGAGAGAGAGAAGTCAGGGGGAGTGAGAGAAGTCAGGGGGAGTGAGAGAAGTCAGGGGGAGTGAGAGATGTCAGGGGGAGTGAGAGAAGTTAGGGAGAGTGAGAGACGTGAGGGGGAGTGAGAGAAGTCAGGGGGAGTGAGAGAAGTCAGGGGGAGTGAGAGAAGTCAGGGGGAGTGAGAGAAGTCAGGGGGAGTGAGAGAAGTCAGGGAGAGTGAGAGAAGTCAGGGGGAGTGAGAGAAGTCAGGGGGAGAGAGAGAAGTCAGGGGGAGTGAGAGAATTCAGGGGGAGTGAGAGATGTCAGGGGGAGTGAGAGAAGTCAGGGGGAGTGAGAGAAGTCAGGGGGAGTGAGAGAAGTCAGGGGGAGTGAGAGAAGTCAGGGGGAGTGAGAGAAGTCAGGGGGGGTGAGAGAAGTCAGGGGGTGTGAGAGAAGTTAGGGGAGTGAGAGAAGTCAGGGGGAGTGAGAGAAGTCAGGGGGAGTGAGGGAAGTGAGGGGGAGTGTGAGAAGTGAGGGGGAGTGAGAGAAGTCAGGGGGAGTGAGAGAAGTGAGGGGGAGTGAGGGCAGTCAGGGGGAGTGAGAGAAGTCAGGGGGAGTGAGAGAAGTCAGGGGGAGTGAGAGAAGTCAGGGAGAGTGAGAGAAGTCAGGGAGAGTGCGAGAACTCAGCGGGAGTGAGAGAAGTCAGGGGGAGTGAGAGAAGTCAGGGGGAGTGAGAGAAGTCAGGGGGAGTGAGAGAAGTCAGGGGGAGTGAGAGAAGTCAGGGGGAGTGAGAGAATTCAGGGAGAGTGAGAGACGTCAGGGAGAGTGAGAGAGGTCAGGGAGAGAGAGAGAAGTCAGGGGGAGAGAGAGAAGCGAGGGGGAGTGAGAGAAGTCAGGGGGAGTGAGAGAAGTGAGGGGGAGTGAGAGAAGTCAGGGGGAGTGAGAGAAGCCAGGGGGAGTGATAGAAGTCAGGGAGAGTGAGAGAAGTCAGGGAGAGTGAGAGAAGTCAGGGGGAGTGAGAGAAGTCAGGGAGAGAGAGAGAAGTCAGGGGGAGTGAGAGAAGTCAGGGGGAGTGAGAGAAGTCAGGGGGAGTGAGAGAAGTCAGGGGGAGTGAGAGAATTCAGGGGGAGTGAAAGAAGTCAGGGGGAGTGAGAGAAGTCAGGGGGAGTGAGAGAAGTCAGGGGGAGTGAGAGAAGTGAGGGGGAGTGAGAGAAGTCAGGGGGTGTGAGAGAAGTCAGGGGGAGTGAGAGAAGTCAGGGGGAGTGAGAGAAGTCAGGGGGAGTGAGAGAAGTCAGGGGGAGTGAGAGAAGTCAGGGGGAGTGAGAGAAGTCAGGGGGAGTGAGAGATGTCAGGGAGAGTGAGAGAAGTCAGGGGGAGTGAGAGAAGTCAGGGGGAGTGAGAGAAGTCAGGGGGAGTGAGGGAAGTCAGGGGGAGTGAGAGAAGCGAGGAGGAGTGAGAGGAGTCAGGGGGCGTGAGAGAAGTTAGTGGGAGTGAGAGCAGTCAGGGGGAGTAAGAGGATTCAGGGGGAGTGAGAGAAGTCAGGGGGAGTGAGAGACGTCAGGGAGAGTGAGAGAGGTCAGGGAGAGAGAGAGAAGTCAGGGGGAGTGAGAGAAGCGAGGGGGAGTGAGAGAAGTCAGGGGGAGTGAGAGAAGCGAGGGGGAGTGAGAGAAGTCAGGGGGAGGGAGAGAAGCCAGGGGGAGTGAGAGAAGTCAGGGAGAGTGAGAGAAGTCAGGGAGAGTGAGAGAAGTCAGGGGGAGTGAGAGAAGTCAGGGAGAGAGAGAGAAGTCAGGGGGAGTGAGAGAAGTCAGGGGGAGTGAGAGAAGTAAGGGGGAGTGAGAGAAGTCAGGGGGAGTGAGAGAAGTCAGGGGGAGTGAGAGAAGTCAGGGGGAGTGAGAGAATTCAGGGGGAGTGAAAGAAGTCAGGGGGAGTGAGAGAGGTCAGGGGGAGTGAGAGAAGTCAGGGGGAGTGATAGAAGTGAGGGGGAGTGAGAGAAGTCAGGGGGAGTGAGAGAGGTCAGGGAGAGTGAGAGAAGTTAGGGGGAGTGAGAGAAGTCAGGGGGAGTGAGAGAAGTCAGGGGGAGTGAGAGAAGTCAGGGGGAGTGAGAGAATTCAGGGAGAGTGAGAGAAGTCAGGGGGAGTGAGAGAAGTCAGGGGGAGTGAGAGAAGTCAGGGGGAGTGAGAGAAGTCAGGGGGAGTGAGAGAAGTCAGGGGGAGTGAGAGAGGTCAGGGGGAGTGAGAGATCTCAGGGAGAGTGAGAGAAGTCAGGGGGAGTGAGAGAAGTCAGGGGGAGTGAGAGAAGTCAGGGGGAGTGAGGGAAGTCAGGGGGAGTGAGAGAAGTGAGGAGGAGTGAGAGGAGTCAGGGGGAGTGAGAGAAGTCAGTGGGAGTGAGAGCAGTCAGGGGGAGTAAGAGGAGTCAGGGGGAGTGCGAGAAGTCAGGGGGAGTGAGAGCAGTCAGGGGGAGTGAGAGAAGTCAGGGGGAGTAAGAGGAGTCAGAGGGAGTGAGAGAAGTCAGGGGGAGTGAGAGAATTCAGGGGGAGTGAGGGAAGTCAGGGGGAGTGAGAGAAGCGAGGAGGAGTGAGAGAAGTCAGGGAGAGTGAGAGAAGTTAGGGGGAGTGAGAGAAGTCAGGGGGAGTGAGAGAAGTCGGGGGGAGTGAGAGAAGTCAGGGGGAGTGAGAGAAGTCAGGGGGAGTGAGAGAAGTCAGGGGGAGTGAGAGAAGTCAGGGGGAGTGAGAGAAGTCAGGGGGAGTGAGAGAAGTCAGGGGGAGTGAGAGAAGTCAGGGGGAGTGAGAGAAGTCAGGGGGAGTGAGAGAAGTCAGGGGGAGTGAGAGAAGTCAGGGAGAGTGAGAGAAGTCAGGGGGAGTGAGAGAAGTCAGGGGGAGTGAGAGAAGTCAGGGGGAGTGAGAGAAGTCAGGGGGAGTGAGAGAAGTCAGGGGGAGTGAGAGAAGTCAGGGGGAGTGAGAGAAGTCAGGGGGAGTGAGAGAAGTCAGGGGGAGTGAGAGGAGTCAGGGGGAGTGAGAGAAGTCAGGGGGAGTGAGAGAAGTCAGGGGGAGTGAGAGAAGTCAGGGGGAGTGAGAGAAGTCAGGGGGAGTGAGAGAAGTCAGAGGGAGTGAGAGAGGTCAGGGGGAGTGAGAGATGTCAGGGAGATTGAGAGAAGTCAGGGGGAGTGAGAGAAGTCAGGGGGAGTGAGAGAAGTCAGGGGGAGTGAGAGAAGTCAGGGGGAGTGAGAGTAGTCAGGGAGAGTGAGAGAAGTCAGGGAGAGTGCGAGAGCTCAGGGGGAGTGAGAGAATTCAGGGGGAGTGAGAGAAGTCAGGGGGAGTGAGAGAACTCAGGGGGAGTGAGAGATGTCAGGGAGACTGAGAGAAGTCAGGGGGAGTGAGACATGTCAGGGAGAGTGAGAGAAGTCAGGGAGAGTGAGAGAAGTCAGGCGGAGTGAGAGAAGTCAGGGGGTGTGAGAGAATTCAGGGGGAGTGAGAGAAGTCAGGGGGAGTGAGAGAAGTCAGGGGGAGTGAGAGAAGTCAGGGGGAGTGAGAGAAGTCAGGGAGAGTGAGAGAAGTCAGGGGGAGTGACAGAAGTCAGGGGGAGTGAGAGAAAGGGGGAGTGAGAGAAGTCAGGGGGAGTGAGAGAAGTCAGGGGGAGTGAGAGAAGTCAGGGAGAGAGAGAGAAGTCAGGGGGAGTGAGAGAAGCGAGGGGGAGTGAGAGAAGTCAGGGGGAGTGAGAGAAGCGAGGGGGAGTGAGAGAAGTCAGGGGGAGTGAGAGAAGCCAGGGGGAGTGAGAGAAGTCAGGGAGAGTGAGAGAAGTCAGGGAGAGTGAGAGAAGTCAGGGGGAGTGAGAGAAGTCAGGGAGAGAGAGAGAAGTCAGGGGGAGTGAGAGAAGTCAGGGGGAGTGAGAGAAGTAAGGGGGAGTGAGAGAAGTCAGGGGGAGTGAGAGAAGTCAGGGGGAGTGAGAGAAGTCAGGGGGAGTGAGAGAAGTCAGGGAGAGAGAGAGAAGTCAGGGGGAGTGAAGAAGTCAGGGGGAGTGAGAGAAGTCAGGGGGAGTGAGAGAAGTCAGGGAGAGTGAGAGAAGTCAGGGAGAGTGCGAGAACTCAGGGGGAGTGAGAGATGTCAGGGGGAGTGAGAGAAGTCAGGGGGAGTGAGAGAAGTCAGGGGGAGTGAGAGAAGTCAGGGAGAGTGAGAGAACTCAGGGGGAGTGAGAGATGTCAGGGAGAGTGAGAGAAGTCAGGGGGAGTGAGACATGTCAGGGAGAGTGAGAGAAGTCAGGGAGAGTGAGAGAAGTCAGGCGGAGTGCGAGAAGTCAGGGGGAGTGAGAGAAGTCAGGGGGAGTGAGAGAAGTCAGGGGGAGTGAGAGAAGTCAGGGGGAGTGAGAGAAGTCAGGGAGAGTGAGAGAAGTCAGGGGGAGTGACAGAAGTCAGGGGGCGTGAGAGAAGTCGGGGGAGTGAGACAAGTCAGGGGGAGTGAGAGACGTCAGTGGGAGTGAGAGAGGTCAGGGGGAGAGGGAGGAGTCAGGGGGAGTGAGAGAAGTCAGGGGGAGTGAGAGAAGTCAGGGAGAGTGAGAGAAGTCAGGGGGAGTGAGAGAAGTCAGGGGGAGTGAGAGAAGTCAGGGGGAGTGAGAGAAGTCAGGGGGAGTGAGAGAAGTCAGGGGGAGTGAGAGAAGTCAGGGGGAGTGAGAGAAGTCAGGGGGAGTGAGAGAAGTCAGGGGGAGTGAGAGAAGTCAGGGGGAGTGAGAGAAGTCAGGGGGAGTGAGAGAAGTCAGGGGGAGTGAGAGAAGTCAGGGGGAGTGAGAGAAGTGAGGGGGGGTGAGAGAAGTCAGGGGGAGTGTGAGAAGTCAGGGGGAGTGAGAGAAGTCAGGGGGAGTGAGAGAAGTCAGGGGGAGTGAGAGAAGTCAGGGGGATTGAGATAAGTCAGGGGGAGTGAGAGAAGTGAGGGGGAGTGAGAGAAGTCAGGGGGAGTGAGAGAAGTCAGGGGGAGTGAGAGAGGTCAGGGGGAGTGTGAGAAGTCAGGGGGAGTGAGAGAAGTCAGGGGGAGTGAGAGAAGTCAGGGGGAGTGAGAGAAGTCAGGGGGAGTGAGAGAGGTCAGGGGGAGTGAGAGAAGTCAGGGGGAGTGAGAGAAGTCAGGGGGAGTGAGAGAAGTCAGGGGGAGTGAGAGCAGTCAGGGGGAGTGAGAGAAGTCAGGGGGAGTGAGAGAAGTCAGGGAGAGTGAGAGACATCAGGGAGAGTGAGAGAAGTCAGGGAGAGAGAGAGAAGTCAGGGGGAGTGAGAGAAGCGAGGGGGAGTGAGAGAAGTCAGGGGGAGTGAGAGAAGCGAGGGGGAGTGAGAGAAGTCAGGGGGAGTGAGAGAAGCCAGGGGGAGTGAGAGAAGTCAGGGAGAGTGAGAGAAGTCAGGGAGAGTGAGAGAAGTCAGGGGGAGTGAGAGAAGTCAGGGAGAGAGAGAGAAGTCAGGGGGAGTGAGAGAAGTCAGGGGGAGTGAGAGAAGTAAGGGGGAGTGAGAGAAGTCAGGGGGAGTGAGAGAAGTCAGGGGGAGTGAGAGAAGTCAGGGGGAGTGAGAGAGGTCAGGGAGAGAGAGAGAAGTCAGGGGGAGTGAGAGAAGTCAGGGGGAGTGAGAGAATTCAGGGGGAGTGAGAGAAGTCAGGGGGAGTGAGAGAATTCAGGGGGAGTGAAAGAAGTCAGGGGGAGTGAGAGAAGTCAGGGGGAGTGAGAGAAGTCAGGGGGAGTGAGAGAAGTGAGGGGGAGTGAGAGAAGTCAGGGGGAGTGAGAGAAGTCAGGGGGAGTGAGAGAAGTCAGGGGGAGTGAGAGAAGTCAGGGGGAGTGAGAGAAGTCAGGGGGAGTGAGAGAAGTCAGGGGGAGTGAGAGAAGTCAGGGGGAGTGAGAGAAGTCAGGGGGAGTGAGAGAAGTCAGGGGGAGTGAGAGAATTCAGGGGGAGTGAGAGAAGTCAGGGGGAGTGAGAGAAGTCAGGGGGAGTGAGAGAAGTCAGGGAGAGTGAGAGAAGTCAGGGGGAGTGAGAGAAGTCAGGGGGAGTGAGAGAGGTCAGGGGGAGTGAGAGATGTCAGGGAGAGTGAGAGATGTCAGGGGGAGTGAGAGAAGTCAGGGGGAGGGAGAGAACTCAGGGGGAGTGAGAGAAGTCAGGGGGAGTGAGAGAAGTCAGGGGGAGTGAGAGAAGTCAGGGGGAGAGAGAGAAGTCAGGGGGAGTGAGAGAAGTCAGGGGGAGTGAGAGAAGTCAGGGGGAGTGAGAGAAGTCAGGGGAGTGAGAGAAGTCAGGGAGAGTGAGAGACGTGAGGGGGAGTGAGAGAAGTCAGGGGGAGTGAGAGAAGTCAGGGGGAGTGAGAGAAGTCAGGGGGAGTGAGAGAAGTCAGGGGGAGTGAGAGAAGTCAGGGAGAGTGAGAGAAGTCAGGGGGAGTGAGAGAAGTCAGGGGGAGAGAGAGAAGTCAGGGGGAGTGAGAGAATTCAGGGGGAGTGAGAGATGTCAGGGGGAGTGAGAGAAGTCAGGGGGAGTGAGAGAAGTCAGGGGGAGTGAGAGAAGTCAGGGGGAGTGAGAGAAGTCAGGGGGAGTGAGAGAAGTGAGGGGGGGTGAGAGAAGTCAGGGGGTGTGAGAGAAGTTAGGGGGAGTGAGAGAAGTCAGGGGGAGTGAGAGAATCAGGGGGAGTGAGGGAAGTGAGGGGGAGTGTGAGAAGTGAGGGGGAGTGAGAGAAGTCAGGGGGAGTGAGAGAAGTCAGGGGGAGTGAGGGAAGTCAGGGGGAGTGAGAGAAGTCAGGGGGAGTGAGAGAAGTCAGGGGGAGTGAGAGAAGTCAGGGAGAGTGAGAGAAGTCAGGGAGAGTGCGAGAAGTCAGGGGGAGTGAGAGAAGTGAGGGGGAGTGAGAGAAGTGAGGGGGAGTGAGAGAAGTCAGGGGGAGTGAGAGAAGCCAGGGAGAGTGAGAGAAGTCAGGGGGAGTGAGAGAAGTCAGGGGGAGTGAGAGAAGTCAGGGGGTGTGAGAGAAGTCAGGGGGACTCAGAGAAGTCAGGGGGAGTGAGAGAAGTCAGGGGGAGTGAGAGAAGTCAGGGGGAGTGAGAGGAGTCAGGGGGAGTGAGAGAAGTCAGGGGGAGTGAGAGAAGTCAGGGGGAGTGAGAGAAGTCAGGGGGAGTGAGAGAAGTCAGGGGGAGTGAGAGAAGTCAGAGGGAGTGAGAGAGGTCAGGGGGAGTGAGAGATGTCAGGGAGAGTGAGAGAAGTCAGGGGGAGTGAGAGAAGTCAGGGGGAGTGAGAGAAGTCAGGGGGAGTGAGAGAAGTCAGGGGGAGTGAAAGTAGTCAGGGAGAGTGAGAGAAGTCAGGGAGAGTGCGAGAGCTCAGGGGGAGTGAGAGAATTCAGGGGGAGTGAGAGAAGTCAGGGGGAGTGAGAGAACTCAGGGGGAGTGAGAGATGTCAGGGAGACTGAGAGAAGTCAGGGGGAGTGAGACATGTCAGGGAGAGTGAGAGAAGTCAGGGAGAGTGAGAGAAGTCAGGCGGAGTGAGAGAAGTCAGGGGGTGTGAGAGAATTCAGGGGGAGTGAGAGAAGTCAGGGGGAGTGAGAGAAGTCAGGGGGAGTGAGAGAAGTCAGGGGGAGTGAGAGAAGTCAGGGAGAGTTAGAGAAGTCAGGGGGAGTGACAGAAGTCAGGGGGAGTGAGAGAAGTCGGTGGAGTGAGACAAGTCAGGGGGAGTGAGAGAAGTCAGTGGGAGTGAGAGAGGTCAGGGGGAGTGAGAGAAGTCAGGGGGAGTGAGAGAAGTCAGGGGGAGTGAGAGAAGTCAGGGAGAGTGAGAGAAGTCAGGGGGAGTGAGAGAAGTCAGGGGGAGTGAGAGAAAGGGGGAGTGAGAGAAGTCAGGGGGAGTGAGAGAAGTCAGGGGGAGTGAGAGAAGTCAGGGAGAGAGAGAGCAGTCAGGGGGAGTGAGAGAAGCGAGGGGGAGTGAGAGAAGTCAGGGGGAGTGAGAGAAGCGAGGGGGAGTGAGAGAAGTCAGGGGGAGTGAGAGAAGCCAGGGTGAGTGAGAGAAGTCAGGGAGAGTGAGAGAAGTCAGGGAGAGTGAGAGAAGTCAGGGGGAGTGAGAGAAGTCAGGGAGAGAGAGAGAAGGCAGGGGGAGTGAGAGAAGTCAGGGGGAGTGAGAGAAGTAAGGGCGAGTGAGAGAAGTCAGGGGGAGTGAGAGAAGTCAGGGGGAGTGAGAGAAGTCAGGGGGAGTGAGAGAAGTCAGGGAGAGAGAGAGAAGTCAGGGGGAGTGAGAGAAGTCAGGGGGAGTGAGAGAAGTCAGGGGGAGTGAGAGAAGTCAGGGAGAGTGAGAGAAGTCAGGGAGAGTGCGAGAACTCAGGGGGAGTGAGAGATGTCAGGGGGAGTGAGAGAAGTCAGGGGGAGTGAGAGAAGTCAGGGGGAGTGAGAGAAGTCAGGGAGAGTGAGAGAACTCAGGGGGAGTGAGAGATGTCAGGGAGAGTGAGAGAAGTCAGGGGGAGTGAGACATGTCAGGGAGAGTGAGAGAAGTCAGGGAGAGTGAGAGAAGTCAGGCGGAGTGCGAGAAGTCAGGGGGAGTGAGAGAAGTCAGGGGGAGTGAGAGAAGTCAGGGGGAGTGAGAGAAGTCAGGGGGAGTGAGAGAAGTCAGGGAGAGTGAGAGAAGTCAGGGGGAGTGACAGAAGTCAGGGGGAGTGAGAGAAGTCGGGGGAGTGAGACAAGTCAGGGGGAGTGAGAGACGTCAGTGGGAGTGAGAGAGGTCAGGGGGAGAGGGAGGAGTCAGGGGGAGTGAGAGAAGTCAGGGGGAGTGAGAGAAGTCAGGGAGAGTGAGAGAAGTCAGGGGGAGTGAGAGAAGTCAGGGGGAGTGAGAGAAGTCAGGGGGAGTGAGAGAAGTCAGGGGGAGTGAGAGAAGTCAGGGGGAGTGAGAGAAGTGAGGGGGGTGAGAGAAGTCAGAGGGAGTGTGAGAAGTCAGGGGGAGTGAGAGAAGTCAGGGGGAGTGAGAGAAGTCAGGGGGAGTGAGAGAAGTCAGGGGGATTGAGATAAGTCAGGGGGAGTGAGAGAAGTGAGGGGGAGTGAGAGAAGTCAGGGGGAGTGAGAGAAGTCAGGGGGAGTGAGAGAGGTCAGGGGGAGTGTGAGAAGTCAGGGGGAGTGAGAGAAGTCAGGGGGAGTGAGAGAAGTCAGGGGGAGTGAGAGAAGTCAGGGGGAGTGAGAGAGGTCAGGGGGAGTGAGAGAAGTCAGGGGGAGTGAGAGAAGTCAGGGGGAGTGAGAGAAGTCAGGGGGAGTGAGAGAAGTCAGGGGGAGTGAGAGAAGTCAGGGGGAGTGAGAGAAGTCAGGGAGAGTGAGAGACATCAGGGAGAGTGAGAGAAGTCAGGGAGAGAGAGAGAAGTCAGGGGGAGTGAGAGAAGCGAGGGGGAGTGAGAGAAGTCAGGGGGAGTGAGAGAAGCGAGGGGGAGTGAGAGAAGTCAGGGGGAGTGAGAGAAGCCAGGGGGAGTGAGAGAAGTCAGGGAGAGTGAGAGAAGTCAGGGAGAGTGAGAGAAGTCAGGGGGAGTGAGAGAAGTCAGAGAGAGAGAGAGAAGTCAGGGGGAGTGAGAGAAGTCAGGGGGAGTGAAAGAAGTAAGGGGGAGTGAGAGAAGTCAGGGGGAGTGAGAGAAGTCAGGGGGAGTGAGAGAAGTCAGGGGGAGTGAGAGAAGTCAGGGGGAGTGAGAGAAGTCAGGGGGAGTGAGAGAAGTCAGGGGGAGTGAGAGAAGTCAGGGAGAGAGAGAGAAGTCAGGGGGAGTGAGAGAAGTCAGGGGGAGTGAGAGAATTCAGGGGGAGTGAGAGAAGTCAGGCGGAGTGAGAGAATTCAGGGGGAGTGAAAGAAGTCAGGGGGAGTGAGAGAAGTCAGGGGGAGTGAGAGAAGTCAGGGGGAGTGAGAGAAGTGAGGGGGAGTGAGAGAAGTCAGGGGGAGTGAGAGAATTCAGGGGGAGTGAGAGAAGTCAAGGGGAGTGAGAGAAGTCAGGGGGAGTGAGAGAAGTCAGGGGGAGTGAGAGAAGTCAGGGGGAGTGAGAGAAGTCAGGGGGAGTGAGAGAAGTCAGGGGGAGTGAAAGAATTCAGGGGGAGTGAGAGAAGTCAGGGGGAGTGAGAGAAGTCAGGGGGAGTGAGAGAAGTCAGGGAGAGTGAGAGAAGTCAGGGGGAGTGAGAGAAGTCAGGGGGAGTGAGAGAGTTCAGGGGGAGTGAGAGATGTCAGGGAGAGTGAGAGATGTCAGGGGGAGTGAGAGAAGTCAGGGGGAGTGAGAGAACTCAGGGGGAGTGAGAGAAGTCAGGGGGAGTGAGAGAAGTCAGGGGGAGTGAGAGAAGTCAGGGGGAGAGAGAGAAGTCAGGGGGAGTGAGAGAAGTCAGGGGGAGTGAGAGAAGTCAGGGGGAGTGAGAGATGTCAGGGGGAGTGAGAGAAGTTAGGGAGAGTGAGAGACGTGAGGGGGAGTGAGAGAAGTCAGGGGGAGTGAGAGAAGTCAGGGGGAGTGAGAGAAGTCAGGGGGAGTGAGAGAAGTCAGGGGGAGTGAGAGAAGTCAGGGAGAGTGAGAGAAGTCAGGGGGAGTGAGAGAAGTCAGGGGGAGAGAGAGAAGTCAGGGGGAGTGAGAGAATTCAGGGGGAGTGAGAGATGTCAGGGGGAGTGAGAGAAGTCAGGGGGAGTGAGAGAAGTCAGGGGGAGTGAGAGAAGTCAGGGGGAGTGAGAGAAGTCAGGGGGAGTGAGAGAAGTCAGGGGGGGTGAGAGAAGTCAGGGGGTGTGAGAGAAGTTAGGGGGAGTGAGAGAAGTCAGGGGGAGTGAGAGAAGTCAGGGGGAGTGAGGGAAGTGAGGGGGAGTGTGAGAAGTGAGGGGGAGTGAGAGAAGTCAGGGGGAGTGAGAGAAGTGAGGGGGAGTGAGGGAAGTCAGGGGGAGTGAGAGAAGTCAGGGGGAGTGAGAGAAGTCAGGGGGAGTGAGAGAAGTCAGGGAGAGTGAGAGAAGTCAGGGAGAGTGCGAGAACTCAGCGGGAGTGAGAGAAGTCAGGGGGAGTGAGAGAAGTCAGGGGGAGTGAGAGAAGTCAGGGGGAGTGAGAGAAGTCAGGGGGAGTGAGAGAAGTCAGGGGGAGTGAGAGAATTCAGGGAGAGTGAGAGACGTCAGGGAGAGTGAGAGAGGTCAGGGAGAGAGAGAGAAGTCAGGGGGAGAGAGAGAAGCGAGGGGGAGTGAGAGAAGTCAGGGGGAGTGAGAGAAGTGAGGGGGAGTGAGAGAAGTCAGGGGGAGTGAGAGAAGCCAGGGGGAGTGATAGAAGTCAGGGAGAGTGAGAGAAGTCAGGGAGAGTGAGAGAAGTCAGGGGGAGTGAGAGAAGTCAGGGAGAGAGAGAGAAGTCAGGGGGAGTGAGAGAAGTCAGGGGGAGTGAGAGAAGTCAGGGGGAGTGAGAGAAGTCAGGGGGAGTGAGAGAATTCAGGGGGAGTGAAAGAAGTCAGGGGGAGTGAGAGAAGTCAGGGGGAGTGAGAGAAGTCAGGGGGAGTGAGAGAAGTGAGGGGGAGTGAGAGAAGTCAGGGGGTGTGAGAGAAGTCAGGGGGAGTGAGAGAAGTCAGGGGGAGTGAGAGAAGTCAGGGGGAGTGAGAGAAGTCAGGGGGAGTGAGAGAAGTCAGGGGGAGTGAGAGAAGTCAGGGGGAGTGAGAGATGTCAGGGAGAGTGAGAGAAGTCAGGGGGAGTGAGAGAAGTCAGGGGGAGTGAGAGAAGTCAGGGGGAGTGAGGGAAGTCAGGGGGAGTGAGAGAAGCGAGGAGGAGTGAGAGGAGTCAGGGGGCGTGAGAGAAGTTAGTGGGAGTGAGAGCAGTCAGGGGGAGTAAGAGGATTCAGGGGGAGTGAGAGAAGTCAGGGGGAGTGAGAGCAGTCAGGGGGAGTGAGAGAAGTCAGGGGGAGTAAGAGGAGTCAGAGGGAGTGAGAGAAGTCAGGGGGAGTGAGAGAAGTCAGGGGGAGTGAGGGAAGTCAGGGGGAGTGAGAGAAGCGAGGAGGAGTGAGAGAAGTCAGGGAGAGTGAGAGAAGTTAGGGGGAGTGAGAGAAGTCAGGGGGAGTGAGAGAAGTCGGGGGCAGTGAGAGAAATCAGGGGGAGTGAGAGAAGTCAGGGGGAGTGAGAGAAGTCAGGGGGAGTGAGAGAAGTCAGGGGGAGTGAGAGAAGTCAGGGGGAGTGAGAGAAGTCAGGGGGAGTGAGAGAAGTCAGGGGGAGTGAGAGAAGTCAGGGGGAGTGAGAGAAGTGAGGGGGAGTGAGAGAAGTCAGGGGGAGTGAGAGAAGTCAGGGAGAGTGAGAGAAGTCAGGGGGAGTGAGAGAAGTCAGGGGGAGTGAGAGAAGTCAGGGGGAGTGAGAGAAGTCAGGGGGAGTGAGAGAAGTCAGGGGGAGTGAGAGAAGTCAGGGTGAGTGAGAGAAGTCAGGGGGAGTGAGAGAAGTCAGGGGGAGTGAGAGAAGTCAGGGGGAGTGAGAGAAGTCAGGGGGAGTGAGAGAAGTCTAGGGGAGTGAGAGAAGTCAGGGGGAGTGAGAGAAGTCAGGGGGAGTGAGAGAGGTCAGGGGGAGTGAGAGATGTCAGGGAGAGTGAGAGAAGTCAGGGGGAGTGAGAGAAGTCAGGGGGAGTGAGAGAAGTCAGGGGGAGTGAGAGAAGTCAGGGGGAGTGAGAGTAGTCAGGGAGAGTGAGAGAAGTCAGGGAGAGTGCGAGAACTCAGGGGGAGTGAGAGAAGTCAGGGGGAGTGAGAGAAGTCAGGGGGAGTGAGAGAACTCAGGGGGAGTGAGAGATGTCAGGGGGACTGAGAGAAGTCAGGGGGAGTGAGACATGTCAGGGAGAGTGAGAGAAGTCAGGGAGAGTGAGAGAAGTCAGGCGGAGTGAGAGAAGTCAGGGTGTGTGAGAGAATTCAGGGGGAGTGAGAGAAGTCAGGGGGAGTGAGAGAAGTCAGGGGGAGTGAGAGAAGTCAGGGGGAGTGAGAGAAGTCAGAGAGAGTGAGAGAAGTCAGGGGGAGTGACAGAAGTCAGGGGGAGTGAGAGAAGTCGGGGGAGTGAGACAAGTCAGGGGGAGTGAGAGAAGTCAGTGGGAGTGAGAGAGGTCAGGGGGAGTGAGAGAAGTCAGGGGGAGTGAGAGGAGTCAGGGGGAGTGAGAGAAGTCAGGGGGAGTGAGAGAGGTCAGGGGGAGTGAGAGACGTCAGGGGGAGTGAGAGAAGTCAGGGGGAGTGAGAGAGGTCAGGGGGAGTGAGAGAAAGGGGGAGTGAGAGAAGTCAGGGGGAGTGAGAGAAGTCAGGGGGAGTGAGAGAAGTCAGGGAGAGAGAGAGAAGTCAGGGGGAGTGAGAGAAGCGAGGGGGAGTGAGAGAAGTCAGGGGGAGTGAGCGAAGCGAGGGGGAGTGAGAGAAGTCAGGGGGAGTGAGAGATGCCAGGGGGAGTGAGAGAAGTCAGGGAGAGTGAGAGAAGTCAGGGAGAGTGAGAGAAGTCAGGGGGAGTGAGAGAAGTCAGGGAGAGAGAGAGAAGTCAGGGGGAGTGAGAGAAGTCAGGGGGAGTGAGAGAAGTAAGGGGGAGTGAGAGAAGTCAGGGGGAGTGAGAGAAGTCAGGGGGAGTGAGAGAAGTCAGGGGGAGTGAGAGAAGTCAGGGAGAGGGAGAGAAGTCAGGGAGAGTGCGAGAACTCAGGGGGAGTGAGAGAAGTCAGGGGGAGTGAGAGAAGTCAGGGGGAGTGAGAGAAGTCAGGGGGAGTGAGAGAAGTCAGGGAGAGTGAGAGAACTCAGGGGGAGTGAGAGATGTCAGGGAGAGTGAGAGAAGTCAGTGGGAGTGAGACATGTCAGGGAGAGTGAGAGAAGTCAGGGAGAGTGAGAGAAGTCAGGCGGAGTGAGAGAAGTCAGGGGGAGTGAGAGAAGTCAGGGGGAGTGAGAGAAGTCAGGGGGAGTGAGAGAAGTCAGGGGGAGTGAGAGAAGTCAGGGAGAGTGAGAGAAGTCAGGGGGAGTGACAGAAGTCAGGGGGAGTGAGAGAAGTCGGGGGAGTGAGACAAGTCAGGGGGAGTGAGAGAAGTCAGTGGGAGTGAGAGAGGTCAGGGGGAGTGGGAGGAGTCAGGGGGTGTGAGAGAAGTCAGGGGGAGGGAGAGAAGTCAGGGAGAGTGAGAGAAGTCAGGGGGAGTGAGAGAAGTCAGGGGGAGTGAGAGAAGTCAGGGGGAGTGAGAGAAGTCAGGGGGAGTGAGAGAAGTCAGGGGGAGTGAGAGAAGTCAGGGGGAGTGAGAGAAGTCAGGGGGGTGAGAGAAGTCAGGGAGAGTGAGAGAAGTCAGGGGGAGTGAGAGAAGTCAGGGGGAGCGAGAGAAGCGAGGGGGGTTGAGAGAATTCAGGGGGAGTGAGAGAAGTCAGGGGGATTGAGAGATGTCAGGGGGAGAGAGAGAAGTCAGGGGGAGTGAGAGAAGTCAGGGGGAGTGAGAGAAGTCAGGGAGAGTGAGAGAAGTCAGGGGGAGTGACAGAAGTCAGGGGAAGTGAGAGAAGTCAGGGGGAGTGAGAGAAGTCAGGGGGAGTGAGAGAAGTCAGGGGGGTCAGAGAAGTCAGGGGGAGAGAGAGAAGTCAGGGGGAGTGAGAGAAGTCAGGGGGAGTGAGAGAAGTCAGGGGGAGTGAGAGAAGTCAGGGGGAGTGAGAGAAGTCAGGGGGAGTGAGAGAAGTCAGGGGGAGTGAGAGAAGTCAGGGGGAGTGAGAGAAGTCAGGGAGAGTGAGAGAAGTCAGGGGGAGTGACAGAAGTCAGGGGGAGTGAGAGAAGTCAGGGGGAGTGAGAGAAGTCAGGGGGAGTGAGAGAAGTTAGGGGGAGTGAGAGAAGTCAGGGGGGTGAGAGAAGTCAGGGAGAGTGAGAGAAGTCAGGGGGAGTGAGAGAAGTCAGGGGGAGCGAGAGAAGCGAGGGGGGTTGAGAGAATTCAGGGGGAGTGAGAGAAGTCAGGGGGATTGAGAGATGTCAGGGGGAGTGAGAGAAGTCAGGGGGAGTGAGAGAAGTCAGGGGGAGTGAGAGAAGTCAGGGGGAGTGAGAGAAGTCAGGGAGAGTGAGAGAAGTCAGGGAGAGTGAGAGAAGTCAGGGAGAGTGAGAGAAGTCAGGGGGAGTGAGAGAAGTCAGGGGGAGTGACAGAAGTCAGGGGGAGTGAGAGAAGTCAGGGGGAGTGAGAAAAGCGAGGGGGAGTGAAAGAAGTCAGGGGGAGTGAGAGAAGTCAGGGGGAGTGAGAGAAGTCAGGGGGATTGAGAGAAGTCAGGAGGAGTGAGAGAAGTCAGGGGGAGTGAGAGAAGTCAGGGAGAGTGAGAGACGTGAGGGGGAGTGAGAGAAGTCAGGGGGAGTGAGAGAAGTCAGGTGAGTGAGAGAAGTCAGGGGGAGTGAGAGAAGTCAGGGGGAGTGAGAGAAGTCAGGGGAGAGAGGGAGAAGTCAGGGGGAGAGAGAGAAGTCAGGGGGAGTGAGAGAAGTCAGGGGGAGTGAGAGAAGTCAGGGGGAGTGAGAGAAGTCAGGGAGAGAGGGAGAAGTCAGGGGGAGTGAGAGAAGTCAGGGGGAGAGAGAGAAGTCAGGGGGAGTGAGAGAATTCAGGGGGAGTGAGAGAAGTCAGGGGGAGTGAGAGAATTCAGGGGGAGTGAGAGAAGTCAGGGGGAGAGAGAGAAGTCAGGGGGAGTGAGAGAAGTCAGGGGGAGTGAGAGAAGTCAGGGGGAGTGAGAGAAGTGAGGGGGGGTGAGAGAAGTCAGGGGGAGTGAGAGAAGTCAGGGGGGTCAGAGAAGTCAGGGGGAGAGAGAGAAGTCAGGGGGAGTGAGAGAAGTCAGGGGGAGTGAGAGAAGTCAGGGGGAGTGAGAGAAGTCAGGGGGAGTGAGAGAAGTCAGGGGGAGTGAGAGAAGTCAGGGGGAGTGAGAGAAGTCAGGGGGAGTGAGAGAAGTCAGGGAGAGTGAGAGAAGTCAGGGGGAGTGACAGAAGTCAGGGGGAGTGAGAGAAGTCAGGGGGAGTGAGAGAAGTCAGGGGGAGTGAGAGAAGTCAGGGGGAGTGAGAGAAGTCAGGGGGGTAAGAGAAGTCAGGGAGAGTGAGAGAAGTCAGGGGGAGTGAGAGAAGTCAGGGGGAGCGAGAGAAGCGAGGGGGGTTGAGAGAATTCAGGGGGAGTGAGAGAAGTCAGGGGGATTGAGAGATGTCAGGGGGAGTGAGAGAAGTCAGGGGGAGTGAGAGAAGTCAGGGGGAGTGAGAGAAGTCAGGGGGAGTGAGAGAAGTCAGGGAGAGTGAGAGAAGTCAGGGAGAGTGAGAGAAGTCAGGGAGAGTGAGAGAAGTCAGGGGGAGTGAGAGAAGTCAGGGGGAGTGACAGAAGTCAGGGGGAGTGAGAGAAGTCAGGGGGAGTGAGAAAAGCGAGGGGGAGTGAAAGAAGTCAGGGGGAGTGAGAGAAGTCAGGGGGAGTGAGAGAAGTCAGGGGGATTGAGAGAAGTCAGGAGGAGTGAGAGAAGTCAGGGGGAGTGAGAGAAGTCAGGGAGAGTGAGAGACGTGAGGGGGAGTGAGAGAAGTCAGGGGGAGTGAGAGAAGTCAGGGGGAGTGAGAGAAGTCAGGGGGAGTGAGAGAAGTCAGGGGGAGTGAGAGAAGTCAGGGAGAGAGGGAGAAGTCAGGGGGAGAGAGAGAAGTCAGGGGGAGTGAGAGAAGTCAGGGGGAGTGAGAGAAGTCAGGGGGAGTGAGAGAAGTCAGGGAGAGAGGGAGAAGTCAGGGGGAGTGAGAGAAGTCAGGGGGAGAGAGAGAAGTCAGGGGGAGTGAGAGAATTCAGGGGGAGTGAGAGAAGTCAGGGGGAGTGAGAGAATTCAGGGGGAGTGAGAGAAGTCAGGGGGAGTGAGAGAAGTCAGGGGGAGTGAGAGAAGTCAGGGGGAGTGAGAGAAGTCAGGGGGAGTGAGAGAAGTGAGGGGGGGTGAGAGAAGTCAGGGGGAGTGAGAGAAGTTAGGGGGAGTGAGAGAAGTCAGGGGGAGTGAGAGAAGTCAGGGGGAGTGAGAGAAGTCAGGGGGAGTGAGAGAAGTCAGGGGGAGTGAGAGAAGTCAGGGAGAGAGGGAGAAGTCAGGGGGAGTGAGAGAAGTCAGGGGGAGAGAGAGAAGTCAGGGGGAGTGAGAGAATTCAGGGGGAGTGAGAGAAGTCAGGGGGAGTGAGAGAAGTCAGGGGGAGTGAGAGAAGTCAGGGGGAGTGAGAGAAGTCAGGGGGAGTGAGAGAAGTCAGGGGGAGTGAGAGAAGTCAGGGGGAGTGAGAGAAGTGAGGGGGGGTGAGAGAAGTCAGGGGGAGTGAGAGAAGTCAGGGGGAGTGAGAGAAGTCAGGGGGAGTGAGAGAAGTCAGGGGGAGTGAGAGAAGTGAGGGGGAGTGTGAGAAGTGAGGGGGAGTGAGAGAAGTCAGGGGGAGTGAGAGAAGTCAGGGGGAGTGAGGGAAGTCAGGGGGAGTGAGAGAAGTCAGGGGGAGTGAGAGAAGTCAGGGGGAGTGAGAGAAGTCAGGGAGAGTGAGAGAAATCAGGGAGAGTGCGAGAACTCAGGGGGAGTGAGAGAATTCAGGGGGAGTGAGAGAAGTCAGGGGGAGTGAGAGAAGTCATGGGGAGTGAGAGAAGTTAGGGAGAGTGAGAGAACTCAGGGGGAGTGAGAGGTGTCAGGGAGAGTGAGAGAAGTCAGGGGGAGTGAGACATGTCAGGGAGAGTGAGAGAAGTCAGGCGGAGTGAGAGAAGTCAGGGGGAGTGAGAGAAGTCAGGGGGAGTGAGAGAAGTCAGGGGGAGTGAGAGAAGTCAGGGGGAGTGAGAGAAGTCAGGGGGAGTGAGAGAAGTCAGGGAGAGTGAGAGAAGTCAGGGAGAGTGAGAGAAGTCAGGGGGAGTGACAGAAGTCAGGGGGAGTGAGAGAAGTCAGGGGGAGTGAGAGAAGTCAGGGGGAGTGAGAGAAGTCAGGGGGAGTGAGAGAAGTCAGGGGGGTGAGAGAAGTCAGGGAGAGTGAGAGAAGTCAGGGGGAGTGAGAGAAGTCAGGGGGAGCGAGAGAAGCGAGGGGGGGTGAGAGAATTCAGGGGGAGTGAGAGAAGTCCGGGGGATTGAGAGATGTCAGGGGGAGTGAGAGAAGTCAGGGGGAGTGAGAGAAGTCAGGGGGAGTGAGAGAAGTCAGGGGGAGTGAGAGAAGTCAGGGAGAGTGAGAGAAGTCAGGGAGAGTGAGAGAAGTCAGGGAGAGTGAGAGAAGTCAGGGGGAGTGAGAGAAGTCAGGGGGAGTGACAGAAGTCAGGGGGAGTGAGAGAAGTCAGGGGGAGTGAGAAAAGCGAGGGGGAGTGAAAGAAGTCAGGGGGAGTGAGAGAAGTCAGGGGGAGTGAGAGAAGTCAGGGGGAGTGAGAGAAGTCAGGGGGAGTGAGAGAAGTCAGGGGAGTGAAAGAAGTCAGGGGGAGTGAGAGAAGTCAGGGGAGTGAGCGAAGTCAGGGGGAGAGAGAGAAGTCAGGGGGAGTGAGAGAAGTCAGGGGGAGTGAGAGAAGTCAGGGGGAGTGAGAGAAGTCTGGGGGAGTGAGAGAAGTCAGGGGGAGTGAGCGAAGTCAGGGGGAGTGAGAGAAGTCTGGGGGAGTGAGAGAAGTCAGGGGGAGTGAGAGAAGTCAGGGGGAGTGAGAGAAGTCTGGGGGAGTGAGAGAAGTCAGGGGGATTGAGAGAAGTCAGGGGGAGTGAGAGAGGTCAGGGGGAGTGAGAGAGGTCGGGGGAGTGAGAGATGTCAGGGGGAGTGAGAGAACACAGGGGGAGAGAGAGAAGTCAGGGGGAGTGCGAGAAGTCAGGGGGAGTGAGAGAAGTCAGGGGGAGTGAGAGAAGTCAGGGGGAGTGAGAGAAGTCAGTGGGAGTGAGAGAAGTCAGGGGGAGTGAGAGAGGTCAGGGGGAGTGAGAGAAGTCAGGGGGTGTGAGAGAAGTCAGGGGAGAGAGAGAAGTCAGGGGGCGTGAGAGAAGTCAGGGGGAGTGAGAGAAGTCAGGGAGAGTGAGAGAAGTCAGGGGGAGTGAGAGATGTCAGGGGGAGTGACAGAAGTCAGGGGGAGTGAGAGAAGTCAGGGGGAGTGAGAGAGGTCAGGGGGAGTGAGAGAAGTCGGGGGGAGTGAGAGAAGTCGGGGGGAATAAGAGAAGTCGGGGGGAGTGAGAGAAGTCGGGGGAGTGAGAGAAGTTAGGGGGAGTGAGAGAAGTCAGGGGGAGTGAGAGAAGTCAGGGGGAGTGATAGAAATCAGGGGGAGTGAGAGAAGTAAGGGGGAGTGAGAGAAGTCAGGGGGAGTGAGAGAAGTCAGGGGGAGTGAGAGAAGTCAGGGGGCGTGAGAGAAGTCAGGGGGAGTGAGAGAAGTCAGGGGGAGTGAGAGAAGTCAGGGGGAGTGAGAGAAGTCAGGGGGAGTGAGAGAAGTCAGGGGGAGTGAGAGAAGTCAGTGGGAGTGAGAGAAGTCAGGGGGAGTGAGAGAGGTCAGGGGGAGTGAGAGAAGTCAGGGGGTGTGAGAGAAGTCAGGGGGAGTGAGAGAAGTATGGGGGAGAGAGAGAAGTCAGGGGGAGAGAGAGAAGTCATGGGGAGTGAGAGAAGTCATGGGGAGTGAGAGAAGTCAGGGGGAGTGAGAGAAGCGAGGGGGAGTGAGAGAAAACAGGGAGAGTGAGAGAAGTCAGGGTGAGTGAGAGAAGCGAGGGGGGTGAGAGAAGTCAGGGAGAGTGAGAGAAGTCAGGGGGAGTGAGAGAAGTCAGGGGGAGTGAGAGAAGTCAGGGGGAGTGAGAGAAGTCAGGGGGAGTGAGAGAAGTCAGGGGGAGTGAGAGAAGTCAGGGGGAGTGAGAGAAGTCAGGGGGAGTGAGAGAAGTCAGGGGGAGTGAGAGACGTCAGGGGGAGTGAGAGAAGTCAGGGGGTGTGAGAGAAGTCAGGTGGTGTGAGAGATGTCAGGGGGAGTGAGAGTAGTCAGGGGAGAGAGAGAAGTCAGGGGGCGTGAGAGAAGTCAGGGGGAGTGAGAGAAGTCAGGGAGAGTGAGAGAAGTCAGGGGGAGTGAGAGATGTCAGGGGGAGTGACAGAAGTCAGGGGGAGTGAGAGAAGTCAGGGGGAGTGAGAGAGGTCAGGGGGAGTGAGAGAAGTCGGGGGGAGTGAGAGAAGTCGGGGGGAATAAGAGAAGTCGGGGGGAGTGAGAGAAGTCGGGGGAGTGAGAGAAGTTAGGGGGAGTGAGAGAAGTCAGGGGGAGTGAGAGAAGTCAGGGGGAGTGATAGAAATCAGGGGGAGTGAGAGAAGTAAGGGGGAGTGAGAGAAGTCAGGGGGAGTGAGAGAAGTCAGGGGGAGTGAGAGAAGTCAGGGGGCGTGAGAGAAGTCAGGGGGAGTGAGAGAAGTCAGGGGGAGTGAGAGAAGTCAGGGGGAGTGAGAGAAGTCAGGGGGAGTGAGAGAAGTCAGGGGGAGTGAGAGAAGTCAGTGGGAGTGAGAGAAGTCAGGGGGAGTGAGAGAGGTCAGGGGGAGTGAAAGAAGTCAGGGGGTGTGGGAGAAGTCAGGGGGAGTGAGAGAAGTATGGGGGAGAGAGAGAAGTCAGGGGGAGAGAGAGAAGTCAGGGGGAGTGAGAGAAGTCAGGGGGAGTGAGAGAAGTCAGGGGAGTGAGAGAAAACAGCGAGAGTGAGAGAAGTCAGGGTGAGTGAGAGAAGCGAGGGGGAGTGAGAGAAGTCAGGGGGAGTGAGAGAAGTGAGGGGGAGTGAGAGAAGTCAGGGGGGTGAGAGAAGTCAGGGAGAGTGAGAGAAGTCAGGGGGAGTGAGAGAAGTCAGGGGGAGTGACAGAACCGAGGGGTGGTGAGAGAAGTCAGGGGGAGTGAGAGAAGTCAGGGGGGTCAGAGAAGTCAGGGGGAGAGAGAGAAGTCAGGGGGAGTGAGAAAAGTCAGGGGGAGTGAGAGAAGTCAGGGAGAGTGAGAGAAGTCAGGGGGAGTGACAGAAGTCAGGGGGAGTGAGAGAAGTCAGGGGGAGTGAGAGAAGTCAGGGGGAGTGAGAGAAGTCAGGGGGAGTGAGAGAAGTCAGGGGGGTGAGAGAAGTCAGGGAGAGTGAGAGAAGTCAGGGGGAGTGAGAGAAGTCAGGGGGAGCGAGAGAAGCGAGGGGGGGTGAGAGAATTCAGGGGGAGTGAGAGAAGTCAGGGGGATTGAGAGATGTCAGGGGGAGTGAGAGAAGTCAGGGGGAGTGAGAGAAGTCAGGGGGAGTGAGAGAAGTCAGGGGGAGTGAGAGAAGTCAGGGAGAGTGAGAGAAGTCAGGGAGAGTGAGAGAAGTCAGGGAGAGTGAGAGAAGTCAGGGGGAGTGAGAGAAGTCAGGGGGAGTGACAGAAGTCAGGGGGAGTGAGAGAAGTCAGGGGGAGTGAGAAAAGCGAGGGGGAGTGAAAGAAGTCAGGGGGAGTGAGAGAAGTCAGGGGGAGTGAGAGAAGTCAGGGGGAGTGAGAGAAGTCAGGGGGAGTGAGAGAAGTCAGGGGGAGTGAGAGAAGTCGGGGGAGTGAAAGAAGTCAGGGGGAGTGAGAGAAGTCAGGGGGAGTGAGAGAAGTCAGGGGGAGTGAGAAAAGCGAGGGGGAGTGAAAGAAGTCAGGGGGAGTGAGAGAAGTCAGGGGGAGTGAGAGAAGTCAGGGGGAGTGAGAGAAGTCGGGGGAGTGAAAGAAGTCAGGGGGAGTGAGAGAAGTCAGGGGAGTGAGCGAAGTCAGGGGGAGAGAGAGAAGTCAGGGGGAGTGAGAGAAGTCAGGGGGAGTGAGAGAAGTCAGGGGGAGTGAGAGAAGTCTGGGGGAGTGAGAGAAGTCAGGGGGAGTGAGCGAAGTCAGGGGGAGTGAGAGAAGTCTGGGGGAGTGAGAGAAGTCAGGGGGAGTGAGAGAAGTCAGGGGGAGTGAGAGAAGTCTGGGGGAGTGAGAGAATTCAGGGGGATTGAGAGAAGTCAGGGGGAGTGAGAGAGGTCAGGGGGAGTGAGAGAGGTCGGGGAGTGAGAGATGTCAGGGGGAGTGAGAGAACACAGGGGGAGAGAGAGAAGTCAGGGGGAGTGCGAGAAGTCAGGGGGAGTGAGAGAAGTCAGGGGGAGTGAGAGAAGTCAGGGGGAGTGAGAGAAGTCAGTGGGAGTGAGAGAAGTCAGGGGGAGTGAGAGAGGTCAGGGGGAGTGAGAGAAGTCAGGGGGTGTGAGAGAAGTCAGGGGGAGTGAGAGAAGTATGGGGGAGAGAGAGAAGTCAGGGGGAGAGAGAGAAGTCAGGGGGAGTGAGAGAAGTCATGGGGAGTGAGAGAAGTCAGGGGGAGTGAGAGAAGCGAGGGGGAGTGAGAGAAAACAGGGAGAGTGAGAGAAGTCAGGGTGAGTGAGAGAAGCGAGGGGGGTGAGAGAAGTCAGGGAGAGTGAGAGAAGTCAGGGGGAGTGAGAGAAGTCAGGGGGAGTGAGAGAAGCCAGGGGGAGTGAGAGAAGTCAGGGGGAGTGAGAGAAGTCAGGGGGAGTGAGAGAAGTCAGGGGGAGTGAGAGAAGTCAGGGGGAGTGAGAGAAGTCAGGGGGAGTGAGAGACGTCAGGGGGAGTGAGAGAAGTCAGGGGGTGTGAGAGAAGTCAGGGGGTGTGAGAGATGTCAGGGGGAGTGAGAGTAGTCAGGGGAGAGAGAGAAGTCAGGGGGCGTGAGAGAAGTCAGGGGGAGTGAGAGAAGTCAGGGAGAGTGAGAGAAGTCAGGGGGAGTGAGAGATGTCAGGGGGAGTGACAGAAGTCAGGGGGAGTGAGAGAAGTCAGGGGGAGTGAGAGAGGTCAGGGGGAGTGAGAGAAGTCGGGGGGAGTGAGAGAAGTCGGGGGGAATAAGAGAAGTCGGGGGGAGTGAGAGAAGTCGGGGGAGTGAGAGAAGTTAGGGGGAGTGAGAGAAGTCAGGGGGATGAGAGAAGTCAGGGGGAGTGATAGAAATCAGGGGGAGTGAGAGAAGTAAGGGGGAGTGAGAGAAGTCAGGGGGAGTGAGAGAAGTCAGGGGGAGTGAGAGAAGTCAGGGGGCGTGAGAGAAGTCAGGGGGAGTGAGAGAAGTCAGGGGGAGTGAGAGAAGTCAGGGGGAGTGAGAGAAGTCAGGGGGAGTGAGAGAAGTCAGGGGGAGTGAGAGAAGTCAGTGGGAGTGAGAGAAGTCAGGGGTAGTGAGAGAGGTCAGGGGGAGTGAAAGAAGTCAGGGGGTGTGGGAGAAGTCAGGGGGAGTGAGAGAAGTATGGGGGAGAGAGAGAAGTCAGGGGGAGAGAGAGAAGTCAGGGGGAGTGAGAGAAGTCAGGGGGAGTGAGAGAAGTCAGGGGAGTGAGAGAAAACAGCGAGAGTGAGAGAAGTCAGGGTGAGTGAGAGCAGCGAGGGGGAGTGAGAGAAGTCAGGGGGAGTGAGAGAAGTGAGGGGGAGTGAGAGAAGTCAGGGGGGTGAGAGAAGTCAGGGAGAGTGAGAGAAGTCAGGGGGAGTGAGAGAAGTCAGGGGGAGTGACAGAACCGAGGGGTGGTGAGAGAAGTCAGGGGGAGTGAGAGAAGTCAGGGGGGTCAGAGAAGTCAGGGGGAGAGAGAGAAGTCAGGGGGAGTGAGAAAAGTCAGGGGGAGTGAGAGAAGTCAGGGAGAGTGAGAGAAGTCAGGGGGAGTGAGAGAAGTCAGGGGGAGTGAGAGAAGCGAGGGGGGGTGAGAGAAGTCAGGGGGAGTGAGAGAAGTCAGGGGGATTGAGAGATGTCAGGGGGAGTGAGAGAAGTCAGGGGGAGTGAGAGAAGTCAGGGGGAGTGAGAGAAGTCAGGGAGAGTGAGAGAAGTCAGGGAGAGTGAGAGAAGTCAGGGAGAGTGAGAGAAGTGAGGGGGAGTGAGAGAAGTCAGGGGGAGTGAGAGAAGTGAGGGGGAGTGAGAGAAGTCAGGGGGAGTGAGAGAAGTCGGGGGGAGTGAGAGAAGTCGGGGGAAGTGAGAGAAGTCGGGGGGAGTGAGAGAAGTCGGGGGGAGTGAAAGAAGTCGGGGGAGTGAGAGAAGTCAGGGGGAGTGAGAGAAGTCAGGGGGAGTGAGAGAAGTCAGGGGGAGTGAGAGAAATCAGGGCGAGTGAGAGAAGTCAGGGGGAGTGAGAGAAGTCAGGGGGAGTGAGAGAAGTCAGGGGGAGTGAGAGAAGTCAGGGGGAGTGAGAGAAGTCAGTGGGAGTGAGAGAAGTCAGGGGGAGTGAGAGAGGTCAGGGGGAGTGAGAGAAGTCAGGGGGTGTGAGAGAAGTCAGGGGGAGTGAGAGAAGTATGGGGGAGAGAGAGAAGTCAGGGGGAGAGAGAGAAGTCAGGGGGAGTGAGAGAAGTCAGGGGGAGTGAGAGAAGTCAGGGGGAGTGAGAGAAAACAGGGAGAGTGAGAGAAGTCAGGGTGAGTGAGAGAAGCAAGGGGGAGTGAGAGAAGTCAGGGGGAGTGAGAGAAGTCAGGGGGAGTGAGAGAAGTCAGGGGGGTGAGAGAAGTCAGGGGGAGTGAGAGAAGCGAGGGGGAGTGAGAGAAGTCAGGGGGAGTGAGAGAAGTCAGGGGGAGTGAGAGAAGTCAGGGGGAGTGAGAGAAGTCAGGGAGAATGAGAGAAGTCAGGGGGGTGAGAGAAGTCAGGGAGAGTGAGAGATGTCAGGGGGAGTGAGAGAAGTCAGGGGGAGTGAGAGAAGCGAGGGGGGGTGAGAGAAGTCAGGGGGAGTGAGAGAAGTCAGGGGGATTGAGAGATGTCAGGGGGAGTGAGAGAAGTCAGGGGGAGTGAGAGAAGTCAGGGGGAGTGAGAGAAGTCAGGGGGAGTGAGAGAAGTCAGGGGGAGAGAGAGAAGTCAGGGGGAGAGAGAGAAGTCAGGGGGAGTGAGAGAAGTCAGGGGGAGTGAGAGAAGTCAGGGGGTTTGAGAGATGTCAGGGAGAGTGAGAGAAGTCAGGGGGAGTGAGAGAAGTCAGGGGGAGTGAGAGAAGTCAGGGGGAGTGAGTGAAGTCAGGGGGAGTGAGAGAAGTCAGGGGGAGTGAGAGAAGTCAGGGGGATTGAGAGAAGTCAGGGAGAGTGAGAGAAGTCAGGGGGAGTGAGAGAAGTCAGGGAGAGTGAGAGATGTCAGGGAGAGTGAGAGAAGTCAGGGGGAGTGAGAGAAGTCAGGGGGAGTGAGAGAAGTCAGTGGGAGTGAGAGAAGTCAGGGGGAGTGAGAGAGGTCAGGGAGAGTGAGAGAAGTCAGGGGGAGTGAGAGAAGTCAGGGGGAGTGAGAGAAGTCAGGGGGAGTGAGAGAAGTCAGGGAGAGTGAGAGAAGTCAGGGGGAGTGAGAGAAGTCAGGGGAAGTGAGAGAAGTCAGGGGGAGTGAGAGAAGTCAGGGGGAGTGAGAGAAGTCAGGGGGAGTGAGAGAAGTCAGGGGGAGTGAGAGAAGTCAGGGAGAGTGAGAGAAGTCAGGGGGAGTGAGAGAAGTCAGGGGAGTGAGAGAAGTCAGGGGGAGTGAGAGAAGTCAGGGGGAGTGAGAGAAGTCAGGGGGAGTGAGAGAAGTCAGGGGGAGTGAGAGAAGTCAGGGGGAGAGAGAGAAGTCAGGGGGAGTAAGAGAAGTCAGGGGGAGTGAGAGAAGTCAGGGGGAGTGAGAGAAGTCAGGGGGAGTGAGAGAAGTCAGGGAGAGTGAGAGAAGTCAGGGGGAGTGAGAGAAGTCAGGGGGTGTGAGAGAAGTCAGGGGGAGTGAGAGATGTCAGGGGGAGTGAGAGAAGTCAGGGGAGAGAGAGAAGTCAGGGGGAGTGAGAGAAGTCAGGGGGAGTGAGAGAAGTCAGGGAGAGCGAGAGAAGTCAGGGAGAGTGAGAGAAGTCAGGGGGAGTGAGAGAAGTCAGGGGGAGTGAGAGCAGTCAGGGGGAGTGAGAGAAGTCAGGGGGAGTGAGAGAAGTCGGGGGGAGTGAGAGAAGTCGGGGGGAGTGAGAGAAGTCGGGGGAGTGAGAGAAGTCAGGGGGATTGAGAGACGTCAGGGGGAGTGAGAGAAGTCAGGGGGAGTGAGAGAGGTCAGGGGGAGTGAGAGAAGTCAGGGGGTGTGAGAGAAGTCAGGGGGAGTGAGAGAAGTATGGGGGAGAGAGAGAAGTCAGGGGGAGAGAGAGAAGTCAGGGGGAGTGAGAGAAGTCAGGGGGAGTGACAGAAGTCAGGGGGAGTGAGAGAAAACAGGGAGAGTGAGAGAAGTCAGGGTGAGTGAGAGAAGCGAGGGGGAGTGAGAGAAGTCAGGGGGAGTGAGAGAAGTCAGGGGGAGTGAGAGAAGTCAGGGGGGTGAGAGAAGTCAGGGAGAGTGAGAAAAGTCAGGGGGAGTGAGAGAAGTCAGGGGGAGTGAGAGAAGCGAGGGGGGGTGAGAGAAGTCAGGGGGAGTGAGAGAAGTCAGGGGGGTGAGAGAAGTCAGGGGGAGTGAAAGAAGTCAGGGGGAGTGAGAGAAGTCAGGGGGATTGAGAGATGTCAGGGGGAGTGAGAGAAGTCAGGGGGAGTGAGAGAAGTCAGGGGGAGTGAGAGAAAGTCAGGGGGAGTGAGAGAAGTCAGGGAGAGTGAGAGAAGTCAGGGAGAGTGAGAGAATTCAGGGAGAGTGAGAGAAGTCAGGGGGAGTGAGAGAAGTCAGGGGGAGTGAGAGAAGTGAGGGGGAGTGAGAGAAGTCAGGGGGAGTGAGAGAAGTCGGGGGGAGTGAGAGAAGTCGGGGGGAGTGAGAGAAGTCGGGGGGAGTGAGAGAAGTCGGGGGACTGAGAGAAGTCAGGGGGAGTGAGAGAAGTCAGGGGGAGTGAGAGAAGTCAGGGGGAGTGAGAGAAATCAGGGCGAGTGAGAGAAGTCAGGGGGAGTGAGAGAAGTCAGGGGGAGTGAGAGAAGTCAGGGGGAGTGAGAGAAGTCAGTGGGAGTGAGAGAAGTCAGGGGGAGTGAGAGAGGTCAGGGGGAGTGAGAGAAGTCAGGGGGTGTGAGAGAAGTCAGGGGGAGTGAGAGAAGTATGGGGGAGAGAGAGAAGTCAGGGGGAGAGAGAGAAGTCAGGGGGAGTGAGAGAAGTCAGGGGGAGTGAGAGAAGTCAGGGGGAGTGAGAGAAAACAGGGAGAGTGAGAGAAGTCAGGGTGAGTGAGAGAAGCAAGGGGGAGTGAGAGAAGTCAAGGGGAGTGAGAGAAGTCAGGGGGAGTGGGAGAAGTCAGGGGGGTGAGAGAAGTCAGGGGGAGTGAGAGAAGCGAGGGGGAGTGAGAGAAGTCAGGGGGAGTGAGAGAAGTCAGGGGGAGTGAGAGAAGTCAGGGGGAGTGAGAGAAGTCAGGGAGAATGAGAGAAGTCAGGGGGGTGAGAGAAGTCAGGGAGAGTGAGAGAAGTCAGGGGGAGTGAGAGAAGTCAGGGGGAGTGAGAGAAGTCAGGGGGACTGAGAGAAGTCAGGGGGAGTGAGAGAAGTCAGGGGGAGTGAGAGAAGCGAGGGGGGGTGAGAGAAGTCAGGGGGAGTGAGAGAAGTCGGGGGATTGAGAGATGTCAGGGGGAGTGAGAGAAGTCAGGGGGAGTGAGAGAAGTCAGGGGGAGTGAGAGAAGTCAGCGGGAGTGAGAGAAGTCAGGGGGAGTGAGAGAAGTCAGGGGGAGTGAGAGAAGTCGGGGGGCGTGAGAGAAGTCGGGGGGAGTGAGAGAAGTCAGGGGGAGGGAGAGAATTCAGGGGGAGTGAGAGAAGTCAGGGGGAGTGAGAGAAGTCAGGGGGAGTGAGAGAAGTCAGGGGGAGTGAGAGAAGTCAGGTGGATTGAGAGATGTCAGGGAGAGTGAGAGAAGTCAGGGGGAGTGAGAGAAGTCAGGGGGAGTGAGAGAAGTCAGGGGGAGTGAGAGAAGTCAGGGGGATTGAGAGAAGTCAGGGAGAGTGAGAGAAGTCAGGGGGAGTGAGAGAAGTCAGGGAGAGTGAGAGATGTCAGGGAGAGTGAGAGAAGTAAGGGGGAGTGAGAGAAGTCAGGGGGAGTGAGAGAAGTCAGTGGGAGTGAGAGATGTCAGGGGGAGTGAGAGAAGTCAGGGGGAGTGAGAGAAGTCAGGGTGAGTGAGAGAAGCGAGGGGGAGTGAGAGAAGTCAGGGGGAGTGAGAGAAGTCAGGGGGAGTGAGAGAAGTCAGGGGGGTGAGAGAAGTCAGGGAGAGTGAGAAAAGTCAGGGGGAGTGAGAGAAGTCAGGGGGAGTGAGAGAAGCGAGGGGGGGTGAGAGAAGTCAGGGGGAGTGAGAGAAGTCAGGGGGGTGAGAGAAGTCAGGGGGAGTGAGAGAAGTCAGGGGGAGTGAGAGATGTCAGGGGGAGTGAGAGAAGTCAGGGGGAGTGAGAGAAGTCAGGGGGAGTGAGAGAAAGTCAGGGGGAGTGAGAGAAGTCAGGGAGAGTGAGAGAAGTCAGGGAGAGTGAGAGAATTCAGGGAGAGTGAGAGAAGTCAGGGGGAGTGAGAGAAGTCAGGGGGAGTGAGAGAAGTGAGGGGGAGTGAGAGAAGTCAGGGGGAGTGAGAGAAGTCAGGGGGAGTGAGAGAAAGTCAGGGGGAGTGAGAGAAGTCAGGGAGAGTGAGAGAAGTCAGGGAGAGTGAGAGAATTCAGGGAGAGTGAGAGAAGTCAGGGGGAGTGAGAGATGTCAGGGGGAGTGAGAGAAGTCAGGGGGAGTGAGAGAAGTCAGGGGGAGTGAGAGAAAGTCAGGGGGAGTGAGAGAAGTCAGGGAGAGTGAGAGAAGTCAGGGAGAGTGAGAGAATTCAGGGAGAGTGAGAGAAGTCAGGGGGAGTGAGAGAAGTCAGGGGGAGTGAGAGAAGTGAGGGGGAGTGAGAGAAGTCAGGGGGAGTGAGAGAAGTCGGGGGGAGTGAGAGAAGTCGGGGGGAGTGAGAGAAGTCGGGGGGAGTGAGAGAAGTCGGGGGACTGAGAGAAGTCAGGGGGAGTGAGAGAAGTCAGGGGGAGTGAGAGAAGTCAGGGGGAGTGAGAGAAATCAGGGCGAGTGAGAGAAGTCAGGGGGAGTGAGAGAAGTCAGGGGGAGTGAGAGAAGTCAGGGGGAGTGAGAGAAGTCAGTGGGAGTGAGAGAAGTCAGGGGGAGTGAGAGAGGTCAGGGGGAGTGAGAGAAGTCAGGGGGTGTGAGAGAAGTCAGGGGGAGTGAGAGAAGTATGGGGGAGAGAGAGAAGTCAGGGGGAGAGAGAGAAGTCAGGGGGAGTGAGAGAAGTCAGGGGGAGTGAGAGAAGTCAGGGGGAGTGAGAGAAAACAGGGAGAGTGAGAGAAGTCAGGGTGAGTGAGAGAAGCAAGGGGGAGTGAGAGAAGTCAGGGGGAGTGAGAGAAGTCAGGGGGAGTGGGAGAAGTCAGGGGGGTGAGAGAAGTCAGGGGGAGTGAGAGAAGCGAGGGGGAGTGAGAGAAGTCAGGGGGAGTGAGAGAAGTCAGGGGGAGTGAGAGAAGTCAGGGGGAGTGAGAGAAGTCAGGGAGAATGAGAGAAGTCAGGGGGACTGAGAGAAGTCAGGGGGAGTGAGAGAAGTCGGGGGATTGAGAGATGTCAGGGGGAGTGAGAGAAGTCAGGGGGAGTGAGAGAAGTCAGGGGGAGTGAGAGAAGTCAGCGGGAGTGAGAGAAGTCAGGGGGAGTGAGAGAAGTCAGGGGGAGTGAGAGAAGTCAGGGGGAGTGAGAGAAGTCAGGGGGACTGAGAGAAGTCAGGGGGAGTGAGAGAAGTCAGGGGGAGTGAGAGAAGCGAGGGGGGGTGAGAGAAGTCAGGGGGAGTGAGAGAAGTCGGGGGATTGAGAGATGTCAGGGGGAGTGAGAGAAGTCAGGGGGAGTGAGAGAAGTCAGGGGGAGTGAGAGAAGTCAGCGGGAGTGAGAGAAGTCAGGGGGAGTGAGAGAAGTCAGGGGGAGTGAGAGAAGTCGGGGGGCGTGAGAGAAGTCGGGGGGAGTGAGAGAAGTCAGGGGGAGGGAGAGAATTCAGGGGGAGTGAGAGAAGTCAGGGGGAGTGAGAGAAGTCAGGGGGAGTGAGAGAAGTCAGGGGGATTGAGAGATGTCAGGGAGAGTGAGAGAAGTCAGGGGGAGTGAGAGAAGTCAGGGGGAGTGAGAGAAGTCAGGGGGAGCGAGAGAAGTCAGGGGGAGTGAGAGAAGTCAGGGGGATTGAGAGAAGTCAGGGAGAGTGAGAGAAGTCAGGGGGAGTGAGAGAAGTCAGGGAGAGTGAGAGATGTCAGGGAGAGTGAGAGAAGTAAGGGGGAGTGAGAGAAGTCAGGGGGAGTGAGAGAAGTCAGTGGGAGTGAGAGAAGCCAGGGGGAGTGAGAGAGGTCAGGGAGAGTGAGAGAAGTCAGGGGGAGTGAGAGAAGTCAGGGGGAGTGAGAGAAGTCAGGGGGAGTGAGAGAAGTCAGGGAGAGTGAGAGAAGTCAGGGGGAGTGAGAGAAGTCAGGGGGAGTGAGAGAAGTCAGGGGGAGTGAGAGAAGTCAGTGGGAGTGAGAGAAGTCAGGGGGAGTGAGAGAGGTCAGGGGGAGTGAGAGAAGTCAGGGGGTGTGAGAGAAGTCAGGGGGAGTGAGAGAAGTATGGGGGAGAGAGAGAAGTCAGGGGGAGAGAGAGAAGTCAGGGGGAGTGAGAGAAGTCAGGGGGAGTGAGAGAAGTCAGGGGGAGTGAGAGAAAACAGGGAGAGTGAGAGAAGTCAGGGTGAGTGAGAGAAGCAAGGGGGAGTGAGAGAAGTCAGGGGGAGTGAGAGAAGTCAGGGGGAGTGAGAGAAGTCAGGGAGAGTGAGAGAAGACAGGGGGAGTGAGAGAAGTCAGGGGGAGTGAGAGATGTCAGGGGGAGTGAGAGAAGTCAGGGTGAGTGAGAGAAGCAAGGGGGAGTGAGAGAAGTCAGGGGGAGTGAGAGAAGTCAGGGGGAGTGAGAGAAGTAAGGGGGTTGAGAGAAGTCAGGGGGAGTGAGAGAAGCGAGGGGGAGTGAGAGAAGTCAGGTGGAGTGAGAGAAGTCAGGGCGAGTGAGAGAAGTCAGGGGGAGTGAGAGAAATCAGGGAGAATGAGAGAAGTCAGGGGGGTGAGAGAAGTCAGGGAGAGTGAGAGATGTCAGGGGGAGTGAGAGAAGTCAGGGGGAGTGAGAGAAGTCAGGGAGAGTGAGAGAAGTCAGGGGGAGTGAGAGAAGTCAGGGAGAGTGAGAGATGTCAGGGAGAGTGAGAGAAGTCAGGGGGAGTGAGAGAAGTCAGGGGGAGTGAGAGAAGTCAGTGGGAGTGAGAGAAGTCAGGGGGAGTGAGAGAGGTCAGGGAGAGTGAGAGAAGTCAGGGGGAGTGAGAGAAGTCAGGGGGAGTGAGAGAAGTCAGGGGGAGTGAGAGAAGTCAGGGAGAGTGAGAGAAGTCAGGGGGAGTGAGAGAAGTCAGGGGAAGTGAGAGAAGTCAGGGGGAGTGAGAGAAGTCAGGGGGAGTGAGAGAAGTCAGGGGGAGTGAGAGAAGTCAGGGAGAGTGAGAGAAGTCAGGGGGAGTGAGAGAAGTCAGGGGAGTGAGAGAAGTCAGGGGGAGTGAGAGAAGTCAGGGGGAGTGAGAGAAGTCAGGGGGAGTGAGAGAAGTCAGGGGGAGTGAGAGAAGTCAGGGGGAGAGAGAGAAGTCAGGGGGAGTAAGAGAAGTCAGGGGGAGTGAGAGAAGTCAGGGGGAGTGAGAGAAGTCAGGGGGAGTGAGAGAAGTCAGGGAGAGTGAGAGAAGTCAGGGGGAGTGAGAGAAGTCAGGGGGTGTGAGAGAAGTCAGGGGGAGTGAGAGATGTCAGGGGGAGTGAGAGAAGTCAGGGGAGAGAGAGAAGTCAGGGGGAGTGAGAGAAGTCAGGGGGAGTGAGAGAAGTCAGGGAGAGCGAGAGAAGTCAGGGAGAGTGAGAGAAGTCAGGGGGAGTGAGAGAAGTCAGGGGGAGTGAGAGCAGTCAGGGGGAGTGAGAGAAGTCAGGGGGAGTGAGAGAAGTCGGGGGGAGTGAGAGAAGTCGGGGGGAGTGAGAGAAGTCGGGGGAGTGAGAGAAGTCAGGGGGATTGAGAGACGTCAGGGGGAGTGAGAGAAGTCAGGGGGAGTGAGAGAGGTCAGGGGGAGTGAGAGAAGTCAGGGGGTGTGAGAGAAGTCAGGGGGAGTGAGAGAAGTATGGGGGAGAGAGAGAAGTCAGGGGGAGAGAGAGAAGTCAGGGGGAGTGAGAGAAGTCAGGGGGAGTGACAGAAGTCAGGGGGAGTGAGAGAAAACAGGGAGAGTGAGAGAAGTCAGGGTGAGTGAGAGAAGCGAGGGGGAGTGAGAGAAGTCAGGGGGAGTGAGAGAGGTCAGGGGGAGTGAGAGAAGTCAGGGGGGTGAGAGAAGTCAGGGAGAGTGACAGAAGTCAGGGGGAGTGAGAGAAGTCAGGGGGAGTGAGAGAAGCGAGGGGGGGTGAGAGAAGTCAGGGGGAGTGAGAGAAGTCAGGGGGGTGAGAGAAGTCAGGGGGAGTGAGAGAAGTCATGGGGAGTGAGAGAAGTCAGGGGGATTGAGAGATGTCAGGGGGAGTGAGAGAAGTCAGGGGGAGTGAGAGAAGTCAGGGGAAGTGAGAGAAAGTCAGGGGGAGTGAGAGAAGTCGGGGGGAGTGAGAGAAGTCAGGGAGAGTGAGAGAATTCAGGGAGAGTGAGAGAAGTCAGGGAGAGTGAGAGAAGTCAGGGAGAGTGAGAGAATTCAGGGAGAGTGAGAGAAGTCAGGGGGAGTGAGAGAAGTCAGGGGGAGTGAGAGAAGTGAGGGGGAGTGAGAGAAGTCAGGGGGAGTGAGAGAAGTCGGGGGGAGTGAGAGAAGTCGGGGGGAGTGAGAGAAGTCGGGGGGAGTGAGAGAAGTCTGGGGACTGAGAGAAGTCAGGGGGAGTGAGAGAAGTCAGGGGGAGTGAGAGAAGTCAGGGGGAGTGAGAGAAATCAGGGCGAGTGAGAGAAGTCAGGGGGAGTGAGAGAAGTCAGGGGGAGTGAGAGAAGTCAGGGGGTGTGAGAGAAGTCAGGGGGAGTGAGAGAAGTCAGTGGGAGTGAGAGAAGTCAGGGGGTGTGAGAGAAGTCAGGGGGAGTGAGAGAAGTATGGGGGAGAGAGAGAAGTCAGGGGGAGAGAGAGAAGTCAGGGGGAGTGAGAGAAGTCAGGGGGAGTGAGAGAAGTCAGGGGGAGTGAGAGAAAACAGGGAGAGTGAGAGAAGTCAGGGTGAGTGAGAGAAGCAAGGGGGAGTGAGAGAAGTCAGGGGGAGTGAGAGAAGTCAGGGGGAGTGGGAGAAGTCAGGGGGGTGAGAGAAGTCAGGGGGAGTGAGAGAAGCGAGGGGGAGTGAGAGAAGTCAGGGGGAGTGAGAGAAGTCAGGGGGAGTGAGAGAAGTCAGGGGGAGTGAGAGAAGTCAGGGAGAATGAGAGAAGTCAGGGGGAGTGAGAGAAGTCAGGGGGAGTGAGAGAAGTCAGGGGGACTGAGAGAAGTCAGGGGGAGTGAGAGAAGTCAGGGGGAGTGAGAGAAGCGAGGGGGGGGTGAGAGAAGTCAGGGGGAGTGAGAGAAGTCGGGGGATTGAGAGATGTCAGGGGGAGTGAGAGAAGTCAGGGGGAGTGAGAGAAGTCAGGGGGAGTGAGAGAAGTCAGGGGGAGTGAGAGAAGTCAGGGGGAGTGAGAGAAGTCAGGGGGAGTGAGAGAAGTCGGGGGGAGTGAGAGAAGTCGGGGGGCGTGAGAGAAGTCAGGGGGAGTGAGAGAAGTCAGGGGGAGGGAGAGAATTCAGGGGGAGTGAGAGAAGTCAGGGGGAGTGAGAGAAGTCAGGGGGAGTGAGAGAAGTCAGGGGGATTGAGAGATGTCAGGGAGAGTGAGAGAAGTCAGGGGGAGTGAGAGAAGTCAGGGGGAGTGAGAGAAGTCAGGGAGAGTGAGAGAAGTCAGGGGGAGTGAGAGAAGTCAGGGGGAGTGAGAGAAGTCAGTGGGAGTGAGAGAAGTCAGGGGGAGTGAGAGAGGTCAGGGAGAGTGAGAGAAGTCAGGGGGAGTGAGAGAAGTCAGGGGGAGTGAGAGAAGTCAGGGGGAGTGAGAGAAGTGAGGGGGAGTGAGAGAAGTCAGGGGAAGTGAGAGAAGTCGGGGGGAGTGAGAGATGTCGGGGGGAGTGAGAGAAGTCGGGGGGAGTGAGAGAAGTCTGGGGACTGAGAGAAGTCAGGGGGAGTGAGAGAAGTCAGGGGGAGTGAGAGAAGTCAGGGGGAGTGAGAGAAATCAGGGCGAGTGAGAGAAGTCAGGGGGAGTGAGAGAAGTCAGGGGGAGTGAGAGAAGTCAGGGGGTGTGAGAGAAGTCAGGGGGAGTGAGAGAAGTCAGTGGGAGTGAGAGAAGTCAGGGGGAGTGAGAGAGGTCAGGGGGAGTGAGAGAAGTCAGGGGGTGTGAGAGAAGTCAGGGGGAGTGAGAGAAGTATGGGGGAGAGAGAGAAGTCAGGGGGAGAGAGAGAAGTCAGGGGGAGTGAGAGAAGTCAGGGGGAGTGAGAGAAGTCAGGGGGAGTGAGAGAAAACAGGGAGAGTGAGAGAAGTCAGGGTGAGTGAGAGAAGCAAGGGGGAGTGAGAGAAGTCAGGGGGAGTGAGAGAAGTCAGGGGGAGTGGGAGAAGTCAGGGGGGTGAGAGAAGTCAGGGGGAGTGAGAGAAGCGAGGGGGAGTGAGAGAAGTCAGGGGGAGTGAGAGAAGTCAGGGGGAGTGAGAGAAGTCAGGGGGAGTGAGAGAAGTCAGGGAGAATGAGAGAAGTCAGGGGGGTGAGAGACGTCAGGGAGAGTGAGAGAAGTCAGGGGGAGTGAGAGAAGTCAGGGGGAGTGAGAGAAGTCAGGGGGACTGAGAGAAGTCAGGGGGAGTGAGAGAAGTCAGGGGGAGTGAGAGAAGCGAGGGGGGGTGAGAGAAGTCAGGGGGAGTGAGAGAAGTCGGGGGATTGAGAGATGTCAGGGGGAGTGAGAGAAGTCAGGGGGAGTGAGAGAAGTCAGGGGGAGTGAGAGAAGTCAGGGGGAGTGAGAGAAGTCAGGGGGAGTGAGAGAAGTCGGGGGGAGTGAGAGAAGTCGGGGGGAGTGAGAGAAGTCGGGGGGCGTGAGAGAAGTCAGGGGGAGTGAGAGAAGTCAGGGGGAGGGAGAGAATTCAGGGGGAGTGAGAGAAGTCAGGGGGAGTGAGAGAAGTCAGGGGGAGTGAGAGAAGTCAGGGGGAGTGAGAGACGTCAGGGGGATTGAGAGATGTCAGGGAGAGTGAGAGAAGTCAGGGGGAGTGAGAGAAGTCAGGGGGAGTGAGAGAAGTCAGGGAGAGTGAGAGAAGTCAGGGGGAGTGAGAGAAGTCAGGGGGAGTGAGAGAAGTCAGTGGGAGTGAGAGAAGTCAGGGGGAGTGAGAGAGGTCAGGGAGAGTGAGAGAAGTCAGGGGGAGTGAGAGAAGTCAGGGGGAGTGAGAGAAGTCAGGGGGAGTGAGAGAAGTCAGGGAGAGTGAGAGAAGTCAGGGGGAGTGAGAGAAGTCAGGGGGAGTGAGAGAAGTCAGGGGGAGTGAGAGAAGTCAGTGGGAGTGAGAGAAGTCAGGGGGAGTGAGAGAAGTCAGGGGGAGTGAGAGAGGTCAGGGGGAGTGAGAGAAGTCAGGGGGTGTGAGAGAAGTCAGGGGGAGTGAGAGAAGTATGGGGGAGAGAGAGAAGTCAGGGGGAGAGAGAGAAGTCAGGGGGAGTGAGAGAAGTCAGGGGGAGTGAGAGAAGTCAGGGGGAGTGAGAGAAAACAGGGAGAGTGAGAGAAGTCAGGGTGAGTGAGAGAAGCAAGGGGGAGTGAGAGATGTCGGGGGAGTGAGAGAAGTCAGGGGGAGTGAGAGAAGTCAGGGAGAGTGAGAGAAGTCAGGGGGAGTGAGAGAAGTCAGGGGGAGTGAGAGATGTCAGGGGGAGTGAGAGAAGTCAGGGGAGAGAGAGAAGTCAGGGGGAGTGAGAGAAGTCAGGGTGAGTGAGAGAAGCAAGGGGGAGTGAGAGAAGTCAGGGGGAGTGAGAGAAGTCAGGGGGAGTGAGAGAAGTCAGGGGGGTGAGAGAAGTCAGGGGGAGTGAGAGAAGCGAGGGGGAGTGAGAGAAGTCAGGGGGAGTGAGAGAAGTCAGGGGGAGTGAGAGAAGTCAGGGGGAGTGAGAGAAGTCAGGGAGAATGAGAGAAGTCAGGGGGGTGAGAGAAGTCAGGGAGAGTGAGAGATGTCAGGGGGAGTGAGAGAAGTCAGGGGGAGTGAGAGAAGCGAGGGGGGGGGTGAGAGAAGTCAGGGGGAGTGAGAGAAGTCGGGGGATTGAGAGATTTCAGGGGGAGTGAGAGAAGTCAGGGGGAGTGAGAGAAGTCAGGGGGAGTGAGAGAAGTCAGGGGGAGTGAGAGAAGTCAGGGGGAGTGAGAGAAGTCGGGGGGAGTGAGAGACGTCGGGGGGAGTGAGAGAAGTCAGGGGGAGTGAGAGAAGTCAGGGGGAGGGAGAGAATTCAGGGGGAGTGAGAGAAGTCAGGGGGAGTGAGAGAAGTCAGGGGGAGTGAGAGAAGTCAGGGGGAGTGAGAGAAGTCAGGGGGATTGAGAGATGTCAGGGAGAGTGAGAGAAGTCAGGGGGAGTGAGAGAAGTCAGGGGGAGTGAGAGAAGTCAGGGGGAGTGAGAGAAGTCAGGGGGAGTGAGAGAAGTCAGGGGGAGTGAGAGAAGTCAGGGGGATTGAGAGAAGTCAGGGAGAGTGAGAGAAGTCAGGGGGAGTGAGAGAAGTCAGGGAGAGTGAGAGATGTCAGGGAGAGTGAGAGAAGTCAGGGGGAGTGAGAGAAGTCAGGGGGAGTGAGAGAAGTCAGTGGGAGTGAGAGAAGTCAGGGGGAGTGAGAGAGGTCAGGGAGAGTGAGAGAAGTCAGGGGGAGTGAGAGAAGTCAGGGGGAGTGAGAGAAGTCAGGGAGAGTGAGAGAAGTCAGGGGGAGTGAGAGAAGTCAGGGGGAGTGAGAGAAATCAGGGGAAGTGAGAGAAGTCAGGGGGAGTGAGAGAAGTCAGGGGGAGTGAGAGAAATCAGGGGGAGTGAGAGAAGTCAGGGGGAGTGAGAGAAGTCAGGGAGAGTGAGAGAAGTCAGGGGGAGTGAGAGAAGTCAGGGGAGAGAGAGAAGTCAGGGGGAGTGAGAGAAGTCAGGGGGAGTGAGAGAAGTCAGGGGGAGTGAGAGAAGTCAGGGGGAGTGAGAGAAGTCAGGGGGAGAGAGAGAAGTATGGGGGAGAGAGAGAAGTCAGGGGGAGAGAGAGAAGTCAGGGGGAGAGAGAGAAGTCAGGGGGAGTGAGAGAAGTCAGGGGAAGTGAGAGAAGTCAGGGGGAGTGAGAGAAAACAGGGAGAGTGAGAGAAGTCAGGGTGAGTGAGAGAAGCAAGGGGGAGTGAGAGAAGTCAGGGGGAGTGAGAGAAGTCAGGGGGAGTGAGAGAAGTCAGGGAGAGTGAGAGAAGTCAGGGGGAGTGAGAGAAGTCAGGGGGAGTGAGAGATGTCAGGGGGAGTGAGAGAAGTCAGGGGAGAGAGAGAAGTCAGGGGGAGTGAGAGAAGTCAGGGTGAGTGAGAGAAGCAAGGGGGAGTGAGAGAAGTCAGGGGGAGTGAGAGAAGTCAGGGGGAGTGAGAGAAGTCAGGGGGGTGAGAGAAGTCAGGGGGAGTGAGAGAAGCGAGGGGGAGTGAGAGAAGTCAGGGGGAGTGAGAGAAGTCAGGGGGAGTGAGAGAAGTCAGGGAGAATGAGAGAAGTCAGGGGGGTGAGAGAAGTCAGGGAGAGTGAGAGATGTCAGGGGGAGTGAGAGAAGTCAGGGGGAGTGAGAGAAGCGAGGGGGGGGGTGAGAGAAGTCAGGGGGAGTGAGAGAAGTCGGGGGATTGAGAGATTTCAGGGGGAGTGAGAGAAGTCAGGGGGAGTGAGAGAAGTCAGGGGGAGTGAGAGAAGTCAGGGGGAGTGAGAGAAGTCAGGGGGAGTGAGAGAAGTCGGGGGGAGTGAGAGACGTCGGGGGGAGTGAGAGAAGTCAGGGGGAGTGAGAGAAGTCAGGGGGAGGGAGAGAATTCAGGGGGAGTGAGAGAAGTCAGGGGGAGTGAGAGAAGTCAGGGGGAGTGAGAGAAGTCAGGGGGAGTGAGAGAAGTCAGGGGGATTGAGAGATGTCAGGGAGAGTGAGAGAAGTCAGGGGGAGTGAGAGAAGTCAGGGGGAGTGAGAGAAGTCAGGGGGAGTGAGAGAAGTCAGGGGGAGTGAGAGAAGTCAGGGGGATTGAGAGAAGTCAGGGAGAGTGAGAGAAGTCAGGGGGAGTGAGAGAAGTCAGGGAGAGTGAGAGATGTCAGGGAGAGTGAGAGAAGTCAGGGGGAGTGAGAGAAGTCAGGGGGAGTGAGAGAAGTCAGTGGGAGTGAGAGAAGTCAGGGGGAGTGAGAGAGGTCAGGGAGAGTGAGAGAAGTCAGGGGGAGTGAGAGAAGTCAGGGGGAGTGAGAGAAGTCAGGGAGAGTGAGAGAAGTCAGGGGGAGTGAGAGAAGTCAGGGGGAGTGAGAGAAATCAGGGGAAGTGAGAGAAGTCAGGGGGAGTGAGAGAAGTCAGGGGGAGTGAGAGAAATCAGGGGGAGTGAGAGAAGTCAGGGGGAGTGAGAGAAGTCAGGGAGAGTGAGAGAAGTCAGGGGGAGTGAGAGAAGTCAGGGGAGAGAGAGAAGTCAGGGGGAGTGAGAGAATTCAGGGGGAGTGAGAGAAGTCAGGGGGAGTGAGAGAAGTCAGGGGAGTGAGAGAAGTCAGGGGGAGAGAGAGAAGTATGGGGGAGAGAGAGAAGTCAGGGGGAGAGAGAGAAGTCAGGGGGAGAGAGAGAAGTCAGGGGGAGTGAGAGAAGTCAGGGGGAGTGAGAGAAGTCAGGGGGAGTGAGAGAAAACAGGGAGAGTGAGAGAAGTCAGGGTGAGTGAGAGAAGCAAGGGGGAGTGAGAGAAGTCAGGGGGAGTGAGAGAAGTCAGGGGGAGTGAGAGAAGTCAGGGAGAGTGAGAGAAGTCAGGGGGAGTGAGAGAAGTCAGGGGGAGTGAGAGATGTCAGGGGGAGTGAGAGAAGTCAGGGGAGAGAGAGAAGTCAGGGGGAGTGAGAGAAGTCAGGGTGAGTGAGAGAAGCAAGGGGGAGTGAGAGAAGTCAGGGGGAGTGAGAGAAGTCAGGGGGAGTGAGAGAAGTCAGGGGGGTGAGAGAAGTCAGGGGGAGTGAGAGAAGCGAGGGGGAGTGAGAGAAGTCAGGGGGAGTGAGAGAAGTCAGGGGGAGTGAGAGAAGTCAGGGGGAGTGAGAGAAGTCAGGGGGAGAGAGAGAAGTATGGGGGAGAGAGAGAAGTCAGGGGGAGAGAGAGAAGTCAGGGGGAGAGAGAGAAGTCAGGGGGAGTGAGAGAAGTCAGGGGGAGTGAGAGAAGTCAGGGGGAGTGAGAGAAAACAGGGAGAGTGAGAGAAGTCAGGGTGAGTGAGAGAAGCAAGGGGGAGTGAGAGAAGTCAGGGGGAGTGAGAGAAGTCAGGGGAGTGAGAGAAGTCAGGGAGAGTGAGAGAAGTCAGGGGGAGTGAGAGAAGTCAGGGGGAGTGAGAGATGTCAGGGGGAGTGAGAGAAGTCAGGGGAGAGAGAGAAGTCAGGGGGAGTGAGAGAAGTCAGGGTGAGTGAGAGAAGCAAGGGGGAGTGAGAGAAGTCAGGGGGAGTGAGAGAAGTCAGGGGGAGTGAGAGAAGTCAGGGGGGTGAGAGAAGTCAGGGGGAGTGAGAGAAGCGAGGGGGAGTGAGAGAAGTCAGGGGGAGTGAGAGAAGTCAGGGGGAGTGAGAGAAGTCAGGGGGAGTGAGAGAAGTCAGGGAGAATGAGAGAAGTCAGGGGGGTGAGAGAAGTCAGGGAGAGTGAGAGATGTCAGGGGGAGGAGAGAAGTCAGGGGGAGTGAGAGAAGTCAGGGGGAGTGAGAGAAGTCAGGGGGAGTGAGAGAAGCGAGGGGGGGTGAGAGAAGTCAGGGGGAGTGAGAGAAGTCGGGGGATTGAGAGATGTCAGGGGGAGTGAGAGAAGTCAGGGGGAGTGAGAGAAGTCAGGGGGAGTGAGGGAAGTCAGGGGGAGTGAGAGAAGTCAGGGGGAGTGAGAGAAGTCAGGGGGAGTGAGAGAAGTCGGGGGGAGTGAGAGAAGTCAGGGGGAGTGAGAGAAATCAGGGGGAGGGAGAGAATTCAGGGGGAGTGAGAGAAGTCAGGGGGAGTGAGAGAAGTCGGGGGAGTGAGAGAAGTCAGGGGGAGTGAGAGAAGTCAGGGGGATTGAGAGATGTCAGGGAGAGTGAGAGAAGTCAGGGGGAGTGAGAGAAGTCAGGGGGAGTGAGAGAAGTCAGGGGGAGTGAGAGAAGTCAGGGGGAGTGAGAGAAGTCAGGGGAAGTGAGAGAAGTCAGGGGGATTGAGAGAAGTCAGGGAGAGTGAGAGAAGTCAGGGGGAGTGAGAGAAGTCAGGGAGAGTGAGAGATGTCAGGGAGAGTGAGAGAAGTCAGGGGGAGTGAGAGAAGTCAGGGGGAGTGAGAGAAGTCAGTGGGAGTGAGAGAAGTCAGGGGGAGTGAGAGAGGTCAGGGAGAGTGAGAGAAGTCAGGGGGACTGAGAGAAGTCAGGGGGTGTGAGAGAAGTCAGGGGGAGTGAGAGAAGTATGGGGGAGAGAGAGAAGTCAGGGGGAGAGAGAGAAGTCAGGGGGAGTGAGAGAAGTCAGGGGGAGTGACAGAAGTCAGGGGGAGTGAGAGAAAACAGGGAGAGTGAGAGAAGTCAGGGTGAGTGAGAGAAGCGAGGGGGAGTGAGAGAAGTCAGGGGGAGTGAGAGAAGTCAGGGGGAGTGAGAGAAGTCAGGGGGGTGAGAGAAGTCAGGGAGAGTGAGAGAAGTCAGGGGGAGTGAGAGAAGTCAGGGGGAGTGAGAGAAGCGAGGGGGGGTGAGAGAAGTCAGGGGGAGTGAGAGAAGTCAGGGGGGTGAGAGAAGTCAGGGGGAGTGAGAGAAGTCAGGGGGAGTGAGAGAAGTCAGGGGGATGGAGAGATGTCAGGGGGAGTGAGAGAAGTCAGGGGGAGTGAGAGAAGTCAGTGGGAGTGAGAGAAGACAGGGGGAGTGAGAGAGGTCAGGGGGAGTGAGAGAAGTCAGGGGGTGTGAGAGAAGTCAGGGGGGGAGAGAGAGAAGTCAGGGGAGAGAGAGAAGTCAGGGGGAGTGAGAGAAGTCAGGGGGAGTGAGAGAAGTCAGGGGGAGTGAGAGAAAACAGGGAGAGTGAGAGAAGTCAGGGTGAGTGAGAGAAGCAAGGGGGAGTGAGAGAAGTCAGGGGGAGTGAGAGAAGTCAGGGGGAGTGAGAGAAGTCAGGGAGAGTGAGAGAAGTCAGGGGGAGTGAGAGAAGTCAGGGGGAGTGAGAGATGTCAGGGGGAGTGAGAGAAGTCAGGGGAGAGAGAGATGTCAGGGGGAGTGAGAGAAGTCAGGGTGAGTGAGAGAAGCAAGGGGGAGTGAGAGAAGTCAGGGGGAGTGAGAGAAGTCAGGGGGAGTGAGAGAAGTCAGGGGGTGAGAGAAGTCAGGGGGAGTGAGAGAAGCGAGGGGGAGTGAGAGAAGTCAGGGGAGTGAGAGAAGTCAGGGGGAGTGAGAGAAGTCAGGGGGAGTGAGAGAAGTCAGGGAGAATGAGAGAAGTCAGGGGGGTGAGAGAATCAGGGAGAGTGAGAGATGTCAGGGGGAGTGAGAGAAGTCAGGGGAGTGAGAGAAGCGAGGGGGGGTGAGAGAAGTCAGGGGGAGTGAGAGAAGTCGGGGGATTGAGAGATTTCAGGGGGAGTGAGAGAAGTCAGGGGGAGTGAGAGAAGTCAGGGGGAGTGAGAGAAGTCAGGGGGAGTGAGAGAAGTCAGGGGGAGTGAGAGACGTCGGGGGGAGTGAGAGAAGTCAGGGGGAGTGAGAGAAGTCAGGGGAGGGAGAGAATTCAGGGGGAGTGAGAGAAGTCAGGGGGAGTGAGAGAAGTCAGGGGGAGTGAGAGAAGTCAGGGGGAGTGAGAGAAGTCAGGGGATTGAGAGATGTCAGGGAGAGTGAGAGAAGTCAGGGGGAGTGAGAGAAGTCAGGGGGAGTGAGAGAAGTCAGGGGGAGTGAGAGAAGTCAGGGGGAGTGAGAGAAGTCAGGGGGAGTGAGAGAAGTCAGGGGGATTGAGAGAAGTCAGGGAGAGTGAGAGAAGTCAGGGGGAGTGAGAGAAGTCAGGGAGAGTGAGAGAAGTCAGGGGGAGTGAGAGATGTCAGGGAGAGTGAGAGAAGTCAGGGAGAGTGAGAGATGTCAGGGAGAGTGAGAGAAGTCAGGGGGAGTGAGAGAAGTCAGGGGAGTGAGAGAAGTCAGTGGGAGTGAGAGAAGTCAGGGGAGTGAGAGAGGTCAGGGAGAGTGAGAGAAGTCAGGGGGAGTGAGAGAAGTCAGGGGAGTGAGAGAAGTCAGGGGGAGTGAGAGAAGTCAGGGAGAGTGAGAGAAGTCAGGGGGAGTGAGAGAAGTCAGGGGGAGTGAGAGAAGTCAGGGGAAGTGAGAGAAGTCAGGGGGAGTGAGAGAAGTCAGGGGGAGTGAGAGAAGTCAGGGGGAGTGAGAGAAGTCAGGGGGAGTGAGAGAAGTCAGGGAGAGTGAGAGAAGTCAGGGGAGTGAGAGAAGTCAGGGGAGAGAGAGAAGTCAGGGGAGTGAGAGAAGTCAGGGGGAGTGAGAGAAGTCAGGGGGAGTGAGAGAAGTCAGGGGGAGTGAGAGAAGTCAGGGGAGTGAGAGAAGTCAGGGAGAGTGAGAGAAGTCAGGGGGAGTGAGAGAAGTCAGGGGGAGTGAGAGATGTCAGGGGGAGTGAGAGAAGTCAGGGGAGAGAGAGAAGTCAGGGGGAGTGAGAGAAGTCAGGGGAGTGAGAGAAGTCAGGGGGAGTGAGAGAAAACAGGGAGAGTGAGAGAAGTCAGGGTGAGTGAGAGAAGCAAGGGGGAGTGAGAGAAGTCAGGGGAGTGAGAGAAGTCAGGGGGAGTGAGAGAAGTCAGGGAGAGTGAGAGAAGTCAGGGGGAGTGAGAGAAGTCAGGGGGAGTGAGAGATGTCAGGGGGAGTGAGAGAAGTCAGGGGAGAGAGAGAAGTCAGGGGGAGTGAGAGAAGTCAGGGTGAGTGAGAGAAGCAAGGGGGAGTGAGAGAAGTCAGGGGGAGTGAGAGAAGTCAGGGGGAGTGAGAGAAGTCAGGGGGTGAGAGAAGTCAGGGGGAGTGAGAGAAGCGAGGGGAGTGAGAGAAGTCAGGGGGAGTGAGAGAAGTCAGGGGAGTGAGAGAAGTCAGGGAGAATGAGAGAAGTCAGGGGGGTGAGAGAGAGTCAGGGAGAGTGAGAGATGTCAGGGGAGTGAGAGAAGTCAGGGGGAGTGAGAGAAGCGAGGGGGGGGTGAGAGAAGTCAGGGGAGTGAGAGAAGTCGGGGGATTGAGAGATTTCAGGGGGAGTGAGAGAAGTCAGGGGGAGTGAGAGAAATCAGGGGGAGTGAGAGAAGTCAGGGGGAGTGAGAGAAGTCAGGGGAGTGAGAGAAGTCGGGGGGAGTGAGAGACGTCGGGGGGAGTGAGAGAAGTCAGGGGGAGTGAGAGAAGTCAGGGGGAGGGAGAGAATTCAGGGGGAGTGAGAGAAGTCAGGGGGAGTGAGAGAAGTCAGGGGGAGTGAGAGAAGTCAGGGGGAGTGAGAGAAGTCAGGGGGATTGAGAGATGTCAGGGAGAGTGAGAGAAGTCAGGGGGAGTGAGAGAAGTCAGGGGGAGTGAGAGAAGTCAGGGGGAGTGAGAGAAGTCAGGGGGAGTGAGAGAAGTCAGGGGGATTGAGAGAAGTCAGGGAGAGTGAGAGAAGTCAGGGGGAGTGAGAGAAGTCAGGGAGAGTGAGAGATGTCAGGGAGAGTGAGAGAAGTCAGGGGGAGTGAGAGAAGTCAGGGGGAGTGAGAGAAGTCAGTGGGAGTGAGAGAAGTCAGGGGGAGTGAGAGAGGTCAGGGAGAGTGAGAGAAGTCAGGGGGAGTGAGAGAAGTCAGGGGGAGTGAGAGAAGTCAGGGAGAGTGAGAGAAGTCAGGGGGAGTGAGAGAAGTCAGGGGAGTGAGAGAAATCAGGGGAAGTGAGAGAAGTCAGGGGGAGTGAGAGAAGTCAGGGGGAGTGAGAGAAATCAGGGGGAGTGAGAGAAGTCAGGGGGAGTGAGAGAAGTCAGGGAGAGTGAGAGAAGTCAGGGGGAGTGAGAGAAGTCAGGGGAGAGAGAGAAGTCAGGGGGAGTGAGAGAAGTCAGGGAGAGTGAGAGAAGTCAGGGGGAGGGAGAGAATTCAGGGGGAGTGAGAGAAGTCAGGGGGAGGGAGAGAATTCAGGGGGAGTGAGAGAAGTCAGGGGGAGTGAGAGAAGTCAGGGGGAGTGAGAGAAGTCAGGGGGAGAGAGAGAAGTATGGGGGAGAGAGAGAAGTCAGGGGGAGAGAGAGAAGTCAGGGGGAGAGAGAGAAGTCAGGGGGAGTGAGAGAAGTCAGGGGGAGTGAGAGAAGTCAGGGGGAGTGAGAGAAAACAGGGAGAGTGAGAGAAGTCAGGGTGAGTGAGAGAAGCAAGGGGGAGTGAGAGAAGTCAGGGGGAGTGAGAGAAGTCAGGGGGAGTGAGAGAAGTCAGGGAGAGTGAGAGAAGTCAGGGGGAGTGAGAGAAGTCAGGGGGAGTGAGAGATGTCAGGGGGAGTGAGAGAAGTCAGGGGAGAGAGAGAAGTCAGGGGGAGTGAGAGAAGTCAGGGTGAGTGAGAGAAGCAAGGGGGAGTGAGAGAAGTCAGGGGGAGTGAGAGAAGTCAGGGGGAGTGAGAGAAGTCAGGGGGGTGAGAGAAGTCAGGGGGAGTGAGAGAAGCGAGGGGGAGTGAGAGAAGTCAGGGGGAGTGAGAGAAGTCAGGGGAGTGAGAGAAGTCAGGGGGAGTGAGAGAAGTCAGGGAGAATGAGAGAAGTCAGGGGGGTGAGAGAAGTCAGGGAGAGTGAGAGATGTCAGGGGGAGGGAGAGAAGTCAGGGGGAGTGAGAGAAGTCAGGGGGAGTGAGAGAAGTCAGGGGGAGTGAGAGAAGCGAGGGGGGGTGAGAGAAGTCAGGGGGAGTGAGAGAAGTCGGGGGATTGAGAGATGTCAGGGGGAGTGAGAGAAGTCAGGGGGAGTGAGAGAAGTCAGGGGGAGTGAGGGAAGTCAGGGGGAGTGAGAGAAGTCAGGGGGAGTGAGAGAAGTCAGGGGGAGTGAGAGAAGTCGGGGGGAGTGAGAGAAGTCAGGGGGAGTGAGAGAAATCAGGGGGAGGGAGAGAATTCAGGGGGAGTGAGAGAAGTCAGGGGGAGTGAGAGAAGTCGGGGGAGTGAGAGAAGTCAGGGGGAGTGAGAGAAGTCAGGGGGATTGAGAGATGTCAGGGAGAGTGAGAGAAGTCAGGGGGAGTGAGAGAAGTCAGGGGGAGTGAGAGAAGTCAGGGGGAGTGAGAGAAGTCAGGGGGAGTGAGAGAAGTCAGGGGAAGTGAGAGAAGTCAGGGGGATTGAGAGAAGTCAGGGAGAGTGAGAGAAGTCAGGGGGAGTGAGAGAAGTCAGGGAGAGTGAGAGATGTCAGGGAGAGTGAGAGAAGTCAGGGGGAGTGAGAGAAGTCAGGGGGAGTGAGAGAAGTCAGTGGGAGTGAGAGAAGTCAGGGGGAGTGAGAGAGGTCAGGGAGAGTGAGAGAAGTCAGGGGGACTGAGAGAAGTCAGGGGGTGTGAGAGAAGTCAGGGGGAGTGAGAGAAGTATGGGGGAGAGAGAGAAGTCAGGGGGAGAGAGAGAAGTCAGGGGGAGTGAGAGAAGTCAGGGGGAGTGACAGAAGTCAGGGGGAGTGAGAGAAAACAGGGAGAGTGAGAGAAGTCAGGGTGAGTGAGAGAAGCGAGGGGGAGTGAGAGAAGTCAGGGGGAGTGAGAGAAGTCAGGGGGAGTGAGAGAAGTCAGGGGGGTGAGAGAAGTCAGGGAGAGTGAGAGAAGTCAGGGGGAGTGAGAGAAGTCAGGGGGAGTGAGAGAAGCGAGGGGGGGTGAGAGAAGTCAGGGGGAGTGAGAGAAGTCAGGGGGGTGAGAGAAGTCAGGGGGAGTGAGAGAAGTCAGGGGGAGTGAGAGAAGTCAGGGGGATTGAGAGATGTCAGGGGGAGTGAGAGAAGTCAGGGGGAGTGAGAGAAGTCAGTGGGAGTGAGAGAAGACAGGGGGAGTGAGAGAGGTCAGGGGGAGTGAGAGAAGTCAGGGGGTGTGAGAGAAGTCAGGGGGAGTGAGAGAAGTATGGGGGAGAGAGAGAAGTCAGGGGGAGAGAGAGAAGTCAGGGGGAGTGAGAGAAGTCAGGGGGAGTGAGAGAAGTCAGGGGGAGTGAGAGAAAACAGGGAGAGTGAGAGAAGTCAGGGTGAGTGAGAGAAGCAAGGGGGAGTGAGAGAAGTCAGGGGGAGTGAGAGAAGTCAGGGGGAGTGAGAGAAGTCAGGGAGAGTGAGAGAAGTCAGGGGGAGTGAGAGAAGTCAGGGGGAGTGAGAGATGTCAGGGGGAGTGAGAGAAGTCAGGGGAGAGAGAGATGTCAGGGGGAGTGAGAGAAGTCAGGGTGAGTGAGAGAAGCAAGGGGGAGTGAGAGAAGTCAGGGGGAGTGAGAGAAGTCAGGGGGAGTGAGAGAAGTCAGGGGGGTGAGAGAAGTCAGGGGGAGTGAGAGAAGCGAGGGGGAGTGAGAGAAGTCAGGGGGAGTGAGAGAAGTCAGGGGGAGTGAGAGAAGTCAGGGGGAGTGAGAGAAGTCAGGGAGAATGAGAGAAGTCAGGGGGGTGAGAGAATCAGGGAGAGTGAGAGATGTCAGGGGGAGTGAGAGAAGTCAGGGGGAGTGAGAGAAGCGAGGGGGGGTGAGAGAAGTCAGGGGGAGTGAGAGAAGTCGGGGGATTGAGAGATTTCAGGGGGAGTGAGAGAAGTCAGGGGGAGTGAGAGAAGTCAGGGGGAGTGAGAGAAGTCAGGGGGAGTGAGAGAAGTCAGGGGGAGTGAGAGAAGTCAGGGGGAGTGAGAGACGTCGGGGGGAGTGAGAGAAGTCAGGGGGAGTGAGAGAAGTCAGGGGGAGGGAGAGAATTCAGGGGGAGTGAGAGAAGTCAGGGGGAGTGAGAGAAGTCAGGGGGAGTGAGAGAAGTCAGGGGGAGTGAGAGAAGTCAGGGGGATTGAGAGATGTCAGGGAGAGTGAGAGAAGTCAGGGGGAGTGAGAGAAGTCAGGGGGAGTGAGAGAAGTCAGGGGGAGTGAGAGAAGTCAGGGGGAGTGAGAGAAGTCAGGGGGAGTGAGAGAAGTCAGGGGGATTGAGAGAAGTCAGGGAGAGTGAGAGAAGTCAGGGTGAGTGAGAGAAGTCAGGGAGAGTGAGAGATGTCAGGGAGAGTGAGAGAAGTCAGGGGGAGTGAGAGAAGTCAGGGGGAGTGAGAGAAGTCAGTGGGAGTGAGAGAAGTCAGGGGGAGTGAGAGAGGTCAGGGAGAGTGAGAGAAGTCAGGGGGAGTGAGAGAAGTCAGGGGGAGTGAGAGAAGTCAGGGGGAGTGAGAGAAGTCAGGGAGAGTGAGAGAAGTCAGGGGGAGTGAGAGAAGTCAGGGGGAGTGAGAGAAGTCAGGGGAAGTGAGAGAAGTCAGGGGGAGTGAGAGAAGTCAGGGGGAGTGAGAGAAGTCAGGGGGAGTGAGAGAAGTCAGGGGGAGTGAGAGAAGTCAGGGAGAGTGAGAGAAGTCAGGGGGAGTGAGAGAAGTCAGGGGAGAGAGAGAAGTCAGGGGGAGTGAGAGAAGTCAGGGGGAGTGAGAGAAGTCAGGGGGAGTGAGAGAAGTCAGGGGGAGTGAGAGAAGTCAGGGGGAGAGAGAGAAGTATGGGGGAGAGAGAGAAGTCAGGGGGAGAGAGAGAAGTCAGGGGGAGTGAGAGAAGTCAGGGGGAGTGAGAGAAGTCAGTGGGAGTGAGAGAAGTCAGGGGGAGTGAGAGAAGTCAGGGAGAGTGAGAGAAGTCAGGGGGAGTGAGAGAAGTCAGGGGGAGTGAGAGATGTCAGGGGGAGTGAGAGAAGTCAGGGGAGAGAGAGAAGTCAGGGGGAGTGAGAGAAGTCAGGGTGAGTGAGAGAAGCAAGGGGGAGTGAGAGAAGTCAGGGGGAGTGAGAGAAGTCAGGGGGAGTGAGAGAAGTCAGGGGGGTGAGAGAAGTCAGGGGGAGTGAGAGAAGCGAGGGGGAGTGAGAGAAGTCAGGGGGAGTGAGAGAAGTCAGGGGGAGTGAGAGAAGTCAGGGGGAGTGAGAGAAGTCAGGGAGAATGAGAGAAGTCTGGGGGCTGAGAGAAGTCAGGGAGAGTGAGAGATGTCAGGGGGAGGGAGAGAAGTCAGGGGGAGTGAGAGAAGTCAGGGGGAGTGAGAGAAGTCAGGGGGAGTGAGAGAAGCGAGGGGGGGTGAGAGAAGTCAGGGGGAGTGAGAGAAGTTGGGGGATTGAGAGATGTCAGGGGGAGTGAGAGAAGTCAGGGGGAGTGAGAGAAGTCAGGGGGAGTGAGAGAAGTCAGGGGGAGTGAGAGAAGTCAGGGGGAGTGAGAGAAGTCAGGGGGAGTGAGAGAAGTCGGGGGGAGTGAGAGAAGTCAGGGGGAGTGAGAGAAATCAGGGGGAGGGAGAGAATTCAGGGGGAGTGAGAGAAGTCAGGGGGAGTGAGAGAAGTCAGGGGGAGTGAGAGAAGTCAGGGAGAGTGAGAGAAGTCAGGGGGAGTGAGAGAAGTCAGGGGGAGTGAGAGATGTCAGGGGGAGTGAGAGAAGTCAGGGGAGAGAGAGATGTCAGGGGGAGTGAGAGAAGTCAGGGTGAGTGAGAGAAGCAAGGGGGAGTGAGAGAAGTCAGGGGGAGTGAGAGAAGTCAGGGGGAGTGAGAGAAGTCAGGGGGGTGAGAGAAGTCAGGGGGAGTGAGAGAAGCGAGGGGGAGTGAGAGAAGTCAGGGGGAGTGAGAGAAGTCAGGGGGAGTGAGAGAAGTCAGGGGGAGTGAGAGAAGTCAGGGAGAATGAGAGAAGTCAGGGGGGTGAGAGAATCAGGGAGAGTGAGAGATGTCAGGGGGAGTGAGAGAAGTCAGGGGGAGTGAGAGAAGCGAGGGGGGGTGAGAGAAGTCAGGGGGAGTGAGAGAAGTCGGGGGATTGAGAGATTTCAGGGGGAGTGAGAGAAGTCAGGGGGAGTGAGAGAAGTCAGGGGGAGTGAGAGAAGTCAGGGGGAGTGAGAGAAGTCAGGGGGAGTGAGAGAAGTCAGGGGGAGTGAGAGACGTCGGGGGGAGTGAGAGAAGTCAGGGGGAGTGAGAGAAGTCAGGGGGAGGGAGAGAATTCAGGGGGAGTGAGAGAAGTCAGGGGGAGTGAGAGAAGTCAGGGGGAGTGAGAGAAGTCAGGGGGAGTGAGAGAAGTCAGGGGGATTGAGAGATGTCAGGGAGAGTGAGAGAAGTCAGGGGGAGTGAGAGAAGTCAGGGGGAGTGAGAGAAGTCAGGGGGAGTGAGAGAAGTCAGGGGGAGTGAGAGAAGTCAGGGGGAGTGAGAGAAGTCAGGGGGATTGAGAGAAGTCAGGGAGAGTGAGAGAAGTCAGGGGGAGTGAGAGAAGTCAGGGAGAGTGAGAGATGTCAGGGAGAGTGAGAGAAGTCAGGGGGAGTGAGAGAAGTCAGGGGGAGTGAGAGAAGTCAGTGGGAGTGAGAGAAGTCAGGGGGAGTGAGAGAGGTCAGGGAGAGTGAGAGAAGTCAGGGGGAGTGAGAGAAGTCAGGGGGAGTGAGAGAAGTCAGGGGGAGTGAGAGAAGTCAGGGAGAGTGAGAGAAGTCAGGGGGAGTGAGAGAAGTCAGGGGGAGTGAGAGAAGTCAGGGGAAGTGAGAGAAGTCAGGGGGAGTGAGAGAAGTCAGGGGGAGTGAGAGAAGTCAGGGGGAGTGAGAGAAGTCAGGGGGAGTGAGAGAAGTCAGGGAGAGTGAGAGAAGTCAGGGGGAGTGAGAGAAGTCAGGGGAGAGAGAGAAGTCAGGGGGAGTGAGAGAAGTCAGGGGGAGTGAGAGAAGTCAGGGGGAGTGAGAGAAGTCAGGGGGAGTGAGAGAAGTCAGGGGGAGAGAGAGAAGTATGGGGGAGAGAAAGAAGTCAGGGGGAGAGAGAGAAGTCAGGGGGAGTGAGAGAAGTCAGGGGGAGTGAGAGAAGTCAGTGGGAGTGAGAGAAGTCAGGGGGAGTGAGAGAAGTCAGGGAGAGTGAGAGAAGTCAGGGGGAGTGAGAGAAGTCAGGGGGAGTGAGAGATGTCAGGGGGAGTGAGAGAAGTCAGGGGAGAGAGAGAAGTCAGGGGTTGTGAGAGAAGTCAGGGTGAGTGAGAGAAGCAAGGGGGAGTGAGAGAAGTCAGGGGGAGTGAGAGAAGTCAGGGGGAGTGAGAGAAGTCAGGGGGGTGAGAGAAGTCAGGGGGAGTGAGAGAAGCGAGGGGGAGTGAGAGAAGTCAGGGGGAGTGAGAGAAGTCAGGGGGAGTGAGAGAAGTCAGGGGGAGTGAGAGAAGTCAGGGAGAATGAGAGAAGTCTGGGGGCTGAGAGAAGTCAGGGAGAGTGAGAGAAGTCAGGGGGAGTGAGAGATGTCAGGGGGAGGGAGAGAAGTCAGGGGGAGTGAGAGAAGTCAGGGGGAGTGAGAGAAGTCAGGGGGAGTGAGAGAAGCGAGGGGGGGTGAGAGAAGTCAGGGGGAGTGAGAGAAGTTGGGGGATTGAGAGATGTCAGGGGGAGTGAGAGAAGTCAGGGGGAGTGAGAGAAGTCAGGGGGAGTGAGAGAAGTCAGGGGGAGTGAGAGAAGTCAGGGGGAGTGAGAGAAGTCAGGGGGAGTGAGAGAAGTCGGGGGGAGTGAGAGAAGTCAGGGGGAGTGAGAGAAATCAGGGGGAGGGAGAGAATTCAGGGGGAGTGAGAGAGGTCAGGGGGAGTGAGAGAAGTCAGGGGGAGTGAGAGAAGTCAGGGGGAGTGAGAGAAGTCAGGGGGATTGAGAGATGTCAGGGAGAGTGAGAGAAGTCAGGGGGAGTGAGAGAAGTCAGGGGGAGTGAGAGAAGTCAGGGGGAGTGAGAGAAGTCAGGGGGAGTGAGAGAAGTCAGGGGGAGTGAGAGAAGTCGGGGGGAGTGAGAGAAGTCAGGGGGAGTGAGAGAAATCAGGGGGAGGGAGAGAATTCAGGGGGAGTGAGAGAAGTCAGGGGGAGTGAGAGAAGTCAGGGGGAGTGAGAGAAGTCAGGGAGAGTGAGAGAAGTCAGGGGGAGTGAGAGAAGTCAGGGGGAGTGAGAGATGTCAGGGGGAGTGAGAGAAGTCAGGGGAGAGAGAGATGTCAGGGGGAGTGAGAGAAGTCAGGGTGAGTGAGAGAAGCAAGGGGGAGTGAGAGAAGTCAGGGGGAGTGAGAGAAGTCAGGGGGAGTGAGAGAAGTCAGGGGGGTGAGAGAAGTCAGGGGGAGTGAGAGAAGCGAGGGGGAGTGAGAGAAGTCAGGGGGAGTGAGAGAAGTCAGGGGGAGTGAGAGAAGTCAGGGAGAATGAGAGAAGTCAGGGGGGTGAGAGAATCAGGGAGAGTGAGAGATGTCAGGGGGAGTGAGAGAAGTCAGGGGGAGTGAGAGAAGCGAGGGGGGGTGAGAGAAGTCAGGGGGAGTGAGAGAAGTCGGGGGATTGAGAGATTTCAGGGGGAGTGAGAGAAGTCAGGGGGAGTGAGAGAAGTCAGGGGGAGTGAGAGAAGTCAGGGGGAGTGAGAGAAGTCAGGGGGAGTGAGAGAAGTCAGGGGGAGTGAGAGACGTCGGGGGGAGTGAGAGAAGTCAGGGGGAGTGAGAGAAGTCAGGGGGAGGGAGAGAATTCAGGGGGAGTGAGAGAAGTCAGGGGGAGTGAGAGAAGTCAGGGGGAGTGAGAGAAGTCAGGGGGAGTGAGAGAAGTCAGGGGGATTGAGAGATGTCAGGGAGAGTGAGAGAAGTCAGGGGGAGTGAGAGAAGTCAGGGGGAGTGAGAGAAGTCAGGGGGAGTGAGAGAAGTCAGGGGGAGTGAGAGAAGTCAGGGGGAGTGAGAGAAGTCAGGGGGATTGAGAGAAGTCAGGGAGAGTGAGAGAAGTCAGGGGGAGTGAGAGAAGTCAGGGAGAGTGAGAGATGTCAGGGAGAGTGAGAGAAGTCAGGGGGAGTGAGAGAAGTCAGGGGGAGTGAGAGAAGTCAGTGGGAGTGAGAGAAGTCAGGGGGAGTGAGAGAGGTCAGGGAGAGTGAGAGAAGTCAGGGGGAGTGAGAGAAGTCAGGGGGAGTGAGAGAAGTCAGGGGGAGTGAGAGAAGTCAGGGAGAGTGAGAGAAGTCAGGGGGAGTGAGAGAAGTCAGGGGGAGTGAGAGAAGTCAGGGGAAGTGAGAGAAGTCAGGGGGAGTGAGAGAAGTCAGGGGGAGTGAGAGAAGTCAGGGGGAGTGAGAGAAGTCAGGGGGAGTGAGAGAAGTCAGGGAGAGTGAGAGAAGTCAGGGGGAGTGAGAGAAGTCAGGGGAGAGAGAGAAGTCAGGGGGAGTGAGAGAAGTCAGGGGGAGTGAGAGAAGCAAGGGGGAGTGAGAGAAGTCAGGGGGAGTGAGAGAAGTCAGGGGGAGTGAGAGAAGTCAGGGGGGTGAGAGAAGTCAGGGGGAGTGAGAGAAGCGAGGGGGAGTGAGAGAAGTCAGGGGGAGTGAGAGAAGTCAGGGGGAGTGAGAGAAGTCAGGGGGAGTGAGAGAAGTCAGGGAGAATGAGAGAAGTCTGGGGGCTGAGAGAAGTCAGGGAGAGTGAGAGATGTCAGGGGGAGGGAGAGAAGTCAGGGGGAGTGAGAGAAGTCAGGGGGAGTGAGAGAAGTCAGGGGGAGTGAGAGAAGCGAGGGGGGGTGAGAGAAGTCAGGGGGAGTGAGAGAAGTTGGGGGATTGAGAGATGTCAGGGGGAGTGAGAGAAGTCAGGGGGAGTGAGAGAAGTCAGGGGGAGTGAGAGAAGTCAGGGGGAGTGAGAGAAGTCAGGGGGAGTGAGAGAAGTCAGGGGGAGTGAGAGAAGTCGGGGGGAGTGAGAGAAGTCAGGGGGAGTGAGAGAAATCAGGGGGAGGGAGAGAATTCAGGGGGAGTGAGAGAAGTCAGGGGGAGTGAGAGAAGTCAGGGGGAGTGAGAGAAGTCAGGGGGAGTGAGAGAAGTCAGGGGGATTGAGAGATGTCAGGGAGAGTGAGAGAAGTCAGGGGGAGTGAGAGAAGTCAGGGGGAGTGAGAGAAGTCAGGGGGAGTGAGAGAATTCAGGGGGAGTGAGAGATGTCAGAGGAAGTGAGAGAAGTCAGGGGGAGTGAGAGAAGTCAGGGGGATTGAGAGAAGTCAGGGAGAGTGAGAGAAGTCAGGGGGAGTGAGAGAAGTCAGGGAGAGTGAGAGATGTCAGGGAGAGTGAGAGAAGTCAGGGGGAGTGAGAGAAGTCAGGGGGAGTGAGAGAAGTCAGTGGGAGTGAGAGAAGTCAGGGGGAGTGAGAGAGGTCAGGGAGAGTGAGAGAAGTCAGGGGGAGTGAGAGAAGTCAGGGGGAGTGAGAGAAGTCAGGGGGAGTGAGAGAAGTCAGGGAGAGTGAGAGAAGTCAGGGGGAGTGAGAGAAGTCAGGGGGAGTGAGAGAAGTCAGGGGAAGTGAGAGAAGTCAGGGGGAGTGAGAGAAGTCAGGGGGAGTGAGAGAAGTCAGGGGGAGTGAGAGAAGTCAGGGGGAGTGAGAGAAGTCAGGGAGAGTGAGAGAAGTCAGGGGGAGTGAGAGAAGTCAGGGGAGAGAGAGAAGTCAGGGGGAGTGAGAGAAGTCAGGGGGAGTGAGAGAAGTCAGGGGGAGTGAGAGAAGTCAGGGGGAGAGAGAGAAGTCAGGGGGAGTAAGAGAAGTCAGGGGGAGTGAGAGAAGTCAGGGGGAGTGAGAGAAGTCAGGGGGAGTGAGAGAAGTCAGGGGGAGTGAGAGAAGTCAGGGGGTGTGAGAGAAGTCAGGGGGAGTGAGAGATGTCAGGGGGAGTGAGAGAAGTCAGGGGAGAGAGAGAAGTCAGGGGGAGTGAGAGAAGTCAGGGGGAGTGAGAGAAGTCAGGGAGAGCGAGAGAAGTCAGGGAGAGTGAGAGAAGTCAGGGGGAGTGAGAGAAGTCAGGGGGAGTGAGAGCAGTCAGGGGGAGTGAGAGAAGTCAGGGGGAGTGAGAGAAGTCGGGGGGAGTGATAGAAGTCGGGGGGAGTGAGAGAAGTCGGGGGGAGTGAGAGAAGTCGGGGGAGTGAGAGAAGTCAGGGGGATTGAGAGACGTCAGGGGGAGTGAGAGAAGTCAGGGGGTGTGAGAGAAGTCAGGGGGAGTGAGAGAAGTCAGGGGGAGTGAGGGAAGTCAGGGGGAGTGAGAGAAGTCAGGGGGAGTGAGAGAAGTCAGGGGAGAGAGAGAAGTCAGGGGGAGTGAGAGAAGTCAGGGGGAGTGAGAGAAGTCAGGGAGAGTGAGAGAAGTCAGGGAGAGTGAGAGAAGTCAGGGAGAGTGAGAGAAGTCAGGGGGAGTGAGAGAAGTCAGGGGGAGTGAGAGAAGTCAGGGGGAGTGAGAGAAGTCGGGGGAGTGAGAGAAGTCGGGGGGAGTGAGAGAAGTCGGGGGGAGTGAGACAAGTCGGGGGAGTGAGAGAAGTCAGGGGGAGTGAGAGAAGTCAGGGGGAGTGATAGAAGTCAGGGGGAGTGAGAGAGGTCAGGGGGAGAGAGATAAGTCAGGGGGAGTAAGAGAAGTCAGGGGGAGTGAGAGAAGTCAGGGGGAGTGAGAGAAGTCAGGGGGAGTGAGAGAAGTCAGGGAGAGTGAGAGAAGTCAGGGGGAGTGAGAGATGTCAGGGGGAGTGAGAGAAGTCAGGGGAGAGAGAGAAGTCAGGGGGAGTGAGAGAAGTCAGGGGGAGTGAGAGAAGTCAGGGAGAGTGAGAGAAGTCAGGGAGAGTGAGAGAATTCAGGGGGAGTGAGAGAAGTCAGGGGGAGTGAGAGCAGTCAGGGGGAGTGAGAGAAGTCAGGGGGAGTGAGAGAAGTCGGGGGGAGTGAGAGAAGTCGGGGGGAGTGAGAGAAGTCGGGGGGAGTGAGAGAAGTCGGGGGAGTGAGAGAAGTCAGGGGGATTGAGAGACGTCAGGGGGAGTGAGAGAAGTCAGGGGGAGTGAGAGAAGTCAGGGGGAGTGAGAGAAGTCAGTGGTAGTGAGAGAGGTCAGGGGGAGTGAGAGAAGTCAGGGGGAGTGAGAGAAGTCAGGGGGAGTGAGAGAAGTCAGGGGGAGTGAGAGAAGTCAGGGGGATTGAGAGAAGTCAGGGAGAGTGAGAGAAGTCAGGGGGAGTGAGAGAAGTCAGGGAGAGTGAGAGATGTCAGGGAGAGTGAGAGAAGTCAGGGGGAGTGAGAGAAGTCAGGGGGAGTGAGAGAAGTCAGTGGGAGTGAGAGAAGTCAGGGGGAGTGAGAGAGGTCAGGGAGAGTGAGAGAAGTCAGGGGGAGTGAGAGAAGTCAGGGGGAGTGAGAGAAGTCAGGGGGAGTGAGAGAAGTCAGGGAGAGTGAGAGAAGTCAGGGGGAGTGAGAGACGTCAGGGGGAGTGAGAGAAGTCAGGGGAAGTGAGAGAAGTCAGGGGGAGTGAGAGAAGTCAGGGGGAGTGAGAGATGTCACGGGGAGTGAGAGAAGTCAGGGGTAGTGAGAGAAGTCAGGGAGAGTGAGAGAAGTCAGGGGGAGTGACAGAAGTCAGGGGAGAGAGAGAAGTCAGGGGGAGTGAGAGAAGTCAGGGGGAGTGAGAGAAGTCAGGGGGAGTGAGAGAAGTCAGGGGGAGTGACAGAAGTCAGGGGGAGAGAGAGAAGTCAGGGGGTGTAAGAGAAGTCAGGGGGAGTGAGAGAAGTCAGGGGGAGTGAGAGAAGTCAGGGGGAGTGAGAGAAGTCAGGGGGAGTGAGAGAAGTCAGGGGGTGTGACAGAAGTCAGGGGGAGTGAGAGATGTCAGGGGGAGTGAGAGAAGTCAGGGGAGAGAGAGAAGTCAGGGGGAGTGAGAGAAGTCAGGGGGAGTGAGAGAAGTCAGGGAGAGCGAGAGAAGTCAGGGAGATTGAGAGAAGTCAGGGGGAGTGAGAGAAGTCTGGGGGAGTGAGAGCAGTCAGGGGGAGTGAGAGAAGTCAGGGGGAGTGAGAGAAGTTGGGGGGAGTGAGAGAAGTCGGGGGGAGTGAGAGAAGTCGGGGGGAGTGAGAGAAGTCGGGGGAGTGAGAGAAGTCAGGGGGATTGAGAGACGTCAGGGGGAGTGAGAGAAGTCAGGGGGAGTGAGAGAAGTCAGGGGGAGTGAGAGAAGTCAGGGGGAGTGAGGGAAGTCAGGGGGAGTGAGAGAAGTCAGGGGGAGTGAGAGAAGTCAGGGGAGAGAGAGAAGTCAGGGGGAGTGAGAGAAGTCAGGGGGAGTGAGAGAAGTCAGGGAGAGTGAGAGATGTCAGTGAGAGTGAGAGAAGTCAGGGAGAGTGAGAGAAGTCAGGGGGAGTGAGAGAAGTCAGGGGGAGTGAGAGAAGTCGGGGGGAGTGAGAGAAGTCGGGGGGAGTGAGAGAAGTCGGGGGGAGTGAGAGAAGTCGGGGGGAGTGAGACAAGTCGGGGGAGTGAGAGAAGTCAGGGGGAGTGAGAGATGTCAGGGGGAGTGATAGAAGTCAGGGGGAGTGAGAGAAGTCAGGGGGAGAGAGATAAGTCAGGGGGAGTAAGAGAAGTCAGGGGGAGTGAGAGAAGTCAGGGGGAGTGAGAGAAGTCAGGGGGAGTGAGAGAAGTCAGGGAGAGTGAGAGAAGTCAGGGGGAGTGAGAGAAGTCAGGGGGTGTGAGAGAAGTCAGGGGGAGTGAGAGATGTCAGGGGGAGTGAGAGAAGTCAGGGGAGAGAGAGAAGTCAGGGGGAGTGAGAGAAGTCAGGGGGAGTGAGAGAAGTCAGGGAGAGTGAGAGAAGTCAGGGAGAGTGAGAGAATTCAGGGGGAGTGAGAGAAGTCAGGGGGAGTGAGAGCAGTCAGGGGGAGTGAGAGAAGTCAGGGGGAGTGAGAGAAGTCGGGGGGAGTGAGAGAAGTCGGGGGGAGTGAGAGAAGTCGGGGGGAGTGAGAGAAGTCGGGGGAGTGAGAGAAGTCAGGGGGATTGAGAGACGTCAGGGCGAGTGAGAGAAGTCAGGGGGAGTGAGAGAAGTCAGGGGGAGTGAGAGAAGTCAGGGGGAGTGAGAGAAGTCAGGGGGAGTGAGAGAAGTCAGGGGGAGTGAGAGAAGTCAGGGGAGAGAGAGAAGTCAGGGGGAGTGAGAGAAGTCAGGGGGAGTGAGAGATGTCAGGGGGAGTGAGAGATGTCAGGGGGAGTGAGAGAAGTCAGGGGAGAAAGAGAAGTCAGGGGGAGTGAGAGAAGTCAGGGGGAGTGAGAGAAGTCAGGGAGAGTGAGAGAAGTCAGCTAGAGTGAGAGAAGTCAGGGGGAGTGAGAGAAGTCAGGGGGAGTGAGAGCAGTCAGGGGGAGTGAGAGAAGTCAGGGGGAGTGAGAGAAGTCAGGGGGAGTGAGAGAAGTTGGGGGAGTGAGAGAAGTCGGGGGGAGTGAGAGAAGTCGGGGGGAGTGAGAGATGTCGGGGGAGTGAGAGAAGTCAGGGGGATTGAGAGACGTCAGGGGGAGTGAGAGAAGTCAGGGGGAGTGAGAGAAGTCAGGGGGAGTGAGAGAAGTCAGGGGGAGTGAGAGAAGTCAGGGGGAGTGAGACAAGTCAGGGGAGAGAGAGAAGTCAGGGGGAGTGAGAGAAGTCAGGGGGAGTGAGAGAAGTCAGGGGGAGTGAGAGAAGTCAGGGGGAGTGAGAGAAGTCAGTGGTATTGAGAGAGGTCAGGGGGAGTGAGAGAACTCAGGGGGAGTGAGAGAAGTCAGGGGGAGTGAGAGAAGTCAGGGGGAGTGAGAGAAGCGAGGGGGAGTGAGAGAAGCGAGGGGGAGTGACAGAAGACAGGGGGAGTGAGAGAAGTCAGGGGGAGTGAGAGAAGTCAGGGGGAGTGAGAGAAGTCAGGGGGAGTGAGAGAAGTCAGGGGGAGTGAGAGAAGTCAGGGGGAGTGGGAGAAGTCAGGGGGAGTGAGAGAAGTCAGGGGGAGTGAGAGAAGTCAGGGGGAGTGAGAGAAGTCAGGGGGAGTGAGAGAAGTCAGTGGGAGTGAGAGAAGTCAGGGGGAGTGGGAGAGGTCAGGGGGAGTGAGAGAAGTCAGGGGGTGTGAGAGAAGTCAGGGGGAATGAGAGAAGTCAGGGGGAGTGAGAGAAGTCAGGGGAGAGAGAGAAGTCAGGGGGATTGAGAGAAGTCAGGGGGAGTGAGAGAAGTCAGGGAGAGTGAGAGAAGTCAGGGAGAGTGAGAGAAGTCGGGGGGAGTGAGAGAAGTCAGGGGGAGAGAGATAAGTCAGGGGGAGTAAGAGAAGTCAGGGGGAGTGAGAGAAGTCAGGGGGAGTGAGAGAAGTCAGGGGGAGTGAGAGAAGTCGGGGGGAGTGAGACAAGTCAGGGAGAGTGAGAGAAGTCAGGGGGAGTGAGAGATGTCAGGGGGAGTGAGAGAAGTCAGGGGAGAGAGAGAAGTCAGGGGGAGTGAGAGAAGTCAGGGGGAGTGAGAGAAGTCAGGGAGAGTGAGAGAAGTCAGGGAGAGTGAGAGAATTGAGGGGGAGTGAGAGAAGTCAGGGGGAGTGAGAGCAGTCAGGGGGAGTGAGAGAAGTCAGGGGGAGTGAGAGAAGTCGGGGGGAGTGAGAGAAGTCGGGGGGAGTGAGAGAAGTCGGGGGGAGTGAGAGAAGTCGGGGGAGTGAGAGAAGTCAGGGGGATTGAGAGACGTCAGGGGGAGTGAGAGAAGTCAGGGGGAGTGAGAGAAGTCAGGGGGAGTGAGAGAAGTCAGGGGGAGTGAGAGAAGTCAGGGGGAGTGAGAGAAGTCAGGGGAGAGAGAGAGGTCAGGGGGTGTGAGAGAAGTCAGTGGGAGTGAGAGAAGTCAGGGGGAGTGAGAGAAGTCAGGGGGAGTGAGAGAAGTCGGGGGGAGTGAGAGAAGTCGGGGGGAGTGAGACAAGTCGGGGGGAGTGAGACAAGTCGGGGGAGTGAGAGAAGTCAGGGGGAGTGAGAGAAGTCAGGGGGAGTGAGAGAAGTTAGGGGGTGTGAGAGAAGTCAGGGGGAGTGAGAGATGTCAGGGGGAGTGAGAGAAGTCAGGGGAGAGAGAGAAGTCAGGGGGAGTGAGAGAAGTCAGGGGGAGTGAGAGAAGTCAGGGAGAGTGAGAGAAGTCAGGGAGAGTGAGAGAAGTCAGGGAGAGTGAGAGAAGTCAGGGGGAGTGAGAGCAGTCAGGGGGAGTGAGAGAAGTCAGGGGGAGTGAGAGAAGTCGGGGGGAGTGAGAGAAGTCGGGGGGAGTGAGAGAAGTCGGGGGGAGTGAGAGATGTTGGGGGAGTGAGAGAAGTCAGGGGGATTGAGAGACGTCAGGGGGAGTGAGAGAAGTCAGGGGGAGTGAGAGAAGTCAGGGGGAGTGAGAGAAGTCAGGGGGAGTGAGAGAAGTCAGGGGGAGTGAGACAAGTCAGGGGGAGTGAGAGAAGTCAGGGGAGAGAGAGAAGTCAGGGGGAGTGAGAGAAGTCAGGGGGAGTGAGAGAAGTCAGGGAGAGTGAGAGAAGTCAGGGACAGTGAGAGAAGTCAGGGAGAGTGAGAGAAGTCAGGGGGAGTGAGAGAAGTCAGGGGGAGTGAGAGAAGTCAGGGGGAGTGAGAGAAGTCAGGGGGAGTGAGAGAAGTCGGGGGGAGTGAGAGAAGTCGGGGGGAGTGAGAGAAGTCGGGGGGAGTGAGACAAGTCGGGGGAGTGAGAGAAGTCAGGGGGATTGAGAGAAGTCAGGGGGAGTGAGAGAAGTCAGGGGGAGTGAGAGAAGTCAATGGTAGTGAGAGAGGTCAGGGGGAGTGAGAGAAGTCAGGGGGAGTGAGAGAAGTCAGGGGGAGTGAGAGAAGTCAGGGGGAGTGAGAGAAGTCAGGGGGATTGAGAGAAGTCAGGGAGAGTGAGAGAAGTCAGGGGGAGTGAGAGAAGTCAGGGAGAGTGAGAGATGTCAGGGAGAGTGAGAGAAGTCAGGGGGAGTGAGAGAAGTCAGGGGGAGTGAGAGAAGTCAGTGGGAGTGAGAGAAGTCAGGGGGAGTGAGAGAGGTCAGGGAGAGTGAGAGAAGTCAGGGGGAGTGAGAGAAGTCAGGGGGAGTGAGAGAAGTCAGGGGGAGTGAGAGAAGTCAGGGAGAGTGAGAGAAGTCAGGGGGAGTGAGAGACGTCAGGGGGAGTGAGAGAAGTCAGGGGTAGTGAGAGAAGTCAGGGGGAGTGAGAGATGTCACGGGGAGTGAGAGAAGTCAGGGGTAGTGAGAGAAGTCAGGGAGAGTGAGAGAAGTCAGGGGGAGTGACAGAAGTCAGGGGAGAGAGAGAAGTCAGGGGGAGTGAGAGAAGTCAGGGGGAGTGAGAGAAGTCAGGGGGAGTGAGAGAAGTCAGGGGGAGTGACAGAAGTCAGGGGGAGAGAGAGAAGTCAGGGGGTGTAAGAGAAGTCAGGGGGAGTGAGAGAAGTCAGGGGGAGTGAGAGAAGTCAGGGGGAGTGAGAGAAGTCAGGGGGAGTGAGAGAAGTCAGGGGGTGTGAGAGAAGTCAGGGGGAGTGAGAGATGTCAGGGGGAGTGAGAGAAGTCAGGGGAGAGAGAGAAGTCAGGGGTAGTGAGAGAAGTCAGGGGGAGTGAGAGAAGTCAGGGAGAGCGAGAGAAGTCAGGGAGAGTGAGAGAAGTCAGGGGGAGTGAGAGAAGTCTGGGGGAGTGAGAGCAGTCAGGGGGAGTGAGAGAAGTCAGGGGGAGTGAGAGAAGTCGGGGGGAGTGAGAGAAGTCGGGGGGAGTGAGAGAAGTCGGGGGGAGTGAGAGAAGTCGGGGGAGTGAGAGAAGTCAGGGGGATTGAGAGACGTCAGGGGGAGTGAGAGAAGTCAGGGGGAGTGAGAGAAGTCAGGGGAGAGAGAGAAGTCAGGGGGATTGAGAGAAGTCAGGGGGAGTGAGAGAAGTCAGGGAGAGTGAGAGAAGTCAGGGAGAGTGAGAGAAGTCGGGGGGAGTGAGAGAAGTCAGGGGGAGAGAGATAAGTCAGGGGGAGTAAGAGAAGTCAGGGGGAGTGAGAGAAGTCAGGGGGAGTGAGAGAAGTCAGGGGGAGTGAGAGAAGTCGGGGGGAGTGAGACAAGTCAGGGAGAGTGAGAGAAGTCAGGGGGAGTGAGAGATGTCAGGGGGAGTGAGAGAAGTCAGGGGAGAGAGAGAAGTCAGGGGGAGTGAGAGAAGTCAGGGGGAGTGAGAGAAGTCAGGGAGAGTGAGAGAAGTCAGGGAGAGTGAGAGAATTGAGGGGGAGTGAGAGAAGTCAGGGGGAGTGAGAGCAGTCAGGGGGAGTGAGAGAAGTCAGGGGGAGTGAGAGAAGTCGGGGGGAGTGAGAGAAGTCGGGGGGAGTGAGAGAAGTCGGGGGGAGTGAGAGAAGTCGGGGGAGTGAGAGAAGTCAGGGGGATTGAGAGACGTCAGGGGGAGTGAGAGAAGTCAGGGGGAGTGAGAGAAGTCAGGGGGAGTGAGAGAAGTCAGGGGGAGTGAGAGAAGTCAGGGGGAGTGAGAGAAGTCAGGGGAGAGAGAGAGGTCAGGGGGTGTGAGAGAAGTCAGTGGGAGTGAGAGAAGTCAGGGGGAGTGAGAGAAGTCAGGGGGAGTGAGAGAAGTCGGGGGGAGTGAGAGAAGTCGGGGGGAGTGAGACAAGTCGGGGGGAGTGAGACAAGTCGGGGGAGTGAGAGAAGTCAGGGGGAGTGAGAGAAGTCAGGGGGAGTGAGAGAAGTTAGGGGGTGTGAGAGAAGTCAGGGGGAGTGAGAGATGTCAGGGGGAGTGAGAGAAGTCAGGGGAGAGAGAGAAGTCAGGGGGAGTGAGAGAAGTCAGGGGGAGTGAGAGAAGTCAGGGAGAGTGAGAGAAGTCAGGGAGAGTGAGAGAAGTCAGGGAGAGTGAGAGAAGTCAGGGGGAGTGAGAGCAGTCAGGGGGAGTGAGAGAAGTCAGGGGGAGTGAGAGAAGTCGGGGGGAGTGAGAGAAGTCGGGGGGAGTGAGAGAAGTCGGGGGGAGTGAGAGATGTTGGGGGAGTGAGAGAAGTCAGGGGGATTGAGAGACGTCAGGGGGAGTGAGAGAAGTCAGGGGGAGTGAGAGAAGTCAGGGGGAGTGAGAGAAGTCAGGGGGAGTGAGAGAAGTCAGGGGGAGTGAGACAAGTCAGGGGGAGTGAGAGAAGTCAGGGGGAGTGAGAGAAGTCAGGGAGAGTGAGAGAAGTCAGGGACAGTGAGAGAAGTCAGGGAGAGTGAGAGAAGTCAGGGGGAGTGAGAGAAGTCAGGGGGAGTGAGAGAAGTCAGGGGGAGTGAGAGAAGTCAGGGGGAGTGAGAGAAGTCGGGGGGAGTGAGAGAAGTCGGGGGGAGTGAGAGAAGTCGGGGGGAGTGAGACAAGTCGGGGGAGTGAGAGAAGTCAGGGGGATTGAGAGAAGTCAGGGGGAGTGAGAGAAGTCAGGGGGAGTGAGAGAAGTCAATGGTAGTGAGAGAGGTCAGGGGGAGTGAGAGAAGTCAGGGGGAGTGAGAGAAGTCAGGGGGAGTGAGAGAAGTCAGGGGGAGTGAGAGAAGTCAGGGGGATTGAGAGAAGTCAGGGAGAGTGAGAGAAGTCAGGGGGAGTGAGAGAAGTCAGGGAGAGTGAGAGATGTCAGGGAGAGTGAGAGAAGTCAGGGGGAGTGAGAGAAGTCAGGGGGAGTGAGAGAAGTCAGTGGGAGTGAGAGAAGTCAGGGGGAGTGAGAGAGGTCAGGGAGAGTGAGAGAAGTCAGGGGGAGTGAGAGAAGTCAGGGGGAGTGAGAGAAGTCAGGGGGAGTGAGAGAAGTCAGGGAGAGTGAGAGAAGTCAGGGGGAGTGAGAGACGTCAGGGGGAGTGAGAGAAGTCAGGGGTAGTGAGAGAAGTCAGGGGGAGTGAGAGATGTCACGGGGAGTGAGAGAAGTCAGGGGTAGTGAGAGAAGTCAGGGAGAGTGAGAGAAGTCAGGGGGAGTGACAGAAGTCAGGGGAGAGAGAGAAGTCAGGGGGAGTGAGAGAAGTCAGGGGGAGTGAGAGAAGTCAGGGGGAGTGAGAGAAGTCAGGGGGAGTGACAGAAGTCAGGGGGAGAGAGAGAAGTCAGGGGGTGTAAGAGAAGTCAGGGGGAGTGAGAGAAGTCAGGGGGAGTGAGAGAAGTCAGGGGGAGTGAGAGAAGTCAGGGGGAGTGAGAGAAGTCAGGGGGTGTGAGAGAAGTCAGGGGGAGTGAGAGATGTCAGGGGGAGTGAGAGAAGTCAGGGGAGAGAGAGAAGTCAGGGGTAGTGAGAGAAGTCAGGGGGAGTGAGAGAAGTCAGGGAGAGCGAGAGAAGTCAGGGAGAGTGAGAGAAGTCAGGGGGAGTGAGAGAAGTCAGGGGGAGTGAGAGAAGTCAGGGGAGAGAGAGAAGTCAGGGGGAGTGAGAGAAGTCAGGGGGAGTGAGAGAAGTCAGGGAGAGTGAGAGATGTCAGTGAGAGTGAGAGAAGTCAGGGAGAGTGAGAGAAGTCAGGGGGAGTGAGAGAAGTCAGGGGGAGTGAGAGAAGTCAGGGGGAGTGAGAGAAGTCGGGGGGAGTGAGAGAAGTCGGGGGGAGTGAGAGAAGTCGGGGGGAGTGAGACAAGTCGGGGGAGTGAGAGAAGTCAGGGGGAGTGAGAGAAGTCAGGGGGAGTGATAGAAGTCAGGGGGAGTGAGAGAAGTCAGGGGGTGTGAGAGAAGTCAGGGGGAGTGAGAGAAGTCAGGGGGAGTGAGAGAAGTCAGGGGAGAGAGAGAAGTCAGGGGGAGTGAGAGAAGTCAGGGGAGTGAGAGAAGTCAGGGAGAGTGAGAGAAGTCAGGGGGAGTGAGAGAATTCAGGGGGAGTGAGAGAAGTCAGGGGGAGTGAGAGCAGTCAGGGGGAGTGAGAGAAGTCAGGGGGAGTGAGAGAAGTCGGGGGGAGTGAGAGAAGTCGGGGGGAGTGAGAGAAGTCGGGGGGAGTGAGAGAAGTTGGGGGAGTGAGAGAAGTCAGGGGGATTGAGAGACGTCAGGGCGAGTGAGAGAAGTCAGGGGGAGTGAGAGAAGTCAGGGGGAGTGAGAGAAGTCAGGGGGAGTGAGAGAAGTCAGGGGGAGTGAGAGAAGTCAGGGGGAGTGAGAGAAGTCAGGGGAGAGAGAGAAGTCAGGGGGAGTGAGAGAAGTCAGGGGGAGTGAGAGAAGTCAGGGGGAGTGAGAGAAGTCAGGGGGAGTGAGAGAAGTCGGGGGGTGTGAGAGAAGTCGGGGGGTGTGAGAGAAGTCGGGGGGAGTGAGAGAAGTCGGGGGAGTGAGAGAAGTCAGGGGGAGTGAGAGAAGTCAGGGGGTGTGAGAGAAGTCAGGGGGAGTGAGAGATGTCAGGGGGAGTGAGAGAAGTCAGGGGAGAAAGAGAAGTCAGGGGGAGTGAGAGAAGTCAGGGGGAGTGAGAGAAGTCAGGGGGAGTGAGAGAAGTCAGGGGGAGTGAGAGAAGTCAGGGGAGAGAGAGAAGTCAGGGGGAGTGAGAGAAGTCAGGGGGAGTGAGAGATGTCAGGGGGAGTGAGAGATGTCAGGGGGAGTGAGAGAAGTCAGGGGAGAAAGAGAAGTCAGGGGGAGTGAGAGAAGTCAGGGGGAGTGAGAGAAGTCAGGGAGAGTGAGAGAAGTCAGCTAGAGTGAGAGTGAGAGAAGTCAGGGGGAGTGAGAGAAGTCAGGGGGAGTGAGAGCAGTCAGGGGGAGTGAGAGAAGTCAGGGGGAGTGAGAGAAGTCAGGGGGAGTGAGAGAAGTTGGGGGAGTGAGAGAAGTCGGGGGGAGTGAGAGAAGTCGGGGGGAGTGAGAGATGTCGGGGGAGTGAGAGAAGTCAGGGGGATTGAGAGACGTCAGGGGGAGTGAGAGAAGTCAGGGGGAGTGAGAGAAGTCAGGGGGAGTGAGAGAAGTCAGGGGGAGTGAGAGAAGTCAGGGGGAGTGAGACAAGTCAGGGGAGAGAGAGAAGTCAGGGGGAGTGAGAGAAGTCAGGGGGAGTGAGAGAAGTCAGGGGGAGTGAGAGAAGTCAGGGGGAGTGAGAGAAGTCAGTGGTATTGAGAGAGGTCAGGGGGAGTGAGAGAACTCAGGGGGAGTGAGAGAAGTCAGGGGGAGTGAGAGAAGTCAGGGGGAGTGAGAGAAGGGAGTGAGAGAAGCGAGGGGGAGTGACAGAAGACAGGGGGAGTGAGAGAAGTCAGGGGGAGTGAGAGAAGTCAGGGGGAGTGAGAGAAGTCAGGGGGAGTGAGAGAAGTCAGGGGGAGTGAGAGAAGTCAGGGGGAGTGGGAGAAGTCAGGGGGAGTGAGAGAAGTCAGGGGGAGTGAGAGAAGTCAGGGGGAGTGAGAGAAGTCAGGGGGTGTGAGAGAAGTCAGTGGGAGTGAGAGAAGTCAGGGGGAGTGGGAGAGGTCAGGGGGAGTGAGAGAAGTCAGGGGGTGTGAGAGAAGTCAGGGGGAGTGAGAGAAGTCAGGGGGAGTGAGAGAAGTCAGGGGAGAGAGAGAAGTCAGGGGGAGTGAGAGAAGTCAGGGGGAGTGAGAGAAGTCAGGGAGAGTGAGAGAAGTCAGGGAGAGTGAGAGAAGTCAGGGAGAGTGAGAGAAGTCAGGGGGAGTGAGAGAAGTCAGGGGGAGTGAGAGAAGTCAGGGGGAGTGAGAGAAGTCGGGGGAGTGAGAGAAGTCGGGGGGAGTGAGAGAAGTCGGGGGGAGTGAGACAATTCGGGAGGAGTGAGACAAGTCGGGGGAGTGAGAGAAGTCAGGGGGAGTGAGAGAAGTCAGGGGGAGTGATAGAAGTCAGGGGGAGTGAGAGAAGTCAGGGGGAGAGAGATAAGTCAGGGGGAGTAAGAGAAGTCAGGGGGAGTGAGAGAAGTCAGGGGGAGTGAGAGAAGTCAGGGGGAGTGAGAGAAGTCAGGGGGAGTGAGAGAAGTCAGGGAGAGTGAGAGAAGTCAGGGGGAGTGAGAGATGTCAGGGGGAGTGAGAGAAGTCAGGGGAGAGAGAGAAGTCAGGGGGAGTGAGAGAAGTCAGGGGGAGTGAGAGAAGTCAGGGAGAGTGAGAGAAGTCAGGGAGAGTGAGAGAATTGAGGGGGAGTGAGAGAAGTCAGGGGGAGTGAGAGCAGTCAGGGGGAGTGAGAGAAGTCAGGGGGAGTGAGAGAAGTCGGGGGGAGTGAGAGAAGTCGGGGGGAGTGAGAGAAGTCGGGGGGAGTGAGAGAAGTCGGGGGAGTGAGAGAAGTCAGGGGGATTGAGAGACGTCAGGGGGAGTGAGAGAAGTCAGGGGGAGTGAGAGAAGTCAGGGGGAGTGAGAGAAGTCAGGGGGAGTGAGAGAAGTCAGGGGGAGTGAGAGAAGTCAGGGGGAGTGAGAGAAGTCAGGGGAGAGAGAGAGGTCAGGGGGTGTGAGAGAAGTCAGTGGGAGTGAGAGAAGTCAGGGGGAGTGAGAGAAGTCAGGGGGAGTGAGAGAAGTCGGGGGGAGTGAGAGAAGTCGGGGGGAGTGAGACAAGTCGGGGGGAGTGAGACAAGTCGGGGGAGTGAGAGAAGTCAGGGGGAGTGAGAGAAGTCAGGGGGAGTGAGAGAAGTTAGGGGGTGTGAGAGAAGTCAGGGGGAGTGAGAGATGTCAGGGGGAGTGAGAGAAGTCAGGGGAGAGAGAGAAGTCAGGGGGAGTGAGAGAAGTCAGGGGGAGTGAGAGAAGTCAGGGAGAGTGAGAGAAGTCAGGGAGAGTGAGAGAAGTCAGGGAGAGTGAGAGAAGTCAGGGGGAGTGAGAGCAGTCAGGGGGAGTGAGAGAAGTCAGGGGGAGTGAGAGAAGTCGGGGGGAGTGAGAGAAGTCGGGGGGAGTGAGAGAAGTCAGGGGGAGTGAGAGAAGTCAGGGGGAGTGAGACAAGTCAGGGGGAGTGAGAGAAGTCAGGGGAGAGAGAGAAGTCAGGGGGAGTGAGAGAAGTCAGGGGGAGTGAGAGAAGTCAGGGAGAGTGAGAGAAGTCAGGGACAGTGAGAGAAGTCAGGGAGAGTGAGAGAAGTCAGGGGGAGTGAGAGAAGTCAGGGGGAGTGAGAGAAGTCAGGGGGAGTGAGAGAAGTCAGGGGGAGTGAGAGAAGTCGGGGGGAGTGAGAGAAGTCGGGGGGAGTGAGAGAAGTCGGGGGGAGTGAGACAAGTCGGGGGAGTGAGAGAAGTCAGGGGGATTGAGAGAAGTCAGGGGGAGTGAGAGAAGTCAGGGGGAGTGAGAGAAGTCAATGGTAGTGAGAGAGGTCAGGGGGAGTGAGAGAAGTCAGGGGGAGTGAGAGAAGTCAGGGGGAGTGAGAGAAGTCAGGGGGAGTGAGAGAAGTCAGGGGGATTGAGAGAAGTCAGGGAGAGTGAGAGAAGTCAGGGGGAGTGAGAGAAGTCAGGGAGAGTGAGAGATGTCAGGGAGAGTGAGAGAAGTCAGGGGGAGTGAGAGAAGTCAGGGGGAGTGAGAGAAGTCAGTGGGAGTGAGAGAAGTCAGGGGGAGTGAGAGAGGTCAGGGAGAGTGAGAGAAGTCAGGGGGAGTGAGAGAAGTCAGGGGGAGTGAGAGAAGTCAGGGGGAGTGAGAGAAGTCAGGGAGAGTGAGAGAAGTCAGGGGGAGTGAGAGACATCAGGGGGAGTGAGAGAAGTCAGGGGAAGTGAGAGAAGTCAGGGGGAGTGAGAGATGTCACGGGGAGTGAGAGAAGTCAGGGGTAGTGAGAGAAGTCAGGGAGAGTGAGAGAAGTCAGGGGGAGTGACAGAAGTCAGGGGAGAGAGAGAAGTCAGGGGGAGTGAGAGAAGTCAGGGGGAGTGAGAGAAGTCAGGGGGAGTGAGAGAAGTCAGGGGGAGTGACAGAAGTCAGGGGGAGAGAGAGAAGTCAGGGGGTGTAAGAGAAGTCAGGGGGAGTGAGAGAAGTCAGGGGGAGTGAGAGAAGTCAGGGGGAGTGAGAGAAGTCAGGGGGAGTGAGAGAAGTCAGGGGGTGTGAGAGAAGTCAGGGGGAGTGAGAGATGTCAGGGGGAGTGAGAGAAGTCAGGGGAGAGAGAGAAGTCAGGGGTAGTGAGAGAAGTCAGGGGGAGTGAGAGAAGTCAGGGAGAGCGAGAGAAGTCAGGGAGAGTGAGAGAAGTCAGGGGGAGTGAGAGAAGTCTGGGGGAGTGAGAGCAGTCAGGGGGAGTGAGAGAAGTCAGGGGGAGTGAGAGAAGTCGGGGGGAGTGAGAGAAGTCGGGGGGAGTGAGAGAAGTCGGGGGGAGTGAGAGAAGTCGGGGGAGTGAGAGAAGTCAGGGGGATTGAGAGACGTCAGGGGGAGTGAGAGAAGTCAGGGGGAGTGAGAGAAGTCAGGGGGAGTGAGAGAAGTCAGGGGGAGTGAGGGAAGTCAGGGGGAGTGAGAGAAGTCAGGGGGAGTGAGAGAAGTCAGGGGAGAGAGAGAAGTCAGGGGGAGTGAGAGAAGTCAGGGGGAGTGAGAGAAGTCAGGGAGAGTGAGAGATGTCAGTGAGAGTGAGAGAAGTCAGGGAGAGTGAGAGAAGTCAGGGGGAGTGAGAGAAGTCAGGGGGAGTGAGAGAAGTCAGGGGGAGTGAGAGAAGTCGGGGGGAGTGAGAGAAGTCGGGGGGAGTGAGAGAAGTCGGGGGGAGTGAGACAAGTCGGGGGAGTGAGAGAAGTCAGGGGGAGTGAGAGAAGTCAGGGGGAGTGATAGAAGTCAGGGGGAGTGAGAGAAGTCAGGGGGTGTGAGAGAAGTCAGGGGGAGTGAGAGAAGTCAGGGGGAGTGAGAGAAGTCAGGGGAGAGAGAGAAGTCAGGGGGAGTGAGAGAAGTCAGGGGAGTGAGAGAAGTCAGGGAGAGTGAGAGAAGTCAGGGAGAGTGAGAGAATTCAGGGGGAGTGAGAGAAGTCAGGGGGAGTGAGAGCAGTCAGGGGGAGTGAGAGAAGTCAGGGGGAGTGAGAGAAGTCGGGGGGAGTGAGAGAAGTCGGGGGGAGTGAGAGAAGTCGGGGGGAGTGAGAGAAGTTGGGGGAGTGAGAGAAGTCAGGGGGAGTGAGAGACGTCAGGGCGAGTGAGAGAAGTCAGGGGGAGTGAGAGAAGTCAGGGGGAGTGAGAGAAGTCAGGGGGAGTGAGAGAAGTCAGGGGGAGTGAGAGAAGTCAGGGGGAGTGAGAGAAGTCAGGGGAGAGAGAGAAGTCAGGGGGAGTGAGAGAAGTCAGGGGGAGTGAGAGAAGTCAGGGGGAGTGAGAGAAGTCAGGGGGAGTGAGAGAAGTCGGGGGGTGTGAGAGAAGTCGGGGGGTGTGAGAGAAGTCGGGGGGAGTGAGAGAAGTCGGGGGAGTGAGAGAAGTCAGGGGGAGTGAGAGAAGTCAGGGGGTGTGAGAGAAGTCAGGGGGAGTGAGAGATGTCAGGGGGAGTGAGAGAAGTCAGGGGAGAAAGAGAAGTCAGGGGGTGTGAGAGAAGTCAGGGGGAGTGAGAGAAGTCAGGGGGAGTGAGAGAAGTCGGGGGGAGTGAGAGAAGTCGGGGGGAGTGAGAGAAGTCGGGGGGAGTGAGACAAGTCGGGGGAGTGAGAGAAGTCAGGGGGATTGAGAGAAGTCAGGGGGAGTGAGAGAAGTCAGGGGGAGTGAGAGAAGTCAATGGTAGTGAGAGAGGTCAGGGGGAGTGAGAGAAGTCAGGGGGAGTGAGAGAAGTCAGGGGGAGTGAGAGAAGTCAGGGGGAGTGAGAGAAGTCAGGGGGATTGAGAGAAGTCAGGGAGAGTGAGAGAAGTCAGGGGGAGTGAGAGAAGTCAGGGAGAGTGAGAGATGTCAGGGAGAGTGAGAGAAGTCAGGGGGAGTGAGAGAAGTCAGGGGGAGTGAGAGAAGTCAGTGGGAGTGAGAGAAGTCAGGGGGAGTGAGAGAGGTCAGGGAGAGTGAGAGAAGTCAGGGGGAGTGAGAGAAGTCAGGGGGAGTGAGAGAAGTCAGGGGGAGTGAGAGAAGTCAGGGAGAGTGAGAGAAGTCAGGGGGAGTGAGAGACGTCAGGGGGAGTGAGAGAAGTCAGGGGAAGTGAGAGAAGTCAGGGGGAGTGAGAGATGTCACGGGGAGTGAGAGAAGTCAGGGGTAGTGAGAGAAGTCAGGGAGAGTGAGAGAAGTCAGGGGGAGTGACAGAAGTCAGGGGAGAGAGAGAAGTCAGGGGGAGTGAGAGAAGTCAGGGGGAGTGAGAGAAGTCAGGGGGAGTGAGAGAAGTCAGGGGGAGTGACAGAAGTCAGGGGGAGAGAGAGAAGTCAGGGGGTGTAAGAGAAGTCAGGGGGAGTGAGAGAAGTCAGGGGGAGTGAGAGAAGTCAGGGGGAGTGAGAGAAGTCAGGGGGAGTGAGAGAAGTCAGGGGGTGTGAGAGAAGTCAGGGGGAGTGAGAGATGTCAGGGGGAGTGAGAGAAGTCAGGGGAGAGAGAGAAGTCAGGGGTAGTGAGAGAAGTCAGGGGGAGTGAGAGAAGTCAGGGAGTGCGAGAGAAGTCAGGGAGAGTGAGAGAAGTCAGGGGGAGTGAGAGAAGTCTGGGGGAGTGAGAGCAGTCAGGGGGAGTGAGAGAAGTCAGGGGGAGTGAGAGAAGTCGGGGGGAGTGAGAGAAGTCGGGGGGAGTGAGAGAAGTCGGGGGGAGTGAGAGAAGTCGGGGGAGTGAGAGAAGTCAGGGGGATTGAGAGACGTCAGGGGGAGTGAGAGAAGTCAGGGGGAGTGAGAGAAGTCAGGGGGAGTGAGAGAAGTCAGGGGGAGTGAGGGAAGTCAGGGGGAGTGAGAGAAGTCAGGGGGAGTGAGAGAAGTCAGGGGAGAGAGAGAAGTCAGGGGGAGTGAGAGAAGTCAGGGGGAGTGAGAGAAGTCAGGGAGAGTGAGAGATGTCAGTGAGAGTGAGAGAAGTCAGGGAGAGTGAGAGAAGTCAGGGGGAGTGAGAGAAGTCAGGGGGAGTGAGAGAAGTCAGGGGGAGTGAGAGAAGTCGGGGGGAGTGAGAGAAGTCGGGGGGAGTGAGAGAAGTCGGGGGGAGTGAGACAAGTCGGGGGAGTGAGAGAAGTCAGGGGGAGTGAGAGAAGTCAGGGGGAGTGATAGAAGTCAGGGGGAGTGAGAGAAGTCAGGGGGTGTGAGAGAAGTCAGGGGGAGTGAGAGAAGTCAGGGGGAGTGAGAGAAGTCAGGGGAGAGAGAGAAGTCAGGGGGAGTGAGAGAAGTCAGGGGAGTGAGAGAAGTCAGGGAGAGTGAGAGAAGTCAGGGAGAGTGAGAGAATTCAGGGGGAGTGAGAGAAGTCAGGGGGAGTGAGAGCAGTCAGGGGGAGTGAGAGAAGTCAGGGGGAGTGAGAGAAGTCGGGGGGAGTGAGAGAAGTCGGGGGGAGTGAGAGAAGTCGGGGGGAGTGAGAGAAGTTGGGGGAGTGAGAGAAGTCAGGGGGATTGAGAGACGTCAGGGCGAGTGAGAGAAGTCAGGGGGAGTGAGAGAAGTCAGGGGGAGTGAGAGAAGTCAGGGGGAGTGAGAGAAGTCAGGGGGAGTGAGAGAAGTCAGGGGGAGTGAGAGAAGTCAGGGGAGAGAGAGAAGTCAGGGGGAGTGAGAGAAGTCAGGGGGAGTGAGAGAAGTCAGGGGGAGTGAGAGAAGTCAGGGGGAGTGAGAGAAGTCGGGGGGTGTGAGAGAAGTCGGGGGGTGTGAGAGAAGTCGGGGGGAGTGAGAGAAGTCGGGGGAGTGAGAGAAGTCAGGGGGAGTGAGAGAAGTCAGGGGGTGTGAGAGAAGTCAGGGGGAGTGAGAGATGTCAGGGGGAGTGAGAGAAGTCAGGGGAGAAAGAGAAGTCAGGGGGAGTGAGAGAAGTCAGGGGGAGTGAGAGAAGTCAGGGAGAGTGAGAGAAGTCAGCGAGAGTGAGAGAAGTCAGGGGGAGTGAGAGAAGTCAGGGGGAGTGAGAGCAGTCAGGGGGAGTGAGAGAAGTCAGGGGGAGTGAGAGAAGTTGGGGGAGTGAGAGAAGTCGGGGGGAGTGAGAGAAGTCGGGGGGAGTGAGAGATGTCGGGGGAGTGAGAGAAGTCAGGGGGATTGAGAGACGTCAGGGGGAGTGAGAGAAGTCAGGGGGAGTGAGAGAAGTCAGGGGGAGTGAGAGAAGTCAGGGGGAGTGAGAGAAGTCAGGGGGAGTGAGACAAGTCAGGGGGAGTGAGAGAAGTCAGGGGAGAGAGAGAAGTCAGGGGGAGTGAGAGAAGTCAGGGGGAGTGAGAGAAGTCAGGGGGAGTGAGAGAAGTCAGGGGGAGTGAGAGAAGTCAGTGGTATTGAGAGAGGTCAGGGGGAGTGAGAGAACTCAGGGGGAGTGAGAGAAGTCAGGGGGAGTGAGAGAAGTCAGGGGGAGTGAGAGAAGCGAGGGGGAGTGAGAGAAGCGAGGGGGAGTGACAGAAGACAGGGGGAGTGAGAGAAGTCAGGGCGAGTGAGAGAAGTCAGGGGGAGTGAGAGAAGTCAGGGGGAGTGAGAGAAGTCAGGGGGAGTGAGAGAAGTCAGGGGGAGTGGGAGAAGTCAGGGGGAGTGAGAGAAGTCAGGGGGAGTGAGAGAAGTCAGGGGGAGTGAGAGAAGTCAGGGGGAGTGAGAGAAGTCAGTGGGAGTGAGAGAAGTCAGGGGGAGTGGGAGAGGTCAGGGGGAGTGAGAGAAGTCAGGGGGTGTGAGAGAAGTCAGGGGGAGTGAGAGAAGTCAGGGGGAGTGAGAGAAGTCAGGGGGAGTGAGCGAAGTCAGTGGGAGTGAGAGAAAACAGGGAGAGTGAGAGAAGTCAAGGTGAGTGAGAGAAGCGAGGGGGAGTGAGAGAAGTCAGGGGGAGTGAGAGAAGTCAGGGGGAGTGAGAGAAGACAGGGGGGTGAGAGAAGTCAGGGGGAGTGAGAGAAGCGAGGGGGGGTGAGAGAAGTCAGGGGGAGTGAGAGAAGTCAGGGGGAGTGAGAGAAGTCAGGGGGAGTGAGAGAAGTCAGGGGGGTGAGAGAAGTCAGGGAGAGTGAGAGAAGTGAGGGGGAGTGAGAGAAGTCAGGGGGAGTGAGAGAAGCGAGGGGGGTTGAGAGAAGTCGGGGGAGTGAGAGAAGTCAGGGGGTTTGAGAGATGTCAGGGGGAGTGAGAGAAGTCAGGGGGAGTGAGAGAAGTCAGGGGGAGTGAGAGAAGTCAGGGGGAGTGAGAGAAGTCAGGGGGTTTGAGAGATGTCAGGGGGAGTGAGAGAAGTCAGGGGGAGTGAGAGAAGTCAGGGGGAGTGAGAGAAGTCAGGGGGAGTGAGAGAAGTCAGGGGGAGTGAGAGAAGTCAGTGGGAGTGAGAGAAGTCAGGGGGAGTGGGAGAGGTCAGGGGGAGTGAGAGAAGTATGGGGGAGAGAGAGAAGTCAGGGGGAGAGAGAGAAGTCAGGGGGAGTGAGAGAAGTCAGGGGGAGTGAGCGAAGTCAGGGGGAGTGAGAGAAAACAGGGAGAGTGAGAGAAGTCAGGGTGAGTGAGAGAAGCGAGGGGGAGTGAGAGAAGTCAGGGGGAGTGAGAGAAGTCAGGGGGAGTGAGAGAAGACAGGGGGGTGAGAGAAGTCAGGGGGAGTGAGAGAAGCGAGGGGGGGTGAGAGAAGTCAGGGGGAGTGAGAGAAGTCAGGGGGAGTGAGAGAAGTCAGGGGGAGTGAGAGAAGTCAGGGGGGTGAGAGAAGTCAGGGAGAGTGAGAGAAGTGAGGGGGAGTGAGAGAAGTCAGGGGGAGTGAGAGAAGCGAGGGGGGTTGAGAGAAGTCGGGGGAGTGAGAGAAGTCAGGGGGTTTGAGAGATGTCAGGGGGAGTGAGAGAAGTCAGGGGGAGTGAGAGAAGTCAGGGGGAGTGAGAGAAGTCAGGGGGAGTGAGAGAAGTCAGGGGGTTTGAGAGATGTCAGGGGGAGTGAGTGAAGTCAGGGGGAGTGAGAGAAGTCAGGGGGAGTGAGAGAAGTCAGGGGGAGTGAGAGAAGTCAGGGGGAGTGAGAGAAGTCAGGGAGAGTGAGAGAAGTCAGGGGGAGTGAGAGAAGTCAGGGGGAGTGAGAGAAGTCAGTGGGAGTGAGAGAAGTCAGGGGGAGTGAGAGAAGTCAGGGGGAGTGAGAGAAGTCAGGGGGAGTGAGAGAAGTCAGTGGGAGTGAGAGAAGTCAGGGGGAGTGAGAGAGGTCAGGGAGAGTGAGAGAAGTCAGGGGGAGTGAGAGAAGTCAGGGGGAGTGAGAGAAGTCAGGGGGAGTGAGAGAAGTCAGGGAGAGTGAGAGAAGTCAGGGGGAGTGAGGGAAGTCAGGGGGAGTGAGAGAAGTCAGGGGAAGTGAGAGAAGTCAGGGGGAGTGAGAGAAGTCAGGGGGAGTGAGAGAAGTCAGGGGGAGTGAGAGAAGTCAGGGGGAGTGAGAGAAGTCAGGGGGAGTGAGAGAAGTCAGGGGGAGTGAGAGAAGTCAGGGGGAGAGAGAGAAGTCAGGGGGAGTGAGAGAAGCCAGGGGGAGTGAGAGAAGTCAGGGGGAGTGAGAGAAGTCAGGGGGAGTGAGAGAAGTCAGGGAGAGTGAGAGAAGTCAGGGGGAGTGAGAGAAGTCAGGGGGTGTGAGAGAAGTCAGGGGGAGTGAGAGATGTCAGGGGGAGTGAGAGAAGTCAGGGGAGAGAGAGAAGTCAGGGGGAGTGAGAGAAGTCAGGGGGAGTGAGAGAAGTATGGGGGAGAGAGAGAAGTCAGGGGGAGAGAGAGAAGTCAGGGGGAGTGAGAGAAGTCAGGGGGAGTGAGCGAAGTCAGGGGGAGTGAGAGAAAACAGGGAGAGTGAGAGAAGTCAGGGTGAGTGAGAGAAGCGAGGGGGAGTGAGAGAAGTCAGGGGGAGTGAGAGAAGTCAGGGGGAGTGAGAGAAGACAGGGGGGTGAGAGAAGTCAGGGGGAGTGAGAGAAGCGAGGGGGGGTGAGAGAAGTCAGGGGGAGTGAGAGAAGTCAGGGGGAGTGAGAGAAGTCAGGGGGAGTGAGAGAAGTCAGGGGGGTGAGAGAAGTCAGGGAGAGTGAGAGAAGTGAGGGGGAGTGAGAGAAGTCAGGGGGAGTGAGAGAAGCGAGGGGGGTTGAGAGAAGTCGGGGGAGTGAGAGAAGTCAGGGGGTTTGAGAGATGTCAGGGGGAGTGAGAGAAGTCAGGGGGAGTGAGAGAAGTCAGGGGGAGTGAGAGAAGTCAGGGGGAGTGAGAGAAGTCAGGGGGTTTGAGAGATGTCAGGGGGAGTGAGTGAAGTCAGGGGGAGTGAGAGAAGTCAGGGGGAGTGAGAGAAGTCAGGGGGAGTGAGAGAAGTCAGGGGGAGTGAGAGAAGTCAGGGGGAGTGAGAGAAGTCAGGGGGAGTGAGAGAAGTCGGGGGGAGTGAGAGAAGTCGGGGGGAGTGAGAGAAGTCGGGGGGAGTGAGAGAAGTCAGGGGGAGTGAGAGAAGTCAGGGAGAGTGAGAGAAGTCAGGGAGAGTGAGAGAAGTCAGGGGGAGTGAGAGAAGTCAGGGGGAGTGAGAGAAGTCAGTGGGAGTGAGAGAAGTCAGGGGGAGTGAGAGAGGTCAGGGAGAGTGAGAGAAGTCAGGGGGAGTGAGAGAAGTCAGGGGGAGTGAGAGAAGTCAGGGGGAGTGAGAGAAGTCAGGGAGAGTGAGAGAAGTCAGGGGGAGTGAGGGAAGTCAGGGGGAGTGAGAGAAGTCAGGGGAAGTGAGAGAAGTCAGGGGGAGTGAGAGAAGTCAGGGGGAGTGAGAGAAGTCAGGGGGAGTGAGAGAAGTCAGGGGGAGTGAGAGAAGTCAGGGGGAGTGAGAGAAGTCAGGGGGAGTGAGAGAAGTCAGGGGGAGAGAGAGAAGTCAGGGGGAGTGAGAGAAGCCAGGGGGAGTGAGAGAAGTCAGGGGGAGTGAGAGAAGTCAGGGGGAGTGAGAGAAGTCAGGGAGAGTGAGAGAAGTCAGGGGGAGTGAGAGAAGTCAGGGGGTGTGAGAGAAGTCAGGGGGAGTGAGAGATGTCAGGGGGAGTGAGAGAAGTCAGGGGAGAGAGAGAAGTCAGGGGGAGTGAGAGAAGTCAGGGGGAGTGAGAGAAGTCAGGGAGAGTGAGAGAAGTCAGGGAGAGTGAGAGAGGTCAGGGAGAGTGAGAGAAGTCAGGGGGAGTGAGATAAGTCAGGGGGAGTGAGAGAAGTCAGGGGGAGAGACAGAAGTCAGGGGGAGTGAGAGAAGTCGGGGGGAGTGAGAGAAGTCGGGGGGAGTGAGAGAAGTCGGGGGGAGTGAGAGGAGTCGGGGGAGTGAGAGAATTCAGGGGGATTGAGAGAAGTCAGGGGGAGTGAGAGAAGTCAGGGGGACTGAGAGAAGTCAGGGGGAGTGAGAGAAGTGAGGGGGAGTGAGAGAAGTCAGGGAGAGTGAGAGAAGCGAGGGAGAGTGAGAGAAGCGAGGGGGAGTGACAGAAGACAGGGGGAGTGAGAGAAGTCAGGGGGAATGAGAGAAGTCAGGGGGAGTGAGAGAAGTCAGGGGAGAGAGAGAAGTCAGGGGGAGTGAGAGAAGTCAGGGGGAGTGAGAGAAGTCAGGGAGAGTGAGAGAAGTCAGGGAGAGTGAGAGAAGTCAGGGAGAGTGAGAGAAGTCAGGGGGAGTGATAGAAGTCAGGGGGAGTGAGAGAAGTCAGGGGGAGTGAGAGAAGTCAGGGGGAGCGAGAGAAGTCGGGGGGAGTGAGAGATGTCAGGGGGAGTCAGAGAAGTCAGGGGAGAGAGAGAAGTCAGGGGGAGTGAGAGAAGTCAGGGGGAGTGAGAGAAGTCAGGGAGAGTGAGAGAAGTCAGGGAGAGTGAGAGAAGTCAGGGAGAGTGAGAGAAGTCAGGGGGAGTGAGAGAAGTCAGGGGGAGTGAGAGAAGTCAGGGGGAGTGAGAGAAGTCAGGGGGAGTGAGAGAAGTCGGGGGGAGTGAGAGAAGTCAGGGGGAGTGAGAGAAGTCAGGGGGCGTGAGAGAAGTCAGGGGGAGTGAGAGAAGCGAGGGAGAGTGAGAGAAGCGAGGGGGAGTGACAGAAGACAGGGGGAGTGAGAGAAGTCAGGGGGAGTGAGAGAAGTCAGGGGAGAGAGAGAAGTCAGGGGGAGTGAGGGAAGTCAGGGGGAGTGAGAGAAGTCAGGGAGAGTGAGAGAAGTCAGGGAGAGTGAGAGAAGTCAGGGAGAGTGAGAGAAGTCAGGGGGAGTGAGAGAAGTCAGGGGGAGTGAGAGAAGTCAGGGGGAGTGAGAGAAGTCAGTGGAAGTGAGAGAAGTCGGGGGGAGTGAGAGAAGTCGGGGGGAGTGAGAGAAGTCGGGGGGAGTGAGAGAAGTCGGGGGAGTGAGAGAACTCATGGGGTTTGAGAGAAGTCAGGGGGAGTGAGAGAAGTCAGGGGGAGTGAGAGAAGTCAGGGGTAGTGAGAGAAGTCAGGGGGAGTGAGAGATGTCAGGGGGAGTGAGAGAAGTCAGGGAGAGTGAGAGAAATCAGGGGGAGTGAGAGAAGGCAGGGGGAGTGAGAGAAGCGAGGGGGAGTGAGAGAAGTGAGGGGGAGTGTCAGAAGACAGGGGGAGTGAGAGAAGTCAGGGGGAGTGAGAGAAGTCAGGGGGAGTGAGAGAAGTCAGGGGGAGTGAGAGAAGTCAGGGGGAGTGAGAGACGTCAGGGGGAGTGGGAGAAGTCAGGGGGAGTGAGAGAAGTCAGGGGGAGTGAGAGAAGTCAGGGGGAGTGAGAGAAGTCAGGGGGAGTGAGAGAAGTCAGTGGGAGTGAGAGAAGTCAGGGGGAGTGAGAGAGGTCAGGGGGAGTGAGAGAAGTCAGGGGGTGTGAGAGAAGTCAGGGGGAGTGAGAGAAGTATGGGGGAGAGAGAGAAGTCAGGGGGAGAGTGAGAAGTCAGGGGGAGTGAGAGAAGTCAGGGGGAGTGAGAGAAGTCAGGGGGAGCGAGAGAAAACAGGGAGAGTGAGAGAAGGCAGGGTGAGTGAGAGAAGCGAGGGGGAGTGAGAGAAGTCAGGGGGAGTGAGAGAAGTCAGGGGGAGTGAGAGAAGTCAGGGGGGTGAGAGAAGTCAGGGGGAGTGAGAGAAGCGAGGGGGGGTGTGAGAAGTCAGGGGGAGTGAGAGAAGTCAGGGGGAGTGAGAGAAGTCAGGGGGAGTGAGAGAAGTCAGGGGGAGTGAGAGAAGTCGGGGTGTGAGAGAAGTCAGGGAGAGTGAGAGAAGTCAGGGGGAGTGAGAGAAGTCAGGGGGAGTGAGAGAAGCGAGGGGAGTGAGAGAAGTCAGGGGGAGTGAGAGAAGTCAGGGGGATAGAGAGATGTCAGGGGGAGTGAGAGAAGTCAGGGGGAGTGAGAGAAGTCAGGGGGAGTGAGAGAAGTCAGGGGGTGTGAGAAAAGTCAGGGGGAAAGAGAGATGTCAGGGGGAGTGAGAGAAGTCAGGGGGAGTGAGAGAAGTCAGGGGGATAGAGAGATGTCAGGGGGAGTGAGAGAAGTCAGGGGGAGTGAGAGAAGTCAGGGGGAGTGAGAGAAGTCAGGTGGTGTGAGAGAAGTCAGGGGGAGTGAGAGAAGTCAGGGGGAGTGAGAGAAGTCGGGGGGAGTGAGAGAAGTCAGGGGGAGTGAGAGAAGTCAAGGGGAGTGAGAGAATTCAGGGGGAGTGAGAGAAGTCAGGGGGAGTGAGAGATGTCAGGGGGAGTGAGAGAAGTCAGGGGGAGTGAGAGAAGTCAGGGGGATTGAGAGATGTCAGGGAGAGTGAGAGAAGCCAGGGGGAGTGAGAGAAGTCAGGGGGAGTGAGAGAAGTCAGGGGGAGTGAGAGAAGTCAGGGGGAGAGGGAGAAGTCAGGGGGAGTGAGAGAAGTCAGGGGGATTGAGAGAAGTCAGGGAGAGTGTGAGAAGTCAGGGAGAGTGAGAGATGTCAGGGAGAGTGAGAGAAGTCAGGGGGAGTGAGAGAAGGCAGGGGGAGTGAGAGAAGTCAGTGGGAGTGAGAGAAGTCAGGGGGAGTGATTGAGGTCAGGGAGAGTGAGAGAAGTCAGGGGGAGTGAGAGAAGTCAGGGGGAGTGAGAGAAGTCAGGGGGAGTGAGAGCATTCAGGGAGAGTGAGAGAAGTCAGGGGGAGTGAGAGAAGTCAGGGGGAGTGAGAGAAGTCAGGGGAAGTGAGAGAAGTCAGGGGGAGTGAGAGAAGTCAGGGGGAGTGAGAGAAGTCAGGGGGAGTGAGAGAAGCCAGGGGGAGTGAGAGAAGTCAGGGAGAGTGAGCGAAGTCAGGGGGAGTGAGAGAAGTCAGGGGAGTGAGAGAAGTCAGGGGGAGTGACAGAAGTCAGGGGGAGTGAGAGAAGTCAGGGGGAGTGAGAGAAGTCAGGGGGAGTGAGAGAAGTCAGGGGGAGAGAGAGAAGTCAGGGGGAGTGAGAGAAGTCAGGGGGAGTGAGAGAAGTCAGGGGGAGTGAGAGAAGTCAGGGGGAGTGAGAGAAGTCAGGGAGAGTGAGAGAAGTCAGGGGGAGTGCTAGAAGTCAGGGGGTGTGAGAGAAGTCAGGGGGAGTGAGAGATGTCAGCGAGAGTGAGAGAAGTCAGGGGAGAGAGAGAAGTCAGGGGGAGTGAGAGAAGTCAGGGGGAGTGAGAGAAGTCAGGGAGAGTGAGAGAAGTCAGGGAGAGTGAGAGAAGTAAGGGAGAGTGAGAGAAGTCAGGGGGAGTGAGAGAAGTCAGGGGGAGTGAGAGAAGTCAGGGGGAGTGAGAGAAGTCGGGGGGAGTGAGAGAAGTCGGGGGGAGTGAGAGAAGTCGGGGGGAGTGAGAGAAGTCGGGGGGAGTGAGAGAAGTCGGGGGAGTGAGAGAAGTCAGGGGGATTGAGAGAAGTCAGGGGGAGTGAGAGAAGTCAGGGGGTGTGAGAGAAGTCAGGGGGAGTGAGAGAAGTCAGGGGGAGTGAGAGAAGTCAGGGGGAGTGAGAGAAGTCAGGGGGAGTGAGAGAAGTCAGGGGGAGTGAGAGAAGTCAGGGGGAGTGAGAGAAGTCGGGGGGAGTGAGAGAAGTCAGGGGTTGTGAGAGAAGTCAGGGGGCGTGAGAGAAGTCAGGGGGAGTGAGAGAAGCGAGGGAGAGTGAGAGAAGCGAGGGGGAGTGACAGAAGACAGGGGGAGTGAGAGAAGTCAGGGGGAGTGAGAGAAGTCAGGGGAGAGAGAGAAGTCAGGGGGAGTGAGAGAAGTCAGGGGGAGTGAGAGAAGTCAGGGAGAGTGAGAGAAGTCAGGGAGAGTGAGAGAAGTCAGGGAGAGTGAGAGAAGTCAGGGGGAGTGAGAGAAGTCAGGGGGAGTGAGAGAAGTCAGGGGGAGTGAGAGAAGTCAGTGGAAGTGAGAGAAGTCGGGGGGAGTGAGAGAAGTCGGGGGGAGTGAGAGAAGTCGGGGGGAGTGAGAGAAGTCGGGGGAGTGAGAGAAGTCATGGGGATTGAGAGAAGTCAGGGGGAGTGAGAGAAGTCAGGGGGAGTGAGAGAAGTCAGGGGTAGTGAGAGAAGTCAGGGGGAGTGAGAGATGTCAGGGGGAGTGAGAGAAGTCAGGGAGAGTGAGAGAAGTCAGGGGGAGTGAGAGAAGGCAGGGGGAGTGAGAGAAGCGAGGGGGAGTGAGAGAAGTGAGGGGGAGTGTCAGAAGACAGGGGGAGTGAGAGAAGTCAGGGGGAGTGAGAGAAGTCAGGGGGAGTGAGAGAAGTCAGGGGGAGTGAGAGAAGTCAGGGGGAGTGAGAGACGTCAGGGGGAGTGGGAGAAGTCAGGGGGAGTGAGAGAAATCAGGGGGAGTGAGAGAAGTCAGGGGGAGTGAGAGAAGTCAGGGGGAGTGAGAGAAGTCAGTGGGAGTGAGAGAAGTCAGGGGGAGTGAGAGAGGTCAGGGGGAGTGAGAGAAGTCAGGGGGTGTGAGAGAAGTCAGGGGGAGTCAGAGAAGTATGGGGGAGAGAGAGAAGTCAGGGGGAGAGAGAGAAGTCAGGGGGAGTGAGAGAAGTCAGGGGGAGTGAGAGAAGTCAGGGGGAGTGAGAGAAAACAGGGAGAGTGAGAGAAGGCAGGGTGAGTGAGAGAAGCGAGGGGGAGTGAGAGAAGTCAGGGGGAGTGAGAGAAGTCAGGGGGAGTGAGAGAAGTCAGGGGGGTGAGAGAAGTCAGGGGGAGTGAGAGAAGCGAGGGGGGGTGTGAGAAGTCAGGGGGAGTGAGAGAAGTCAGGGGGAGTGAGAGAAGTCAGGGGGAGTGAGAGAAGTCAGGGGGAGTGAGAGAAGTCAGGGGGGTGAGAGAAGTCAGGGAGAGTGAGAGAAGTCAGGGGGAGTGAGAGAAGTCAGGGGGAGTGAGAGAAGCGAGGGGGGGTGAGAGAAGTCAGGGGGAGTGAGAGAAGTCAGGGAGAGTGAGAGAAGTCAGCGAGAGTGAGAGAAGTCAGGGGGAGTGAGAGAAGTCAGGGGGAGTGAGAGCAGTCAGGGGGAGTGAGAGAAGTCAGGGGGAGTGAGAGAAGTTGGGGGAGTGAGAGAAGTCGGGGGGAGTGAGAGATGTCGGGGGGAGTGAGAGATGTCGGGGGAGTGAGAGAAGTCAGGGGGATTGAGAGACGTCAGGGGGAGTGAGAGAAGTCAGGGGGAGTGAGACAAGTCAGGGGGAGTGAGAGAAGTCAGGGGAGAGAGAGAAGTCAGGGGGAGTGAGAGAAGTCAGGGGGAGTGAGAGAAGTCAGGGGGAGTGAGAGAAGTCAGGGGGAGTGAGAGAAGTCAGTGGTATTGAGAGAGGTCAGGGGGAGTGAGAGAACTCAGGGGGAGTGAGAGAAGTCAGGGGGAGTGAGAGAAGTCAGGGGGAGTGAGAGAAGCGAGGGGGAGTGAGAGAAGCGAGGGGGAGTGAGAGAAGTCAGGGGGAGTGAGAGAAGTCAGGGGGAGTGAGAGAAGTCAGTGGGAGTGAGAGAAGTCAGGGGCAGTGGGAGAGGTCAGGGGGAGTGAGAGAAGTCAGGGGGTGTGAGAGAAGTCAGGGGGAGTGAGAGAAGTCAGGGGGTGTGAGAGAAGTCAGGGGGAGTGAGAGAAGTCAGGGGCAGTGGGAGAGGTCAGGGGGAGTGAGAGAAGTCAGGGGGTGTGAGAGAAGTCAGGGGGAGTGAGAGAAGTCAGGGGGAGTGAGAGAAGTCAGGGGGAGTGAGAGAAGTCAGGGGGTGTGAGAGAAGTCAGGGGGAGTGAGAGAAGTATGGGGGAGAGAGAGAAGTCAGGGGGAGAGAGAGAAGTCAGGGGGAGTGAGAGAAGTCAGGGGGAGTGAGCAAAGTCAGGGGGAGTGAGAGAAAACAGGGAGAGTGAGAGAAGTCAGGGTGAGTGAGAGAAGCGAGGGGGAGTGAGAGAAGTCAGGGGGAGTGAGAGAATTCAGGGGGAGTGAGAGAAGACAGGGGGGTGAGAGAAGTCAGGGGGAGTGAGAGAAGCGAGGGGGGGTGAGAGAAGTCAGGGGGAGTGAGAGAAGTCAGGGGGAGTGAGAGAAGTCAGGGGGAGTGAGAGAAGTCAGGGGGGTGAGAGAAGTCAGGGAGAGTGAGAGAAGTGAGGGGGAGTGAGAGAAGTCAGGGGGAGTGAGAGAAGCGAGGGGGGTTGAGAGAAGTCGGGGGAGTGAGAGAAGTCAGGGGGTTTGAGAGATGTCAGGGGGAGTGAGAGAAGTCAGGGGGAGTGAGAGAAGTCAGGGGGAGTGAGAGAAGTCAGGGGGAGTGAGAGAAGTCAGGGGGTTTGAGAGATGTCAGGGGGAGTGAGTGAAGTCAGGGGGAGTGAGAGAAGTCAGGGGGAGTGAGAGAAGTCAGGGGGAGTGAGAGAAGTCAGGGGGAGTGAGAGAAGTCAGGGGGAGTGAGAGAAGTCAGGGGGAGTGAGAGAAGTCGGGGGGAGTGAGAGAAGTCGGGGGGAGTGAGAGAAGTCGGGGGGAGTGAGAGAAGTCAGGGGGAGTGAGAGAAGTCAGGGAGAGTGAGAGAAGTCAGGGAGAGTGAGAGAAGTCAGGGGGAGTGAGAGAAGTCAGGGGGAGTGAGAGAAGTCAGTGGGAGTGAGAGAAGTCAGGGGGAGTGAGAGAGGTCAGGGAGAGTGAGAGAAGTCAGGGGGAGTGAGAGAAGTCAGGGGGAGTGAGAGAAGTCAGGGGGAGTGAGAGAAGTCAGGGAGAGTGAGAGAAGTCAGGGGGAGTGAGGGAAGTCAGGGGGAGTGAGAGAAGTCAGGGGAAGTGAGAGAAGTCAGGGGGAGTGAGAGAAGTCAGGGGGAGTGAGAGAAGTCAGGGGGAGTGAGAGAAGTCAGGGGGAGTGAGAGAAGTCAGGGGGAGTGAGAGAAGTCAGGGGGAGTGAGAGAAGTCAGGGGGAGAGAGAGAAGTCAGGGGGAGTGAGAGAAGCCAGGGGGAGTGAGAGAAGTCAGGGGGAGTGAGAGAAGTCAGGGGGAGTGAGAGAAGTCAGGGAGAGTGAGAGAAGTCAGGGGGAGTGAGAGAAGTCAGGGGGTGTGAGAGAAGTCAGGGGGAGTGAGAGATGTCAGGGGGAGTGAGAGAAGTCAGGGGAGAGAGAGAAGTCAGGGGAGAGAGAGAAGTCAGGGGGAGTGAGAGAAGTCAGGGAGAGTGAGAGAAGTCAGGGAGAGTGAGAGAGGTCAGGGAGAGTGAGAGAAGTCAGGGGGAGTGAGATAAGTCAGGGGGAGTGAGAGAAGTCAGGGGGAGAGACAGAAGTCAGGGGGAGTGAGAGAAGTCGGGGGGAGTGAGAGAAGTCGGGGGGAGTGAGAGAAGTCGGGGGGAGTGAGAGGAGTCGGGGGAGTGAGAGAATTCAGGGGGATTGAGAGAAGTCAGGGGGAGTGAGAGAAGTCAGGGGGACTGAGAGAAGTCAGGGGGAGTGAGAGAAGTGAGGGGGAGTGAGAGAAGTCAGGGAGAGTGAGAGAAGCGAGGGAGAGTGAGAGAAGCGAGGGGGAGTGACAGAAGACAGGGGGAGTGAGAGAAGTCAGGGGGAATGAGAGAAGTCAGGGGGAGTGAGAGAAGTCAGGGGAGAGAGAGAAGTCAGGGGGAGTGAGAGAAGTCAGGGGGAGTGAGAGAAGTCAGGGGAGTGAGAGAAGTCAGGGGGATTGAGAGAAGTCAGGGGGAGTGAGAGAAGTCAGGGGGTGTGAGAGAAGTCAGGGGGAGTGAGAGAAGTCAGGGGGAGTGAGAGAAGTCAGGGGGAGTGAGAGAAGTCAGGGGGAGTGAGAGAAGTCAGGGGGAGTGAGAGAAGTCAGGGGGAGTGAGAGAAGTCGGGGGGAGTGAGAGAAGTCAGGGGTTGTGAGAGAAGTCAGGGGGCGTGAGAGAAGTCAGGGGGAGTGAGAGAAGCGAGGGAGAGTGAGAGAAGCGAGGGGGAGTGACAGAAGACAGGGGGAGTGAGAGAAGTCAGGGGGAGTGAGAGAAGTCAGGGGAGAGAGAGAAGTCAGGGGGAGTGAGAGAAGTCAGGGGGAGTGAGAGAAGTCAGGGAGAGTGAGAGAAGTCAGGGAGAGTGAGAGAAGTCAGGGAGAGTGAGAGAAGTCAGGGGGAGTGAGAGAAGTCAGGGGGAGTGAGAGAAGTCAGGGGGAGTGAGAGAAGTCAGTGGAAGTGAGAGAAGTCGGGGGGAGTGAGAGAAGTCGGGGGGAGTGAGAGAAGTCGGGGGGAGTGAGAGAAGTCGGGGGAGTGAGAGAAGTCATGGGGATTGAGAGAAGTCAGGGGGAGTGAGAGAAGTCAGGGGGAGTGAGAGAAGTCAGGGGTAGTGAGAGAAGTCAGGGGGAGTGAGAGATGTCAGGGGGAGTGAGAGAAGTCAGGGAGAGTGAGAGAAGTCAGGGGGAGTGAGAGAAGGCAGGGGGAGTGAGAGAAGCGAGGGGGAGTGAGAGAAGTGAGGGGGAGTGTCAGAAGACAGGGGGAGTGAGAGAAGTCAGGGGGAGTGAGAGAAGTCAGGGGGAGTGAGAGAAGTCAGGGGGAGTGAGAGAAGTCAGGGGGAGTGAGAGACGTCAGGGGGAGTGGGAGAAGTCAGGGGGAGTGAGAGAAATCAGGGGGAGTGAGAGAAGTCAGGGGGAGTGAGAGAAGTCAGGGGGAGTGAGAGAAGTCAGTGGGAGTGAGAGAAGTCAGGGGGAGTGAGAGAGGTCAGGGGGAGTGAGAGAAGTCAGGGGGTGTGAGAGAAGTCAGGGGGAGTCAGAGAAGTATGGGGGAGAGAGAGAAGTCAGGGGGAGAGAGAGAAGTCAGGGGGAGTGAGAGAAGTCAGGGGGAGTGAGAGAAGTCAGGGGGAGTGAGAGAAAACAGGGAGAGTGAGAGAAGGCAGGGTGAGTGAGAGAAGCGAGGGGGAGTGAGAGAAGTCAGGGGGAGTGAGAGAAGTCAGGGGGAGTGAGAGAAGTCAGGGGGGTGAGAGAAGTCAGGGGGAGTGAGAGAAGCGAGGGGGGGTGTGAGAAGTCAGGGGGAGTGAGAGAAGTCAGGGGGAGTGAGAGAAGTCAGGGGGAGTGAGAGAAGTCAGGGGGAGTGAGAGAAGTCAGGGGGGTGAGAGAAGTCAGGGAGAGTGAGAGAAGTCAGGGGGAGTGAGAGAAGTCAGGGGGAGTGAGAGAAGCGAGGGGGGGTGAGAGAAGTCAGGGGGAGTGAGAGAAGTCAGGGAGAGTGAGAGAAGTCAGCGAGAGTGAGAGAAGTCAGGGGGAGTGAGAGAAGTCAGGGGGAGTGAGAGCAGTCAGGGGGAGTGAGAGAAGTCAGGGGGAGTGAGAGAAGTTGGGGGAGTGAGAGAAGTCGGGGGGAGTGAGAGAAGTCGGGGGGAGTGAGAGATGTCGGGGGAGTGAGAGAAGTCAGGGGGATTGAGAGACGTCAGGGGGAGTGAGAGAAGTCAGGGGGAGTGAGACAAGTCAGGGGGAGTGAGAGAAGTCAGGGGAGAGAGAGAAGTCAGGGGGAGTGAGAGAAGTCAGGGGGAGTGAGAGAAGTCAGGGGGAGTGAGAGAAGTCAGGGGGAGTGAGAGAAGTCAGTGGTATTGAGAGAGGTCAGGGGGAGTGAGAGAACTCAGGGGGAGTGAGAGAAGTCAGGGGGAGTGAGAGAAGTCAGGGGGAGTGAGAGAAGCGAGGGGGAGTGAGAGAAGCGAGGGGGAGTGACAGAAGACAGGGGGAGTGAGAGAAGTCAGGGCGAGTGAGAGAAGTCAGGGGGAGTGAGAGAAGTCAGGGGGAGTGAGAGAAGTCAGGGGGAGTGAGAGAAGTCAGGGGGAGTGGGAGAAGTCAGGGGGAGTGAGAGAAGTCAGGGGGAGTGAGAGAAGTCAGGGGGAGTGAGAGAAGTCAGGGGGAGTGAGAGAAGTCAGTGGGAGTGAGAGAAGTCAGGGGGAGTGGGAGAGGTCAGGGGGAGTGAGAGAAGTCAGGGGGTGTGAGAGAAGTCAGGGGGAGTGAGAGAAGTATGGGGGAGAGAGAGAAGTCAGGGGGAGAGAGAGAAGTCAGGGGGAGTGAGAGAAGTCAGGGGGAGTGAGCGAAGTCAGGGGGAGTGAGAGAAAACAGGGAGAGTGAGAGAAGTCAGGGTGAGTGAGAGAAGCGAGGGGGAGTGAGAGAAGTCAGGGGGAGTGAGAGAAGTCAGGGGGAGTGAGAGAAGACAGGGGGGTGAGAGAAGTCAGGGGGAGTGAGAGAAGCGAGGGGGGGTGAGAGAAGTCAGGGGGAGTGAGAGAAGTCAGGGGGAGTGAGAGAAGTCAGGGGGAGTGAGAGAAGTCAGGGGGGTGAGAGAAGTCAGGGAGAGTGAGAGAAGTGAGGGGGAGTGAGAGAAGTCAGGGGGAGTGAGAGAAGCGAGGGGGGTTGAGAGAAGTCGGGGGAGTGAGAGAAGTCAGGGGGTTTGAGAGATGTCAGGGGGAGTGAGAGAAGTCAGGGGGAGTGAGAGAAGTCAGGGGGAGTGAGAGAAGTCAGGGGGAGTGAGAGAAGTCAGGGGGTTTGAGAGATGTCAGGGGAAGTGAGAGAAGTCAGGGGGAGTGAGAGAAGTCAGGGGGAGTGAGAGAAGTCAGGGGGAGTGAGAGAAGTCAGGGGGAGTGAGAGAAGTCAGTGGGAGTGAGAGAAGTCAGGGGGAGTGGGAGAGGTCAGGGGGAGTGAGAGAAGTCAGGGGGTGTGAGAGAAGTCAGGGGGAGTGAGAGAAGTATGGGGGAGAGAGAGAAGTCAGGGGGAGAGAGAGAAGTCAGGGGGAGTGAGAGAAGTCAGGGGGAGTGAGCGAAGTCAGGGGGAGTGAGAGAAAACAGGGAGAGTGAGAGAAGTCAGGGTGAGTGAGAGAAGCGAGGGGGAGTGAGAGAAGTCAGGGGGAGTGAGAGAAGTCAGGGGGAGTGAGAGAAGACAGGGGGGTGAGAGAAGTCAGGGGGAGTGAGAGAAGCGAGGGGGGGTGAGAGAAGTCAGGGGGAGTGAGAGAAGTCAGGGGGAGTGAGAGAAGTCAGGAGGAGTGAGAGCAGTCAGGGGGAGTGAGAGAAGTCAGGGGGAGTGAGAGAAGTTGGGGGAGTGAGAGAAGTCGGGGGGAGTGAGAGAAGTCGGGGGGAGTGAGAGATGTCGGGGGAGTGAGAGAAGTCAGGGGGATTGAGAGACGTCAGGGGGAGTGAGAGAAGTCAGGGGGAGTGAGACAAGTCAGGGGGAGTGAGAGAAGTCAGGGGAGAGAGAGAAGTCAGGGGGAGTGAGAGAAGTCAGGGGGAGTGAGAGAAGTCAGGGGGAGTGAGAGAAGTCAGGGGGAGTGAGAGAAGTCAGTGGTATTGAGAGAGGTCAGGGGGAGTGAGAGAACTCAGGGGGAGTGAGAGAAGTCAGGGGGAGTGAGAGAAGTCAGGGGGAGTGAGAGAAGCGAGGGGGAGTGAGAGAAGCGAGGGGGAGTGACAGAAGACAGGGGGAGTGAGAGAAGTCAGGGCGAGTGAGAGAAGTCAGGGGGAGTGAGAGAAGTCAGGGGGAGTGAGAGAAGTCAGGGGGAGTGAGAGAAGTCAGGGGGAGTGGGAGAAGTCAGGGGGAGTGAGAGATGTCAGGGGGAGTGAGAGAAGTCAGGGGGAGTGAGAGAAGTCAGGGGGAGTGAGAGAAGTCAGTGGGAGTGAGAGAAGTCAGGGGGAGTGGGAGAGGTCAGGGGGAGTGAGAGAAGTCAGGGGGTGTGAGAGAAGTCAGGGGGAGTGAGAGAAGTATGGGGGAGAGAGAGAAGTCAGGGGGAGAGAGAGAAGTCAGGGGGAGTGAGAGAAGTCAGGGGGAGTGAGCGAAGTCAGGGGGAGTGAGAGAAAACAGGGAGAGTGAGAGAAGTCAGGGTGAGTGAGAGAAGCGAGGGGGAGTGAGAGAAGTCAGGGGGAGTGAGAGAAGTCAGGGGGAGTGAGAGAAGACAGGGGGGTGAGAGAAGTCAGGGGGAGTGAGAGAAGCGAGGGGGGGTGAGAGAAGTCAGGGGGAGTGAGAGAAGTCAGGGGGAGTGAGAGAAGTCAGGGGGAGTGAGAGAAGTCAGGGGGGTGAGAGAAGTCAGGGAGAGTGAGAGAAGTGAGGGGGAGTGAGAGAAGTCAGGGGGAGTGAGAGAAGCGAGGGGGGTTGAGAGAAGTCGGGGGAGTGAGAGAAGTCAGGGGGTTTGAGAGATGTCAGGGGGAGTGAGAGAAGTCAGGGGGAGTGAGAGAAGTCAGGGGGAGTGAGAGAAGTCAGGGGGAGTGAGAGAAGTCAGGGGGTTTGAGAGATGTCAGGGGGAGTGAGTGAAGTCAGGGGGAGTGAGAGAAGTCAGGGGGAGTGAGAGAAGTCAGGGGGAGTGAGAGAAGTCAGGGGGAGTGAGAGAAGTCAGGGGGAGTGAGAGAAGTCAGGGGGAGTGAGAGAAGTCGGGGGGAGTGAGAGAAGTCGGGGGGAGTGAGAGAAGTCGGGGGGAGTGAGAGAAGTCAGGGGGAGTGAGAGAAGTCAGGGAGAGTGAGAGAAGTCAGGGAGAGTGAGAGAAGTCAGGGGGAGTGAGAGAAGTCAGGGGGAGTGAGAGAAGTCAGTGGGAGTGAGAGAAGTCAGGGGGAGTGAGAGAGGTCAGGGAGAGTGAGAGAAGTCAGGGGGAGTGAGAGAAGTCAGGGGGAGTGAGAGAAGTCAGGGGGAGTGAGAGAAGTCAGGGAGAGTGAGAGAAGTCAGGGGGAGTGAGGGAAGTCAGGGGGAGTGAGAGAAGTCAGGGGAAGTGAGAGAAGTCAGGGGGAGTGAGAGAAGTCAGGGGGAGTGAGAGAAGTCAGGGGGAGTGAGAGAAGTCAGGGGGAGTGAGAGAAGTCAGGGGGAGTGAGAGAAGTCAGGGGGAGTGAGAGAAGTCAGGGGGAGAGAGAGAAGTCAGGGGGAGTGAGAGAAGCCAGGGGGAGTGAGAGAAGTCAGGGGGAGTGAGAGAAGTCAGGGGGAGTGAGAGAAGTCAGGGAGAGTGAGAGAAGTCAGGGGGAGTGAGAGAAGTCAGGGGGTGTGAGAGAAGTCAGGGGGAGTGAGAGATGTCAGGGGGAGTGAGAGAAGTCAGGGGAGAGAGAGAAGTCAGGGGAGAGAGAGAAGTCAGGGGGAGTGAGAGAAGTCAGGGAGAGTGAGAGAAGTCAGGGAGAGTGAGAGAGGTCAGGGAGAGTGAGAGAAGTCAGGGGGAGTGAGATAAGTCAGGGGGAGTGAGAGAAGTCAGGGGGAGAGACAGAAGTCAGGGGGAGTGAGAGAAGTCGGGGGGAGTGAGAGAAGTCGGGGGGAGTGAGAGAAGTCGGGGGGAGTGAGAGGAGTCGGGGGAGTGAGAGAATTCAGGGGGATTGAGAGAAGTCAGGGGGAGTGAGAGAAGTCAGGGGGACTGAGAGAAGTCAGGGGGAGTGAGAGAAGTGAGGGGGAGTGAGAGAAGTCAGGGAGAGTGAGAGAAGCGAGGGAGAGTGAGAGAAGCGAGGGGGAGTGACAGAAGACAGGGGGAGTGAGAGAAGTCAGGGGGAATGAGAGAAGTCAGGGGGAGTGAGAGAAGTCAGGGGAGAGAGAGAAGTCAGGGGGAGTGAGAGAAGTCAGGGGGAGTGAGAGAAGTCAGGGAGAGTGAGAGAAGTCAGGGAGAGTGAGAGAAGTCAGGGAGAGTGAGAGAAGTCAGGGGGAGTGATAGAAGTCAGGGGGAGTGAGAGAAGTCAGGGGGAGCGAGAGAAGTCAGGGGGAGCGAGAGAAGTCGGGGGGAGTGAGAGAAGTCAGGGAGAGTGAGAGAAGTCAGGGAGAGTGAGAGAAGTCAGGGAGAGTGAGAGAAGTCAGGGAGAGTGAGAGAAGTCAGGGGGAGTGAGAGAAGTCAGGGGGAGTGAGAGAAGTCAGGGGGAGTGAGAGAAGTCAGGGGGAGTGAGAGAAGTCGGGGGGAGTGAGAGAAGTCAGGGGGAGTGAGAGAAGTCAGGGGGCGTGAGAGAAGTCAGGGGGAGTGAGAGAAGCGAGGGAGAGTGAGAGAAGCGAGGGGGAGTGACAGAAGACAGGGGGAGTGAGAGAAGTCAGGGGGAGTGAGAGAAGTCAGGGGAGAGAGAGAAGTCAGGGGGAGTGAGGGAAGTCAGGGGGAGTGAGAGAAATCAGGGAGAGTGAGAGAAGTCAGGGAGAGTGAGAGAAGTCAGGGAGAGTGAGAGAAGTCAGGGGGAGTGAGAGAAGTCAGGGGGAGTGAGAGAAGTCAGGGGGAGTGAGAGAAGTCAGTGGAAGTGAGAGAAGTCGGGGGGAGTGAGAGAAGTCGGGGGGAGTGAGAGAAGTCGGGGGGAGTGAGAGAAGTCGGGGGAGTGAGAGAAGTCATGGGGTTTGAGAGAAGTCAGGGGGAGTGAGAGAAGTCAGGGGGAGTGAGAGAAGTCAGGGGTAGTGAGAGAAGTCAGGGGGAGTGAGAGATGTCAGGGGGAGTGAGAGAAGTCAGGGAGAGTGAGAGAAATCAGGGGGAGTGAGAGAAGGCAGGGGGAGTGAGAGAAGCGAGGGGGAGTGAGAGAAGTGAGGGGGAGTGTCAGAAGACAGGGGGAGTGAGAGAAGTCAGGGGGAGTGAGAGAAGTCAGGGGGAGTGAGAGAAGTCAGGGGGAGTGAGAGAAGTCAGGGGGAGTGAGAGACGTCAGGGGGAGTGGGAGAAGTCAGGGGGAGTGAGAGAAGTCAGGGGGAGTGAGAGAAGTCAGGGGGAGTGAGAGAAGTCAGGGGGAGTGAGAGAAGTCAGTGGGAGTGAGAGAAGTCAGGGGGAGTGAGAGAGGTCAGGGGGAGTGAGAGAAGTCAGGGGGTGTGAGAGAAGTCAGGGGGAGTGAGAGAAGTATGGGGGAGAGAGAGAAGTCAGGGGGAGAGTGAGAAGTCAGGGGGAGTGAGAGAAGTCAGGGGGAGTGAGAGAAGTCAGGGGGAGCGAGAGAAAACAGGGAGAGTGAGAGAAGGCAGGGTGAGTGAGAGAAGCGAGGGGGAGTGAGAGAAGTCAGGGGGAGTGAGAGAAGTCAGGGGGAGTGAGAGAAGTCAGGGGGGTGAGAGAAGTCAGGGGGAGTGAGAGAAGCGAGGGGGGGTGTGAGAAGTCAGGGGGAGTGAGAGAAGTCAGGGGGAGTGAGAGAAGTCAGGGGGAGTGAGAGAAGTCAGGGGGAGTGAGAGAAGTCGGGGGGTGAGAGAAGTCAGGGAGAGTGAGAGAAGTCAGGGGGAGTGAGAGAAGTCAGGGGGAGTGAGAGAAGCGAGGGGGGGTGAGAGAAGTCAGGGGGAGTGAGAGAAGTCAGGGGGATAGAGAGATGTCAGGGGGAGTGAGAGAAGTCAGGGGGAGTGAGAGAAGTCAGGGGGAGTGAGAGAAGTCAGGGGGTGTGAGAAAAGTCAGGGGGAAAGAGAGATGTCAGGGGGAGTGAGAGAAGTCAGGGGGAGTGAGAGAAGTCAGGGGGATAGAGAGATGTCAGGGGGAGTGAGAGAAGTCAGGGGGAGTGAGAGAAGTCAGGGGGAGTGAGAGAAGTCAGGTGGTGTGAGAGAAGTCAGGGGGAGTGAGAGAAATCAGGGGGAGTGAGAGAAGTCGGGGGGAGTGAGAGAAGTCAGGGGGAGTGAGAGAAGTCAAGGGGAGTGAGAGAATTCAGGGGGAGTGAGAGAAGTCAGGGGGAGTGAGAGATGTCAGGGGGAGTGAGAGAAGTCAGGGGGAGTGAGAGAAGTCAGGGGGATTGAGAGATGTCAGGGAGAGTGAGAGAAGCCAGGGGGAGTGAGAGAAGTCAGGGGGAGTGAGAGAAGTCAGGGGGAGTGAGAGATGTCAGGGGGAGAGGGAGAAGTCAGGGGGAGTGAGAGAAGTCAGGGGGATTGAGAGAAGTCAGGGAGAGTGTGAGAAGTCAGGGAGAGTGAGAGATGTCAGGGAGAGTGAGAGAAGTCAGGGGGAGTGAGAGAAGGCAGGGGGAGTGAGAGAAGTCAGTGGGAGTGAGAGAAGTCAGGGGGAGTGATTGAGGTCAGGGAGAGTGAGAGAAGTCAGGGGGAGTGAGAGAAGTCAGGGGGAGTGAGAGAAGTCAGGGGGAGTGAGAGAATTCAGGGAGAGTGAGAGAAGTCAGGGGGAGTGAGAGAAGTCAGGGGGAGTGAGAGAAGTCAGGGGAAGTGAGAGAAGTCAGGGGGAGTGAGAGAAGTCAGGGGGAGTGAGAGAAGTCAGGGGGAGTGAGAGAAGCCAGGGGGAGTGAGAGAAGTCAGGGAGAGTGAGCGAAGTCAGGGGGAGTGAGAGAAGTCAGGGGAGTGAGAGAAGTCAGGGGGAGTGACAGAAGTCAGGGGGAGTGAGAGAAGTCAGGGGGAGTGAGAGAAGTCAGGGGGAGTGAGAGAAGTCAGGGGGAGAGAGAGAAGTCAGGGGGAGTGAGAGAAGTCAGGGGGAGTGAGAGAAGTCAGGGGGAGTGAGAGAAGTCAGGGGGAGTGAGAGAAGTCAGGGAGAGTGAGAGAAGTCAGGGGGAGTGCTAGAAGTCAGGGGGTGTGAGAGAAGTCAGGGGGAGTGAGAGATGTCAGCGAGAGTGAGAGAAGTCAGGGGAGAGAGAGAAGTCAGGGGGAGTGAGAGAAGTCAGGGGGAGTGAGAGAAGTCAGGGAGAGTGAGAGAAGTCAGGGAGAGTGAGAGAAGTCAGGGAGAGTGAGAGAAGTCAGGGGGAGTGAGAGAAGTCAGGGGGAGTGAGAGAAGTCAGGGGGAGTGAGAGAAGTCGGGGGGAGTGAGAGAAGTCGGGGGGTGTGAGAGAAGTCGGGGGGAGTGAGAGAAGTCGGGGGGAGTGAGAGAAGTCGGGGGAGTGAGAGAAGTCAGGGGGAGTGAGAGAAGTCAGGGGGAGTGAGAGAAGTCAGGGGGTGTGAGAGAAGTCAGGGGGAGTGAGAGAAGTCAGGGGGAGTGAGAGAAGTCAGGGGGTGTGAGAGAAGTCAGGGGGAGTGAGAGAAGTCAGGGGGAGTGAGAGAAGTCAGGGGGAGTGAGAGAAGTCAGGGGGAGTGAGAGAAGTCAGGGGGAGTGAGAGAAGTCAGGGGGAGTGAGAGAAGTCAGGGGGTGTGAGAAAAGTCAGGGGGAAAGAGAGATGTCAGGGGGAGTGAGAGAAGTCAGGGGGAGTGAGAGAAGTCAGGGGGATAGAGAGATGTCAGGGGGAGTGAGAGAAGTCAGGGGGAGTGAGAGAAGTCAGGGGGACTGAGAGAAGTCAGGTGGTGTGAGAGAAGTCAGGGGGAGTGAGAGAAGTCAGGGGGAGTGAGAGAAGTCGGGGGGAGTGAGAGAAGTCAGGGGGAGTGAGAGAAGTCAAGGGGAGTGAGAGAATTCAGGGGGAGTGAGAGAAGTCAGGGGGAGTGAGAGATGTCAGGGGGAGTGAGAGAATTCAGGGGGAGTGAGAGAAGTCAGGGGGATTGAGAGATGTCAGGGAGAGTGAGAGAAGCCAGGGGGAGTGAGAGAAGTCAGGGGGAGTGAGAGAAGTCAGGGGGAGTGAGAGAAGTCAGGGGGAGAGGGAGAAGTCAGGGGGAGTGAGAGAAGTCAGGGGGATTGAGAGAAGTCAGGGAGAGTGAGAGAAGTCAGGGAGAGTGAGAGAGGTCAGGGAGAGTGAGAGAAGTCAGGGGGAGTGAGAGAAGGCAGGGGGAGTGAGAGAAGTCAGTGGGAGTGAGAGAAGTCAGGGGGAGTGATTGAGGTCAGGGAGAGTGAGAGAAGTCAGGGGGAGTGAGAGAAGTCAGGGGGAGTGAGAGAAGTCAGGGGGAGTGAGAGAATTCAGGGAGAGTGAGAGAAGTCAGGGGGAGTGAGAGAAGTCAGGGGGAGTGAGAGAAGTCAGGGGAAGTGAGAGAAGTCAGGGGGAGTGAGAGAAGTCAGGGAGAGTGAGAGAAGTCAGGGAGAGTGAGAGAAGTCAGGGGGAGTGAGAGAAGTCAGGGGGAGTGAGAGAAGTCAGTGGGAGTGAGAGAAGTCAGGGGGAGTGAGAGAGGTCAGGGAGAGTGAGAGAAGTCAGGGGGAGTGAGAGAAGTCAGGGGGAGTGAGAGAAGTCAGGGGGAGTGAGAGAAGTCAGGGAGAGTGAGAGAAGTCAGGGGGAGTGAGGGAAGTCAGGGGGAGTGAGAGAAGTCAGGGGAAGTGAGAGAAGTCAGGGGGAGTGAGAGAAGTCAGGGGGAGTGAGAGAAGTCAGGGGGAGTGAGAGAAGTCAGGGGGAGTGAGAGAAGTCAGGGGGAGTGAGAGAAGTCAGGGGGAGTGAGAGAAGTCAGGGGGAGAGAGAGAAGTCAGGGGGAGTGAGAGAAGCCAGGGGGAGTGAGAGAAGTCAGGGGGAGTGAGAGAAGTCAGGGGGAGTGAGAGAAGTCAGGGAGAGTGAGAGAAGTCAGGGGGAGTGAGAGAAGTCAGGGGGTGTGAGAGAAGTCAGGGGGAGTGAGAGATGTCAGGGGGAGTGAGAGAAGTCAGGGGAGAGAGAGAAGTCAGGGGAGAGAGAGAAGTCAGGGGGAGTGAGAGAAGTCAGGGAGAGTGAGAGAAGTCAGGGAGAGTGAGAGAGGTCAGGGAGAGTGAGAGAAGTCAGGGGGAGTGAGATAAGTCAGGGGGAGTGAGAGAAGTCAGGGGGAGAGACAGAAGTCAGGGGGAGTGAGAGAAGTCGGGGGGAGTGAGAGAAGTATGGGGGAGAGAGAGAAGTCAGGGGGAGAGTGAGAAGTCAGGGGGAGTGAGAGAAGTCAGGGGGAGTGAGAGAAGTCAGGGGGAGCGAGAGAAAACAGGGAGAGTGAGAGAAGGCAGGGTGAGTGAGAGAAGCGAGGGGGAGTGAGAGAAGTCAGGGGGAGTGAGAGAAGTCAGGGGGAGTGAGAGAAGTCAGGGGGGTGAGAGAAGTCAGGGGGAGTGAGAGAAGCGAGGGGGGGTGTGAGAAGTCAGGGGGAGTGAGAGAAGTCAGGGGGAGTGAGAGAAGTCAGGGGGAGTGAGAGAAGTCAGGGGGAGTGAGAGAAGTCGGGGGGTGAGAGAAGTCAGGGAGAGTGAGAGAAGTCAGGGGGAGTGAGAGAAGTCAGGGGGAGTGAGAGAAGCGAGGGGGGGTGAGAGAAGTCAGGGGGAGTGAGAGAAGTCAGGGGGATAGAGAGATGTCAGGGGGAGTGAGAGAAGTCAGGGGGAGTGAGAGAAGTCAGGGGGAGTGAGAGAAGTCAGGGGGTGTGAGAAAAGTCAGGGGGAAAGAGAGATGTCAGGGGGAGTGAGAGAAGTCAGGGGGAGTGAGAGAAGTCAGGGGGATAGAGAGATGTCAGGGGGAGTGAGAGAAGTCAGGGGGAGTGAGAGAAGTCAGGGGGAGTGAGAGAAGTCAGGTGGTGTGAGAGAAGTCAGGGGGAGTGAGAGAAGTCAGGGGGAGTGAGAGAAGTCGGGGGGAGTGAGAGAAGTCAGGGGGAGTGAGAGAAGTCAAGGGGAGTGAGAGAATTCAGGGGGAGTGAGAGAAGTCAGGGGGAGTGAGAGATGTCAGGGGGAGTGAGAGAAGTCAGGGGGAGTGAGAGAAGTCAGGGGGATTGAGAGATGTCAGGGAGAGTGAGAGAAGCCAGGGGGAGTGAGAGAAGTCAGGGGGAGTGAGAGAAGTCAGGGGGAGTGAGAGATGTCAGGGGGAGAGGGAGAAGTCAGGGGGAGTGAGAGAAGTCAGGGGGATTGAGAGAAGTCAGGGAGAGTGTGAGAAGTCAGGGAGAGTGAGAGATGTCAGGGAGAGTGAGAGAAGTCAGGGGGAGTGAGAGAAGGCAGGGGGAGTGAGAGAAGTCAGTGGGAGTGAGAGAAGTCAGGGGGAGTGATTGAGGTCAGGGAGAGTGAGAGAAGTCAGGGGGAGTGAGAGAAGTCAGGGGGAGTGAGAGAAGTCAGGGGGAGTGAGAGAATTCAGGGAGAGTGAGAGAAGTCAGGGGGAGTGAGAGAAGTCAGGGGGAGTGAGAGAAGTCAGGGGAAGTGAGAGAAGTCAGGGGGAGTGAGAGAAGTCAGGGGGAGTGAGAGAAGTCAGGGGGAGTGAGAGAAGCCAGGGGGAGTGAGAGAAGTCAGGGAGAGTGAGCGAAGTCAGGGGGAGTGAGAGAAGTCAGGGGAGTGAGAGAAGTCAGGGGGAGTGACAGAAGTCAGGGGGAGTGAGAGAAGTCAGGGGGAGTGAGAGAAGTCAGGGGGAGTGAGAGAAGTCAGGGGGAGAGAGAGAAGTCAGGGGGAGTGAGAGAAGTCAGGGGGAGTGAGAGAAGTCAGGGGGAGTGAGAGAAGTCAGGGGGAGTGAGAGAAGTCAGGGAGAGTGAGAGAAGTCAGGGGGAGTGCTAGAAGTCAGGGGGTGTGAGAGAAGTCAGGGGGAGTGAGAGATGTCAGCGAGAGTGAGAGAAGTCAGGGGAGAGAGAGAAGTCAGGGGGAGTGAGAGAAGTCAGGGGGAGTGAGAGAAGTCAGGGAGAGTGAGAGAAGTCAGGGAGAGTGAGAGAAGTCAGGGAGAGTGAGAGAAGTCAGGGGGAGTGAGAGAAGTCAGGGGGAGTGAGAGAAGTCAGGGGGAGTGAGAGAAGTCGGGGGGAGTGAGAGAAGTCGGGGGGTGTGAGAGAAGTCGGGGGGAGTGAGAGAAGTCGGGGGGAGTGAGAGAAGTCGGGGGAGTGAGAGAAGTCAGGGGGAGTGAGAGAAGTCAGGGGGAGTGAGAGAAGTCAGGGGGTGTGAGAGAAGTCAGGGGGAGTGAGAGAAGTCAGGGGGAGTGAGAGAAGTCAGGGGGTGTGAGAGAAGTCAGGGGGAGTGAGAGAAGTCAGGGGGAGTGAGAGTAGTCAGGGGGAGTGAGAGAAGTCAGGGGGAGTGAGAGAAGTCAGGGGGAGTGAGAGAAGTCAGGGGGAGTGAGAGAAGTCAGGGGGTGTGAGAAAAGTCAGGGGGAAAGAGAGATGTCAGGGGGAGTGAGAGAAGTCAGGGGGAGTGAGAGAAGTCAGGGGGATAGAGAGATGTCAGGGGGAGTGAGAGAAGTCAGGGGGAGTGAGAGAAGTCAGGGGGACTGAGAGAAGTCAGGTGGTGTGAGAGAAGTCAGGGGGAGTGAGAGAAGTCAGGGGGAGTGAGAGAAGTCGGGGGGAGTGAGAGAAGTCAGGGGGAGTGAGAGAAGTCAAGGGGAGTGAGAGAATTCAGGGGGAGTGAGAGAAGTCAGGGGGAGTGAGAGATGTCAGGGGGAGTGAGAGAATTCAGGGGGAGTGAGAGAAGTCAGGGGGATTGAGAGATGTCAGGGAGAGTGAGAGAAGCCAGGGGGAGTGAGAGAAGTCAGGGGGAGTGAGAGAAGTCAGGGGGAGTGAGAGAAGTCAGGGGGAGAGGGAGAAGTCAGGGGGAGTGAGAGAAGTCAGGGGGATTGAGAGAAGTCAGGGAGAGTGAGAGAAGTCAGGGAGAGTGAGAGAGGTCAGGGAGAGTGAGAGAAGTCAGGGGGAGTGAGAGAAGGCAGGGGGAGTGAGAGAAGTCAGTGGGAGTGAGAGAAGTCAGGGGGAGTGATTGAGGTCAGGGAGAGTGAGAGAAGTCAGGGGGAGTGAGAGAAGTCAGGGGGAGTGAGAGAAGTCAGGGGGAGTGAGAGAATTCAGGGAGAGTGAGAGAAGTCAGGGGGAGTGAGAGAAGTCAGGGGGAGTGAGAGAAGTCAGGGGAAGTGAGAGAAGTCAGGGGGAGTGAGAGAAGTCAGGGAGAGTGAGAGAAGTCAGGGAGAGTGAGAGAAGTCAGGGGGAGTGAGAGAAGTCAGGGGGAGTGAGAGAAGTCAGTGGGAGTGAGAGAAGTCAGGGGGAGTGAGAGAGGTCAGGGAGAGTGAGAGAAGTCAGGGGGAGTGAGAGAAGTCAGGGGGAGTGAGAGAAGTCAGGGGGAGTGAGAGAAGTCAGGGAGAGTGAGAGAAGTCAGGGGGAGTGAGGGAAGTCAGGGGGAGTGAGAGAAGTCAGGGGAAGTGAGAGAAGTCAGGGGGAGTGAGAGAAGTCAGGGGGAGTGAGAGAAGTCAGGGGGAGTGAGAGAAGTCAGGGGGAGTGAGAGAAGTCAGGGGGAGTGAGAGAAGTCAGGGGGAGTGAGAGAAGTCAGGGGGAGAGAGAGAAGTCAGGGGGAGTGAGAGAAGCCAGGGGGAGTGAGAGAAGTCAGGGGGAGTGAGAGAAGTCAGGGGGAGTGAGAGAAGTCAGGGAGAGTGAGAGAAGTCAGGGGGAGTGAGAGAAGTCAGGGGGTGTGAGAGAAGTCAGGGGGAGTGAGAGATGTCAGGGGGAGTGAGAGAAGTCAGGGGAGAGAGAGAAGTCAGGGGAGAGAGAGAAGTCAGGGGGAGTGAGAGAAGTCAGGGAGAGTGAGAGAAGTCAGGGAGAGTGAGAGAGGTCAGGGAGAGTGAGAGAAGTCAGGGGGAGTGAGATAAGTCAGGGGGAGTGAGAGAAGTCGGGGGGAGTGAGAGAAGTCGGGGGGAGTGAGAGAAGTCGGGGGGAGTGAGAGGAGTCGGGGGAGTGAGAGAATTCAGGGGGATTGAGAGAAGTCAGGGGGAGTGAGAGAAGTCAGGGGGACTGAGAGAAGTCAGGGGGAGTGAGAGAAGTGAGGGGGAGTGAGAGAAGTCAGGGAGAGTGAGAGAAGCGAGGGAGAGTGAGAGAAGCGAGGGGGAGTGACAGAAGACAGGGGGAGTGAGAGAAGTCAGGGGGAATGAGAGAAGTCAGGGGGAGTGAGAGAAGTCAGGGGAGAGAGAGAAGTCAGGGGGAGTGAGAGAAGTCAGGGGGAGTGAGAGAAGTCAGGGAGAGTGAGAGAAGTCAGGGAGAGTGAGAGAAGTCAGGGAGAGTGAGAGAAGTCAGGGGGAGTGATAGAAGTCAGGGGGAGTGAGAGAAGTCAGGGGGAGCGAGAGAAGTCAGGGGGAGCGAGAGAATTCGGGGGGAGTGAGAGAAGTCAGGGAGAGTGAGAGAAGTCAGGGAGAGTGAGAGAAGTCAGGGAGAGTGAGAGAAGTCAGGGAGAGTGAGAGAAGTCAGGGGGAGTGAGAGAAGTCAGGGGGAGTGAGAGAAGTCAGGGGGAGTGAGAGAAGTCAGGGGGAGTGAGAGAAGTCGGGGGGAGTGAGAGAAGTCAGGGGGAGTGAGAGAAGTCAGGGGGCGTGAGAGAAGTCAGGGGGAGTGAGAGAAGCGAGGGAGAGTGAGAGAAGCGAGGGGGAGTGACAGAAGACAGGGGGAGTGAGAGAAGTCAGGGGGAGTGAGAGAAGTCAGGGGAGAGAGAGAAGTCAGGGGGAGTGAGGGAAGTCAGGGGGAGTGAGAGAAATCAGGGAGAGTGAGAGAAGTCAGGGAGAGTGAGAGAAGTCAGGGAGAGTGAGAGAAGTCAGGGGGAGTGAGAGAAGTCAGGGGGAGTGAGAGAAGTCAGGGGGAGTGAGAGAAGTCAGTGGAAGTGAGAGAAGTCGGGGGGAGTGAGAGAAGTCGGGGGGAGTGAGAGAAGTCGGGGGGAGTGAGAGAAGTCGGGGGAGTGAGAGAAGTCATGGGGTTTGAGAGAAGTCAGGGGGAGTGAGAGAAGTCAGGGGGAGTGAGAGAAGTCAGGGGTAGTGAGAGAAGTCAGGGGGAGTGAGAGATGTCAGGGGGAGTGAGAGAAGTCAGGGAGAGTGAGAGAAATCAGGGGGAGTGAGAGAAGGCAGGGGGAGTGAGAGAAGCGAGGGGGAGTGAGAGAAGTGAGGGGGAGTGTCAGAAGACAGGGGGAGTGAGAGAAGTCAGGGGGAGTGAGAGAAGTCAGGGGGAGTGAGAGAAGTCAGGGGGAGTGAGAGAAGTCAGGGGGAGTGAGAGACGTCAGGGGGAGTGGGAGAAGTCAGGGGGAGTGAGAGAAGTCAGGGGGAGTGAGAGAAGTCAGGGGGAGTGAGAGAAGTCAGGGGGAGTGAGAGAAGTCAGTGGGAGTGAGAGAAGTCAGGGGGAGTGAGAGAGGTCAGGGGGAGTGAGAGAAGTCAGGGGGTGTGAGAGAAGTCAGGGGGAGTGAGAGAAGTATGGGGGAGAGAGAGAAGTCAGGGGGAGAGTGAGAAGTCAGGGGGAGTGAGAGAAGTCAGGGGGAGTGAGAGAAGTCAGGGGGAGCGAGAGAAAACAGGGAGAGTGAGAGAAGGCAGGGTGAGTGAGAGAAGCGAGGGGGAGTGAGAGAAGTCAGGGGGAGTGAGAGAAGTCAGGGGGAGTGAGAGAAGTCAGGGGGGTGAGAGAAGTCAGGGGGAGTGAGAGAAGCGAGGGGGGGTGTGAGAAGTCAGGGGGAGTGAGAGAAGGCAGGGGGAGTGAGAGAAGTCAGGGGGAGTGAGAGAAGTCAGGGGGAGTGAGAGAAGTCGGGGGGTGAGAGAAGTCAGGGAGAGTGAGAGAAGTCAGGGGGAGTGAGAGAAGTCAGGGGGAGTGAGAGAAGCGAGGGGGGGTGAGAGAAGTCAGGGGGAGTGAGAGAAGTCAGGGGGATAGAGAGATGTCAGGGGGAGTGAGAGAAGTCAGGGGGAGTGAGAGAAGTCAGGGGGAGTGAGAGAAGTCAGGGGGTGTGAGAAAAGTCAGGGGGAAAGAGAGATGTCAGGGGGAGTGAGAGAAGTCAGGGGGAGTGAGAGAAGTCAGGGGGATAGAGAGATGTCAGGGGGAGTGAGAGAAGTCAGGGGGAGTGAGAGAAGTCAGGGGGAGTGAGAGAAGTCAGGTGGTGTGAGAGAAGTCAGGGGGAGTGAGAGAAGTCAGGGGGAGTGAGAGAAGTCGGGGGGAGTGAGAGAAGTCAGGGGGAGTGAGAGAAGTCAAGGGGAGTGAGAGAATTCAGGGGGAGTGAGAGAAGTCAGGGGGAGTGAGAGATGTCAGGGGGAGTGAGAGAAGTCAGGGGGAGTGAGAGAAGTCAGGGGGATTGAGAGATGTCAGGGAGAGTGAGAGAAGCCAGGGGGAGTGAGAGAAGTCAGGGGGAGTGAGAGAAGTCAGGGGGAGTGAGAGATGTCAGGGGGAGAGGGAGAAGTCAGGGGGAGTGAGAGAAGTCAGGGGGATTGAGAGAAGTCAGGGAGAGTGTGAGAAGTCAGGGAGAGTGAGAGATGTCAGGGAGAGTGAGAGAAGTCAGGGGGAGTGAGAGAAGGCAGGGGGAGTGAGAGAAGTCAGTGGGAGTGAGAGAAGTCAGGGGGAGTGATTGAGGTCAGGGAGAGTGAGAGAAGTCAGGGGGAGTGAGAGAAGTCAGGGGGAGTGAGAGAAGTCAGGGGGAGTGAGAGAATTCAGGGAGAGTGAGAGAAGTCAGGGGGAGTGAGAGAAGTCAGGGGGAGTGAGAGAAGTCAGGGGAAGTGAGAGAAGTCAGGGGGAGTGAGAGAAGTCAGGGGGAGTGAGAGAAGTCAGGGGGAGTGAGAGAAGCCAGGGGGAGTGAGAGAAGTCAGGGAGAGTGAGCGAAGTCAGGGGGAGTGAGAGAAGTCAGGGGAGTGAGAGAAGTCAGGGGGAGTGACAGAAGTCAGGGGGAGTGAGAGAAGTCAGGGGGAGTGAGAGAAGTCAGGGGGAGTGAGAGAAGTCAGGGGGAGAGAGAGAAGTCAGGGGGAGTGAGAGAAGTCAGGGGGAGTGAGAGAAGTCAGGGGGAGTGAGAGAAGTCAGGGGGAGTGAGAGAAGTCAGGGAGAGTGAGAGAAGTCAGGGGGAGTGCTAGAAGTCAGGGGGTGTGAGAGAAGTCAGGGGGAGTGAGAGATGTCAGCGAGAGTGAGAGAAGTCAGGGGAGAGAGAGAAGTCAGGGGGAGTGAGAGAAGTCAGGGGGAGTGAGAGAAGTCAGGGAGAGTGAGAGAAGTCAGGGAGAGTGAGAGAAGTCAGGGAGAGTGAGAGAAGTCAGGGGGAGTGAGAGAAGTCAGGGGGAGTGAGAGAAGTCAGGGGGAGTGAGAGAAGTCGGGGGGAGTGAGAGAAGTCGGGGGGTGTGAGAGAAGTCGGGGGGAGTGAGAGAAGTCGGGGGGAGTGAGAGAAGTCGGGGGAGTGAGAGAAGTCAGGGGGAGTGAGAGAAGTCAGGGGGAGTGAGAGAAGTCAGGGGGTGTGAGAGAAGTCAGGGGGAGTGAGAGAAGTCAGGGGGAGTGAGAGAAGTCAGGGGGTGTGAGAGAAGTCAGGGGGAGTGAGAGAAGTCAGGGGGAGTGAGAGAAGTCAGGGGGAGTGAGAGAAGTCAGGGGGAGTGAGAGAAGTCAGGGGGAGTGAGAGAAGTCAGGGGGAGTGAGAGAAGTCGGGGGGAGTGAGAGAAGTCAGGGGTTGTGAGAGAAGTCAGGGGGCGTGAGAGAAGTCAGGGGGAGTGAGAGAAGCGAGGGAGAGTGAGAGAAGCGAGGGGGAGTGAAAGAAGACAGGGGGAGTGAGAGAAGTCAGGGGGAGTGAGAGAAGTCAGGGGAGAGAGAGAAGTCAGGGGGAGTGAGAGAAGTCAGGGGGAGTGAGAGAAGTCAGGGAGAGTGAGAGAAGTCAGGGAGACTGAGAGAAGTCAGGGAGAGTGAGAGAAGTCAGGGGGAGTGAGAGAAGTCAGGGGGAGTGAGAGAAGTCAGGGGGAGTGAGAGAAGTCAGTGGAAGTGAGAGAAGTCGGGGGGAGTGAGAGAAGTCGGGGGGAGTGAGAGAAGTCGGGGGGAGTGAGAGAAGTCGGGGGAGTGAGAGAAGTCATGGGGATTGAGAGAAGTCAGGGGAGTGAGAGAAGTCAGGGGGAGTGAGAGAAGTCAGGGGTAGTGAGAGAAGTCAGGGGGAGTGAGAGATGTCAGGGGGAGTGAGAGAAGTCAGGGAGAGTGAGAGAAGTCAGGGGGAGTGAGAGAAGGCAGGGGGAGTGAGAGAAGCGAGGGGGAGTGAGAGAAGTGAGGGGGAGTGTCAGAAGACAGGGGGAGTGAGAGAAGTCAGGGGGAGTGAGAGAAGTCAGGGGGAGTGAGAGAAGTCAGGGGGAGTGAGAGAAGTCAGGGGGAGTGAGAGACGTCAGGGGGAGTGGGAGAAGTCAGGGGGAGTGAGAGAAGTCAGGGGGAGTGAGAGAAGTCAGGGGGAGTGAGAGAAGTCAGGGGGAGTGAGAGAAGTCAGTGGGAGTGAGAGAAGTCAGGGGGAGTGAGAGAGGTCAGGGGGAGTGAGAGAAGTCAGGGGGTGTGAGAGAAGTCAGGGGGAGTGAGAGAAGTATGGGGGAGAGAGAGAAGTCAGGGGGAGAGAGAGAAGTCAGGGGGAGTGAGAGAAGTCAGGGGGAGTGAGAGAAGTCAGGGGGAGTGAGAGAAAACAGGGAGAGTGAGAGAAGGCAGGGTGAGTGAGAGAAGCGAGGGGGAGTGAGAGAAGTCAGGGGGGTGAGAGAAGTCAGGGGGAGTGAGAGAAGCGAGGGGGGGTGTGAGAAGTCAGGGGGAGTGAGAGAAGTCAGGGGGAGTGAGAGAAGTCAGGGGGAGTGAGAGAAGTCAGGGGGAGTGAGAGAAGTCAGGGGGGTGAGAGAAGTCAGGGAGAGTGAGAGAAGTCAGGGGGAGTGAGAGAAGTCAGGGGGAGTGAGAGAAGCGAGGGGGGGTGAGAGAAGTCAGGGGGAGTGAGAGAAGTCAGGGGGATAGAGAGATGTCAGGGGGAGTGAGAGAAGTCAGGGGGAGTGAGAGAAGTCAGGGGGAGTGAGAGAAGTCAGGGGGTGTGAGAAAAGTCTGGGGGAAAGAGAGATGTCAGGGGGAGTGAGAGAAGTCAGGGGGAGTGAGAGAAGTCAGGGGGATAGAGAGATGTCAGGGGGAGTGAGAGAAGTCAGGGGGAGTGAGAGAAGTCAGGGGGACTGAGAGACGTCAGGTGGTGTGAGAGAAGTCAGGGGGAGTGAGAGAAGTCAGGGGGAGTGAGAGAAGTCGGGGGGAGTGAGAGAAGTCAGGGGGAGTGAGAGAAGTCAAGGGGAGTGAGAGAATTCAGGGGGAGTGAGAGAAGTCAGGGGGAGTGAGAGATGTCAGGGGGAGTGAGAGAATTCAGGGGGAGTGAGAGCAGTCAGGGGGATTGAGAGATGTCAGGGAGAGTGAGAGAAGCCAGGGGGAGTGAGAGAAGTCAGGGGGAGTGAGAGAAGTCAGGGGGAGTGAGAGAAGTCAGGGGGAGAGGGAGAAGTCAGGGGGAGTGAGAGAAGTCAGGGGGATTGAGAGAAGTCAGGGAGAGTGAGAGAAGTCAGGGAGAGTGAGAGAGGTCAGGGAGAGTGAGAGAAGTCAGGGGGAGTGAGAGAAGGCAGGGGGAGTGAGAGAAGTCAGTGGGAGTGAGAGAAGTCAGGGGGAGTGATTGAGGTCAGGGAGAGTGAGAGAAGTCAGGGGGAGTGAGAGAAGTCAGGGGGAGTGAGAGAAGTCAGGGGGAGTGAGAGAATTCAGGGAGAGTGAGAGAAGTCAGGGGGAGTGAGAGAAGTCAGGGGGAGTGAGAGAAGTCAGGGGAAGTGAGAGAAGTCAGGGGGAGTGAGAGAAGTCAGGGGGAGTGAGAGAAGTCAGGGGGAGTGAGAGAAGCCAGGGGGAGTGAGAGAAGTCAGGGAGAGTGAGCGAAGTCAGGGGGAGTGAGAGAAGTCAGGGGAGTGAGAGAAGTCAGGGGGAGTGACAGAAGTCAGGGGGAGTGAGAGAAGTCAGGGGGAGTGAGAGAAGTCAGGGGGAGTGAGAGAAGTCAGGGGGAGAGAGAGAAGTCAGGGGGAGTGAGAGAAGTCAGGGGGAGTGAGAGAAGTCAGGGGGAGTGAGAGAAGTCAGGGGGAGTGAGAGAAGTCAGGGAGAGTGAGAGAAGTCAGGGGGAGTGCTAGAAGTCAGGGGGTGTGAGAGAAGTCAGGGGGAGTGAGAGATGTCAGGGAGAGTGAGAGAAGTCAGGGGAGAGAGAGAAGTCAGGGGGAGTGAGAGAAGTCAGGGGGAGTGAGAGAAGTCAGGGAGAGTGAGAGAAGTCAGGGAGAGTGAGAGAAGTCAGGGAGAGTGAGATAAGTCAGGGGGAGTGAGAGAAGTCAGGGGGAGTGAGAGAAGTCAGGGGGAGTGAGAGAAGTCGGGGGGAGTGAGAGAAGTCGGGGGGAGTGAGAGAAGTCGGGGGGAGTGAGAGAAGTCGGGGGGAGTGAGAGAAGTCGGGGGAGTGAGAGAAGTCAGGGGGATTGAGAGAAGTCAGGGGGAGTGAGAGAAGTCAGGGGGTGTGAGAGAAGTCAGGGGGAGTGAGAGAAGTCAGGGGGAGTGAGAGAAGTCAGGGGGAGTGAGAGAAGTCAGGGGGAGTGAGAGAAGCGAGGGAGAGTGAGAGAAGCGAGGGGGAGTGACAGAAGACAGGGGGAGTGAGAGAAGTCAGGGGGAGTGTGAGAAGTCAGGGGGAGTGAGAGAAGTCAGGGGAGAGAGAGAAGTCAGGGGGAGTGAGAGAAGTCAGGGGGAGTGAGAGAAGTCAGGGAGAGTGAGAGAAGTCAGGGAGAGTGAGAGAAGTCAGGGAGAGTGAGAGAAGTCAGGGGGAGTGAGAGAAGTCAGGGGGAGTGAGAGAAGTCAGGGGGAGTGAGAGAAGTCAGGGGGAGTGAGAGAAGTCGGGGGGAGTGAGAGAAGTCGGGGGGAGTGAGAGAAGTCGGGGGAGTGAGAGAAGTCAGGGGGATTGAGAGAAGTCAGGGGGAGTGAGAGAAGTCAGGGGGAGTGAGAGAAGTCAGGGGGAGTGAGAGAAGTCAGGGGGAGTGAGAGAAGTCAGGGGGAGTGAGAGAAGCGAGGGGGAGTGAGAGAAGCGAGGGTGAGTGACAGAAGACAGGGGGAGTGAGAAAGTCAGGGGGAGTGAGAGAAGTCAGGGGGAGTGAGAGAAGTCAGGGGGAGTGAGAGAAGTCAGGGGGAGTGAGAGAAGTCAGGGGGAGTGGGAGAAGTCAGGGGGAGTGAGAGAAGTGAGGGGGAGTGAGAGAAGTCAGGGGGAGTGGGAGAAGTCAGGGGGAGTGGGAGAAGTCAGGGGGAGTGAGAGAAGTCAGGGGGAGTGAGAGAAGTCAGGGGGAGTGGGAGATGTCAGGGGGAGTGGGATGAGTCAGGGAGAGTGAGAGAATTCAGGGGGAGTGAGAGAAGTCAGGGGGAGTGAGAGAAGTCAGGGGGAGTGGGAGAAGTCAGGGGGAGTGAGAGAAGTCAGGGAGAGTGAGAGAAGTCAGGGGGAGTGGGAGAAGTCAGGGGGATAGAGAGATGTCAGGGGGAGTGAGAGAAGTCAGGGGGAGTGAGAGAAGTCAGTGGGAGTGAGAGAAGTCAGGTGGTGTGAGAGAAGTCAGGGGGAGTGAGAGAAGTCAGGGGGAGTGAGAGAAGTCAGTGGGAGTGAGAGAAGTCAGGGGGAGTGAGAGAAGTCAGGGGGAGAGAGAGAAGTCAGGGGAAGTGAGATAAGTCGGGGGAGTGAAAGAAGTCAGGGGGAGTGAGAGAAGTCAGGGGCAGTGAGAGAAGTCAGGGGGAGTGAGAGAAGTCAGGGGGAGTGAGAGAAGTCAGGGGGAGTGAGAGAATTCAGGGGGAGTGAGAGAAGTCAGGGGGAGTGAGAGAAGTCAGGGGGTGTGAGAAAAGTCAGGGGGACAGAGAGATGTCAGGGGGAGTGAGAGAAGTCAGGGGGAGTGAGAGAAGTCAGGGGGATAGAGAGATGTCAGGGGGAGTGAGAGAAGTCAGGGGGAGTGAGAGAAGTCAGGGGGAGTGAGAGAAGTCAGGTGGTGTGAGAGAAGTCAGGGGGAGTGAGAGAAGTCAGGGGGAGTGAGAGAAGTCGGGTGGAGTGAGAGAAGTCAGGGGGAGTGAGAGAAGTCAAGGGGAGTGAGAGAATTCAGGGGGAGTGAGAGAAGTCAGGGGGAGTGAGAGATGTCAGGGGGAGTGAGAGAAGTCAGGGGGAGTGAGAGAAGTCAGGGGGATTGAGAGATGTCAGGGAGAGTGAGAGAAGCCAGGGGGAGTGAGAGAAGTCAGGGGGAGTGAGAGAAGTCAGGGGGAGTGAGAGAAGTCAGGGGGAGAGGGAGAAGTCAGGGGGAGTGAGAGAAGTCAGGGGGATTGAGAGAAGTCAGGGAGAGTGAGAGAAGTCAGGGGGAGTGAGAGAAGTCAGGGAGAGTGAGAGATGTCAGGGAGAGTGAGAGAAGTCAGGGGGAGTGAGAGAAGGCAGGGGGAGTGAGAGAAGTCAGTGGGAGTGAGAGAAGTCAGGGGGAGTGATTGAGGTCAGGGAGAGTGAGAGAAGTCAGGGGGAGTGAGAGAAGTCAGGGGGAGTGAGAGAAGTCAGGGGGAGTGAGAGAATTCAGGGAGAGTGAGAGAAGTCAGGGGGAGTGAGAGAAGTCAGGGGGAGTGAGAGAAGTCAGGGGAAGTGAGAGAAGTCAGGGGGAGTGAGAGAAGTCAGGGGGAGTGAGAGAAGTCAGGGGGAGTGAGAGAAGCCAGGGGGAGTGAGAGAAGTCAGGGAGAGTGAGCGAAGTCAGGGGGAGTGAGAGAAGTCAGGGGAGTGAGAGAAGTCAGGGGGAGTGACAGAAGTCAGGGGGAGTGAGAGAAGTCAGGGGGAGTGAGAGAACTCAGGGGGAGTGAGAGAAGTCAGGGGGAGAGAGAGAAGTCAGGGGGAGTGAGAGAAGTCAGGGGGAGTGAGAGAAGTCAGGGGGAGTGAGAGAAGTCAGGGGGAGTGAGAGAAGTCAGGGAGAGTGAGAGAAGTCAGGGGGAGTGCTAGAAGTCAGGGGGTGTGAGAGAAGTCAGGGGGAGTGAGAGATGTCAGGGAGAGTGAGAGAAGTCAGGGGAGAGAGAGAAGTCAGGGGGAGTGAGAGAAGTCAGGGGGAGTGAGAGAAGTCAGGGAGAGTGAGAGAAGTCAGGGAGAGTGAGAGAAGTCAGGGAGAGTGAGAGAAGTCAGGGGGAGTGAGAGATGTCAGGGAGAGTGAGAGAAGTCAGGGGGAGTGAGAGAAGGCAGGGGGAGTGAGAGAAGTCAGTGGGAGTGAGAGAAGTCAGGGGGAGTGATTGAGGTCAGGGAGAGTGAGAGAGGTCAGGGGGAGTGAGAGAAGTCAAGGGGAGTGAGAGAATTCAGGGGGAGTGAGAGAAGTCAGGGGGAGTGAGAGATGTCAGGGGGAGTGAGAGAAGTCAGGGGGAGTGAGAGAAGTCAGGGGGATTGAGAGATGTCAGGGAGAGTGAGAGAAGCCAGGGGGAGTGAGAGAAGTCAGGGGGAGTGAGAGAAGTCAGGGGGAGTGAGAGAAGTCAGGGGGAGAGGGAGAAGTCAGGGGGAGTGAGAGAAGTCAGGGGGATTGAGAGAAGTCAGGGAGAGTGAGAGAAGTCAGGGAGAGTGAGAGATGTCAGGGAGAGTGAGAGAAGTCAGGGGGAGTGAGAGAAGGCAGGGGGAGTGAGAGAAGTCAGTGGGAGTGAGAGAAGTCAGGGGGAGTGATTGAGGTCAGGGAGAGTGAGAGAAGTCAGGGGGAGTAAGAGAAGTCAGGGGGAGTGAGAGAAGTCAGGGGGAGTGAGAGAATTCAGGGAGAGTGAGAGAAGTCAGGGGGAGTGAGAGAAGTCAGGGGAGTGAGAGAAGTCAGGGGAAGTGAGAGAAGTCAGGGGGAGTGAGAGAAGTCAGGGGGAGTGAGAGAAGTCAGGGGAGTGAGAGAAGCCAGGGGGAGTGAGAGAAGTCAGGGAGAGTGAGCGAAGTCAGGGGGAGTGAGAGAAGTCAGGGGAGTGAGAGAAGTCAGGGGGAGTGACAGAAGTCAGGGGGAGTGAGAGAAGTCAGGGGGAGTGAGAGAAGTCAGGGGGAGTGAGAGAAGTCAGGGGGAGAGAGAGAAGTCAGGGGGAGTGAGAGAAGTCAGGGGGAGTGAGAGAAGTCAGGGGGAGTGAGAGAAGTCAGGGGGAGTGAGAGAAGTCAGGGAGAGTGAGAGAAGTCAGGGGGAGTGCTAGAAGTCAGGGGGTGTGAGAGAAGTCAGGGGGAGTGAGAGATGTCAGGGAGAGTGAGAGAAGTCAGGGGAGAGAGAGAAGTCAGGGGGAGTGAGAGAAGTCAGGGGGAGTGAGAGAAGTCAGGGAGAGTGAGAGAAGTCAGGGAGAGTGAGAGAAGTCAGGGAGAGTGAGATAAGTCAGGGGGAGTGAGAGAAGTCAGGGGGCGTGAGAGAAGTCAGGGGGAGTGAGAGAAGTCGGGGGGAGTGAGAGAAGTCGGGGGGAGTGAGAGAAGTCGGGGGGAGTGAGAGAAGTCGGGGGGAGTGAGAGAAGTCGGGGGAGTGAGAGAAGTCAGGGGGATTGAGTGACGTCAGGGGGAGTGAGAGAAGTCAGGGGGTGTGAGAGAAGTCAGGGGGAGTGAGAGAAGTCAGGGGGAGTGAGAGAAGTCAGGGGGAGTGAGAGAAGTCAGGGGGAGTGAGAGAAGCGAGGGAGAGTGAGAGAAGCGAGGGGGAGTGACAGAAGACAGGGGGAGTGAGAGAAGTCAGGGGGAGTGAGAGAAGTCAGGGGGAGTGAGAGAAGTCAGGGGAGAGAGGGAAGTCAGGGGGAGTGAGAGAAGTCAGGGGGAGTGAGAGAAGTCAGGGAGAGTGAGAGAAGTCAGGGAGAGTGAGAGAAGTCAGGGAGAGTGAGAGAAGTCAGGGGGAGTGAGAGAAGTCAGGGGGAGTGAGAGAAGTCAGGGGGAGTGAGAGAAGTCAGGGGGAGTGAGAGAAGTCGGGGGGAGTGAGAGAAGTCGGGGGGAGTGAGAGAAGTCGGGGGAGTGAGAGAAGTCAGGGGGATTGAGAGAAGTCAGGGGGAGTGAGAGAAGTCAGGGGGAGTGAGAGAAGTCAGGGGGAGTGAGAGAAGTCAGGGGGAGTGAGAAAAGTCAGGGGGAGTGAGAGAAGCGAGGGGGAGTGAGAGAAGCGAGGGTGAGTGACAGAAGACAGGGG